>NC_135506.1:23928028-24639793 GCF_052857255.1 Amblyomma americanum | reverse complement strand
TAAGCACAGTTACTTTTGGTGACCAGAACTTTGGGAAGAATGTTATGCGAAATGAAAAAATATTGCGTAAAGTTATTAACCAACATTTGAGAATGTGTCGACTATACGCCCTTCTTGTATATTGAGGAGTGCATTTCAAAAACTAAACAAAGTGCTCAACCCAAGCGCACATAGATTAGTCTCCGACAGTTGCTTGATTTAGCATCAATGCTGGATTCTTTGTTGTCTCCCTGAAACAGGCGATGTACATTGCTTTCAATCTCTTCAGCCTTGGTGAAAGTGCACAATCTTCAACTGCAGTAACAGGGCGAAAAAGAAATGATGCGAATACATTTACTACGTATTACACGTTAGCAACTTAGAAATTCCAGATTATGCTCCCGTGCTTGCTTCAGCTTGCTCACTAGTTTTATTGCGTCCAATATCGTTGGAATGCCACTGGCAAGATTGTTTTCCGGGCGCGTCACTATATAGCCTACGGCTATGGGCCTTGCCAACAGCCCAAGGACACGCCTATTGTGCGAAGACATCTTACAGAAAATAATAAAAAAAGTCAAGTGACCTCACAAAAGCTGTTATTTACAGACAACGCTAACCCGCCACAAGTTCTCGCCAGATCCGAAACGCCGTGGTTTCAAACGAGTCTAAAAATCTGCGGCCTGAGTATATATCTCTTGGCCGCGAAAGAATGCTGAAAATTAACTTTCGCCCATGCGTCAGCCGTGTACTTGGGCGATTCAGTAATGCTCAGTAATCGCTCGGAACACCATTTACAGCTAACTCTCATTTCGCCCTAAGCCGCCCATTACGTCCCTTCTTTACTTCGGAGCTCACAGCCCGAGCCTCAGTGGTGCCTTAACCTTGCGTCAGCCGTTTCGAGAACGGCGCAGTAATTTCCGGGCTTTGTGGGCCGGGCTTATCTATACCTTTTTAATTCTGACGGTGACAACACGCTTCTCAGCAAGCTTCAGACGCATGAAAGGCCGGAGTTATCTATAGTGACAGTAATGGATGGCCTTATCAGTGGGCGCACAATACACGTGAATGGAGCCTAACGCGCAATTATATCGCCCTTACAAAGCCCGCGGGAGCAACAGAATGAAAAAAGAAACTGAAGAAAAAACTGGGCCCAATATCTGTTTGCCCTTTGAAAGCATGCGATGACTGTTTTCACACTTTTTTTTTTCTCTTTATTGCTGGACCTACCTTTGGCGATTGCGGACGGAAACCACAACGCATCCTGCTTTGATTAAAGCGGAAAGCGGTCATCGCGATAGCGGGAAAACGTATGGCACAACCCACAGAAACGACGTTAGTTAATAATAATAATAATTGGTTTTTGGGGAAAGGAAATGACGCAGTATCTGTCTCATATATCGTTGGACACCTGAACCGCGCCGTAAGGGAAGGGATAAAGGAGGGAGTGAAAGAAGAAAGGAAGAAGAGGTGCCGTAGTTAAGGGCTCCGGAATAATTTCGACCACCTGGGGATCTTAACGTGCACTGACATCGCACAGCACACGGGCGCCTTAGCGTTTTTCCTCCATAAAGACGCAGCCGCCGCGGTCGGGTTCTAACCCGGGAACTCCGGATCAGTAGTCGAGCCCCCTAACCACTGAGCCACAGCGGCGGGGCCGGCCGGGATCGAACCGCGTCTTTCGGGCTGGCAGCCGAGCGCCATAACCACTCAGCCACCGCGGCGGCTCATCACAAGGTGGCTTTGGTGGAAAATGAGCGAAACTTCCAACCTGGCGTGGGATGATTCCATTCGCATCCAAATTGTGAGCGTATAGTTGCTTTTCTCAAATTTTTCTCAAATATCGGGGATCGAAATTTGGGACCGTCGCGAGACAACACGACAGCCGTCTGATACACCTATTAAGCTCTGCATAGACAGCTGCGCTTACGTCATCATTGCCTGGAGTCGCCCAATTGCGAAACAAAGGTGTTTTTTTTCCCCCGTTCGCTTCCATATTGCTCCAATTAGCCCTGCCCTACCAACAATCTGAAATCACTTCATCACCGGAAATTCCTTAATCTATTTTCCCCGCCCTGCGCCGCCTACAGCAAATACGGCTACTGCAAATATGCAGCTGCTGTGAGACCGTGCTTCGTAAACGCGTACATTTTAAAAATTCATTTAGGTTGAGGCCACTGCGGGCATCTGGTCTACGCGGAGAGCTCTCAGTAAAGGGGCGTTCACACTGGCGAGTCGCGGAGGTCGCACGACAGGTTTAAATCGATTTGCTACGCTGTCTCCCCCGCTTTCTGGTGCTTCGAAAACCAAAACTAATTGATCGAAATCGGTCGGGTGACGTTTGCGACCCGCCAGCGTGAACCTACCTGGAAGCCCCCAGCTCCCACCCGCGTGTCCCCCTAAAACATGGACAGAGGCGTAGGAGTGACTCTCTGCTTGACAGCATCGCTGTGACGGCCCAAGGCTCCTGGCTCTGCTAAGCCACGGCCCGCGCATCAAGTGTTCGCGCGTCACCAAATCGAGAGGCGTGCTGTCGTCCCGCGGACTGGACAACCAAGGAAGTTCAAGTGCCTCTCCCTCGCGGGAATTAGCGGCGGCCCGCGAAGATGCGCGCGCCAGCTCTGGCAACCACCGCTCTTTCCAATATTTCGGCTGCCGCATTTCGCTGAGTGGCGTCGAGCGCTGTTTTGACAAGCTGCATGGCGTTCGCTACCATGACGAAGTGATCGACTCGGCTATAGAAGGATACAACTTAAAAAAACAGCAGTTGTTAACACTGGGCCACGGTCCGCGGCGTACTGTATCACTCCGCTAGACAGTCACAAAAGTGAACGAAATCAGCTTTTTAATATTTGACTTTATTAAACAAGCCAGGTATCAAAATTCTAGAGCTTATAACTTTTTTCTTATGGTTAGCTTCTTGTTTAGGTGACAAGAGAAGTTTTCACAACGGCCACAAACGAAGCCGGTAGCTCTGCTCTTAGCCGGCGACGGCTAGAGTACACACTTGTGGAGATGAAAGAACAAAATTCTGACTTCACCTCCACAAGTGTTGTCTCCAACCTCTGGCTAATAGCAGAGCTACCGGCTTCGTTTGTGGAACACGTGGTCCAGAGACTTTTATCACCGACTGTATATTACTGTAAATATAATACTCTTTTGACCTTCATCTTACACATCTCTCTTCGTCACCGCCGAACAACGTTTCGAAGGTGCCGAGCCCTTCCGAAGAACACAACGGACATCAACAAATTACTGCAGCTCTGACCATTACTACACTACTACTACTACTACTACTACTACTATTACTACTGCTACTACTACTACTATACCAGTCGGAAAATAACTACAGAACCGTGTCAAAAATAAGACAAAATGTATTGTAGTTTTGTCGTAACGACAGATTCTCTTGTTTTATGGTGCTTTTCTGTAGCACTGTGGCTTTTTCTTTTGCGTAGTACTTTTCGGTAGTCCTCAGTCCTTTAGCACTTTCTGTAGAAACTACACGAAATTCTGTTACAACTTTCTGGTCAAAAAGCATTACAGAAATACTGTACTGACGACAGAAACCCGTGTTATGTACCTGACTCTCCCCAACAGATCATCGGTTATATGTGCACCGACGTAATAATAATAATAATAATTGGTTTTTTGGGGAAAGGAAATGGCGCAGTATCTGTCTCATATATCTTTGGACACCTGAACCGCGCCGTAAGGGAAGGATAAAGGAGGGAGTGAAAGAAGAAAGGAAGAGAGAGGTGCCGTAGTGGAGGGCTCCGGAATAATTTCGACCACCTGGGGATCTTTAACGTGCACTGACATCGCACAGCACACGGGCGCCTTAGCGTTTTTCCTCCATAAAAACGCAGCCGCCGCGGTCGGGTTCGAACCCGGGAACTCCGGATCAGTAGTCGAGCGCCCTAACCACTGAGCCACCGCGGCGGGGCGCACCGACGTCAGTGAAGCTCCATTCGGGGGAATTTTCCCCTTTTCAGGTAATTTTAGAAGTACATAATTTGGCAAAAAAGGGAGTTTAAGAAGTTTCAGTCATCGTGGTCTCGGCACCAGTTAAGACTTTCCACAATCCTCTCTGATGTGATGGCCGGATTGGGCTCCTCGCGAGCGGGTGGATGATGATGGCACGCTGGCCGGTGATCGAATATACGGCGGAGCGGCAGAGTCTGAGACTCGGCGCGCTCCTCCAAAGTCATTGTTCCCAGCGGGTTTTTAACCCCTTCGATAATTGGCGGAGCTTGAGTAATCTAACTCTCGCCCAATTTTAACAAACCGCAGTGCAGTGGCACCGTATGTGCAAGTGGGCGGAGCCAAGGGCTCACCGGTCCGAGCCCAGTGAACCCCGCACCTCCTGGAACGTGCAGGGCGTCTGTCTGTTGCCAGGAAGAAAGAAAAGGAAAGTGCACAGGCCTGCTCACTGGCTCAAGCCGAGCCACAATCGCTACTACGTGCATATCATTGGGAGAGTTGAAAGATGGGATAGAAAGACAGGATAGTAAAGACGCGCTAAAGGCAGCTCGCTGCATGTGCATTCCATCGATTGCCACGCATCGGATTTGCCGTATCCGCTGACAGCAAAGGAATTTCTTCAGCGGGACAATGTCGTCGGCCGCCTGCGACTCTGACAAGACAGCTCGGGGTCCTTCTCCCGCTTTCCACGCCTTTGGGGCAGCGTCCGGAATGCGCGATGCACTGTCCGCTCTACTCTGCTCGTGCACGGCCGGTCAGCAGGGGATGAGTCGGCGCCAGAGCCGAAAGGATTAGCGCGGGTAGCCGGCATCGAGGCACCCTACGCGCGGGCGTCTCGCCTCTCAGTAAATTCCTCTATTTCCCATGGGGATGACCGCTCCCGGGAACAGGGGTGGGGGGGGGGGGGGGGGGGGGGGGGTGGAACGACCCATCGGCGCCATGGGCTTCTAACTTAACAAAGGGGATCTTCATGGTGGCTGTTAGGAGACTTTTTAAGAACCAAAATTTTCTCGTTTTTGTTTTTAAATTACTGAATTTTCCAAACTTCTTTAGGGAAAAGGTGTCATAAATAGGGATTTTTGGCTCTACATGAGGGAATTTGCGGGTTACAGCATGGAACATAACTGTGTCCCGTCCAAGTATATTTCCACTCCTACTGTTCTGGCTTTTTTTTTGTTTCCCAACACGCCGCGTTATCCTCGATCAAATTTGCGAGCTTTTTTTGCCACGTTTCTGCACCTTACGGCGAGTTCCCAACTGCTCCTAAAGTAGGCATTCCCAAAAATATTGCTGTCAGCTCAGCGCTGCTAACCACTAAATATTGTGTGAAAGCAGGTTTTTTGCAGGTGGACACCAACGCCACGTACCTGAAAATTCGTTTCCTTTCCTTTCGTGACTTGCGCACAGATGGAAATTGATGAAGACTACGACGTGCAATGCACCGCGCGAGAGTGTGTTGCATTTTTAACACGCCATTGTGTGAGGTCAACAACAACAACAACAACACGAGGCGTGCTCCGGTGTAATGGACACCGAAGCTGATCTGTTCGAAACCCAGTTGCGGCAATATTCATTTTATTTCTGCTGGATGGCCAAGGTCACCCTCATTCAAACTGTTGCTTATATCTTGCAATTCCCGCATCACATGACTAACTTCAGGGGGCTTCACCCCAGTTCCCACCGCGGCATCAGTACTGCACCAGCGCATACGACCTTCAGCGTGCCGTTGTCTTCAAACAGGAAAGAAAAGTTGAAGAGGGGCGTTGCTGGTGTGGTCGTAAAAGACAGGACGCTGCGTTATCTGGTGGCGGGGACGCGGAGTCGGAGTGCTTAAATTTCTGGAGCAAGCAGATCGACACGTGTAATGTTTTTTTTTTTTTTACGACTAGCATAAATGGGCGATCTAAGTTCTTGACTATTTGTAATGAGATGTTTAATAATGGGGGGGGGGGGCGGTGACCAGAGGCTATGTGGAGAGATGAAACAGGGTACTTCGCTGGTAAAAGGTGGCTCCTTCCGCTTTAGGACAGGGATAATTGGAGAGCATTTTAAAGAGACCTTTGTCCTGCAAAAAACGCCATACGGGTTATGATGATGATGATTGTGGTGATGATGAAGGAGAACGTAGCTGCAAAGTGCTCGTTGTATATATGGGGCATTCTTTACTTCTATGCATATTGTGTGTTCTCTATGCATGGCACTGCATATGTTCCATCAGCATTGAAGTGCATGAATACGATATATATCCATTAGGTCGGCAGGTGTTCAGCGCTGTGAGTTTTGAATCTTTCGCAAGTTCCCTTCCATCTATTCTAGCAAGGCACACAGGTGCTTTGAGAGCATTACATAAATAAGAAAAAACACTCAACGATCTGCAAACTATCTGTAATATGCAATAGCCTAACACGGGGTATTTACCACTCAGATAAATTAATGCGCCGGTGCCTTCACAAGGCATTTCGGTGTTTAGCAACACACAAATGCACTAACGGCCGCCTCGGTAGCTGATTGGTTACGGCGCTCGGCTGCAGGCCCGAAAGACGCGGGTTCAATTCCGGCCGCGGCGGTCGAATTTCGATGGAGGCGAAATTCCAGAGGCCGTGTACTGTGCGATGTCAGTGCACGTTAAGGAACCCCAGGTGGTCGAAATTTCCGTAGCCCTTCACTACGGCGTCTCTCATAGCCTGAGTCGCTTTGGGACGTTAAACCCCCATAAACCAAACCAACAAATGCACTAACCTGCGTAAATAAAATTAACACTCATGTGACGAGTAGAAAACCGCGTATTAGAATAAAAGCTTTCGAGCTTTATTCGTGCCGATGTTTATTATAACAATATCTATTCCGTTCAGTTGCTATGCTTGCATCGACTGAAACGCATTATTCCTTTCTGCTTCCCATAGCACCTCTGCGTCATCCATCTTTCCTTGACATAACGCGCACAGCCACGCGTAGCAAGTGTTTTATCGCGGTTTACGATATTCACTTTCACCGCACGGTTCGGCACATGGTGCGAGTGGAATGCCGAGGCAAACATGAAGGCTATAGTATGTGCTTGTATTTAGGTTGGTTGCCATGGTAACGTAGCTACACTGCCTGCTTCGCCGATCCCTTCTTGCTTTTAATTCGTTACTTCTCCACATCGCACCTCCTGCCTCGCGGCTAAAGTGATGCCGCAAGCCATTCCGCACCAGAAAGCGGGAATAGTCCAAACTGTGATGAAACGGCAGAGCAAACACCGGCTGGAAAAACAAAGGAACAAGGGAAACAGCTGAACTACCCATCTAGGCAAGCTGAGCGAGCTGGCATATACAGCTTTATCCTTATTCATAGCAAATACCGCAGCATACGTTCTTTCCGCTCCCACACACTTATTTATTTATTTTTATGACACGCGGATTGCAATTACTTTCCGAGTGGGAGTGAGCGACCGGCTGTTTTGCCTTCCTTTCGTACGTTTCGAAAGAACCGCCCGAGGGGTAAAGAATAAATCAAAAGTGTCACAAAAAAGCAGAAGCAGACGACGCGCTCCTTTTCTCCTTTTTTTAATCGTCTGCAACGCGCCAACCGAGCAGACGAAAATAAAACGTTAAGGACCGACCGAGGAGAAATGCTGGAAAGTCGTTAAACAATGGAAAACACAGTGTGCTGTTAAGGTCGCCTCCGCGGACGGCTATTTATCGACCACGTTTCTAGGGGACTCGACTCGAGAAAAAGAAAATGAAAAGAGAGAGCGCGGACAGCCGCTGGACGTCGGAGCTCGACGACGGAACGCTTTCGTCCATTCTGGACGCATCGGCAGTTGGCTCAATGGAGCGTGACCCCCCCCCCCCCCCCCTCCCTTCCCCCTCAAGCTCTCGCACCAACGGCGACCTTGTTCGACTAGAAAGAGACAACCCGGCACCCCTTCTCTGCCCTATATACAAGAGCACCCCCCCTCCCAAACGTGAGCCGCGTTTTTGTCTTGCTCGTCGACTTTTGGCATGGCTTTTGGCTTCTTCTTTGGGCCGCCATAATAGAACGGGCGCGAGCTGGCGCCGGTTATCTGTCGTCTGCTCAGCCAGCCGGTGCCACTGGCTATTCGTGTCAGCCGAGAGGCTTCTCCACTGGATCAGCTCCGACTTTTTTTTATATTTTTTGATCTCTCTCGCAAACGACATCACTTCTCCGCTTCCACCGGCAGCTTCTCTTCCTGGAATACATTAAAAGCTTCCTTTTTTTTCTGTATCTTTATTTCTGGTACGTTTACCTTGGCCTTCTATAGAGGGGCCGCCTGACTGGCGCCTTTTGTGCCTGCTTCCCGCACTAAATGAGGGCCAATTTTTATTAGGGCTCGAATTTGCCATCCCGTCCAAGATTTAAGCACGCGACTGCGTTTACGGGGCCTGTTGTTCCGCAAACACTGCACAGATGAACCACATCTCCCTGATCGTGATACCCCTCACGATGCATCTATACTCCTAATGCTTAAAAGCGGCCATGGCATGGCCGTTCTTCATATTGCAGTTTTGTGCTTCAGTAACTAATACAAGAGCTTATGATTCAATTTCCGAAATTTCGCTGGCCTGGACGCGCTGTATATTCCGAAAAATGCGATCGAAATTGGGACCGGGAGACTCCTCCCACCGGCAGCGACCGGCATATTGAATGCTCTCGTGACGTCACTAGCACATGCACGGAGCAACATCGTCTGCCCTCTTTGCTGCAATATGCGCAGCGAGGTCTCATTCCCCCGAGTACTTTCTCGGGCGATCGAAGTCGCAGTCGTCCCCAATTATGAATGACCGGTGCCGCAAAAGCGATAACAGTAACACAGTTTTTATTCGGTATAGGTAAAGTCCGGTCGCACTAGGCCAATGCGACGGCGATCGACGGTCGGTATGCAAATGCCGTCGATGACGCACGTCGTCTGTCACGCTACACCGACAACGAAGCCAGCACGATCAACGATCGTGTATCGTAGTAGTGTTAAGAATTAGCTTAGTGGGAACCAGAAGAGTGTGGTGGGGGACTAGTTGGTATGGCATTCTATGAACTTAAGAATTTTGAAAAACTTATTGTACCTCATGCTAGCCACGGCGACGTACGCGATGTGCGTGCACAAGCGAAGGTGTTCTTTCAATCGGTGCCTGCGCTTAGAACTGATCGGCGAGGCAGACGACACGGGCAGGAAACGCCGCACGACAGTGCCGCTCGTCGCCGTTGCCTGGGCTTGTGCCGCCGAGTGAAAGCTTCACTACCGGTGAGGGCGACGGAAGAAAAACTCCGTTTGTGTACCTTATCCGTATCGAAAAAAGTGAAACGGGCGGCTACATATCATATCTTCACACTTTCTTACTAATCAGTGAGGAACTTTTGCCATTATCTTGAATTTCGGTCGACGGTGGACAACCGGTCCCTTTCGTGACGAGGCCTAGCGAGTCGCAGGATTAGTATGTGCGATTTCGGCGATTGCGGAGAGCGAATTCGCGAGTTTTAGCGCCTGCAAACAGCTGTCGAGCGTAGTTTTGGCTACAGTGCCCTCAAAGCGACGACTGCCTACATCGCAGGACGCGAGTGCAATTAGGGGGAGGTGCCGATATGTGACCCGGTCTGCATAGCATGTGCAGAAGCAGCCGGCCGGCAGCAGCCGTCGGCGTTGATTCTGGACAAGAGATCTGGCTGCTTTCGTTAACTCAAGTAATGTTCAAACGTATTTTTAGCTAAAACGATTTAAAATGAAATTTGCAGACATAAGAGGAAGCAGATACAAATAGCGGGAAGCGCCGGTATCCAACGCGAAGCGTTTCCCAAGCAGGCGATATAGCATCATTGGCGCTTATTGCAGTGTTATCATAGTGTGTAAATGAGTAAAACTATAGTGAGCAAGAGTACGTAATATTTACGATACGGAGAATCCACCTTGCGTTTTATGCCACGCAAACGAGCAGTACTGTTTGCGCACAGCCGTGTAAACAACCTCAGCGCGGGGCTGCAGTTGTAATCGTCGCACTCCTGGGGCACAATGCGCACGCACAGCAAAATGCTAAATGCTGTACTATTATTTTGAAGTACTCTTTTAGGCCGCGGCGACTATTCATCGGTGCGGGCAGTCAAAGCACAAGAGTCGCGTAGGGTTTTGCAAGCGTCTTGGTTCCTGCAAAAGGATGCTGCTATACGAGTCGAAGGGAATGTACGCATGTTCGACTTACAAACGCACGCATGCAGCGGGGAAGTCGTCGCACTCGGCCCTTTCTCTGCTCCTTTCGTGCCTCAAGGTTACTCTAGTGCCACATTTTCATAATTTGAGTGTAATTATCGAGCGATGAATAGCGGACAAGAACTTGGCAGCTAGCTACAAAACGCCGCGGCTTTCACGGCGCGCAGGCGGCGCAGGCATGCCCGGCACGTGCCGCTTTCCACATACGGAAACGCTTGAATGCTGTAAACAGACCACACTCATAACATACGAACAGCATGCTTCTAAGCGTAAACAATAAAGCAGGGATCTATCGATTTCTGTTTCCTCAACAATCGGCAAACGGGCGCCATGAGCAAGTCCGCTTTCCCAAGGATCACTCAGCTCCAGAGGTGGAGAACCTCATGAGGTCGACCTCAACCTCAAAATGACCTCAACCTCTCGTCGTGAGGTGAGGTCGGCGACGGCTCGAAATTTTGTGAGTGAGGTCAGCAAATCAGACTTCAACCGCACGCGTGAGTTTGACGTTGAGTGAGGTCGTCATTCAGTGAGGTCGAAGTTTTGAGGTCGAGACTTTTTGCAGTTGTTGCCACGTCTTACTCCGACGAGTGCCGCTTCCGAAGCGGAGTTGCAGCGCATCACCGCAATGACGCTGTTTGGACAACCGGATGTCACAGTTCCCTCTTAGCTTCCGGTGCTGCGCCGTAATGTCCGTTCAGTCCGAGCCTACAGGAAGACGCACCCCTCTGGTCTTCCCGGAAGGAGTGTTACTGTCACAGCACGCCACTCTCCCTCTCCTCCTTGCCCCGCTGGCGTAGCACCCGGCTGCCTGCCGGTCGGCTAAAACTACCGGGAGCGCGCAAAGCACGTAACTCACGTTGACCCGCAGTAGCTTTGTTTGATGCCGCAAACAAATAAGCTCAGTCCAACAAGGACGCAATAAATTCTTCGCAGCGCGGATGGCCCAAGCAAGACTGCTTCGTGTTCATGCTGGTTGCCGGCGCTGACGTCATGGATCTTGCCTTGCAGTCCAATAAATAGGATCCTGCTGTACATTACAAGCTGACTTAACAGAAACTGGAGTAGTCAGCACAGGCGAGAGAATGTGATTCAGGTGGTTCCTAACAAGGACACCTGCTGATTTGATTAAAAAAGCACGAAGCCTGAAACACCTATATAACACCGTCGAAGCTTTTGATCGGTGTATTTCCCTTTCGAACCTTACACTAATTCTGTATATTCCCGTTCCGTAATGCAAGCAGATGCAAATATGGTTTCGCTTTTTTATCCTTCCGAATGACCTCTCTTTGGTCTCCTGTTCCTTCTCGGAAATTCGCTTATTATGCCGAAAGACCACAACACGAGGCGAACGCACCAGCATAGCGGTGTTGCAGCGGCGAAAAAATACAGAAGTACAATGAATGTATGGTGATGTGGTAGCTGATTCCTTTTCCTTTTTTTAAATGAAGATGTGCGCATGGAACTGACTACATGCTCGCGCTGTGCTGCTGAGTCGATGTTTCAAACCTTCTAATATGACGTGTAATGAGGACACACTGTTATAATTTTCTTTTTTTGGGGGGAGGGGGGGGAGGAAAGGAAGTGGGGCAGTATCTGTCTCATATATCGTTGGACACCTGAACCGCGCTGTAAGGTAATGGATAAAGGAGGGAGTGAAAGAGGAAAGGAAGAAAGAGGTGCCCGTAGTGGAGGGCTCCGGAATAATTTCGACCACCTGGGGATCTTTAACGTGCGCTGACATCGCACAGTTCGCTTCTGTTTTTAGTGTGCGATTTTTTTGTATGTTTTTAATCATTCGTTTTTTTTTTCTTTTCTCGTATGGGATCAGTTAGGTCGGCGGCCTGCCTTGCAGACGACCAGGCCGTTATCTTTCCTTCAACTATTTTGCAGAGACCCATCGTTCACCTTAAACGGCTTCGCAGAATGCTCGCGGGGTGATCGTGGGTAAAAAATGTCGAGGATGCTGGCGCACCATTGATTAGTTCAGTTTTGAAGGGAAAGAAGTGATTGAATTAAAGCAGCTTGTCTCAGACTGGTTGACGAAATGGTACCCAGAATTCTGTTGAGGCGCATGAGTACTACGGCGCTTTTTTTTTTTTTTTTGCCCGAGGTGGCGGGGGGTCTTGGAAAGAGATTTTGCTGCGGGGAAATTTGAGTGGAGAGCCATGGTGCTCTTGACAGAGAGAGCGGTTCACGCTGCCCACTCTAGGCCAGTTGTTTTGTCCCGTGTGATTTTAATAGTTGGCGCAGTGTTCGAAGACGTAATCTAGCCCTTTCTTTCAAAATGCCGCGGGTTCACCGAGTCATCGGAGCATTCCCAGGATTTCGAAACCATTACCATATCGCCACCTGGAGGGAAGTGGCGGAAACAGGGGAGGGTCTTGACCTCCCACAAACATCAACATCATCATCCTTAATTATTAGCTGCAGGTATTCCTATTTTCCCGCACAGTAATTGCTTTCGGTTGCTGGGTAATGTAAAGTATTTAATAAATATTCTGGCAACTTTCAATTTGGTAGCGGTATACCAGACTTACCTGGGCTCATAAGGATACATTCTTAGCATCATCATCATCGCCATCACCTCGAGAATCAAAGGCATGTGTCATTGCATAATCTTTGCAGTATGTCACACATGAGAACTGGCGCGTTTACCTGCTGGACAATCCGAATGTTATTAATGTGGGCCGGGTTGCGGGCACTCTTTGTAATGCGTCATGCGCGCATGTGTAGTAATGTGGGATCCATATGGATATTGAAATGGGGGTGGAAGGGGCCTGGTATGACGAGAAATTACATCGTTGTCACGTGAGCAGGTGTGATGTCATATTACAGCATCTTCGCGTGACTAGGTTTGATGGCACACTACATCGCCGTCACGTTACCTGGTATGACGTCACACTCAGGTGATGTCGTCACTAATAATACCAGTTAGTCTTAGCGTTATCCAATTATAATAATTAGCATTGATTGATTATGTGCCGTCATCATCTTCGTCGCGTGACTCGTCGCCTCCTGACGTACATGGCAGCGTTTCTTGCGGACACTTTTTTGCGGATATGACCTTGAAAGTGAGCCATCTAATGCTTTCGCAATAACAAAAAAAAAAAGTCGCTCGCTTCTACACAGACATAAATACAACGTGCCTCTGTTGGTGTACTACAGTCGCAGCTTGTTAAATGTTTTGGAAGGCAACATACAGAGGACTGAAAAGAGCATTCTCGCTATGCCGGATATAGCTAGAAAATCGAAATATACTTACATGCGTCTGCATAACCATCGCATTGGAAAATACATCGACAACCGGTTTCTTTATATTCGGTAACTTTTCTCAAGCCTGAAAAGCGCCTCCTCTCAATTTCTGGTAGATGTTGTAGAAGGGCTGTGTTTGTCAATTACCGGTTCGTGCGTGAATGAGCGAGAGGCTTCCAATACGAACAAGTATACACGAAGCAGGCTGCCAAATATTGGCACATATAAAGTACTCACCGACGTACTGGTGGTAACCGCGTATGGGACACCCCTGCCCGCCGGCCATTTACTCTATGAGGGTTCATCCCAGATTATAAGCTTCTTCTATTGCGTGCACATCAATAGTGTCTGTACACACCTTATTAAACAATACCATCATTTTGGCTTTCCTGTCTCATAGAATTCTCAGAATTGTTTTTAACTGAAAAACTTCTTAATCGCTTTTTGTTTTGTTTTTCATTTTCTGAGGTCGAGCGGCCGACCTCAACCTCACAATTTAAGGTTGAGGTGAGGTCAGCAGTGGCCTCAGGAAAAGTGAGGTGAGGGCGTCTAAAGAGACGAACCTCAACCTCAACTGATGAGGTTGAGGTTGAGGTGAGCTCCAGATTTTTGAGGTCAAATGCCCACCTGCGCTCCGCTCGCGCACCAAGTTGAAGGCTTCCGAAAAGAAAACACGGAAAATGAATTTTATCTCGTTAAGCTAAAAGAAAAAAAAAACTTTTCGAGCGACCGCCGTCTACGGTGTGCATGCAAACACCTCAACAGCTCGCAGCCTACGACGCGGGGCGGGTATGCCCTTGTGACGTCAGCAATCAGAGGTTGCCAGACCAGCAAGCATTTCGCAGAATAAACGAAAAAAAATTCGTTTTAAAAATATTTACAGCACAGAATCAACTGAAAATTCGGGGAATTGTAATTTAACCTGTTGGGAATTAAAGGCGATAAGCAGGATATGCGTGAAAATAGGTTGTCATGGCCCCCTTTAAAAATATAAATACGGTCTTCTGGTTGGGAGAACATTCAGTCCGATTCTAGTACGCTCTCCACGTTTGAAGATATATGCGAACATACGTGTCACCGACTGTCGAAAATTTGGTTCGTCTTTGCGCTCACAGGAGACGCTCGGGATTTGTTTTCGCGTCGGCATTACGGTCTAGAAACTAATGCGAGGATTTACATTTCCTGACAGGAATACAGGTGCCACCCACCATCAGTAAGAATCTATGCGAGAACTGATGAGCACCGGGAATACTGTTTGGCACTGATATTTTCGGTAGTCATTTCCTGCCGACAGCCCCACATCCGGCCACACCATGGTCACGTGACCTTCTTGTCACATTAGTGGCATAGAGTTTCTCAATTTAACTAGAGGGAAAGCTGGCGGCGCTACGTTTCATCCACCATGGACAGGCCCACGGACTCCGGGAAGACGAGGTTGCTTACTTGGCTTGGCTTTCTATTTGGCTATTGTTGGGCGTGAGACGCGGATTCAGCCGTAAAAATACGACTCTTCTCGAGGCAAACCTCGAAGAAATGCTGGGAAAGTTTCCATACCAGCCTAACACCAAACTTTCACTTGTGTTAAATGTATTGAAGAACGGTAAAACGAATTATTGAAATAACTTCATGACCCGCCGCGGTGGCTCAGTGGTTAGGCGCTCGGCTACTGATCCGGAGTTCCCGGGATCGGACACGACCGCGGCGGCTGCGTTTTTATTGGGGCAAAACGCTAAGGCGCCCGTGTGCTGTGCGATGCCAGTGCACTTTAAAGATCCTCAGGTGGTCGAAATTATTCCGGAGCCCTCCACTACGGCACCTCTTTCTCCCTTTCTTCTTTCACTCCCTCCTTTATCCCTTCCCTTACGGCGCGGTTCAGGCGTCCAACGATATATGAGACAGATACAGCGCCATTTGCTTTCCCCAAAAAACCAATTACTATTATTATTATTAAATAACTTATCTGTGCACAGATGAGGGCATCGCGGCGTAACTACCAATTTGGCGGTACAATCCACGTTTTCGGCCAAACACTAGCCAAGCCAAACACGAAAACTCGTCTTCCCGGCATTCCCGCGGTGGATGAAGTGCTCTTTAAGAAACTCGCATAGACGGTGGCGCCAGCTTTCCCTCTCGGTAATATTTGGAAACTCCATGATTAGCGATCGCAAGCATCGTGACTGTAATTCGTGAAAGGGGCCACGAGACCTTGCTAAAAGGTGACGTCATTTCCCGCAGGCGACATCTTGTGCGGAGGGGGCGAAGTAGCGCCGACGCCGTAATTGAAACAAATGTTCACGGTCAAGGCAGGTCAACAGTAAAACAGCTGGCCGTGCGCTGCTCAGAGCGAACAGCTCACTTTGTTTACATATCCACTGCGTGAATGCTACGCACCTGAGGAGTGTGCGCTCTTAATGTCATCCAGGAGGCGACAGATGGCGACTATGCAGCAGCTGTAGCGTTAGAATGCGAGATGGCGTAGATAAAAACGAGCGCGTGGGTTTGCGGAGCAGAAGAAAGCCAAGCGGTCGGTCGGCCCGCTCGCCGGCGGAGAGAATGCACACCACCCTTCGATCTATTTCACAAGGTCGTCGTTCCCAGCGCGGCCTCCCACGCCTCGGAGTGCCTTTATCGGCGGTGCGTTATAAAGTGCGTACATCTGCGCCCTAAAGAAATTGCGCAGGCGCGCATGTGCCGTTTTGAAAACAAATGAAAAGCGTAGAAGTGGATAAGCAAAGCGCGGTGTCGAGGGGGAGTTGTTTCGACATCGCTTTGAGGTATGGCACGTGCCTGGCTGCTTCAGCCAGCGAAACAAAAACGGGTGAGCTGCCGAAGTGCCGACACTTTCGAAACAATATGCCCGCGTTTGGTATCTACTTAATTTATTTTCTTTTTCTGTCCTCTCAACTGCGAGCCAAAGCTCCTCCCAGTGATTGAGAAATGTCAGTTCACTGTGTTTTAGGCATCAGTCTAAAAAGAGTAAATTTCTAAATGTGGGGGTATACCACTGAGTTCCCGGGTTCGAACCCGACCGCGGCGGCTGCGTTTTTATGGAGGAAAAACGCTAAGGCGCCCGTGTGCTGTGCGATGTCAGTGCACGTTAAACATCCCCAGGTGGTCAAAATTATTCCGGAGCCCTCCACTACGGCACCTTTCTTCCTTTCTTCTTTCACTCCCTCCTTTATCCCTTCCCTTACGGCGCGGTTCAGGTGTCCAACGATATATGAGACAGATACTGCGCCATTTCCTTTCCCCCCAAAAAACAATTATTATATATATTCCACTGAACATCCTTCCTGCTCCGAGTTGTCCATCGATGTGGCATCGCCTCCCATCTGCTAGCCTCCGTCGTTATAGCTTAGTTGTTAGAGCGACTGTCCCAATAGGGCGGTGAAACCGGCTCCCGCAAAGTTATGAGCAAGTCTCATAGCTTTTCTTAGTGACCACGTGGCTTGCTCACGTGAACCGAAGGGAAAATTTAAAAAAAAAGTGAAGGCAGGGTGCCCCTATGACTCAACTGTCACGTGTGTCTTTTCCGCCTTTATGCATCGGCACCAGCTCCGTTTGACCTGTGTGCAGGGCCGGTCATAAAAAGCGGCGCGTAAGACAGCAAAATAACGTGACGTTGCGTGCGTTCATGTGACGTAAGCACAGCCACTGGGTTACCACGGGCAGCGGACGAGAGGAACTTGTTAAGCCCCTTCCAACACCTTCCCGCATCCACCAATGGATTGGGTACTCTAAACACGAAAGGAGTAAAGAGCTAGTGAGATGTTCTCTAGAGAACTCCCTTTTAGGGGCTGGGTATGGCTGGGGTAGATTTCCGTGACTAAAGATATGGAATACTTACGGCTGGCACCGAAAACAAATTGCTTCTTCAAGACATGCGAAGTTATAGCACTTAGGAAGATTTCAACCGATGTTTCAAAATCTCCCTAATTTGCTAACCTCAGGATCTCCGGTGGCGCGTTTAAAGCCTCATCTCATTCCAAACTGGGTCAAGTCGCTATGCTCTGCAGTGGGAATATACCGCCATGGCAAGGAGTAAGCATTCCGCATATTTAGTCATCGAAGTCACCTATGAAGCTTGGGCAGCATACCCTGTCCCTAAAAGGGGAGTGCTATAGGATACCTTACTCCCTTCTTACTTCAATATAGGCTTAGTCGCATTCAGAGTGATGAATGGGCCATCCAGCGCTGCTTTTCACGTTCTCCACTCAGGCGCCGAGTCGCACTCTGCCGTTCTAAGTCTAGGCTGTGTAGAGGTATGTGGAGAAATCAATTCGCAACGGATTATCCGAGCTCACAATAACTGCCTCACCCTCCCTCTCTGCGCCGTGACGTCAGCCAGTTCGATTTTTGCTGGCGCCGGTTTTATGCCTGCTGTACAGCGTAGGCGTAAAATTCCTGACGTCTCGAGCTCGAGAGACCAGCGATAAACGAAGTTTAAGTCGGTTTCCGAGATCAGCCCTTACAAAAATTTGTTTAGACAGTCTATAGACTGTCCATAGACATCTGTATATGAAGTCTACAGACAAACCATAGAGAACAGTCTATAGACAGACTATGACAATCTATAGATTTATGGCCATACACCTTTAGTAGACTTTTGCCTATGGACTATGAATAGACAAAAAGAAATATCTATATGAAGGCAATAGAGTCTGTAAGGAGTCTATAGACCATTTTTGTAAGGAAGAGGCCCGAATGGCACAGCTCCGGTGCGTGCGGGAAATTCTTATAAAACTGCACATAGCTGTATGTAGCTCTATATGATCCCAACATGATTGTCTGAGACGCCGCCGGCAGAAAGCAACTTCAGAAGCATTTCATGCTGCAGCGATGTATTCGTTAAGCCGTACGCTGTTACGACAATGTAAAGGGAATTATTCTAAAGCTACTACTGCAACGAGAGAGCGCTAACTCCTTAATTCCTTGAGTGTAGAGGGAAAGGGCAACTTCAGAAAATTAGGAGGGTTCTAACTCCGAACGGTGAGCCTACCGCGCGGGAAAAAAAAAAAAACGGCTCACCTTCTAACCAACTCTACCCTTTTGTATGCCTTAAAAAATAATAAAAAAAGTAGCCAGCGAAGGGCCCGAGACAAGAAGGCATGAAGAATCCATGTTCTAGCGCCATTCCTCCCCTTAATCATACGTACCTGCCCCTAGGCTTTTGTCTTTAGCGAACACATCGTCGGAAGGTTTGGCTTCAGGTTGTGGAAGCATGGGAAGGAGCGGTAGCTCTGTCCCTAGGCGTACGCCTGACCGGCGTGGCGAGGGGAAGAAAGAGATGAAAGGAGAGAATTGCAGGCACACGCCACGCACGGTGTACGCATGATCGGAAGTCAAACTCACACAGGCGTTCGGCCGTTCTTGCCAAGATTCCCGCGCGCTGTCGGTCCCACTTGTTCGAGTCAACGTCCATCAGAGCGGAGCAAAAAATCTCATGTTCGGGCAATTCTGCACCCCCCCCCCCCCCCTTTCTCTCCCATAACGCAACTCGGTGCACATCGCCAGAAGAGTGAAGAGGGGGGGGGGGGGGGGGCACCGCCCCGCATTTTATTCGTCGACGAAACGTGCAGTCACCGCCGCCACCGGGGATCCCGGGTCGGTCGGCGAGAGCGCAGCGCTGCGCGACCCCGGCCGGGCGTTTTTATCGATCGGACGGCGGCTAGCCTCCTCCCACACGAACTGGGTCAGGCGGCGGCGGAACCCAGCGCAGCAACGGTTCCCTTCGTCTCAATTTCGTGCAGGGCGCTGGAAACTGCCGCCCGCTACGACGACCGACCAACCGGTTCAGACCGAGATGGCGCCGCGGTGGTCGCGCGCGCAGAGAGACGTTTAAAACGTTGAGGTGCTCGTCTGCAGCCAACGGTGTTTGCTTCGTTTGAAATACTGCCACCTACCTCGCATATTTACGAAGAAGTTCTAAGCAGGCAGCTTTCCGTTCGTTCAGTATGCAACGAAGAAAGCACGGACTCACGAGTCGGGGACTAGTTTCTGTTGCGTAGGGGGCACTGGCGCGCTCCGTCAATTTTGGCCAGCGCTCCGGCGCCGCGCTGCATGGGATTTGCAGTAGTGGGCGCACTGGAACAGCAGGCAGCAGCGACAGGGAAAAAAGCGATACATAAAAAACAAGAAGGGCCCGTGTACACGCGTGTGCGCGCGCGCGGACTCGCACTGGGAATGAAAGAGCAGAATAAGTAGAAGAAGCGAGCTCGGCGAGTTTCACGATTCCGGGCACACGCCCGATTCGACGCGTCGTCGCTGCTGCGCTTGTCGTCTGCTCGGAGCACTGGCGGCCGCCATTGGAGTTGGCAGGCGACGTCACCGGCCAGTCACATTCGGTGTCACCGCGCGTCGGCGCGGGATACGAAACCTGCCGACAGCCGGGCTTTCAGTACTGGCGCGGCCGGTTTTTTGCATACTATCTCTCTGCCCCCATATGAGCGCTACGCGGGGTTTTCTTTTGCTCGAGCGTGTATCTTTCGGGGCGCTGCTGGCATCGTCGCATGCGCAACGAAGCGCGTAGCGATCACGTCGGGAACACCGCGGCGTGTGCGATATAAAAACCCACCCCCGCACAGGGTGCTGAAGGACGTATGTTGTAAATGGCCTCACGTTTGCAGTTGGAGGGAAGAAGGGGGCGCGCTCAGCGGCGTCATTGACCCAGGCCCTCTTGTGTGCGCGCGTAACACTCCAGTTACGGCGGCCTGCGGTCATAGCGTGTCACACCCCTCACCTCAGCTGGTTCGCTGGCTGGCTGGACGTTGGCGGGACGCGACAACCGGCTTTCCATTTTGCTTCCGTTGCACAGTGAATCCGGGACGGTCAGAAATGGAGCAGGCGACACGCCAGTCGCTTTGGGGCATCTGCCGTGTCCTATACAAACTCGTATCCTGGAATCGGGGAAGGGGACAGTCGGTGCGAGGGCACGCTCAGTAGTGGCGGCATGTAAGGTTCTAAAGGCAGTGGCGGGGGACGCGCAGAAAAAGAAAAAAAAATCGGTGTCGCGCACCATAAAGGGCAAAACCAGCAGCTAACCCTAGAGAATAATGAGGTTCGCCCAGCGAACACCAATGACCAAATGTTCGACACTTCCTCAGCTATCGAAAAGCTGAGATAAAAAAGACAGGAGTAAAACTGAAAATATAATAAGACGATATTCGAAAGAAACTTCGAAAATATTCTAGTTGAATATATACCCAGCAGTTCACTATCAAGAAGAGTGTCTCGGTCACTGCAATACGAATCAAGGCCTCTTACAGCACTAGATTCTGCGAGATGTGGCATTGCAGTTACACAGCAGAATCTACAAAAACGAAAACATTTCGTATTGCAGGTAATGAAACTGCTCCAAATTGAAGTCTGGCGCGCGCTTTATTGCAGCACGGCAGTTTGGCTCAGTGCCGTGGATATGGGACGCCGTAAGGCTATTTCCAACAGCTTTCTGTTGCCACCGGTCACCTGATTGGACGAACACGATAAAGATACACAAGCAGCACAGGAGAGTAACTACCAACGCCTATGACGTGACTAGGCCTTTTCGCGTGCTGCATGACGTCACTAAGACGTGTTGCATTATTCATCAACCACTTCCCTTTGAATTATTTTAAAGGCCCCCTTCGCGATTTCAGCCTAAACCTCCTTCGCAAGAAAGGGAGCAGCGGAAAACACCTGGTTTACACCCTTCAAAATGCACTTTTCACGAAAGGGAGCAGCGGAAAACACCTGGTTTACACCCTTCAAAATGCCCACTTTTCACCGACGTCATAGCGGCCACCATCTCTGGGTCTGGAAAGAGCGGCTAAAGCCTCGGCGTTTTGTTAACCCGCCCATCGCCAACCGGTTCCCGTGTACACTGCGGAAGCTAGCCACAGTAGTCAAAGATGGCGCCTGTGACGTCACGTGAAAACTATCCATAGAAAATAGAGAGGGGTGGAAGAGAAAGCGTAAACAGGTCTCCTATGAGCAAGAAAAACTTCAATCATAAAATAAACTGCGCGCGAAGAGACCCGTGCGCGCCACGGCTGGCAATTTTGCTTGGCCTGTCAGGATTTCGTTTTTTTTTTTTGCTTCAGAAAGTAAAAAAGAATTGCTCCATATAATGCAGTCTTTTCAAACAACTACACCATTTAGTTAATATTGATGCTCTATGCAACATTGTTGTTGAAGTGCAGAACTTTCTATTCTTGGGCTAATAGTTTCTTGTTTCATCTTCGAGCCACAGCTACCTGACTAATCACTTTCTCCACCATGTTCTGGAAGGCCAGAGCACGGCTGAATTGGCCACCAAACCAGCTCACTGCCATGACAGCCAAGTAAAGAGGAAGACTGGAAGCGTAAGTGTGTAAAAGTTCATCACACATTGTTTAATTCCAGTCCACATATGTACAATGCTGGAAGTTCACATAGCAACCGCGCGCACACACTAAAATGCACACGCACACACACACATGCTATTTCCACTGCCACTATTTCGCAAAAAAAAAGAAACAACAGTAAGTGACGGTCCACGACGCCGCATTCCACAATTCACTAAGCACTCACAAAAGCGTCCTCTGTACACAGGGCTCAGCAGACAACACTGACGCCGCCCGTGGCTGAAGGTGCACGGATCCACGTGGCACCTGCACTTGACTAAAAAGAGCATCGTCACCTCCTCCCCGAAAACCCAGACCAAGAAAAACAAAAACAAATAAGCCCAAGGTGAAGAACCACCAGGCAGTGGTTTCACTTTACTAAGACACGTGACAAGGGGGGCAAGGCTAAGTGCACAGTCACCGAGCAGTGCCTTGCCCCCTCACATTGACACACACACACACACGCGACCTATCGACTTGAACGCTGCAAAAAGAGGAACGGAAAGTCAACAATGCCAGACGCCTTCAAAGCATACAGCTCCGAAAGTGCAGCTCAACACGAGACCAGAGAGCTGTGTGGTGTGTTGCAGAGAGGTCCACGCACCAACTTATGGGTCCCTAACAAGTGTACAGTTGCTCCAAATGATGCAGCTAGGCGAGCAAGGTCAACAAGCAGCCCAGCAGTTTAATGCATTCAAAACAAGCAAAGTTCATTAGTGTGAGTTGATGCCAAATGTAGCACTACCATGGAACAGCGCACTTTGCCTACCTATAGGATTTGCTGTTCACACCTTTTCTAATAAAAATTTATACCAGAAGAGGCATTGCCAATTAATGCAAAGGAAAAAAGAAATTCGAGCAAAAAAAAAAAACTGCTCCATCTAGTTCGTTACTAATGGTATGCCACTTTTCAAAAAGATGACAAAAGCTTCACTTGGCCACCCTCTAATGCCCTTGCACACAAGATACATCAAATGCAACAACCATCATTTCACAAGAATACGACGACTCACAAAGTTCACATGAGCGACAAGCAAAAGCATACACAGTTTAACAAACGCCCACAAGATGTGTGTATGTAGACCAAACTGCACAGAACTCCATGGGTCACCCTGCAAGTGACCACGCCACAAGCAAGACATTGCCCAGAGCAAAAAAAAAAAACAAAGAACAAAAAAAAAACAAAGGAAACATGTTTTGTTCAAGACACGAATTTCAGGGAAGCCTGCATGAGGACCAATAGGCCTATGCAGTAGGCATGTAAGAAAAAGCCTATTCCTGCCTGCCCCAGCTACCGCAATCCTGCCTGCAGAGAGCGTCTCAGCTATGGCAAATAAAATAACAGAGCCTAAGCCGCACCCTGTCGCGCCTTCTTGGCAAGACCACCAAGAGTGTAGTGCTTTGTCAGCAAAGAGAAAAAGCGACTCGCAGCCGGTCTTAGCAAACGCGTGACATTGGCTAGCTGTTCTGCTTCCCCATCCCAAATGCGGCAACCAGCCTTCTAGGTTCGTTCTAAGTCGACCATGCCGACAAAGCACTCCCTCTTTCAACACAATGCAGAGAGACAGAAGCGCTGAGTGAGTTCGCGCCAAAGAAAACATGGTGACCCTCCGGAGAAAGAACGCATGCTGCAACGCAAAACGAGAACCACAAGACAGAAAATGGTCACGAGGCTTTTGCCGTTTTGTGAAGGCAGAAGCACTTAGCTGCCAATAACGCTGACGAGAGCTTCAACAGTGGCAACTAAGACTTAAAAAAAAAAAACACGGATAAACCAGGCACGGTCGATTACGCCAGCACGGGGACGAGAACAGAGCCATTTTTTTTCCAGTGACCCGGCCGCCACAATGTCGCAGAGAGTTGCGGCCCTCTTCCTAAATAGAACCAACCCCACCACTGGAAGACGACAGCCCCGGAGAGATCGGTGTTGGCTGCACGACAACTTATACAACACCAAGCCACCACGGCCAGGGGTGCCGCACACATCGACACCGCGCCCTGACAGGGCGAAGAAGAGCTGCGTGGGAGCTATTTAAATGCTGGGCCCACCGAGCAACAGCACAGGCGGGTTTTTGAGCAAGCCAAACAAGGGCCCCTGGCGTCTGGCATGGACCACCTTAAGCTGCGTCAAGATTAATACCGCTGATTCCTAGAGGAAAGGCGCAGAGCTTCTACTAAAGGGAAGAAAAAAGCAAGCGAATGGAAAGAAAAACGCGAAAAATGAATGATATGGACATAGATGAAATGTGCTGAGCCCTTCAATAGAGAATTTCTTGCTCAAAAATATCCCAAAATACATCCTTTTCGAACCGATACACATTTCAGTACAGCCACCACTTCCTTGCCTTCAAAGGCTTTCCCTTACAACCCAGTCATGTCAGCATGCCAGCTATACGTGGTTTGGTGCAAGAAATGTGCAAGGAGGTAAGTAATCAGCAGAATTTCCAACAATGCTGTAAAGTCCACGGAAAGCAAGCGATAGCAAGATGCATAACATACCAGATTAAAAAAGCACTGAAGTACAATAATAATGCAGCAATGATAATAACAACTGCATATTAGGAAAGAAAGTGTAGTAACTGTCCCACTCCATGTGGACACCCAGGCAACCATCCCATTCGCACTTTGGACAGGTTTGCCAATATAGGCGAAAAATTATACACAGAAATTTCAGCTGTTTCAGCAGAAAAAGTAAGAATGGCTTTGCAAGCAATGTCCAGGGAGAAAGCTTCAGTTTAGGAGGCAGTGAATGTAAATCTAGGCAGCAAACTTGTGTACGCATAGCCTCATAACCCCAATTCTGCTAGACATATTAAAGAACGCTAGCATAACACTAATTCACAAGAAAGACCTGACATAATGCCAGCGTAATATCCTACTCTCTGGTGATCGTGATGCTTGCAAGACAATTTTCAAAACATGGACTTCCTAAATGCCTCGACTACGCAGTGAATGCAGGACTTGCAAATTTTTGAAGTTAAAAACACCTATAGACACTATAAATAATACCACTGGGGCAACGCTGGACTTTTCAGTGGACCCAAGCAACAGGTTACATTTATATCATCAATCAGGCCACACAGAGATGTAACCAGCCCTTCAGATGGCATTGATTTTTTTCTTTTACAGCAAAGAACATTACAAGCCATGCAAGCGTAACGTAATGAAACTGTCAAGCACAAACTCGATTTCTGAAACTGTGTGCAGAGACTGCACAACCACCATAGTTGAGGTTGTACCAATCAAAAATGGGTCAAGAAGGAGGCAATATCAATCCACTGTTGCAAGTCTAAATATTAGAAGTGCTAAAGAAATTGGAAGAAAAAAAAGGACAATAAAGTAAACTCCATCAAATTCGTGCCTTCGGTAAAATTTGACTGTTTTGGCTTCTGTGTGCCTGTTGCCATTCGTATGGCAGCTAAAGGCATACATTGGACTCTCATTAATTCAAACTTCTTTAATTTGAACTTCCAGTTTATTGGAATTGACAGTTAGGCCCTCTCAACAGTAACTGCATTAAAAAGACCACCTTTCATTCAAGTCTTTAAGTCACATAAGAAATGCCCAGCAGACTATGCACTGCTAACAAATTTGAGGTTAAAAATTGATTTTTTTTTGTTTTTGCTAATCAATTCAAACCCATAATGTTAAGACTATGCTGACTGCATTATGGACTCCGTGACCACTGACTGTAAGTAACTGACACTATGTTAAACCTCACAGATCTTTAAAAAACAAAACAAAAACACCTTTAATATAGGCAAACTTTGTCTCCAGTAACCCTTTCATAGGGTATAAATCAGCAGCTTCAGATCTGCCCATGACACTGTTCAGTCATAAGAAGGAAGCCAACTATGTGTCATAATGAGCCCCTCATTTCTCTTCCCTTGACACTTCAGTCAAGTGAGCTGGGTGACATGTTGCAACCAAGTTGAAAATTAGTGTAAAGAAAACAATGGCAATGTTTAAAAGCCAGGTGAAAGGAGCAAAAATATTAATAAATTACTGGAAACAGTGAGCACGTCCCGGATCACAGGAGAAAAATCACTGGGAAAATAAGACTAGGTTGGAGTGCATTTGCTAGACCCAGCCAAGTAATGAACATCAGCTTACCAAAATCTCTATGAAGAAAGTAGTCAACTCCCGCATTCTGCCATTACTCTTACAGGGCCAAAACTGAACAGTCAAAAAAAGAAAAGGAAACTTTAGGAAAATACTTAAAGCGGGTGTGACATTAAAGCGAATGTGAGCAGCATAAATTATAAGTTGACAGTACCCGATTGATCTAACTTAAGGGGACAAAATGGATGTGTGCAGGACTTGCAATGCAGGGACCAGCTGGATATGAAAAGAAGGGAAAAATGCAGTTAGAGACAGGAGAGGCAGGTAGAGAGATGAGATTAGGAAATCTATAAGCAAAGGGCCACCGTCTCTGGTGGTGAGAAAAGGGTCAAGCTGGAGATCAATGGATCCAAACCAGCTAACAACGATGGCGACCACAAAAAATGGCATGCTAATGTCCTGAAGGAGGGCGACTGTTAATAATAATAACAATTGGTTTTGGGGAAAGGAAATAGCGCAGTATCTGTCTCATATATCCCTGGACACCTGAACCGCGCCAGGAAGGGATAAAGGAGGGAGTGAAAGAAGAAAGGGAGAGAGGCGCCGTAGTGGAAAGCTCCAGAATAATTTCGACCAACTGGGGACCTTTAACGTGCACTGACATCGCACAGCACACGGGCGCCTTAGCGTTTTGCCTCCACAAAAACACAGCTGCCGCGGTCGTGTTTGAACCTGGGAACTCCGGCTCAGTAGCCGAGCGCCTTAACCACTGGGCGATGGTTGAAAAAAGCGAAAATGGCCAGTCAAGTGAGCAGCTATGCATATTTTTCCAGGACTGCTTACACTACACCGACCTACTAAATAAAGCTCCAATACACTTTCCTTTACCATTGAACCCTGAATTCATCCTCATTCGTAACTCCCAGAGCTGTTGAGACTGCGTGCACCACATGTGAAGCAGAGTAGCTGACAGCCCGCTATGATTACGGAATTGTGGGCACACACGACGAGCCATGTGCTTACAAATGACATTGTACAGCTCCCACTTCTATCGTGTATGATAAAACCGAAACTTTAAAGCACAAGTTCCATTAGAATTACTATTTCAGGATACCTCATCAGGTATACGCACTCATGACAGCATGCATATTGTCCAAATGAACAAACTGAACTTCGAAATTTTGTGTCTCTGGTCTTGTAGGTGCGGGCAGTGCTCCATTTCAGTGCGAGGTAACGATCGTAGGACCAGCTGAAGGCACCTCCACACTGTTCTGCTTCATTTACACCAAGCATGCCGAATTCTATGCAATTTCTGAAGCCATGAGGCTACTGCCATGCAAATGCGCAGAAGAAATGCTTACAATCCTCGCGACCTTAGCTATATCCAACTGAATCTCAAGCAAGCCTGCAACGAATCTTTTCAATCTCAAGCGAAGCCGCCAATGTGGCTCAGTGATAATGGTGCTTGGCCGCTGACACGAATGCCTCGGTGCTCGTATTTTGATAAAGGTGAAATGCTAAAGGCCCTTGGACTGGCGATGCCAGTGCACGTTAAAAAACCTCAGGTGGTCAAAATTACCCAGAGCCTCCGTTATAGTGACCCTCAAAGCCTGAGTCGCTTTTGGGACATTATACCCCATAAACCATAAATTTTTCATAGCCATCCTTTTCGATCACACCTGCAATTATGACTACTGCGCACACTTCAGCTAGCTTTGTGAGCAAAAAAACAGTGACCTCATAAACGAAACTCTCAAGCAAGATAATGAGCACAGTTCAATAATGCGGCAAGTGTGTGTGACCCTTTAAACCTGCTCCCATGGAAAGTTTCAGGCATGCCTGTAAAGCACAACTATGAAACATCTCTGCTGCTCTCCTCCTCAAGGCATTCAACATCCTATACATTATCAACTGTAGCCTAACACTTGTGTGCATGGCAGAAGCCATGCCCTTCAGCCTAATAGGATTAACTCTACATGAAGCAATGCTACCTCTGGAATAGTACAGAAAATGTTCACAACACGGTTCCATCCTGGGGTCTAATTGGGGCTTTACCGAGCAAGACCAAAAATATAAACAAATCCTCATCTAATACCATCAATTTCACTTTTTTGGAATCAGCTCTATCCCTACAGCAACATGGTTGCAACCAGGATTCACCCAAGAGAAGCAAATAAATACTGTTCAATGCTGCCAGCACCTGCCTGCTACTTCTTACATTCACCTTTGCCAATTAGTTGGAATTTAAAAGCACTGCTAAAAACATTACGTGCTTCCACAATGCAAATGAAATGCAGGAAGCAAGGCTGCATACAAACTGGCTCTCAACTAGTGTGAAAGTCAGCCAGAAAGGACTGCTTTCGACATAGGTACTCGAGACTGGCTGATCACAAGCGACTCGCAGAAGGCATGCCTACCTTACAGGTCTGATCGAGCAAGGTGCACTGCTATGCATAAAACCTGTTCAAATTCGTGGGTTAAAAAATTTGCGCTTACCAGCTACTGGCTACAATTGATGGTTATGATGTAGCACCAGTGTAAGTACCTAGCGCAAGCACATGCAAAAACAGAAACCCATAAGAACGGCATGGCAGATGCGACAGAGCAAACATTGGGAAAAACAGTGCAGCTGTGCGGCAGAACAGGGATGCAGGTTAATGAGGCACAAACACAACCAAACAAGAGCTGCAATTTTGTGGTGCAGCGTGAAAAACAATTTCTCGTCTTAGAGCTTTTCCTGGCAATGTTATAGCCACATATGGTCAAATCTCAGCACCTCACAGTTTCTCCCCGCATGAGAGAGGGTTGAGAGGTGCTCAGACTTAAAGCAAAAGAGTAAAAGAATTTTTTTTTCGTGCATTTCATTAGAAAGGATGGGGAGAGTGGCTAGAATTAGGGAAGCATAGTGTGCGATGCGTCTGTACCCAAAGACAAACCTCACAGCATCCACACACACACACGGCATTATGCAAACACGAAGATTCCTCAAACGCCCGGGAGAATGAGTGCATATAAGATGGCACGACGTAATAAAACCAGCAAGAGTGGAATCCACAGTCACAACAGTCAGTGCGTGAGAAAAGGGAAGGCCCGTACAAAAAGCACACTGCACTGGCTAGCTGCGATTACAGCACACGGTTGTTCGCGTTATGCAGTCCCTGCTCAACAGTGCTCAACACGGCAGGGCAGCTGCGGATCTCAAAAGAGGTGGTCCCAGCACAAGCGAGAAACGGCCCCACCGGAACAAAAGCTGCACGCAGCTATAAAAAGGGCCCAGGGGAGCCAGGCTTCTCGCGCCACCAACACCGTCAAAGACAGAGCGGCAAGGAAGAGAAGGGAGCAGTTGCCAGCGTTTCCGGTGGAGCAAACTGGGACAGTGGGGCAGCAAAAGGGGGGCTTCTTCCGTACGGAAGAAGGGAGACTCGAAAGAGACCGCACGCATCAGTAAGGCTCCCAGCTCTGCCATCCAAATTAAACTGCAAACGGCGGGCCTTGATGTGCCGGCAAGCGGCGGGGGCCATACGAGTGGGCAAGGATCCAATGCCAGGGATAGGGCGGGGAGGTGTTCCTGAAAGAGCAACGGCTGACTAATGAAAAGCGCCGGAGGTCTTCAACCCCTTGCCCGACTGGAAGGGAAGCTGTCTGTCGTGTGGCCCCACAAGCACACACACTGGGAGCCAGCCACTTTGGAGCTGCCACAATGTTTGCCAACAACCAATCGGTCACCGACTGCCCTCCCAAACCCTCTGCACCTGTGCTACTGACAACATCAGCTGGAACACCTGCTATTCAAGCTACGCAAGCAGAAAGCAATCCCACAAAAAGGCTTCTAAAAAGAGATTCATGTCACTACACTTCATTTGCCTGTTTTAAAAACCCAATTGCATGAACTACGTTCATGATGCCAAAACACTAACAAACAGTGAAGTCACCATTGTTTGTACATGAATGCAGCAACATAAATGCTCCCATTGCCAAGATGTTGAAGTGCTTGATTTAGCGCTTCACTGCAAAACACGCAGAGAAAGCATGGTGGCGACAAAATGCAAATATAAAAAAAGTTGCAGTGAGCTCACGAGAGTGCAAGGGAGCAACAATTCTTCCTTTCACAATGAAAAGGAAGCGAGACGCCCAAACTGCAGCATCGGCCTCACTCTGCAACTAAATGGAGTGCAACAAAATGATTAAAGCTGAGGAAAACAATATGAACAGCACTTCACACTGCCATCTTTTCTCCAATGCTTGGCATGAATACATGCGTCAAAAAAACTCCCACAATGCTCAACAGTCAGGGGACATGGCACAGAAGGGGAGTAAAGCCTGTGGTGCTAAAGATAGTACACCCATGCACACCCATCGTCCAAAACGCAAGACAGCACATTAAGTCAGATCTACAGACTATCTACAAGGAGAGAAGGACAATGAAAAGAATGCCTACAAGAGCACCACAATCTCACAACCACAGACGTTAGTCGCCTTTTTACGTCCGAATCAACTGTTCACACGATTGGTTAGGGTTTTAAAAACAAGAGACCCGTCGACACCAGCTGTTTGCAGCAGGCAACTGGGTAAAGGCAGGAACGATTCCCAACATCTGCCTTCCTTTCTTTTGTAGTTTGTTCAAGCTCGCACAAGCATACAATGCGTGGGCACCGGTGCCTGAGTCAAGGAAGCTGCGCTGTAGCCAAAGCCACCAAAGGAGGGAGGCCGACAAACAACTGACCCCCCACCGCCCCAGCCTCTGTGTTTTGCGACGCCGTTGCCCAGAGTTCATTCAATCAAGCATTGTGGAACGTTGTACTTGCGAAAAGTCAGCGGCATCGCGCAGTCAAAGTGACACTGATAATTGCGCTAAGTGACACCCGCCAAGTGCAGTTCAAAGGGGCGCACGCAAAACACTGCGCTGAGAAATAGTCTGCAATTATCACAGGACATTGGCAGTAGTTCCTTCGTTTCTCCGTCTTTGCAACGAAAACGGGCGAAATGAATCCCACGCGACTGAAAACGTTGGGCAAGACGAAAAAAAAACGGGGGGGGGGGGGGTACTAATCAAAGGGACGCCGCTCTTTTGCTATTTTCTCGCAACATTGAGTAGTGTTGTTTCCTCCGATACTTCTTTGGTCTAGCTAGAGCGTCGAGCCGTCACCACGATTAGGAAGGAAAAAAACATGAGTATTCTCTCATTTTACCGAGCTGGGTTGCGACAAAAAAAAAAAAAAAGGCGGGACGAAGTGAAACTTAAATACGCCACTAATCAGGCACGCTCACCACAATCCTCGACATTCAAAATGACGCCCAAAAGTGAAAGAGCAAAAAAAAAAAAAACTACCGCTAAGAGTAACGGAAACACGAGGCAGCCGACGCACAGCGCGGCTAGCGATCGCCGACGAGGAAGGGGGGCACGCATCCAACATGGCGGCCCACTTTGTTCACCGCGAGAAGCCAGCTCCGGTGACTCACTTTTTGTTTGTTTGTTTCCCAACCTTTCCAGAGATAGGGCAGGAAAAAAAAAAACAGCGGCTCCGCGACCGAGAACCATCATCGACAGAGAGGACAGCTAAGGCTAGGTGACAATGCGCCCTCTTGGGCCTCGAGCAACGCTCGGAGACGCCGCGGCGCGAAGCCTAGTCTTTCTTTTCACGCACAGAGAAGCGGCAGCCGCAAGCAGAGAGGGCAGAAGGAGGAGGAGGAAAAAAAATGAAAAACTAGCCAAGCACCTCGCTCCAACCCAAATATAACCGGAAAGAGGAGTTCGCGACCAACCAAGAAAAAGAGAGAGAACGAAAAAGTGCCCGCGCAACCGACGCGGCGGCCAACCAACCCGAGGAGCGGGTGGCAAGAACGAACGTGCATTAGGAAGAGAACAAAGACGCACCGCGCCGAGCGAAATAAAAATGTAGGGCTTCAAGTAGGGCTAGCAGCGCACAAAACGCCGACCGTACACAAAATATCACAGATCTGCGGACTGGTTCCTTTTTTTCTTTCGCCAATCGCGTTCCTTTTTGCGTTTCCTCAATTTTTTTTTTTCCTCTTCGTCAAGAAGACCCTCATCAACCGAGCCCAACCCCTACTTTTCCGCTTTTGCAGACCCGATTTCTTTCTTACAACCGTTCTCGCGTACAAAGTTCATGCATGACGAAAAAAAAAAGAGGTGCATCAATTCATTTTAAATAAAACGGCAGTGCCAGCACAGAGGTCAAATGAGGTCAAAAACCGGGCGAGGTCGGGCAATACGAGGGGGCGCCTAAAAATGCGTTCGTCCCTGACTCAACCCAGAAAGAAAACACACACTACACAGAAATCGTGAGACACGCGCACACACACAAACCACCGCGTCGTCGAGAATTCTGAGCACAACCGACCGCCAGCGCTGTGCTGTATCGTCATTTGACGACAGGTGTGTGCTACGAGAACAGGGCATCCAAAACAAAGGAACCTCCGCCCAAAAGAAAGCTCTTTGGGAAAGGTTAAAAATTTACATGCGCTCGCGTTCGTATAACGAACGAAGGGTTAGAAGAAACAAAAGCAGGCTCCGTTTGTGAACGAGCGGGCCTCATTATAATCGATTGGCCAATAAATTGGACTATAAAAATTCATTTGATGAAGGAAGAAACGAAAGAGATAGTGGGGCGGAGGAATTAGAAGAGGGATGTAGCTCGACTTGCCGACACAGGCCAGGTTGGTCTTGTCCGCTCGCGTTTTTCCCTTTGTTTTTTTCACGATACGTCGTGGTACTCCGCAGGTTTGAGGGAGAGCGCCTTGGCGGTGTCGTGAACATGATAGGTAGGTGACGTAGTACTTACAACGCTCTACGCCCACGGGTCTATCACCACACCGCAGACTTGAGTCACTAGCGGAGAGTCGGAAAGCACATGGCCGTCGTCACCACCAAAAGCGGAACAGCACACCAGATTTTTTTCCACCGCATAAAAAACCCCCCGAGAACAAAACAAAACCCGCACCGCAACACGGATGGTTCTTGAGTGGTCGGACGGCCGTCGCCAAAACCTGTCAGGTTCACGGCGGCGGCTATCTTCGCACTGCGTGGCGGGAGTAATGGTGGTCTCGGGCTTTGACACAAAGGAAGCCGGGTCTCAATTTGACGTGACGGAGGGCGGGAGGAAGAAAAAATAAATCCACGCACGGTCATCATCACGACACGGTGTTGCCGATCTGCGGCAGTTTGAGCGTACTCGCGAGCTCGTCACCGAGTCGGGTCGCCTTGGACGCGATCACCGATCGCGACGACGACACCGAGGATCGCTGGGTGGTCGAGTCCGAGGCCGTGGTCTGGGGGGTCCGCGGTAGCCGCCGCCGTAGCCAGGCGTGCCTGAGCGCGGCCGCCGGAGTCATCCGCGTCGCGGGGTCCCACTCGAGGCACCGCTTGAGGAAGTCCACGAAGAGCGGGTCGTCGCAGCCTTTGAGCGCGGCGGCCCAGTCCTTGGAGCCCGGGGGCCCGCGCAGCTTTCCTCGCCGCGAGCGGCCCGCCCCGAGCACGACCGCGCCGTCGGGCAGCGTGGTGAGGGCGCAGTACCGCGGGTATCCCTTGGAGCTGATGAAGTTCTTGGCCCGCTTGGCCTGGTCGAGCAGCTTCTGGGGCGGCGGGCCCAGCAGCTCCATGATGCAGGCCAGCTGGTCGGCCTCGTCCTCGCCGGGCAGCAGCGGGTAGCCCGTGAGCAGCTCGGCCAGGATGCAGCCGAGGCTCCACATGTCGATGGGCATGCCGTACTTGGCGCCCAGTATCACCTCGGGCGCCCGGTAGAAGCGCGACTGGATGTAGGTGTAGACCCGCTGGTGCTCGAAGCAGGAGGAGCCGAAGTCGATGACCTTGATGCCCGAGCGGCCCTGCTGCTTGAGCAGCACGTTCTCGGGCTTGAGGTCGCAGTGGATGATGTGGCTGCGGTGCAGCGCGTCCAGGCACTGGAGCAGCGAGTGGGCGAACTTGCGCACCAGCTGCAGCGAGAAGCCCTGGAACTTGTTCTTCTTGATCAGCTCGTACAGGTTGATGGAGAGCAGCTCGAAGGTGATGCACGTGTGGTTGCGGAAGGTGAAGTGCTCCAGCATGTGGATCAGGTTGAACGAGTTGTCGCGGTCCTGGCGCCGCAGGAAGTCCAGGATGCGGATCTCCTCCTGGGCCTGCCGGTGGAAGCGCTTCTCGTTGCGCACCATCTTGAGCGCCACGTGCTGGTGCTGCTTGTGGTCGTACGCCTTGACGACCTGGCCGAAGGAGCCCTTGCCGATCACCTTGAGCATCTCGAAGCGGTACGCGATGTGATCGTGCGGCACGTGCAGGTACGAGCCCTGGTCGTCGTCGTAGCCGCAGTTGTTTGGGGTGCCCGGCGTGGCCTGGCGCTTCTTGGCGTTGGCGCCGATGAAGTAGATCTGCGGGTAGTTGAAGATCTCGTGGTGCTCGTACGGGCTCAGCTTGTGCATGTACATTTTCATCACCTGCTCCGGCGTGGCCACCAGCGTCTTGCCCGTGCCGCCGGCCTTGTTGTCGGGCGAATCACCGTTCTGGTCCACGTCGAACAGCTTGTGCACGCTCGACTGGAACTTGAAGCCCGCGATGGTCTGGCTCTTGATGGGCGGCAGCAGCAGGCTGGACCCGTTGCTGCCGCCGAGCGCCGACGAGTTGTTGTTGTTGGCGGCGTTCTTCTCGAGGTAGCCGGCCTCCGACGAGGGCGCCGATCCGCCGTTCATGTTGGCGATCAGGGACCGCGTCCGCGACAGGGGCATCGCGGGGCACTCCCGCGAACTCATAACCGCCGCTCGCCGCGGCCGCCAGCCGCCGCCGCCCGCTCCGCCACCGCCGCGCCGAACAAGAGACCCAGGCCTAGCGCGGACATGGACGCTCGGCCGCTTCGGCTGCGCTGCACTGAGCCACCATTATCCTCCGGCTGGCCCCTGTTGCTAGGGGGGCCACGTCACGAGCGCCGCTCGCCACCGCCCAATGCGAGACGCCTCTCGCAGTCACGTGGTGCGACGCTCGCCAATGAACGCCTTCGGTCGGGCCCCACCGCCCAATCAGCTGGTCACCGGGAGAATGGCCTCCCGAAGAGTAACGCACTTGGAGAGGAGGGTCGACGACGCCGCAGCTTCGAACGCGTCCTGTCAGGCGGCGCCACTTGCCGGAGAGTCGAAGAGCGCGTCTGCTCGCTTTTCCGCTGCCTGCTGCTGCCGATGCTCGACTGCCGCCGTCTGCGAGGCCCGCGCGAGCTGGTTTGGCCAGGTGATCGCCGTCGTCTGCTCGCTTATCCGGCTCGCCGCCAAGCCGAGCCCTCTCTGCGGCGCTGCCTTACTTCCAGGAACGCACCTTGGAGAGAGAAGCCGCCGTCACACAGGGAAGGGCGGGCGAGTGGTGATGCGACGGTGTAAACAAGGTGGCGTTTTCGCTCACACTGCTGATACTTGTGTGACTCAGGGACCAGGACCTCCACGCAATCACCCAGCCCTCGTGGGCAACCCGGTACAGACAGCTGTGTGAGCGACCGCCCTAGCTTAGCTGCGCGGGCCTTTGTTTAACTCGTTCCGCTCCGGGGAAGCCCCCCCACCCCCCTCCTTTCCCCTACCGCCTCGCTCGGCGAGTTCATTGTTCGGGGCAGGGCCCACGCCAGACACAAGAAGCGCCGAGCGTTCACTTTTTGCGCTGCTGCATGGACGAGTCAAGCGGGCGCGTTTTTTTTTTTTTTTTCTGACGAGGTTTTCGGCGGATCACGGAGCCAGTGGCCGTTGCATGCACGCAGGCAGCTACGTGCCACGCACTTTCGTCGAAGTTCGTCGTGGCGACGACCGGCACCGTTCACTCGAACACCGGCCGCGCAGCTTCTTTTTCCAGTTGCATTTCTCGCACGTGGTTTTCTTTAGCAGTCGGCCCAAAGTCATCGCTCGCCGATTTCGTTTCCCGGCAAAGTTGTTTTTGACCTTGCCGGGAAAACACGGAACTATTTCAACCGAAATGGACGAGCGTCATTCACGAGAAAGGCAAGATATGAAGACTACCGCATACCACCGCACACAACATGCACAGACGCGCCTTTAAAACAGAATAAAAATAGAAGATGGATATGTTGGCACCCGGTGGTATTATGCATACTAAACGGGCGCATATGCCATGCTTTATATTCGTACTTTGGCCCGAGTTGCACAAATGCTCAGACAAAGAAAGCGGCGGCGTTTACCTTTTTTTTTTTCTTCCTGGCTGCTCGCTTCGCTTGCCACGTTGCGCTAAGCGTCGCACGACGGTAACTACGGATAACTGCGAGCACGTGAGCCGCATGTTCGTCGACTTGCCAGCGTCTTGGACTCCGTTTCTTTACTTCTCTCGCTTTTTTATTTTTCCTTGTAAGGTTTCAGAAATGACGGCAATGCTTTTTGAAAACCGCTCGAACTCTTCGGATGCACGCAATGCACTGGGTCCAGACTACGGCATTTAGCACTCTCGCATGCAGACAACAAGAACCTTATCTCGAAGATGCTCGGCACGCAACGATATATGCATAGACTGAAAGGCTACCGTGTATCCTTTTTGTGTGTGTGTGCGTGTGTAGTCGATTTCTGCTCTTAAATAAAATGTCCTGCTACTACTACTAATAATAATAATTGGTTTTGGGGGAAAGGAAATGGCGCAGTATCTGTCTCATATATCGTTGGACACCTGAACCACGCCGTAAGGGAAGGGATAAAGGAGGGAGTGAAAGAAGAAAGGAAGAAGAGGTGCCGTAGTGGAGGGCTCCGGAATAATTTCGACCACCTGGGGATCTTTAACGTGCACTGACATCGCACAGCACATGGGCGCCTTAGCGTTTTTCTGATACTAATAATAATAATAATTGGTTTTGGGGGAAAGGAAATGGCGCAGTATCTGTCTCGTATATCGTTGGACACCTGAACCGCGCCGTAAGGGAAGGGATAAAGGAGGGAGTGAAAGAAGAAATGAAGAAATAGGTGCCGTAGTGAAGGGCTCCGGAATAATTTCGACCATGATTTATTTCCATTTTTCGCTGAAGACCTACTACATCGTAGAAGAATGATTGTGGTGGTGAAAAAACGTTGGTGAAGGCTGGTATGCCGTGCACGTGTTTTTTTCTTCTTTTTTTCAGCACCACAGAAGGGAGAATATGAAATTAGGTGTTTACCCACCGCGGTGGCACAGTGGTTAGGGTTCGAATCTGACCGCGGTGGCCGCGTTTCGATGGAGGCGAAACGCTAAGACGCCCGTGTGCTGTGCGATGGCAGTTCACGTTAAGGATCCCCAGGTGGTCGAAATTATTCCAGAGCCCTCCACTAAGGCCACCTCTTCTTTCACTCCCTCCTTTATCCCTTCCCTTGCGGCGCAGTTCAGATGTCCGCCGATATGTGAGACAGATAATGCGCCATTTCCTTTCCCCAACAACCAATTCGATTATTTTAAATTAGGTGCTGTATGTGCGTGGAGAGTGAGCTTGCTATGAGTGGTCATTTTCTGCGCTAGGACCCTTTTCTGAAGCATACATCACCCGGCTGTCCGCAAATGCACAGGCACGACAAGTAATTATATGCTGCGAGTGTGTCATCGTGCGACTGCGACGCAGGTCACGTGCCTACGAACGCTGAATCCACGCGAAATTCCCGGTTCTCGAATACCCGTCGCGAGCTAGCCTCAAACTTGGCAAGCAGATGCATGCTATATGCAAGGAGAACTCGCATGGCACTACCCGAAGGCAGCGCAACGCACGGTTGAGAGTTTTGATGCTAAAAATGGTTTTTGAGGAAAGGAAATGGCGCAATAACTGCCTCGCATCTCGGTGGATACCTCAACGGGCGCCTTAAGAAAAAAAAATGAAACTTCATAATTGGTTTTTGGGGAAAGGAAGTGACGCAGTTACTGTCTGACATATATATGGTTGGACACCTGAACCGCGCCGTAAGAGAAGGGATCAATGAGGGAGTGAAAGAAGAAAGGAAGAAAGGGGTGTCGTAGTGGAGGGCTCCGGAATAATTTCGACCACCTGGGGATCTTTAACGTGCACTGACATCGCACAGCACACGGGCGCCCTTTGTGTTTCGTCTCCATCGAAACCCTGCCGCCGCGGTCGGGTTCGAACCCGGGTACTTAAGGGAAGAGGTAGTCTGGGAAGGAATACAATTGAAGACGCATATGTCGTCGGTTCTAATCCCAGTCGCAAACCGGGCCTCCAACTTGACTTGCACCGGGAAATCTTATGACACCACCCGGAACGCTCTACGATAACAGTTGCTCATAAATTTGGTACGAATGTAGTCGGGAAAACCGGCGCCACATTGAGGTCAGCTAATGGGTGACACCACAATATGAAATCAAGCGAGTATCTAAGCAGAGCACGCCAAACGAGGGTCCAAAAATAACTTTCACATCTTTGTAATTTTGTTTCGTACCTTCTGCAGAACGTCAGCGAGCCACTGATTTGTTTACGACATTACGGCCAACGTTCAGCTGGGACACGGCAATAGAAGATAGCAGAGGCGCAGCCATGAGGGAACAGTGTGGATGACTTTTTCTTCCTAAATTGTCAAATTTATTTATATCTCGTTCTTTAACTCTCAAAATTAGCAGCATCGTTTATTTGCTTGCGTACTGTCTTGGACTTGTACGCCTCAAGTTAGCTCCTGAGAAGCTACACATTGATCTGAAGCATGACTCCTACGTTAGGGAGCAAATGCGAGTTAATGACATATCCTATAGCTGAAAACAAAGAGAAACGACAGTGGACAGGACGTGTAATGAGAACTCAATAATAATAATAATTGGTTTTGGGGGAAAGGAAATGGCGCAGTACCTGTCTCATATATCGTTGGACACCTGAACCGCGCCGTAAGGGAAGGGATAAAGGAGGGAGTGAAAGAAGAAAGGAAGTGAGAGGTGCCGTAGTGGAGGGCTCCGGAATAATTTCGACCACCTGGGGATCTTTAACGTGCACTGACATCGCGCAGCACGCGGGCGTCCTAGCGTTTTTCCTCCATAAGAACGCAGCCGCCGCGGTCGGGTTCGAACCCGGGAACTCCGGATCAGTAGCCGAGCGCCTTAACCACTGAGCCACCGCGGTGGGTATGAGAACTCAGTATAACCGATTTGGTAACGGTGTGAGTTCTAACATAGCTGGGCGTGGGGGTGGGGGGGGGGGGGGGTTAGGCCAGTAATTGCAATGTCACAGCATATGTTGCACAGGACAGGCATAATTATAGGGTCATGGAGAGACCTTTGCTGTACAGTGGATGTAGGTAATCACATCTCTTGCTCTCTCCCGCGAAATATGGTTGACCCTGACGCTTCATATGCCTCACCGAGCTACGGACAAAACATTTTCCTTCCTATCTTCCACACCCTCGCCCCCAAGAGCCGGTTAGACGCGCTACCCTAAAAGCCTACGCAGTTGGACCAACGCAGAACGATAGATTGTACACACCGGTAGTAGGCAGCCGATGACCGCGCACCCTGCCGGTGAAAATCATTTTTCACCCAAGCTTTGATGTTTATCAGGCGTCGCACGCTCCACTGTGTGCCGCATTTGCTTTTCCTCTTCCTCGCCTAAAACCTGCCTCTTACAAGTGCACACATCACGGATGCGTGGGCCGCTGGCAGCGGTATAATCTCTCTCTCTGTATGCGTTATGGTGAACGGTGCCAGTGACGCAACTCGGCGCTCTCGACGAAGCGGTGCGTGGCGCAAGGTTCGAAGATAGCGGCGCCTGTGAACCCACGCCACGTCTTTCCCCTTCCCGCCGATAAACAGCAGCATTGAAAAATTGCCCTTCGCGAAACGCTACTACGGCGACGCTTGCGCCATATAAACGGGCGCTTGCGTAAAGACGCCCGCATTTGTTCAGGGCAAAGTGCGCTTGAATTTACATGTAATGATCGAAATAAATTTGTCCGCAGCTATATTAGTCGGGGGCGTTGCTCGTGAGTAATGGAAAAGGCCGTCGTCTGCGTGGTACCGTCAAAAGACAGACTCATCATCATCGCCACCAGCCGAGATGAATCAACGTTGGAACAAAGGGCGTCTATAGCCCCCCCAATGACCTCCAGTTATTTCTGTCTCGCGCTGACGGACTGGCCCGCTATTCCAGCGCATTTATTGAACTCGCCACTCCGCATCATAATTTTGTGCGCCCTTTAATAGATTTTCCTTCCCTTAGGATTCGCCTCTATCAACCTGGCAAACTACCGCTACACGTTTTTTTTTTTTTTTGCCAGTGCACTTTTGAAAGGGTACGAAAGTTCTGGCAAACAGCCTTCTTCGCAGGAGTAATGTGCACCGTGCCTCGGAATCCAGCTGCGCCGTTCAGCGGTGACTCTTGCAAGAATTTCTTTAGACAAATCATAGAATGTCTGTTTAAATTGTCGTGAGGGACAACGCTGCCGTTTTGGTTCGAAAGCATATGGGTTCTCTATGACTGCAGAGCTTTTGGCACTGTCGCCAAGGCCTGCAACGCAAAGCAGTTTTCCAGTTGTCGGATCAGTTGTCTCGCTTCCGGTGGAAATCTACGGCACATGTGAACGCCACAGATCTACGCCGTCAAGATTTGGGAATACACAACTGCGCCTCTTCGAACGAAGGGCATCTCCATTCCAAACAGCAGTGAAGGGTGTCAATGTTCCATTGCAGGTTTGCCCTTATGTGTTTTTTAGGCGAGGAATGTGAATGCTATTTTTTCGTGTTCTTCATGCGGTCGCGAATGTACACATTCTACAGCGTAGCATTCTACGCAGGCAGCGCCATCAATTACCTGTCCTGCGTTCTTTCCACGGGCACATGGTTTTTACCATGGCCTCCAGGATTATCGACAGCCCCCTGCGCAATCTTGGAGGTTAGTATTTCCAGCAACAAGTTTTTCTTTCCGCATACCGAGCGCCACTACAGGAAAATAGTATAAAAATAAGTATTGAGGACGATTGGACGAGGTTTGAAAAATGAAGGAAACTGCTGTTTGCGTGTATATCATGTTATGGTGGCAGGCCGAGTGTTACCATCGCACGACTAAATTGGATGAGGTCAACTCGCGAATTCGCTCCTCTAATCCGAGCTGGGGCTTTTTCTTAATGGCTACGTGGCCTACGACATTTTTGAAAGCTAATAGAGAGATTTAGCCTATAGGCGATCCGCTACCGCGAACCGGTTCCTCGAGGTGCCAGTAGCGCATGCGCAGATGCGCATGCGCGAAAGCGGATCGTAATAGCGGATCGGCCCCGCCACGGTGGCTCAGTGGTTAGAGCGCTCGGCTACAGATCCGGAGTTCCCGGGTTCGAACCCGACCGCGGCGGCTGCGTTTTTATGGAGGAAAAACGCATAGGCGCCCGTGTGCTGTGCGATGTCAGTGCACGTTCAAGATCCCCAGGTGGTCGAAATTATTCCGGAGCCCTCCACTACGGCACCTCTTTCTTCCTTTCTTCTTTCACTCCCTCCTTTATCCCTTCCCTTACGGCGCGGTTCAGGTGTCCAACAATATATGAGACAGATACTGCGCCATTTTCTTTCCTCAAAAACAAATTATTATTATTAATTATTAGGTTATCCAGCACTCGTGTAAACAGCGAATACGTCACGGCGCAAGTAACAGTGCAGCTAAAAGTGGCACCCGAGATTAGGAATAAAACAGAAAGTCCCGCGACTGCCAGCTTGTGCATTATCGTTACCCGTCGCCTGTGTGAAAGTATTTTGCCTTTTATAGCGCGTAAGCCCTTATTTATCGCTGCCGTCTCGCGCGCCGAGACGCACTGGCGGCAGTGCTGCAAGCGTGTGTAGAAAGATAGGCCCGCAAGGGCAAGTGACAAGCGCTTGAACTTCGCCTATTATCAGTCATCGCGAAGCGCACGTCAAAGCAATAAAGAAAAAAAAGAGCACGTCAAAGCGCCCTCGCTGTATACAGTGGACTACCTGAAGTATTCCTTTGAGTCATAGTGACGCCTATGCGCTTTTCAGGCCGCAGATACCCCTTTAGCGTCAATATTTGCCTGTGACACATCGTCTGTTCAGACCTTGCGGCGAGGTTTATATTTTAGGGTAGCAGTCAGCTCTAGTACTGTGTGGCCCGCTATCGTTAGCTGTACGACGAAAGTCCCGATTCGCTTCTGCATGTCCAAGCGTATGTTCCACGAGGGCATAGGTTCAAACATGAGGTCAGTTTCGTTTTTATTCTGCAATGTGTCCTCTTTTTATGACTGATAACTGCTGCGCACATGGGCGAAACACAGTAAACACTCAAGAATAGGACGTGGCACGTGTCTTGAGTCACACGCCTCGTCTTCAAGTGCTCGCTTCTCTTTTGTCCCGTCCACGCAGCATTTCGCTGTTGCTCATAAACCGCACATGAGCAGAGAAGTGTGGGGTAATAGGTGAGCAGGGACGGATTTATGGCCGGCCCAGGAAGAGAATTTCGGGGGGTAAGAGGTCGTATTAATAATAATAATTGGTTTTGGGGGGAAAGGAAATGGCGCAGTATCTGTCTCATATATCGTTGGACACCTGAACCGCGCCGTAAGGGAAGGGATAAGGGAGGGAGTGAAAGAAGAAAGGAAGAGAGAGGTGCCGTAGTGGAGGGCTCCGGAATAATTTCGACCACCTGGGGATCTTTAACGTGCACTGACATCGCACAGCACACGGGCGCCTTAGCGTTTTTCCTCCATTAAAACGCAGCCGCCGCTGTCGGGTTCGAACCCGGGAACTCCGGATCAGTAGTCGAGCGCCCTAACCACTGAGCCACCGCGGCGGGTAGGTCGTATTCGCCGAATGTATTTCGTGGAATTTATTCGTCGAACAATGAGGTTTTACTTTAATTTCAAATGAACGCAGGAAAGGGAAGGAGGCGGGCCTTTGTCCCCGTTTGTTGGCCTCGGGGAATGGGCTATACGTAACGGAAAATACCGGAAGTTAAATAACGGAACCGCCAGGCAAAAACTCAAGCGGAAGTCGACTGCCAAGGGGTGGGCCGCCATGTTAGCGAATTGGTTGTTGCACTGGGTTGAGCTAGAGAACGGGACACATGTGTTCTGCGTGTTGGCGGCAGCGATGGAACTACACACTAAAGAATTTCTCACCTTTTAGGGTGTAAATCAGCTGTCCCCAGACGAACGCCCTTTTAAAGGGTGCAACCATTACATCCCCCATTTTTCCATAACATCTCTACGAATGCATGTTGGAAGGGTGCTCGACATTGATTGACCCATGAAGCAAAAGCCTTGGATTGATGCGTGCCATCGAAACTTTCATGCTTTGCACCCTTCCTGAAGGGTGCTGCTCTTTGCACCCTTTTTAGCCCCCAAAAGGGTGTTCGTCTGGGGACAGCTGATTTGCACCCTTAAGGGTGAGAATTTGTTTAGTGTGTACCGCTTAATCGTCGCGTTACTTAGAACATGGCACTATTTCGTGACGCCTATGTGTCAGTCTCCTTACATATGCGATGAAGAAACTTTCTTGACCAAGTAACATGTCTATAGGCGGGTGACAACAGTGAACGGTAGCAGACGATGTTTGGCGGGAATGTTGAGCCTCCCGGTGTCCCGGATGTGCAAGGTAGTGGCGCGATATCCCAAAATGCTGGGCTGCCCTACTTAATCCAACGGTGCATCGTCCCACCCGTAGCTTCTGTTGATGACCATATATCTTCATAGTGCGAGGGAGTCTGTGTCCAAAGAGCGCCATGAGACAAGAAGTTTTCGTCGACTCAAGGTGCAGTCAAAAACTCATTTCCCGAACATTTCACCCCAAAGCCGACCATCAGGCAAGGCAAAGCAAGCACCCATTGTACCACCGGTGCATACCCGGAGGCACTGGGGATCGAACCACGCACCTCCTGCATGCGAGGCGGATGCTTAAACTATACTAGGCCATCTCTGCAGTACCCCTCGCTCCTGTACTTTAAACAATCTCCCTCGTCTGACTGAAACTAACTCCTACTTAACAGCCACCTAAATGTGGTATACGCATGTCATGGATACTGACTAGTATCGGTTGAAGCCAATACTAATCGCTTTTTTTTGGTTTAAACCGAAAAGACCAGCCCCTACGTATGTGCAACCAAAACAACGCGCTTCCTCTTCCTTATACGCTTATTCGCAACGATGACCATTATCGTCTTAAGGTGACGTGCGAACGCGTAAGTATGGAACACGAAATTTGAAACATATATGGAGCTCTTTATACATATCAGCTACATTTCGGCTTTACTGCGTGGTGCCTTTTTCCCGTACCAGTGTACACGAGTACACCCGCTGTATTTGTTCTCTAAGTGCCGTACAGTATACGTACACCTGCTGTCTTTGTTCTCAAAGTGCCGTACAGCATACCTTCCAAATCTGCTTCATTCGTCAGAAGTTGCGTCAAGATGCTGATATCTATGCACACAGATGACCATCAGGTGACAGATATTTCCCCCCAGGCGGCAACCGCACGCGTTGCTTGTAAGCGCGCGTACGCAAGTGAGTACACCCGGTGTTCTTCCACTGGCTTTATTGTCCGCACGCGAGATGGCGGGCTGCGCCGCAAAAGTCCCGTTCCGGCAGGCGAGCGGCTTCTCTTCGCACACGGAAACCTTGTCCCACACAGGCCAGATCACGACATCGTCCCGCTGACTGCTTTTCCTGCGACGACGCCGCCGCTTCGCACAGACACACAGGCAGGCACGCTCGCGCACCCATCCACAGTTATGCACACAGTGCGGAACAAACGCACGCACAGCAGCGGTCTTCGCGCGCGCAGCGTGGCACGGAGGACCTCAACCTTGACCGAGATTTCACCTCCGACCGCGAGAGGGGGAGGCGACGTCCAACCCGCTCCTCCTGCGGCTTGCTTGACTTGGCCGCCCGCTGCTGCCGCCGGCGGGTGCGCGCTCTCGTCTGACCTATTTGACGTCATTCCCCGGTCCGTGCGAGCTGATGCACGTTCGCAAACGGCGTCGCGAGCGCCCGGTCGGCCCTGGCGGTCCCTGCCGCCGCGTGCGGAGTTGTCACGCAATGCGCGTCGCCAACGCGCCACCCGCATGTCCGTGTCTCTTAGTTCTTTTTTGTTTTTTGCCGCTGTTGTTCACGGACCGTTCGGGCGTACCCCTTGGAGCGCAGACGGTAAGGACACTCTACGCAGGTCCTCCGCACCTATAGCTTTAGAGCAATGCATTTGTACAGAGCCTCCACGGAGCACAAAGACGAACGCAGGCCCTTTGCATTCATCTTCATTGTACAGGGCATCAGGGGTGAGCCCTCTACAGAATAACTTCCTACGGTCAAATAGTGGCGGCCTTTTGGCCATATAGGCCTCCAAGCGTACTCCCACCGTCAGCACTGAACGTTTGCCGGGGTCTCCGACCCTGCAGTTGCCACGATCCAAAGTCCCCTCTTCCAAATCAGGTTCCGCCACACCGAGCTTCCACCAGTACTGAAGGACAGAGCTTTCAAACCACCCGGGGGGAGCTTCGGCGCTTACTACAATGTACTTACACGCCACGGGAACCCTTTCAGCGTGTTCATTCCCGACACAGTATGCAAGTTGTTTGCAATTTCAGACTCCAACAGCCTCCAGTCTAATTTGTTCAGGCCGCACTTGACACGCCCCGCACCAACAGAGCGTAAAGGTGGGCGGAGGTGGGGTGAATGGGTGGGCAGTCCCCTCGATACATGGGGACTGAAGTGGAGTGGTGGCTGGTCCCTCTGAAAGGTCGAGACAAGCTTCTCTCTCCGAAGCTACAGACGGCGCAGTTTTCGCACTGCGACACTGCTTACGCAGTAACGTATTACGTGAAATACCGTAGTTTGTAACTCATTTTTTAAGTGAGCAACACCATCCTGTTTGAACATCCCGCGCCTGACGTCAAGTTTTAATGAATAAACAACGCGTACATGTACTATAACGCGTACTCGCTAAGCAGCTCTCCGAATACAAAAGCAACCTTAAAATTCGCGTCGTTTACCCGTGGGTATCTTGAGGTAAATATTAAGCCTCGAGCACCGTTCGTTTGTCGCGAACGTGAAACACGCAGCAAAGCGGCAGCGACGAACTGGTGTCGAGGAGGGCGCCCCTCGCTAAATTAAACTAGAATATTCTGGTTCAGTTTACCCTACTTTATCCCCTCTTCGGCAGACGCCGCCATACTGCCCGGCCCTATCCGGCGTTGCGTTGCGCGGTCACGCTATTTCGGCAGTTTCCGGTTAGGTAGCCCTCCATCTACACCGCCCAGAGAGGCAGTGTTTTCGTATATATACTATTACCCTAATATCCAAGGAGGCTTCTGGAACACCGTACCCAAGGTGCACATGGGGCGTTTGCGTCCCGGGGTATTCCCTTATCCTTCCTGACCGATACGGTCGCCCTATTCAAATTCATAAGCGTCGGCAACCGCACCATATATGGCGCGGTTTTCCATATGGCAAAACGAAGGTTCTTGCTATCGTCGAACGTCAGCCTGGTTAACCCTCACTAGTTAGTTCTCTCACTTGGACGCCGAATGTTTCAATGTTATCCCTGTGCCCGGTTGCCGTTTGCCCTTCCAGGACAGCCCCGCCGCGGTGGCTCAGTGGTTAGGGCGCTCGACTACTGATCCGGAGTTCCCGGGTTCGAACCCGACCGCGGCGGCTGCGTTTTTATGGAGGAAAAACGCCAAGGCGCCCGTGTGCTGTGCGATGTCAGTGCACGTTAAAGATCCCCAGGTGGTCGAAATTATTCCGGAGCCCTCCACTACGGCACCTCTCTCTTCCTTTCTTCTTTCACTCCCTCCTTTACCCTTCTCTTACGGTGCGGTTCAGGTGTCCAACGATATATGCGACAGATACTGCGCCATTTCCTTTCCCCCCCAAAACCAATTATTATTATTATTATTCCAGGACAGCAAAGCATGCTTTTCCGCATTAAACCCTTTACCGTTGGCTCACCGATGTCCTTGTCAGCTCGAACAATCGTGGTCCTCACAGTCCCATCACGCGAAGGGCAGCATTTTGATCGAAATGCGACATCGTTTACGGATTCCTCGCAGGGCTCACGTACATTCCAAGACACAGCTAGCCAGCTGGAGTCCTTGCCCTTCGCCTCCATCGAGGTGTAGCCGCCGCGGCCGAGATTCGATCCCGCGACCTTAGGATCAGCAGCCGAACTTGCACCGAGCCACCACGGTGGGTTTATGAAGAAAGGAAACGGGGCAACTGCCTCACCTTAACCGCGGCGTGCTGGAAATGATGCACGAAGGCAAAACAAGGCCTATGCTATGGATGGTGGAGAGAGTAGACTGCAGCTGCATACTCAACACATATACGCCACGCATGGTCAAACACATTAATAGATTTGGGGAAAAAAAATTAGCCGACGATTACGCTTCCCGGGTAATGCGATTTTTGAGCGCAGTTTTAGTCACGTGACAGTGACGCAAGGATGTCATCTCAGGCCAATGTCATTCGTCGTACGTAAATGACATTCAATTCGCCGCCTGGCAGGGGGCTATTGCAGTTGCTTCGATTTTGGTGGGTTCCGTAAAGTAATGCAGCGCCTTATTCGCCGCCTCTCCTCCAGATTGCTTAAATTTCGAGGGATTGATCACCAATCGCGCGAGTAGCTGCACGTATGTAACACACCACTATTTGCTCTTACATTGCACCATTTAACTTAGAGTCACACATCACTGAGTGAACAAGGTCGCTAACGGAAGAAGGACGATTCCGCACATGCTAATTAAACGGCGTAACAGCTACCTTTCAACACGATAATTTCGATAGGGAGTCCATTCAGACGGATTGGGGACATGTGGGGAGAGACGATCGCCGAAGGCGGTAGCCAATTGATTAATTAAGCCCATTAATCAAGCCGTCGACGTGCACGTGAGTGCGACGAGAGAGAGTAGGCGCCGCAGCTCGCATCAAGCTGCGTCTTCCTCCGACTGACTTCTCGAGAGGGATCGCACCACCTCGAACCGTCGGTCCGCGCGCTCCGCTTCGCCAAGGTAGAGAGAGGGGAGAGGATGACCATGGGCCGTGAGTTTGGACGCGCGACCGGAACATGCTCCAGAACAATTTTAACGCGACAGCGTTAAGGAGCTCGTGTCGCAGAAAAGCCGGTGTCGTCGGTGGCGTTGGCCGTCTACGAAAAATTGCGCATCTCGGTGGACACCTGAACCACGCCGCAAGGGATGGGATTTTCCTTCCCTTACGGCGCGGTACGGGTGTCCAGCGAAAATTGTGAGACAGGCGTCATTTCCTTTCCTTAATGAAAATAATCGTTTTTTGGGGAAAGGAAATGGCGAAGTATCTGTCTCATACATCGGTGGACACCTGAACCGCGCCTGTAAGGTAAGGGATAAAGGAGGGAGTGAAAGAAGAAAGGAAGAGGTGCCGTAGAGATGGGGGGCCCCGGAATAATTTCGACCACCAGGGGATCTTTAACGTGCACTGACATCGCACAGCACACGGGCGCCTTTGCGTTTCGCTCCCATCGAAACGCGGCCGCCGCGGTCGGGATCGAACCCGCGTACTCGGGATCAGTAGCCGAGCGCCCTACCCACTGAGCCACCGCGGCAGGTCCAGTGATTTCCCTACACACTCTTGTTTTTCTTAAGGCACCCCTTAACTTTTTAGACCGATGACAGCCAAAAATGACTACCCTACCCTTACCCCTAGAAATTTAGACACCCTCTCTAATTTCAATTCCTAGGGAAACCACTGGCTACCACTTGTTCTTTGCCCCTTCGCGGTACTTTTGTCTCTCGGCGTTCGCAATGCCGTCGTTAGCTGTCGAAATCGAAGCGACCTGAGTAGCCACCTAGCTATACTATTGAGAGCGAGTTTCAATTTCTCGTTCTTTTAAAAAATAATAGATTCTCCGGGCACAAACCCCGGTTCCATGCGGTTTCTTCGGCTGTGGACGAGACTGCAGATACAAAACATGTGGCATATACAGTGAGCGTTGCACTTTTCTTCAATAGGAGCAAGCCCTCGCCGCTGATTGCATCATCACCAATCCGGTTACACCCTGCGAAAAATAAGGTCCTATCCCATTAGTCTCTAGCCCTCTCCCTGCAGCTGCGCCCACACTAAACCAGCAAATCTCCCGAAGTTTACAAGAACGGCAAGTTGGTGGTGATTCAATCGGATGGATAAACAGAGCCCTAACGACGACAAAAAAAGCTCAGGTGGACGATACAGTGCTTCAGAGGCAACAACAGTGCTGCACTATCGGGTGGGGCGACGACCTTATCGCCCCACCCGACTCTTCCCCCCCCCCCCACCCTTTCCTCCCACCTGAATCCACTGTTCCCTAACCGACCATAGGTTAAAGGAGCCGTGAAACACCTTACGAACACTACATATAACTCGCTCAATCATTGTGTTGCTAAGAAAAGCTGAGCAATACACCTCTACACGCAGAAAAAAAACCACAATCGCGCTCGAAATCTGGCGAGCCTTTTCCGGTACCTTTTTAAAACTCCTTTCTCCGTGTCGCGCGTCTGCGAATGTCGGTAAAAAATGGTAGCGATTTAACGTACTTCAAACAGAGTAGGACGTGCGAAAGCACTTGAGGCAACACCACCTCAAGTGCAACTGCATCCAAAAGCTTATCGGCAGCCGCGCAAGGCCTTCACCGCCGGCCCTCCGTTAACGGTTGAGGCTTCACACATACCTCTGGTTTTTCAGCTTTGCTAGTGATGTACTGCTTTCGCACTAAAGGGGGAGCCAGTGTACCTGGGTTCGAACCAGGCCGCGTTCCGATGGAGGCGAAACGCAAAAGGCTTCCGTGTGCTGTACAATGTCAGTGCAATCCCCAGATGGTCGAAATTATTCCGAAACCCTCCACTACGGCACCTTCCCCCGCCCTTTCTTTCACTCCCTCCTTCATCATTTCCCTCACGGCGCGGTTGAGGTGTCCACCGAGAAGCGATACAGTTACTGCGCATTTCCTTTCCTCAAAACCAATTTTCATTTTTATTGGTTAGGCTCTTTCAACGTCAAGCAGCTAACACAGCCGCATCGCGCCAGCGGTGGGGCCCAGTGGATGCGGGGCGCCTACTTTTGAGCGCGCAGAAAGCGACGAAAGACGAGGGAAAGGCACGAAGACGATGAAATTCAAATTCTGACTACATGTAATTCAGCATTTACGAAACAAAATTGCCGGTGGTTTAGCTTTGGTTAAACCTGGAGTGACGCGATAGCTACAGCTGGCCGAGTGGAACTTGGTCACGTGGTTAACGACGTGACGAACCACGGCGCCGCACCGCGTGACGAACCACGTGACAGCGTGTCGGCGCAGCCAGTGTTGCGGCGCCGCCACCGCCACGCTGAAGGCTCGAAATGCTACCGTAATGTAGCTATCGCTACAAAAATTCTTACTGGAGGATATTCGTGAAGCAGCGTCCTTCACCGCAGCTTTGTTGAACAGAGTTGCAGGGCCACCTTAATTGTTCCAGCTTCGCATGTCTCGCCCAAGCCTATCTCCTGTTGATTTCAGCTCGGATATAATTACCCAAGTTTTTTCACTAATTTTCCTCCATTTTCCTTCCCATAGCTCGCTGCACTGCCTCCAAATTAAATTCCAGCCTTATTATTAGCCACCAGGTTCCAGCACCACGGGCGGGTGCAAACAGGATGCAATTGTCATGGACTGTTATGTGTGACCTTGCCATAAACCATCCGCTCCCTTGCATGCATGGAGGGGATGGAAAAGCAAAAGGAATGACACATACAACTGTTATGCATGTTTTAGTTCATTTTTATTGCTATTTCCAACGCGAACTAAAAGAAATGCACTCAAAAGAGTTCTTAAGAGCGTGCGCTCGGTGATATGGCACAAGTCCATCTTTAGCAGACTTTCGCATGAACGTTGGCAACCAGCACACTAGCTGGCCATGGTAAAAAAAGAAATGAAAAGTAATAAACGAAAAAGAAACAGCTTTACGAATAACGACACAAGGTTTCGAAGGTCCAACAACACACGCTCATTCTCTTTGAGCGGCGCGTGCACCAGAGTAGCATAACAGGCTCTCTTATGGCTCTTCATTTAGCACTGTACAGAACTAAAATTCGCAGCTGCTGCCCTCTTAACGAGAACAAGCAAACGAATAATAATGCATGGCAAAGTTATAAGATCACTGACAAAAAGAAACCAGTCAAAAACACACTCGCAAATGCGAACACTGACTGAACAGCAAGGGCGATGACCCGAGGGTGCTCGGGCAAGAGTGTGTGAAAGGACTTTGAGAAGTTTTTCGAAAATTGCCATTAGTCGCGTGCACTCGATGTGAAAGGTGGTCTCAGTCATCACTGTCATGGCCCAAAGGCAAACGCAAAGCTCACACAACATTCGCTAGAACTAAAGACGTACACGTCCAAAACTCCCGTGTAGCTCACGACGTCACGCAACAAGACAAGCATAACCACACGTCCACCCATGATGTCACCGCTCTCAGCGCAAAATGGCCAACGACCAAATGGCATCCAAAGGGCGATCACACCAGCTACAACGCGGGAGTTTAGATCACTACATGGAATTTACTATGTTCAGCACAGATTGCGCAGGGTGATGACATGTGGGTGTGATTATCCTGACCGTATATTCCACTCAACGCTTGCCCCAATGGCGGAGAAACAGGCCGGTGCCCACGACGTGAGCTGACTAGCAATGGTTTGAAGCGTGTCTGACGTTAGTGTTGCAAGACGAAAAGGGAGCTACACAGAAGCCCTAGTGCAGAGCCGTCATTAACGAACTTAGAGTGAAGAGCCATGGCTACGTGGTCCGCAAAGCGATCACACACACTGAAAACATCTCACACTAATATATATTTGCAACATGATTTCCGTGTGACTCTTTGGTAAACCCTATTAAAAATTCTGGACAAGCAAATCATATTCTCGATGCTAGCTGAAAATAGCAGAAAGCTTTATCTTTAAGGAGACAAGGCTGTGCGTAGAATTTGAGTTCTCGTTTAAGTCTACAGGCCCCAATAAAAAAACGCTGTCATGGCTGACTGGTATGAAGATACAAGAATGGTCAAACACTTCACAGAAAGCTTTCTTGGCAACCAGGCACATTCATCAGTCCTCTAATTTAACACTATTCCTGCATCTGTTGCTCATAAAAATGCCGCTACTCCATTGCAACCCGACTGGCACACCACGTTTCATATTGTCCACAGACCGACAGCATTCCATAATAATGAGAATCAGCTATTCTATTTCGCACTTCTAAACGCAAAAGAGCAAAGAAAGACAAGACATAGCCATGTTGAGATCACACTTCAGGCAGCCACCGTCTGCAACTTTCAGTCACCGCGTCCAAGTTCATTTCCAGCTCAGCACAGAAAAACTGCACGCGTATTCGGCTCACTGCAACTGTTGTCAATGCGCAGGAAACCATGAAATTACAACAAAAGAAGAATGCTGACATTTTTTCTACATCACTTTTACAATATCTAGGACCACGAACACAGCTGCTTTCACCACTAACTCACTATTTGGTGTCAGCCTACCTCTGGCCCATTTATTGGATAAAAAAGAAATCAAGACATGTAGAAGGTTGGGGCACTGTCAAATGGCTCCTGTCACAAGGCACCCAGAGGACAGGACAAATGTTACAAGCCCCGCAGCAGTCATTCCCTCAGCATAGCTTTGTTCTTAAGATGCCAGCAAAATTTAGAAGCAACACAACACCCAAAGTTTCCTTGCTAATCTGAAGCAATGAGATGTCCTATGGCTAAGGCTGTTAGTAGCTTCATGTGATGTGAACAAAGCAGATGCTAACAGATGCCATCAATACTGACATACAGAGCATCATTAAAGGGACTACGAATTCAACTTTAGAGCATTCTGCTCCACCAGTGCTGTCAAGCGTAAAACAGTGCTTGCTGCAACCATTTTCCCATTTGTTTGACGCAGAAACCTGTTGTCTTAGTTGAGAAACATGTGACAGAATGAACAAATTTGTATTTCACGTCAGAGTGGTCAAGCTCCAGATGTTAATCAAGCAGGACATCGTCAAACCATGAGCCGTGGATAGGCTGGCGGAAAATAAAGACACTGCTGCAGCCTTTTTTTTTTTCACTTATTCCGATGCTTTTAGTGCTCTGCACTCTGTTGTCCACAAACAAACAAAAAAAAAAACTCTAGAAAGACGACCCCACAACATAAAGTACCTTGTTTTATCGAACCTGACAGTTTTGTCTTGTAAAAAATCTACGAGGCATAGCCGTTTAGGTTGCTAGTCTTAAAATCGTTATCACCCATGGCATGAAAAAATACAGAGTGAGTCGCTACTTATATGCAATATTTGTTATTTTCTCTCTTCATGAAGCTGTTTTTGATGAAAGTGGGATCTCTCGACACCCGTGCAAGGTACTCCATTTGTCGTTTTTCTTGATACTGAGGCTTGCAGTCCCTTCAACGAACATGAGCACGCCTGAGAAGTATGTCGAATAAGCACAATGTGAAAAACAAGCCCTGCATTTCAGGCGCCTTGGCCTTGTCACGTGGAGCTGCTCAGAAAGAGACAACATAACCACTTGGAAAGGATGAAAAGCTGCCTAGAATTCTCACACCCAGACGGAATGCTTGAGGACATGTGCCCAATGCAAGGTGCGACAGTCAAGTCCAATGCGAATGAACAGCCAGAAATGTGCAAACAGTGGTACGGATGAACCCTAACTAAGCACATGCTCCCACCTCTTCCAATGCAGTGCGGAGGTAAATGTCCTGTGAAGACTGACGGCCATTCTCCTGTAATGCTGTTCACGAGATAACCACAAACCACCCGTGCAAGGTTACATAACATGACAGCAGTTCACTACCCAGAAGCAAGCACTCCAGCACTAACGCGACTTGCGCAGAACACCGTGAACTCATGTCTGAGGACTGTCAGCACAAGAGGTGCTAGTTCAGCCATCACGCCCGAAATACTAGCGGCATGCAGCGGCAAGAAATGAGAGTATTGATAATAAAATAGGATTTACACGTGCATATTCTTCGACACATGATGTTAGGTACCCGGATCATTCACAGCAAAATCGACAAGGCTGGACTGTGCTGCGGAAGATCACATTACTCTTGAGAAAAGAAGCAACAGCCTCACTGATCTCAAGAATCACTGGCTCTCAGGTGCGGCTGGCTACAGGTCTAAATTGGAAGACGTTCCAGTCACAGTTCCGGGGAAACAGAGAGCAAAGAGACACCAGGGCTTCCGCATTGAATTCTACTTCTACTACAAAAGAAATGCCCACGGCAGGTTTGGCACCACTACAGTTAAGTACGCAGGTCCCCACACAACCCCTTTGCTGCCTACAATGGAGATAGATAATAAAATGACTGGCTTCAGCATTCCCCTCCCCCTCAGGCCATGACAAAGTATAATAAAGCCAAGCGTGCCCCAACCACAGTAGCCTTGACGTGCATAGCTATCGAGCCAGAGGAAAGGTGTGAGCATGATGATGAGGTGCAATGACTTCCAAGTGTACAGAGTGGCTAGTGAGAACATTTGATGAAACTCTGGAAAGCATTCTCACAGTGTCACAACAGAAAAGTGCCGACAGTGCTCACAAGTTCAGTGCGCACCTAGACCACGTGCAGAGTCCACCATCATTTCATAGAGAACTTGCATGTCAACAGCAGCCATACAACACACAATCAAGGTAAGAGGTAAATGCTGTGTGCAATGACCCAAGGAAGCTGCAGTGCCCGGTTAAATAACTTAGACCCCCTGATAGACACACAGTTACAACAACACGGGAACAAGGTACTGCGCATTGGGTACCTTGTTCAATATCTCATTCCAGGTACCTGGGAAGAGATGCCATGCTCTAGGTACTGTGTTCACGTATCTTGTTCCAGGCTCCCTGGACAAAGTACCGTGATCTAGGTACCTTGTTCAGGTACCGTGCTCTGACTCTGCATATCTGTCTGACAGACACCAATGACTAACTGCACGTGGCAAAGCATCAACACACTGCCGTAGAGACGTTAGCTGAATGCAACCGCCATTCGCCCCTTGTCATCTCAAGTTGGACTAGGCCCAGCCAAACGGCCACCGTGTAACAGCGAAATCCTGTACAGTAAACAGGAACATACATGCACACGGGGTGCTTTACAGATATGTTCTCTATAAATGCGTAAACATCCGTGCAAATTCGGACAGCACAAAGCAAAAATTTTTTTTTTGCAAAGGCATATGGAACACTGCGTGCATCACAAATTCCACACGACTTCTTCCAAGAACGAATTGACTGGTGCCTATACAGTGAAATTTGCAGCTCAAAGGGCTCTGCACTGCACATGTACAGAGCAGGGTAAGGATAGAAAAGTCTGCTCCAACTTGAGTCCGAAGCAATGCTGGTGTGCGGCCATTAGTAGTTATTTTGGCGGTAACCTTCCACAGCACCTTTGTTGGTAAACACAGTTTTCATTGACAAATAAGATCAGCATCTGTACATTAAAGCAAGCTAGCATGTCCGCAGGCAAGACAGGCGGCAGGATCCCACCAATTGTAATATTAAGTCTTTGCTTTATACACAAGTGATTATAACATATCGTACAATGAAATGGTGCTATACGCTCATTTACAATTTCAATGCGCCATGTTACACACAGACTTGATTTTTACCTATTTCAAGTGGTTGAGAGAGACCAAAGGGTTTCGTGCACCTCTCTGGTTCTTAATGTGACTGGCATTCTTCCTAACCGACACAGATAATTCAACACACTTGTTGAAGTGGCACTCATCCAACAGCACAATCTAAAACCGGGGCTGAAAAGAGTCTCTCACATATTTACAAGTGCACAGAGCACAATTTACACAATTTCAAGCAGGCAAGAATAATTACATCCTGGAAACCTGGAGTTCACGAACCTGCTTGACTGACGGGGGCTGCGCCAAGGAGTGTGCGGGGTGTGCCATTGATAAGCATGGCTCGGACAGTTTTCGACACTGATTCGACAACAGGTACCAGTGCTTCACACTTACGACTCAGTTTGGATATTCGTGATCATGAGAAGACAGAGCTGTTAATGAACATGGCACTGCGAAACAATTACAAAATAACTTTAGAAATGTGGCGTGGCACGAGGCATGCGAGTGGTACAGCTGCGCGCCTACGCGGCTCAGTAAAAGCAATGCTATTCCGCACTACTCTACATTCCACACTATGTATGTAGTCTGCACTTAAAACACCACACTGCACTTTTCAAGAAGCCACGGTCCTTCCGAGGCAAAATAAAAAAGGAGAATCTTGATATGATCATGGGTTATACGAATTTCAGTATGATAAGATTTTGCGAAATTCCCTAGCTGAAATGCACTGTCTACAATGTGCGGAATTCCAGCAGTTCTGAATACTCTGACGTGCCACTACAGATGACACGAATGTGGCAATACTAAGCACTGCCCATACATCGCCGACACAGCAATCGCTAGTCACACAGTACACACCGCACCAAGTGGTGCGCGGCCATGAATAAGTCTCGTCAGCCATAACCAGCACTGCATGAATGCATTCCCTATGGTTTAGCGTGCGAATTTTGTTCGGTTTCTGATACGAATTTTGGATGAAAAAAAACCATTTTCGTGATCCCGCGAGATTTTTATCTTCGAGAATCGACTGTAATAAAAGAAGGAAAAAAGAACAAACTGCAGACACCCTTTCGATCGATAAACCAGAGGCAAGGAAAACCAAAATGCCACTGCTGTTCCTGCCATGGAAGCCACTCATAAAGGGGCAATGTTGGGAGAGGAGTTCACATAAAACCTTTGCCTGTCGTGGACTAGTGTGAACGTCAGGTGCATCCTTCTGATCGAATTCGCACCCAAACGACTCTTTCGTCAAGCGACGGCGCCACTGAGGACTTCAAGAGCACTTCTGAGGCATTAGACTAGGTGCACCAGTGGCCGTTCTTTTCTTTACACCTCACACTATCTCTATAAACTTTGTCTTTGTTGCTGCCTCCATAACTTTCTGTCAAGTTCTACTTCATTTACGAAAAGCCTAGTTCAATCATAAAATATGGGCAAACAAAAAACTTGGACGACGCTCACACTTCCCTTAAGAGTGCAATGCGATACCATTAGACATCCCTCCTGCGCAAGTACCGCTTCTCATCCATAGACTCATAGAGTGCGGGGAGTCCGCACACCACTCCTGGCACAGTGGTGCAGTGGTTAAGATATGCACCACTGACCCGGCAGGTGGCTGTTTCAAGCACAGCCACCGGTGGGGCTTGTGAGATCCAGGCTGCTCTTCCCGACCTCCCATAAAGCTCACTTTCACACTGATAGTTATTCGGGAAGCTGTCCATCTCTCGAATAATAAGCTGATCATGCGAAGTACCACGATCGGCAGGTGGCAGTTGCAGTGAATTTATTTGAATTAATGTGGCTTCACTGCTACAGTGAAACCTCTTTACAGCGAACAAGTAAAAAATCGTAAAAAATAGTTTGCTATAGCCAAATTTTGTAACATAAAATTTCGTCAGAAATGCGCACAACAGCGGCGCAATTTAGTCATTGAAGGGACAGCAATTCTAGCGATCCTTACTAGAGAAACGGAGTGACCTTGTGGCGGGAACAGCGCAGCACGAGACAAAGAAGGGAGAGGCAAGACACGATGTTGACTAACATCCAGATTTTTAATGCACATTCGTCGAATATATACATCTTGCTCGTGCAAAAAGGAAAGGACAGAAGCGAAACACACATAAGACGTACACATGGTAAAAGATTCGGACAACGCACGCAGATAATCAATTTTGCTGTCACGAAACGCTATCGAAGGTATGCTGACACATAGATAATCAATTTTGCTGTCACGAAACGCTATCGAAGGTATGCTGACACATACGTCGCTTTTTTGTCGGATGTTGAACGCTTCTTCAATCTCCCTGGTCCGTTGATCAAAATATGACGAAAGAAGCAGAGCCCTTCAAAACCTCAAGGGCAGGAGCTGGTGGTCCTGGGCGAAGTGCCAGTTTCTGAAACAACGACCAAGCTGTTGAACATGGGGCCCAAGTTCAGCGTGCCGCCACGTTCCGGTAAAACTGAGTTTCTCGGCCTTGTGAGGGGACAGGTGCATTGACAGCACTGTGGAACGTCTCCCTGTACAACCACCTCGAGCAGGCCTCGACCTTTTGAAGACAACGGTGGCGACCCTATGTGGAGCTGACCTGCATCTACTGCAATCGGATAAGGAAGGAGGATTCGTCCTAGCTTCACTTCCAGTCTACAATGAAAAAGCAGACAAGGCAATAGCTGACAACTTCAAATAGCTAGTAGGTGTAAAACCCACAAGATTGAAGAAGGAAGTAATGACGATGTGCAAAGACATGGGCTTGACGAAGATGGCCTCCGCCATAGACAAGTGTGAAGACACAAGCCTGTCGATCTTCTTCACAGCCAAAACCCACAAAGAAGAGTGTCCGTTCAGAGCCATTGTGTCAGAAAGAAGAACCTGGCAGAGGATTGTGGGTGGTTTTCTGCAAAGGGCCCTATCCGACCTCTTGGTAGATGACCCGTTCCTAATACGAAAATCGCAAAGTGTGGACTGGACGACTTCCCTCAAGGAACCTATCCGCCCAACGTGAGAAGCTTTTCGATAGATGTGAAGGACTTATACTACTCGCTTCCACAGAACTTAGTGTGCCAAGAAGTCGAAGAATGCATTGATCGACACGGCATTGTGAAATTCCAAAACTCCAGTGGGCTGTCGAAAGGAAATTTTATGGAATTACTTACCAGCTACCTGCATTCTACTATCATTAGCTACAGTGGGAGTCTGTATATTCAACGGGAGGGGATATGCACAGGGTCTTCGCTCGGCCCCATTTTAAGTGATTTGTTTCTCGCGCATATTGACAGATGTCTAATGACTGCTCTACAAGTTACAAGCACCGTAAAAGTGTTCCGTTACGTGGACGATTACCTGATACTCTACAAATCGGACAGGTTAGATGGACAGCCACAGCCCCTTGACCAGATCATTGACATCTTCAAAGAAGAATTGAAAGGACTAAAAATAACAAACTCCCAGAAAACAACGTTCTACGATTTTTTGACTTGATGCTAACCTTTCTAGGCGCTCACATATGCTGGTGGTACAGACCACGAAGCAAGAAGGGACTGCTCCCCTACACATCTGCGCATTCTAAGATCATCAAGCGGGGAATAGCAAAAGCGGCAATGAGAGCCGCATTGACGAGATCCTGTCATCATGAAGTTCAAGGCAGTTTTGACGCCCAGAACCGTCGGCTGAAAGCAGCAGGCTACCCAACGAGACTGCTATCCAGTGCTGCAGAAGGGATTCTGCAAGCACTTAGAGGCAGGAAATACATCACAACCGCATCAGAAGAAAGGAAGCCGTACGCGGTCATTCCTTACATTCATGGCATTTCACACAACCTCAAAAAGGTAGGTGCAAGAGCTGGCATAAAAGTGCTCATGTTAGCACCCAACAAGTTGAGAAGCCTGTGTGCCAAAGTCAACAGCGAGCAAAGAAAAAATCAATGCAAGAAAAAGCACCGGAAAAAACATGTGAAATGTGCGAAAAGCGGGATTTATGAAATACCTCTGTCATGCGGACGCATCTACATTGTTCAAACTGGGCGCTGTTTGAATGAATGGCTTCAAGAGCACAAAAGATTCCTAAAGGGCACCAGTGAACTAGCAAAACATTGGAGAGAGCATGGATGTGTTCCGCAGCTTAACAACACAATGGTCATCGCGTCATATTTTGATCAACGGACCAGGGAGATTGAAGAAGCCTTCAACATCCAACAAAAAACCGATGTATGTGTCAGCATACCTTCGATAGCGCTTAGTGGCAGCGAAATTGATTATCTGCGTGTGTTGTCCTAATCTATTACCACGTGTACATCTTATGTACTTTCGTTCTTGCACGAGCGAGATGTATATATTCGACGAACGTGCATTAAAATTCTGGTTGTTAGCGTCGTGTCCCGCCTCCCCCTTTTTTGCCTCGTGCTGTGCTGTTCCCGCCACAAGATCATGCACCAACCAGCCCAACTTTTCACCTTGCTAAACGGAGTGACGTTTTCTCATGTTTTGGCGGCGTTTCGAAGGCGCTCGCGGCTATTCCGAAGACCGCAAAAAAACCAAACGCCCGTTAGGTTGGCTTCCCCGCACAGCACCGCATGTTGAGCGGCGGCGACGGTGGCTTCCCCGCATCACAGTCGTGTCGCGTGGAAAGCAGTACGACAGGGCGAAAGCTATCGCTGTTTTCACCACCTTCGCGACAGCTGACATGAGCGCGGTCGACGGATGCCAGAGGCGTGAACGCGTGCTGACTGCCGAACTGCAGCCCTACATGCCGCTGTTGGCGAGTGCGAGGTAGCAGTGCAAACCTTGGCGCGAACGCTTGCCGCATCACCACCAGTCACTTGTGCAGTGCGGCGAAGCGTGCCGCCTGCCAATCGAACAGGCACAGTTTGGCGCTGGGAAGTTCGATATATCAGTTTCATGGCCAATCCACGTTCGATATATAAAGTATAAATTGCATGCGTTTGTCAAAAACATTTACGAAGAGTTCGATATAGCCGATATAGCCCACCATGGCTGTACCTTGGGCAGGTTCCACATCGTGGCACGTGGGCCACCCGCTTTTTCGTGACACGGATGGACGGACACTGGCTCTTCTTGAGAATGGGACCTCTAATGCTATTGCATTGATACCACTGCAGAATACCACATGTTCATCCTAAGAACTAAGCACAAGCTCATGGAAACCTGCTTATGTGCAGATTTACAAGACATGGGATCAAAAATGATAGTGAAGACCAAGCTGTGCCGCAATCTGCTGGAATAGACAAGTATGTGCTGTGCTCTTCAGCCCAAGTTCACTCGAGTTCACTTTAAAATTGAATTCCGAGGCCTGACACTAAATGTACTCAGGCCTTAAGGCGGATTAATACATGCATTATGCCAGCCCAGTCTTCTTACTTTTCCTCACATAAATAAACTCTTTGTATGCGCTAATTCTTGGACGTGCATCTAGAACTTAAGATAAAGTTGTTTTTCTCATTTTGCCTACACATCAAAATTTGGTCACTGCAGCCAAGTATTAAAGGGGCATGACCACTGGCAACTCTATAATGTTTTCATCATTAAAGTGCAATAGCTGGGACATGTCTGCAAATGTCTACAAAGTTCTATGCATGGCTGCATATGTTGTATTTTGCATTGTTTTTATAACCCAAACTCCTGTCTTGGCCTACGCTGACAGTACGAACAAATAAAAACTAATATATGTGTGGCTCTACTAAGTTTGTTTGGCAGCAAAAGGCACTTTCACTGCTAAAAATTACGAGGTAAACCTGGAATATTTTTGTCCCACCACTTCAATGCAAACACATGACAAAAGTGACAGTGCTTGGGGTCATGGTGTTGCTTTGTTTTCTACACTCTCTTTTCTACACTTTTTCTACAATTTTCCACACTCAGGTTCCCTTTTCCTGCCCTTGCACAACAAAAATGCATAGCAATACAATTAAAACTCACTTTAACGAAGTGAAGAGCAGCCACGAATTATTTCGTTAAATCAGAAAATTCGTAAAATCGAGAACGGCATTTTTCAGCTCTTCGAAATCTAAAATCGTAACGTAGAAGCACCCAAAAGCTACCGTGGCATAGTATTTGCCAACAATGCGCATCTGCGTGCATGAGAACCCACACAGGCGTCCCAAATCGTTTGTGCATGAAAGCGCCATCTGGTAAAATGGATTCAAAGCCAAGGTGGGAACCGCTGCTGACTGCAGAGTCCGTTGTTCCGAGAAGCGGCGTAGCGTGCAGCCCCTTAAAAACGAAACTAAGGACTAACTTGGGCGCCTAGATGGTACTGCTTGCACGCTGCCAACAAACTGCGAGACACTGTGGACAAAATAAGTCAGAAGTCACCTGTTTCTTACTCATGTCTTCCCGGATAAACTTCCGTTAGATCGGGTTTGTTGTTCAAGTTTGTTTCGTTATTTTGGGTTTATGAGAACACTGAACGATAGGAGTACTTGCCGGGGAATCAATATTTGTTCGTCAGATCAAGAACTACCTAAAACCAGGTTTCGTTAGATCGAGTTTCAACTGTAGTAATAAGGTTACCTTGATATTCAGGTGCATAATCCTGCGTTACCTGTTCTATTCAACAAAAAATGATGCCACTGCAAGTCTACTTGTGGAAACTGACAGAGCACACAACACCTGGCTTCCGTTTTTTTGCCATTCTCTAGCTTATAATACGTCCTTTTTTAGTGAAAGCAGCCTCTTTTTCATTAGAAAGGGGTAATTTGTAAACCTGAGTCCCGCTTGAGTGAGTCCTCAGTGGCCCCTTTATATCCACAAATCACGGTTAGCAACCTAACCAGTTACTGAGGCCTGTTCACTAGTATCATGAGTCCCATTTGAGGTTAATTGTTCATGCATGGCCTGTACAGTAAACAGCTTAGCTACACAGCTAGCAGTACTGGTTAGATGAGGGCTTGAACAAACCTCAGAAAGCTGGACACAGAGGGTGTTCAACACTGACCAAGAGGTGCCCCCCGGTAAACGTTTCATCTGTTGTAACAAACCCGACTATCAAGTAAAATTTGTTCAACCCAATGAACCACACCCTCCTTCACTGTGGTTTTTATTTTTTTTTTGGAACACAAGTAAACACCACATAACTTCACACCTGACTGACAGGCAAGTCGGGCAGCTGCCTAAACAAAAGTGCCTCTCTTCCATCACCTTTCTGAACAGCAGTACGACGAGTGCCAAAGTTACCTCTCAATACAACTCACGACATACTCGCAAAAAAAGAATTCACAGAAGGGGTAAGCCCGCTATCTATCATAGTGTGCATGCAGGGTGTCTCCGCTCCTGAGCATCCTTTCTCTACAACAACAAAACGGGAACCTTGCAGGTTGCCCTCCTTTGCAGGCGCGTCTGTGACGCTGTCTTCTTGCCTTGAGATGTTGCTGGCAGCAAGGACAGGACAGCTGAGGCAAGCGAAGAAGCAACTGCGGGGGGCACGGGAACAGCAGCAGCGGCGGCAGCGGCAGGAGGGGGAAGGAAAAGCATCATCCACCTGAAGCCTCCCGACTCGCAAGCAAACCGAAGCATGTCCAAAGGCATTCGATTCGCACTTTTTTTTTTCCCACACCGAGCTGCCGAAGACAAGTGGAAGAGAAGGGGGGGGTCGTAGCGAAAGACAAGCAGTCCCAGCATGTTATCACCTCTGCACGCCACCCTGCAAGGACATAAAAGGATGTGGAAAGAAGAGTGAGGAAAGAGAGAAAGGAAGAAAAATAAGCACCTGACAATATGCAGCAGCAGGTGTGACGCATGCGTACAAATGACGTGACATGATGCGCACGCAAAAGCACTTGCTCTGCCAAGCGGCTGCCTTTTCAAGGAGTCCCAACGTTAGCTTTCTCGGCATCTTTTTCCCTCCTGTGCTGACAGGCGTCTGCTTAAGCAATGATGATGGTGCTGAACGTGACGAGTGCCAGGACAAGCAAAGCACTACAATGTACTACTAATTGTGATCAATTTTGGCTTTGACTGCCAAGATCATGGAATTAAGCGTGCCATACAGAGATGATCAAACATGAGTGCAATCATGTGGCTTCAACGGCCTCTGACACCATGTTTTTGCATGTAGCAGAAAGCTAGCCTCCTAGTCTTTAACCCAACATCGAACCTTGCTATTAGAAAATCCCAAGCAAATTCACAGTGTTTTGCAGGCTTCTCTGTGCCATCACCTTGAGAGCTGCTTGTTAGGGCTTGCCAAGCACACAAACTTTGGAAATTTTCCGTGCAGTAGCAGCTCACGTCAGGACTTCTCAAAAATTACAGCTGACGAGGCAGTAATTTAGTACCAACCATTCAAGACGCAAAGTAAGCAAGTGGCACGGGTATGCTGAAAGGCAGCAAAAGCACACCTGTCCAAGCAGCACCAGTATTCGGAATCAAAAGCACCGCTAACTCATTGAAAATGAGAAAAAAAACCCAACACAGGCAACACATTGAAAGCTTACTTATCAGAAGAAGCGCTGGCAGTATGGATTTATGATGACGATCAAGATGAAACGCAGCTGAGCGCAATGAACACAGGAAAACGTGAAATGAGCAAAACACTAATAAAGCATTTGTCTGCGCTAAAACACTAAACACACACAGAACACTAAAAAAATACAGCATTAATTGGCCAAGTTTGCTGATGGTTTGCAATAACTTAAAATCTGACTGGCTATCTATGCATCCTTTAAAATGGTTGACACCCCTGCTCCCCGTTCCCATAGTCAATAAACATACACAACTGCTTCTGCAAGTTCCTGACGGGACTGATAAACCTCGCTCAGAATAATTTTTGGCTGTCTGTTTCAGCATGCATCATGTAGCAGCCCACCTATGGTTTGTGTTTCAAATAGCATTTCATCATAGTAAGTACCAACATGAATGCAGTAATTTCTCTTTTGTGGCCACACTTCCATGAAATCTGATCTACTTGCTGTTCAAGTTAGATGCCCGCCTTCTGCACAGCACAAGCTAAAATAGTCTTCATTAAAACTGGCCAAAGAATTCATAACAATACACAGGTGAAGATTGCGAGCTCCAGTTTTCAAGTCGCGAGAAGTGAAAGCCGAGCATGCTACTTAAACTGAAGGCATGGGGAAGCAATCCCAAGCCTTGATGCAATAGGTTTTGGTTTTGGTTTAAGGGGTTTTAACGTCCCAGACCGACTCAGGCTATGAGGGACGCCGTAGTGAAGGGCTCCGGAAATTTCGACCACCTGGGGTTCTTTAACGTGCGCTGACATCGCACAGTACACGGGCCTCTAGAATTTCGTCTCCATCGAAATTCGACCGCCGCGGCCGGGATCGAACCCGCGTCTTTCGGGCCAGCAGCCGAGCGCAATAACCACTCAGCCACTGCGGCGGCTGCCTTGATGAAATAGGAACCAGAGTGACAATGCAGCAAAAAAGGGGAAAATGCTTGAGGGTGAATAAGGCACCAACTGCACTAGGTAACCCACAAACAAAATAAAATAGGGGAGCGGGGACAGACGTTAACACACAAATTTCAAAAGGTGACCCCCAACTTACTTCTCAGACGAGTGTTCCAGAAAAAGAAAAAATGAACACTGAACTTTTATCCCACTACTACACTGCTTTTTTTCTGCAGGGCACTGAGGAATAAGAGAAGCTTGCCACCATGGTGAAATGCTCCACTTCCATGCAAGAGCATTCAAGGCTACATGGGGAGGTGTGTTAGGGTCAAGTAATTTCCGTGAACTCAAACACCAATAAAGGCTTGTAAGGGGCCATCAGTGGAGCAAATGCAATCCGAGCATGCTGCCTCAGGAAGTGAAAGATGATAGCATGCGAATTTCATGCAGGAACTAACATGTGCAGAATAAAACTGCCACCAAGATGCATAAATCTGGGCCCATATCGTAACTTGGATACCTAAGTGGACCGATTTCCAGAAACGCTCAATGACTGGACTCAGAGATGTGCCACTTCTGGGACACCTACTCTTTTGAACGCTTCAAAGCAATGCAGTGTGATATCACTACAGTCGAATATACAGCAGCTGTGGTCAAAGAGTATTGGCCACAATATTGTTTCTTTTTTCTAAAGAACAAAAATATGGTTCAATGAGTATTCAATCAAGATGACTACTGTATTTACTTGAATGGAACATTACAATAATTGTAATGCGAGGGCCGGTTTCGCAGACAGAAAACTAGGAAGAAAAAAGTGTGCGAAAGTAAATACGAGGACTGCTTTTGCAGGTACAGAACTGGAAGTAGTACAGTCGGGGTCAAAAGTCTCTGGCCTCCCTCTCCAAGTTACGAACAATGCTGCACTGCACACAGGCACCACCTGACGATGCCCTCCTGATGGTGCCCGCATGCAGTGTGACACGGTTTGGAACTTGAAGGGGGGGGTTCAGAAACGTTTGAACTTGACTGTACATGGATGTAACACAAAGAACGAGACCACCATATACAGGATGTTGGGTAGAAGTTTATGAACATAAGTGCCTCAAAAATTGGCTTTCTGTGGCTTGCATTAACGGGGAGGCCCCGTCACTTCTTTTCCTTTCAAGAAAGACATGCACAAGATTCTCATATAAGACTGATACAAGGACAAGCGTCGAGTGCTGTTGTGCCGTCACAGCTTCAACTGAGTGTTAAATAATGAAACTCATTTAATGCACAACAAATCATGCCTTCTGAATGTTGGTGACTGTTCTTGGCAACATTTAAATGAGTTGCCGGCTTATGCGCAGATCTGCGGAAAAATTATGCGGCAGCACACGAGCTCGATGTGCTGAAAAGTGCGTCAGATACCAATACCAACCGAGAAAAGCAGTGAAAGCACCTTTTCGCACGCATTAACACGATCAAGTTTTCCATGTACTGGAAGCAAACTACTGCCACTAGCATGAAACATCGGCAGCGCTGTGTTCACCAAACTAATGGAACAAAATGAAGGCTTTTACATACTCCCTTCCCCCTATGTTTCGACGCGCTTTCCTCGGCATGAAGCGGCAAATTCGTGCTTGGTGCACAGGTACACCATCTCCGGTGACAAGTTTTTCACTGCTTTGCCACTGCTCTGATATTTGATGTGCAGTGCTGGTCGCCTTAGTTGAATGTTTATGGCTTGTAACTTCCACAACTTCCATTGGTCAACCTAATGAGATTTTCCAACTTATTTTTGCTTCTTTTTCAATTTCCTGAATTCAAAAGCTGGCCTATACAACACATCAACCAATGTGCAAGTAAATGCCGTACAATGTGCCCTTGACTCTGTATAATTGTATAATATTTGGTTATAATGTGAGGGGCAACTTTACATTTCTCATTTTAAGTAAAAAAAATGCGTTACATCCAAGTAAATGCAATAATTTTTCAGGAACATTTTGTTTCTCAGCGTGCTGAGCTTTTAGTTCGAAAAACGCAACTGCAGCAAGATCCAAACTTTTCACAGTCATGGGAAATGAATGCTGACAGTGTGACCACACCACTGCATTTTCCGTTGCAGCTGCGTGCCCTATCACTTCTTCCACTGCATCAAAAAAAAAAAAAACTGTAAAAACAGTGAGTGCTTCCAGAAATCAGACCTCTAGGGCATCAAATTCCAGATATGAACGTTGCATGCAGTCCCTCAGTACGCATCTGCAAACTTTCTGCTTCCATGTGAATTTATTTATTTTAAGTAGAGCTGTGACGCAGTGCATAAGTTGGGAAGTCTCTGAGTGCAGTAAAAGTTACTACAAGTGCTTCTGGTTACACTTATGAAACCCTGCATGACATTGCTGGTTGATTATAATTGATGCTAAAAGACCCTGTGAGTTCTTTCGCATACCCTGTGTTGATAGGATCATGTGAAATCATATTGATATAATGCAAACTATGATCATACTACAATATGATAAGATGATGTATGGCTTTGACGTCACAAGCCACAAATAGGTTAGGCGAACAACTACAGCTCAAGGCTGTGGAGTAAATCCTGAGCACACATAGTTCTTCGTGGCCACTAAAATCTTGACACATGTATGTCTTTGCATTTAAGACTCAGTGAAATTCTGCTAAACCTGCTGTGGTCAAACCACTTCAAAATTATGACATCAAAGATAACGAAACAGTGCAGTGCCATGACCAACTGGCAGAGACGCTAGCAGAATTCAACTCAAAAGAAATGCGTTACTTTAGGTTACAAGTGGCATGGCCTCAATGAAATGGCAAGGACCGAAGGTAGCGCGTAACATGCAGTGGGTTTCAGCATCCATTGTTAGATGTGCTCTTGCACATGCATAACAAGAACGTGAGGCTCGCATACAATTACTAACAATTATGAGGCATCTATGTTTTAATGCTAAACATGCTGTTATCAGGAAGAGAGAGAAAAAAACAAAGGCAAAAGAATGTGACTAGTCACAATAGTTTAGTTGTGTGCAACACATTCAACACAGCCAAAGACCTTAAACGTACCAATTGTGAAACAGCAGCCGAAACAACTTCAGCATATTTTGCGGCAAGAGAGTTTTCATAAGAGAGCCAACAGGTGCGCCACCTGTGAGAACAGGGGTCAACTATTTGCATGCTTCATTAGTTAGGGTTAGCTGCTTGTGACAGTGCCACAAATAATGACAGCTCTCAGAACTCCCAATTTTTCAGCATCCAACTATCGTTTTTGCTAAGTGGGTGGGAGCTGCGGAGTGTTTCACAAGAAGTACATTAAAGAGCTCAGCTCGTAGCAACCCAAGGCATCATCACCTGGGAGATGTGCAAGGCCCCACTGGACGGTGATCCGTGCACAGGATGAGGTGAGGAGGAGAGGGCCTTCGAAGGTCACGTGCACAATGCAGCGCCACTCGAAGAAAGCTCAGGCGAGGCAGTTTCGAGGACTGCTCCGTGATGAAACTTGGCAACCATCATCATTCACACGCATGCAGGAAAACAGTGGTTGTCATGCACCGGGGGCTCCGTCTACGTTCAGGCACATCTCGAAGAGGCACGATGAATCCAAGGATGCAAGTTCAAGTGCAAGTTCCAGTACAATGCGAGCGCACTGTGCACAAGGTTTGGCACCACTGTAAGTTACTACGGCCGCTGAACACCACACAGGCACGCATGCACATCACACATGGTGAGTGGACGATGACACTGTCATACTCAGGAGTGCACATAACGCAGGCAGTCTAATATACTAACATACACACTCAAATGCAAGTCTACAGACCTAGAATGCACTACTGCTAGACAAAAACAAAGGAAAGAAAATGCAGATTTCTAGAACTAGAAAAAAAATGCATGTTGAAAATCAACAGCTCAGGCTGATTAATCTTCTATTAAGTAGTTACAATGACAACAGATAAAAAAAAAACTGCTGCTCTAAAATAATGCTTTCCCTAAGCTGCCTTCATATGTACGACGAGCCATTATAGCTCAGTGCAAAATTTTGTCTCGATGGACTTGACTCTGCAGCCTTACAAGCATTTTTTCACAGGAATGAAAACTACAACACGTGTAACCTACAAAGGAAGTGTTATTTTTTCAAAAAAAAAAAACGTTCAATGCTAGGTAACTATGACTACAAACAGTGCAAGCCTTAAGAACTTATCAGAACAGCGACAATCAATGTGGTTTGTAGGTTTATTTTGTGTCACCTACCCACAAGCTACTGCCCATGAACAGACTCCCAGAACTGACAACAAAACTGTCTAATCCAGAGCTACTAAGAAGCAGCCTGTCCAATGGCAAAACGAAAACTTTGTAAAACAGGTATCCTCGGAATATCTTACCCTAGAGAGAGCAGTTTCAAAAGCATTAATGCATGCCAGAGCCTTCTTACTTTGAAGATCAGCCCCCAAACCTTTTGCGACTCTGAGAATGGCATGAATGGCCTTGTGTCTTTAATGTGCAATAACAGAAAACAGTGCTGAACACACCGGGCACATGCCTCACCTGGCAATTAATTAATTCATCAAACAGAGAAGATTGAGAGAGAGAGAGAGAGAGAGAGAGAGAGAGAGAGAGAGAGAGAGAGAGAGAGAGAGAGAGAGAGAGAGAGAGAGAGAGAGAGAGAGAGAGAGAGAGAGAGAGAGAGAGCTACATATAACGAGGAAATGAGGTAGAAAGACTAAACAGAGAGCAAAGAAAGCATTGTGCGTTTGACTTTGACTTCACTGGCTCCACAAAAGTTCCGGATGGCGATCACTGAGGAACCATGCAATAATGATCAGCCAACAATTCCTGCTCTTCTCAAGCGTGGAGCAACTACAACAACATGCCTGTGTCACTGGATAGAGAGCTATTACAGCTATGATTATCATCCAAGTAAACTATTCTGCACCAACTCCTGTTAAAACAAGCAAAGTCAGTGGAAAGCTACACTAGGACAAGGTGCTTGTTCAAGAACAGTGCACCAATCAATGATGCGCCATCAATGAGTACAGGTCAGTTGAGAACTAGCGGCAACAATTATGTGCTTTCTTTAGTGCGGCCTAGTATCAGAAATTAAGAAGGCACTTCGTTAAGTGGATGGACTCTAGATGTGTGTACAATGCGATTCAAGCCTTAACCACTTCCATTAGTTAATTTGAAGCAACTTTACTTCGCCCGACGAGTGCAAATGCATGTCTGACCAGTCAAGGTCGCATATACTTTGCTAATGAAGTTGAAGGAAGGTACCCTTCAGTGAAATATATGACCTTGCACTGGACAGAACAGACAAATGCGCATTCTCACACATAGTGAGTGAAAAAAAAAATACCGCTCCAAACCAAATTAATCAGTATCAGCGCTATAAATACCAGTGCATGACATTATATTCAGTATCTTCAGAGCACAATAAACCGAAAAAAAAAAACGGCAATTTTTTAACAAGAATTTCTTAATTTGTGCCCCTAACAACCTACCGCATAATTTACATTATGTGATTACCAACAGGATCAGTAATCACGTCACCGAAGAAGAGGTTGCACTGAGGCGAGAAGTACAGCTTCAGTGACTGTATTCCAACCCTTGGTTTCAACAAAATGATTTGCGCAAATACTACCTGAGGCACACAAAGTGCTGTAATAGTTTAGGAAAAGTACTCGTAAATTGATTTTTGAGGATGGCAGCAACAAGAAAGAGTATAGCAGGCCCACGTGTTGTCTACCGGCTGAGCGGTGCTCTCAAAAGAACCATAAACCGAAGCATTTGCACGCATCCATCTGTCCAGTGGTGGTGCACGCGTCATCGTCATTGAATCTCTCCAACAATGTTATCGACTGCATTTAAACGATCGCCTCTGCATTTACTGGTTCAGCCAATCACTGCAGTGACTAAGGCCAGCCTGAAAGCCTACTAGCACGCGAAACACCCGTGATCCGAAGATCACACTTTAGTATTCCGTAAGTTACATGATCAACAGTTAGCTGCCATTTCAGTTGCATCCTTTGATCAACATGACTGGACAAAGAGGTCAATGACCTTCAACAGCTGCCAGGTTGACAGTTAAAAAGAAAAGAGAAGGAAGACCAGGAAGCAAGCAAAGCTTCGAGGTCACCCTTGACCATCTAGGAACCGCCTCGGAGAGGACTGCTGGGTTTGTCCATCGCCATGGACACCAGTAGGCTCTGAAAGTCAGCCAGTTCCGGTCCAAAAAGGTCGAGACTTGGCACGGCAGCCCCTCCCCCCCCTCTGGGAGGATGGTGATGTCACTGTGCAATGGGGGGAGGAGTAGCGGGCGGGGCTTGCGCCGAAGCCGCCACCCACCTGTGCGTCTGGCACCGTGCGGGGTGGCACGGGTGGTTTCGGTCCCAGGTCCTTGCGCTGAAGTACGGGTTTGTTGGGCGGCACAGGGGGCGGTGTGGGCCGGAGGACAGTCCCAGTTGCCGACGCAATGCCGCCAGCTACGACTGGTCCTCCGGGCTTTTTGACCATTGTCCGGTCGGGAGCTGGCTTTGGTGGAACCTGGCAAGAGGCAGCACTTGGAATGTGAAACACTCTCAAAATGCAAGAACACGAGGGAGGTGAAACAAACAGTGCCATTATATCTTGTCCATGCAAGAAAGCACAAGAGTGGTATGCTTTGCAGTGGCCACACGCATGGCTGCCTGAGCTGAAAGCCCCCTCAGATGTGCTGGACCTTACTGCGAACACTATTTCCACTTGTCCTTCACCCCTCCCTCCCATGCCCATTTTTTTCTAAACCCCTCCTCAAAACAAAAAAATTACCAGGGCACTTAAGCCTGCTTACGTGGAGAAATGCAAAAGCATGGAACTTTCTAGAAACGGAGTTTTTTCCATGACATACAGCTCTGTTGGCAGTAGTAGTAGTTGCATTTGTGAGCACTGCTCATGTACAGTGCAGTTGGAGTGTCCACCGAGATATGTGAAAGATATGTGAGACAGGCGTCATTTCCTTTCCTTAAATTGTCCAAGGGCAAGGCTTGGCGCGGAAAGACGGGCAATGGCATTCTGTTCTGTGGACCCTTGGCAACACTGCAACACGCTGTGGCATCCTGCTCTTAAAGACGGAGCTTACGCGCCCTCCAATTTTAAGGCGGAAGCCTTTAATGGCTCACACTCCCGGTCGAGATCCTGCCCATCCGTTACATCGCCAACCGGAAGTCACAACAACCGTAGGTTACGCTCTTCAACTTGATAAGAAAAAAAATATTTGCGCACGATCGGGTTCGAGCCACCATTCTTCCGTTCTGCAGCTGAGCGTGCTAACGACTACACTACTTCCTGCCAACACATATGTAGTTCTCCTTGTCTAGGACGCTGGAGAGTGTTTGCGGAAAGGCATCGAATCAGACGGATGCCCCCCAAACGTCCTCAAGTGTCTCCAGCATTTAAGGTTCACAAACAATTGTGTACTTAACATCTTAACCACACATCAGTGATACAAGCAGCAACACCGCGCTAATGGCTTTCACCTCACCGCACTTTAGGTCAACAAAGTGGCCCCCTGAATTTTTAATTTTTAAAACATTTTTCTGTATATTTATTTTCTATTCTATTTCTAATTTTATTCTTTAAAAAATTTTGTGTTTTTATTATGGCTTTTTATTTTAAACTTTCCACGTCCAGGTGCTAAGTCGACATACGTGGCTGTTTTGACATCCAGGGGCTATGTCGACGTCCGTGGCTATTGTGTTGTCGAAGTGCAATTAATTAAGCAATTAAAATTCATCAACCAAATGTTTCCCACAGCAAGATCTCATCACGTACTATCTAACACAGTCAAACTTTTGCACATTATCTTCACAGAATGACGTAATCGTGCGAAGAAAGTTTTGCTGACACAAAACATGGGACAAAAGCACCATGGCTATCTGATGTCGAAGTGTAATTTCCACGTTCAATTAATCTAGAACAATCAAAATTTTGCACATTTACGTTCACAGAACGACGTAATCGTGCGGAGAAAGTTTTGCTGACACGAAACACGGGACGGCTATTATGACGTCAAAGTGTAATTTTCGTGCTTAATTAATTACAATTCATCAACCAAATTTTCCCCATAGCAAGACCTCATCACGCATAATCTAACACAATCAACTTTTGCACATGTATTTTTTTAGGACGACACAGTCGTGCGGAGAAGCCATGTCGACGTCCGTGGCTACTGTGACGTTGACATGTAATTTTCATGTTTAATTAATTACAGCACATAGACCAAATTTTCCCCACAGCGAGATTTCATGACACACTACATAAAAGAATCACATTTTTTCAGATTTATCTTCACAGAACGACATAATCGTGTGGAGAAAGTTTTGCTGACGCAAAACTCGGGACATAGCCATCTAATGCTTTCGCATTAAAAACACTTCTGGCAGCACCCTAGTGCTGACCCCTACCACATTCATCATTCTTCAGGGTAGTTATGATGACCGCATGACAACACAAAATGAACGTTATGCAGCAAAATTCTTCTTCTTCACTTCAAAACCTTTACTTCCCCATAAAATAGCACTGATTAAGGTAGCTAGTGGCAGGATCAGACTAACAGCCTGCCCAAAAGGAATGCAACTTTAGATAGCTGAGCCACAGAACAAAGCGGCTATGGAACTACGCCACCACGCTTGGCCATGTTGCATGAACAGCTCACCTGCCAAATGCCAACTCCCACCGGACCTGCCAACTCGACCCTGTCACGTGGCCTCATGACCTCCATCATGACCCCATCAATCAATCAGCTCTCGACCATGTCACATGACCCTGAGACATCATCACTGCCTCGACCAACCAGCAAATTTTATGATAAACCATGACCTGTTCTTTTTTCTATGATGAAGCTTCGAATGCTGTCGCATTAATTACACTTGAAGTGAGTGCTGGCACTCTGCCCACCTGTGGCACTGTTGGGGGCGGGGCCTTGGCAACAGGGGGCGGAACCTTAGGCCCAACTGCTACGCCTCTGGGAGGTGTTGGGGTGGGCACAGCTGCCCTGACTGTGGGTGCTGGAGCACTGGCAGGCGTGACAATGGTGGCACTGCGGACGCCCTCGCCGAGGGGTGGGGGCGCAGGCGCAGGGGGTGGCACGAGACGCTCTGCCTCCAGCCGTAGTCGCTCCATCTCCACCTGCTGCTGTGTGTTCTGAGCTTTCAGCTCTGCCACCTGCACGCATAGCTCAGGTGACCTCTCTCCTCATTCCCAAGTTTGAAGGGCGTGAAACTCCCTTTAGCCTTCTCATCCAGGATATATTTTTTTAAATTTGGTCTCAAAATAAAGACTACTGCTACCAGTTGGTAGGCATGAGCATTTAAGAACATTATACTGCTACACCTACACTTTCAATCCTGGGTTCTGCCCCAAATGAAGTTTTTGCACCACTGCCACAAGCTCCCATCTTATCCTGATCAAAGAATGTGCCTGCTGCAAGCACCCATAGCTGTGTTACAGTTAAAGAAAAGAAATAAGAACATGATCAAAATTCTGCAAATCAAACCACTGTGAATAAAATAAAAAGTTACATAAAAAATTTTTCTTTTACGAAGGTGTTTCAAATGCGAACCTTAAAAGTGCTATAATTTTTTAAATTGTAACAATGAACAAAAACTTTCATGTCATTTTTCGACGTAGTCTCCCTGGCGTTGAATGCGCATAGTATTCCACCGCTTCTGAAGTGCATAGATACCGCGATGAAAAAATTATTTTGGTCATGTGTATAGCCAGTCGTGCACCACGGTTTTTACCTCTTCATCACTTCTGAAATGCCTGCCTCCAATTGCTTCTCTGAGTGCACCGAACAGGTAAAAGTCACTAGGAGCGAGGTCTGGTGGATGAGGAGGATGTACCAGTCATTGAAATATACTTTCCTGAAGCGTCTCAACTGTCCTACAGACTGTATGCGGTCAGGCATTGTCATGCTGCAGGAATACTCCAGAAGTCAGAAGTCCTCGTCGTTTGCTCCTGATCGCAGGGCAGAGGTGATTTTTCAGCAAGTTTGAATAATCTGAATAAAAAGTACTTGTTACCATCACTCCCTTATCCATCTACTACTCAAAAATTACTCCATTTGAACTCGTCTGTTCTCCTTTACAAGCTCCTCCATTCACGCAATGTTTTCATCCATCACTATGCGGTGAGCTTACCCTGATCTTGGGGCATCCTTCACAGAAGTTACACCGGTTTTAAACTTCCTACACCACTCGTACACTTGCCGCAACTACAAACTCGAATCACCATACTGCGCTGTCATTCTGCGGTGAATCTCTATTGGTTCGACAGCTTCACTACACAAAACACACATTAGAGATTGCTGCTCAATCACGGTGCATGCTGACAGTGAGGCGACCATCTTGTTGTGGACGCTGCTGCCCTCTCCTGTGTTGTAGCATCACTCTGCCACCTGTCGGTCACTTTGTGAACCTCAAGGAACACTACTGCCACCTGCCAACTCCATTGCACAACTTTCCAAAATTTTACGGAACTTTTAAGGTTTTCATTTAAAACACCCTCGTATACGAGTATCATTCTACGTAAATCTTGACTGTGCCTTGGGCACTGGCTAATGTCAAGTAAGGTCACACTCAACTTAAAGTTGGCCATGTATCAATGAAAGATCTCAGCTGAGTTTGATATCAGCAAACTCCATCTCCCCCTCTCTCACACAAACACACACACAGAAGAAATGTGGCTGACACAGTACAGAAGACCCAAGATACTGAAGTAACCTGAAATTGTCAATTACACTCATGTGACAACAGCCTCAACGTTATGCCATTTACATTATGTTTTGTACAATAAAACTGCATTGCAATCCTCTGACTCACAGCAGGCATCAAGCGTGCATGAGTGCACAAGCCTCTTTCATTTTTTTTTAGATGAAAACATTAAACCTATTCCAGCACAGCACTAGCACAACAGCTGTTTGTTATAATCAACCTGTGCCCCACAATGTGCTATAAAGACAAAACATGCTCTAACCAACAAACTTCACAAGATTAAGATGAGGTGGAATCCCTACATATGGCCAGACAGCTGCTTGCACTAGGTGCAGTTGCGCTTTTATGTCGCAAGCAACATCTATACCCCACCTGTGCCTGGAAACGTTCCCTCTCGAGCTCGAAGTCAGCGGCCTGCCGCTCCAACTCCTCTTCCATCTGGAGCGATCGCTTGCTCTCTTCCTCAAGGCCCTCCACCATTTCGGACGACCGGGCCTTCTCTTCCTTCAGACTCTGTGGATGAGGGGGGGACACTTCTTTACTAAAGTGCAATTTATATCAACACACCCAGCCTTTTAAATATGCCTCTTGCATACACTTGTGCAGCCACCATGTGCAAGCCTTAAGAAACAAACTGAATGGCAGCATGGTCGGCAACACCGAAAGCATACCACACAGTGTGGCTAAATGAATGCAGACAGAGGTGAAAATCCTGTCTTTTTGCATGTAGAGCGTGAAGAAGTGACGGCAATAGCTGCCGTCACCTTCACGTGGTGTGTAAGTAAGTGTTCATAGTCAACAAGGGTTGAGGACAGTCCTCTATGAGGTATGCGGGGTACCGACAAGTTAATCCAAGTCCGTGGGAGACCTTTTAATTCATTCAAACCACAGGGAGCAAAATTTCAAATAAATAAAACCCTGCAGGAATGCTCTTTTGGTGACTTCGTTGATGCATTACCACTTGCAAGTGGTCGAAGCATTAACTCTGGACAACGTACTGAAATTGCCTGTGGCAAAGCTGCAAAGTACTCCGTAATGATGACCGATGCACTGGCACCACATCAACCTTCAAACGGTTAACGGGACACTGGAGGCGCTTCATCCAACATTTTTTTTTTCTAAGTAAAAATCGATTCTGTGGCTAGTTCTGGGTGTGCCGATGTTTGTTCGAGCACAAAAGATGCATTTACTGCTGAAAAAAAACTGGATTTATAAATCTGCCCGCCACTCAATATAAAACTTGAACGCTACGGCCAAAAAGGACTCTCAGAATGTCGTCAAGGAGTGAATGGCCACGTAGCCCTGCCACAGGGACCCAAGTGCACCAAATTACGCAAGCCTCTTAAGACTACTCACATGCTTTGAACATTTTTTTTTTAATTTTTATTCCCTTCTTCTTTTTTCTCTTCCTTTCTAATGACAAACCTACTCATTAGCATACGGTTGTAAGGCAACGCATACAACAGATTCACCTTTGTCAACCAAGAAGAAACGCGGTTTTGTGGCCACCTATGGGTTGCGTGCCTGCCTCACAAGCTGAAAGACCTCGGTTCAATTCCCCACACCTTCGGAAGAAATTTTTCTTCTTTGGCACTACGTTGATGTCATCTGGGATTTCTGGGACCACTTTCGCGTCAATTACGAAAACGCCGGGTTTCGCTGCTGATGAGCCTCGTAATGCTTTCACATTAAAACTGTCTTGACGCACCTCAGTTTGCTTGTGAAGGCGGCCTGTGACGGCAACATGTGTACTTCACAGCTTTCTACCTTTCATAACCCTAAAACCCTTGGTTCCAGTGAAAGTCACACCTATGTGATTAGACCATCGCAATCTACTGATGCCGGCCAAGTTCAAATTGACCTTCAGTGCCCCTTCAACAGCAGTGCTCCCTCGAAAGAAAACAACTGTAGTTTCAGTACTCAGTGCGGTCTGGAACTGTGTGAAGCCGTGAAATCAGCTTCCACGAAGTGTGTGTCTCACCTGCAAGAGCTGGTCTCCTCGTTGCCGCTCCTGGATTAGCCGCAGGATTAGCCGTTTCCGTTCTGCCAGAAGGAGCAGCACCATCTGCTTCTGCCGATTCCGCTCCATTTCTAGGGCATCTGTGGCCTACAGACGAACACCAAGGGTGCACCTCACTACAGAATAACGCTAACAGAAAACCCCCAGCACAAAAATGTTCTGAAGAACCGCAATGTTTTCCATGGTCACCACATATGTTATTACCTTTGAGTGCACATTATTAGGCCATCTGGGGAATCCCTGTGTAATAATGTGCAGAGGCTGGAGTACAAGGTTTATTACCCCAGCATACAATCTCTCTCGTGGTGTGTGTTTTTTTGTCCAAGCCCCCCAAGAGTGAATCAGAGGAAAGGCTGACCGAGCTCACACCCGCTGGACTCAAATCCTATTGACCCAATAAGAGCGTCAAGGCTCCCTCCTTACCTCATCTTATGGAAGCACAGGAAAAACCTAAGCCTACCTGAAGAGGATCTTTGTGGCGGTATACCATCATGAAGAATGCTCTTGCCCACTGCAGTACTTCAAAGCATGCTCTGTGGACCTTCACACTGACTCCCACAGTAAAGTACTGAACAAATGGCTTAAGGTTCAGAACACTGAATGCCCACTTGTGTGCGCAGGGGTGCAAGCAATACTACAGGGAACGTTTACGTAGCTGCCTTGAGCTTGGCGCATGATAGCCTCAGATGCTGATGTGCCACTAAACCCGACACAAAACAACACAACACAACACATTTACCTAGCAACCAAGGGACAGATTCATTTAAACCTTTATGCTTAAGAAGCTCAAATGACAGAGCTACCTCCATAGTTTCTAGCAGTATGCAAACACTGCCCACCAACACCAAAGGAAACTGTGCAGTTCTCTACAACCTCGCTCCGTGTTTGCAGAACAAGCTGAAGCCCCCAATCCACCACAAACTTTGGACAGCATGTCTCCTTCTTTTTCATGACACAGAAGCAGGTTACCTCATGACTGGGTGTGCCCCCTCTCACCTGCTGGAGGTCCTTCTCGAGCCTCCGGTTCTGCTGCCTCTCAAGGTCCACCTCGTGACGGAGGTGCTCCCGCTCCTTCTCGAGCATGAAGGTCACGTCGTCCCCTTGGGCCGTGTCATGCGCCCGTCTCCCTTTCTCCTCTTCCAGCTCTCGGTGCAGCTGCATTTGCGGCAAGAAATGCGCACACTGCATTCAACAATAGTTCACGCTAGTCTGCCGTGGTCTGAATTAGGCCAACTATGCAGCACGAGTCTCTCCGGACATTACCTCACTGCCCCCCTACCGCATGCTTACCCCCTGCGCTTTGTACATGCAGATCTCCTGCCCTCCATCTGTTCCGGCTATCCACAGTCACACCATCCGATGATGACAGCACATTTTCAATGAATCAACCCAATCACAGTGCCAGATTTCTTCCCAGGCAGTTTTTTTTTACAAATCATATGAAATCCAGCAGGCACATATGCACCAGCACAGAAACAAAGAATCTCAGTCACAGACCAAGTGAAAGATGATGCAATAGATGTTTTGGAGACCATGCGGGTTCTTTGTGTAACAGCAAAACCTGTACAAAGCACCCACACAAGTTCTTAATGAACAGTGCACCTTGAATAGTGAACACGTTCAGGGAACCTTGTACAGGCTCCTTGTGAAAAAGGTTTCACATGTATGGGTTCTGAAACATCAATCCCACCATTTCCGAAACTCGGTCAACAACCACAATTCTTCGCTGAACTCTTTCTTGACTGCATAAGCGCCCAGTGCATTAGCTGCAGGAACCTCACCTTTGCGCAGCGCTGCTCCAGACCCCGGAGCTCCTCCCGCGTGCGCCCCTGGACCCTTCGGTGCAGGGCAATGAGGTGCTCCAAGTGGTGCAGTTGGAGGCCGTGTAGAGCTCGCACCGAGACCGTGTCAAAGCGCCCATCATAGGCATTCAACACGTCACGCTGCAGGGCAGCCCAAGGATCGCTGCCCGACGCCCCGTTGGCGCCTGTCTTGCGGGGATACAACAGCTGCTTCACTTGCTCTGCCTGCACAGATGGCGACCACAAAGCGTTTTGAGAGGAAGCTCCAGCTCCAGCAGGACGAGAAACACAAGGATGCCAGTCTACGTCATCACGGCCAACAGTAGGTGTAAACAAAAAATATGAACTGATGGCAGTTCAGTGCAGCCCAGTGCTATGCAAACAACGGTCATTGCAGCACCACCATCAGATGTGCGCAGCTCTGTTACTAAAGTGCCAGATAGGTCCAGTTTGTATACACAGCATGTGTGTAACACCAAGGGTGCCATGATGGTGGACCAAGTATAGCTTCCAGGGGTCGGGTGGAAACAAATGGACTGGATGAACAAACAGGCTATAGTCGCGCTCCTGATCTATCAACACCGCACTGCCAGCATACTTGTTCAACTTTCACCGCTTGCTCACACTGTTCGGAGAGATTTTGAGTTAGGCTTAGAAATTTACCCTGGTTCCATCAACCTATGGAATACACTTCACACATTCTACCTGAAATGCTCTTCAACATTTTGGTGAGTTTGTGTCTTTCTTTTTTTCTTTTCAAGAAATCGCACCAGTGTTGACTGTCATGAAGGTATGCCACAGAGTTAGTGCCACCCTTTAAAAGGTGAGCAGATTTTAACACTCCTACCGTCCACTTAGAAGAAAAAGAAAAGTGACAGCACAGCTTCATTTGCAAACAGAATTCTATGACTAATATGACACAGCTGCAACCAGAGATTTCTACAATGACACGGTGTGAAGTGCAGCAGCACAAAAAGTGAGATGTGCGCCACATGGTAAACTACAGGCCGCTTCTAGTCAATAAGTTTCAAGCACTAAATGGATCTTACACCTGCAGTCCAATCCTGGAGAGTATCGGCCTGATATGGTGGAAAACATTTCGGATAAGGTATTCGTATGAGCTAGTTGGTGTCCCATCTTGCAGATCACAGCAGGAACAACAGGGATGAAAGACAGACAAGTTAAACATAGTGTTCTGTCCACCTCATCCTCCTTCAATATTTTCGTCCATGTTGTTCGCGCTGTGATCTGCACCAAAGGGACATCAATGAAACACAAACAACTGGGTTCATGCTTGCTTGAGTCACTCACACTATATTTATGTTATCGTATCATCATCCGCCTGCCTACGCTGCCTTCCTGTCCCCAATTTTGTTCCAAGTGACATACACACTGTAAGAACTGTGATTTTTCTTGTTATCTTAGTGACTTAATTTTCAGTCGCAGTTTAAGAACATTTTGCTGTCACTAATGCTCACAACATGACCAGAACAAAAGTTTGTAAGCAGTACTTGTTGTGTCACATTGGTAGAAATTGTCAGTGGAATAAATGTTTTGTCAGTTTTGCGGCGATTAGCAAAAACAACGAAAATCAGACTTGTTGAGAAAATGAAGTTAACAGCAAACTTATCACTCTCGGGTCAGGTTCACGGGTGAGGCCCCCAATATTTAGCTCAGGGAAACTCGGAGATCTCTCACATGACATATAAGTATTCACTTTAAATTTACGCATGCAGGTCTGCAGAATCACTGAGGTGCCTTCGAACTAGTTCACTCTACAGGTTTCCAAAATGATGACTCTGTTGTGGCATGAAAATAGTCAATGAAATGCAAGCAGTTTCCCTGAGCCACGTCCTGCACCGAGAGATGTAAGTAGAGCACACTACACTAACTGCTCAGACATAAACCATCAGACATAAACAAAAATCATTAAAAAAAAAAACTTCCTTGAGTGTGTGCAGCCCGAAATTAACCAGAATGAGGTGTGAATTTCAGCTCAGCTACTCCAAAAGGTTTTAACCCCTGCCAGCGGCGACACAAGCCAAGAACCTCATTAGTGCTGACATCTCATGGTGGCAATACACACTAAATTTCAAGCCATTGCAATTTCATCTTGCAAACACTACAAATGTAAACAATCCTAAGAGTAAGAGTTTAAAGAGGCAAGAACATGCCAAGAGCAAAAGCTACAGCATGCACAAGTATGTTTAAGTTTGTTTTTATGCTTTCAAGCATATTTCAGAAATTCACTTCGCACCAACAAAGTATTACATTAACAGACTGCTCCTCTTTCCATCATTGTTGTAGACTTGAAGCCATGCTGTGAAAACCTAAACTAATACAAAAATACATTTTATTGATAGCCTCCATAACCTTTTTACAAGGTACTCTCTAGCATAAGCTACAAACCACAAGCATTCGGCTGTAAACACAGCTCGCAGCAGTACCGAACGTCAGGCAAGCGAAATGAGATACCTTGACTGAGCGATAAAATAGGGCCACACAGACTGACTAAATCCGACAGTTTTCCCCCATGTCTACCTAAAACTGCTAGAAAACAGCATGAAGGACAGCTGAAAGTGTAACACAAAAAAGGCAGTGCTGAAGACTGTTTGTAACTACATAAATCAAAACAAAAAACACAAAGGGATAATGCAGAGAGCAATCGTAAGCGATAACTTTCAGCATTTGCCACGTGTTTGCTAGCACCAACCCCTAGCACAGGGGAATAAAATGTGAGAACGGTCACCTTCAGCACAGCAATCACGATTTCTCTCGCCTGCAGTTCTCCTTCAAGCACGCTGAGCAGTTTGAGGAGGTCTGCTTTGCTTAGCTCCATCTTTGGATGCCTCTGCAAATACAAGAAAAAAAAACGCATGTGTGAGACAAAAAGCACAGTTAAAAATACCTGATCTGTTCAGAGCTGAATTAACATAAGGAATGGAACATATGGAAGCCTCTTGTCGCTCTTCGGTCTTTCAGGAATAAAATTATGGCAGAAGCAAGGCATCCAAATTAAAAACAGTGCTCTGCCGTGAACCTGATTTCCAGACACTGCTTGACAGATGCAGTGAAACCATAAGCTATGCTGAAAACGTTCTATGGCCTCTGTAATTACCCTGTAATTAAAGCAGAATCTATGAATTCGAAGAATCAAGCAATGACAAGTTTACCATATACGAACAGCACTTTCAGAACGGTTGTCACAAGCTCGCGTGTAAGTTTTACATAATAATAATTGATTTTGGGGGGAAGGAAATGGCGCAGTATCTGTCTCATATATCGGCGGACACCTGAACCGCGCCGTAAGGGAAGGAATAAAGGAGGGAGTAAAAGAAGAAAGGAAGAAAGAGGTGCCGTAGTGGAGGGCTCCGGAATAATTTCGACCACCTGGGGATCTTCAACGTGCACTGACATCGCACAGCACACGGGCGCCAAGTTTTTCATCAATCTCACTTTTAAAAAAAGAAAGCAGGTGGAGGGGGGGGGGGGGGATAACGTGTATTCACCTTTCGACGAAGCATTTCACAGCCGCGGCTTTCTGGCTGAAATAGTCACTCGCTTCCAGACTGAACGGCGTAACGCAGCCCGCAATGAAAGTCCAGTGCCGCCGTCGCCGCTCATAAAAGAGGGGGCGATATTCAGAGCTGATAGGATAGCCGCTCCGTACGAGCGCGCCTAGCCGAAGGACTCGATAGAAAAAATGCCGTACCAGCCGGGTGGAGTCCGCAGAAAGAACGCAAGAAAAAAGAAACCCGGTCAACTCAACTCGCGTGCCGAGCGCTACTGCCGCGCGCACGATCATTACAGACAAATTGTTGCGGCTAGCCGTGACACTATTTCCCGGGATCGCGGCGTGTTTGGAAAACCTCCACCACCGCAACCGAACGCGATCGGGAACCGAATCGAACGAAAATCGAATGCGCAAACAAACGAACGTATACGTAAACAAGTTACGGCTCCGCGCATGGAGATGGGAGAACAAGCATGCACGTTTCGGTTAGACACGGCTGCCGCAGATCCCAGTGAAACGAAGTGCCAGAATGTATCTGGCTGGCATTCGCCAACGTCGCCTCGCTGCAGGTATCGCTCTAACGCAAGTCGCGCAAACGTGGGCGCCGCTTCCAGCGCTTCGCCCCGCATTTTTACGCTCCATTCGAGGGCGAACGCGCTCTCTTATTCATAGCGAGGCGATACAAGGTCTCTCTCGTACACGGCACGGCACTTCGGAAACGCTGCCCGCGCGCACACAGCGGCTCGAACGGTGAAGAAGATGCGCTCGGGCAATCGAACGAGCCGCGTTCGACGGATGCCTTACCTTGAGCGTGCTGCTGGTCAGCTTGTCAAATCCCTCGTAGGAGCAGGCGGCCGAGCCGGGCTGGGACTTGAGCACTCCGCGACCCGCCATGGTCGCCGAAAGGGATCACAAAGCGTCGGCCTTGTTGTTTTTATTACCCGTCGAACGCGGCGACTGTTCCCGCGGCTCCGGACGCAGCCAGCCGGCCGACTATGCCGGCCGAAGGGACAGGACGGAATCGCTCAGAGCTGCTGCCCACGAGCGGCATACAAGCGGGCAGGTGATACCGATCAGTGGAGAGCTTACATCCCTCGCTCACGGATGGCTTTCACTCGGCGCCATGTTTTTTTACTACACGGCTGCTGTCCGCCGCCATGACAACGTCATACGTCACGTGAGAGAAGATGGCGGCCGCAGTAGCTCTCTCTGCTCTTTTCTTTCGATGGCAATTTCTTATTTTACTTTAGTTCGCACTAGAGCTGTCACTCGGCGAACTTCCCCGCGTGATACTATTTCAACAGACGCGAGCAAGCACGCTCCCGTCTGTTTCTTAACACATGGCTGCTCCTAATTCTTCTGTCGAGCTTTCGCCACCCCTTCCTGCCCAGCGTAAGAAAACGAGTTGCAGTTTCGGTTTCAGAGTTCTTGTGCTGAGTTCACTTGACCATTTGAAGTCATTTTTCTGCACTTCTGCAGTGCTGCACATCGAAATGGCGTCTTGCAGAGGTCATGAACAAAAATACTAGCCGACAAATGATTCATGTGCAACGTAAAAAAAAAGTGTCTTTCATTGCAAAGCGTTAAAGTCTAGTGGCGAAGCTTACTTTACACAATGGCTCCCTATGTGGCCTGAAATTCAAGCGTAACATCAATGTACAGTTGCGAGCTACCACGCTAAGGTGTGCGTAAAGTCGCTTGTTTGTTTTGCAATATATAACTCTGAATACTTGGGCAAGAACTTTTGCGCCACGCTTCTTAACTGTGCGCGCTTGAACACACTTCGCCCGTTCTTCACGTTCTGAAAAGTTTTGTTGTTCACCCATTCAATTTTTTTTTTAATGTTCTGAAGCTTGGGTCTCACCACACGCCAGAAGTATGCGGCAATTTGGCATTTCAGGTTTACATTATCTTGGCACACGCACCTCGCTTGCGGACTTGGACCGCTTGGACCCTTTGGTCACCGTGATGAGGAAAGCCCAAACTGACGTCACAACGGGGCCATTGGTGGCGCTAGCTGCTTTTGTGTGCTACCAATAGAAGGGCTTCCACCGTGCTATGGCGAAATCTCTTCCGCATTTAACGCTTGCGCCCTCTTTCACACGACTTAGAGAATTCAGCTGCGCTAGAACATTCCACACATGACTGCTTGCAGCGAGTTATGTGTCACGTGAGCGCATCGCGGAGACAGTAATCGCGTTTTATGACTGGCTACTACCGCCCAGCGACAAGGCTACCCGCGTCGTCTGCATCGTCTTTTTGTGTTATGGTCACGTGGTCGAGGATCAGGCGATAGCTGTGACGTCATTTCTCGCACCAGCAGCCGAGGTGAGGGGAGCCCCCATCATGCGTCGGTTGTGTTGTTGATGGGGGAGCTGTGGCTCCCGGAGGTTGTGCGCGATTATCAGTTGAGTATGGGGAACAAGATATCTCGCCCGATCCGACCAAGTTGACGATTTCCTCTTTGGGGTGTGTGTTTGTGAACTAGGAAATTAACGTTAATCGCGACGCGAGCAGCAGCTGATCATGATGTTGACCCGAAGGACATGGATTGCGCGCTCCAACAGTTATTGTCGTCGACCGCCAAGCAGGTGAGCATTCCTTGGGTACGAGAATCGAATCCAGATGCGGTCGTCCTTGCTCGCCTGACGAGTCTTGTTGCTGGCGGCCCGCAGTGTAGCTACATACCCTACGTCGCGCAGCCGCCATCGTTACATCATTGCAGGTTTCGGATATGGTTTAGTGCGCGGGGACGGCGCGTTACATCCGTCACGTAGCTGCAGCCTTATCTCTGCCGCTATCTCCAGCGACACAGCGCGTATTCTGTGTCGAAAGCGAGAGCTAACACTGAGAATCGGATAAAGCTGTAGGTACCACCATCTAGGTCCTACGTACCACAGCTGGCTAGTACGTGCCTGAAAGTCGAGGAAGTCGGTTAATACTCTCTTTGGCGCCAGGCGCAATCGTCGCGGTGTTGAAATACGCTTACATAGGCACGATTGAGCACTCCGGTCGGTGCTTCAGAACAGCGCACAGTTTTCCGCCAGGTGCTTAAATAATGGTACACTTTTGGTCATCTACGATAGAGCAGGTTCCAGCTGTTCCGTCAACGAGCATTTGAAAGGAAACGACTTCACTGCGGGCCCAGCCATGTTGGCAGAAGCGCGAAAAGACAAAGGTAATCGGCGCAGCGAATATATAGCAACACCTGAACGTATTTACTGGGTTTCAGAAACAGCATTGGTATACGCTCCTCTATCGCGCGCAACCACACGCGTACCAGCCTAACAGACACGCTTACCATGAACTCTTTTACTTCTGTCAGATTTCGTCTCTTGTGCTCCTCAATTCATTGATCGTGCTGTTTACTACACCAGTGTGATCAGGTGTGTGTACATATGCTTTTGAGATATTGCACACTCAACAATGCCTGTCATATTTTCAGATTGAAAAGGAGGCCCAGCATGTTGCTGGCGCGTCAGAACAGCACCTCGAAGTCCATGCCAAACCCCTACTGGACTTCAAAGATCGCCAACTCCCTGGAGCGCTTCCAGAAGAAGGCACGCCTGGGAGCGAACATCCGTCTGTTCCTGGACAGTGTAGTTGCGTTCAGGGACACTCATGTGCACAGGATGGCCCAGATGCTGCTACGTAGTAGTGCATCACTGCAGCAAAGTCTCCAGGAGAAGGAAACAACTCATCTGGGAACCCAGGCAGCGTCGCAGAGCCCTGCAGGTGACAGCACACCGAGTGTTGAAGAGCTGAAGCAGACACTGTCCGAAAGTAGTACATGGCGGGACCGGCTCCGCAAGGCCATCGTGCCTAGGTCAAGTGCTGAGGAAAACCTGACAGCACAGTCGGGTGTTGTGCAAGCAGAAGATAAAAATATATTTGGTGCTGACAGCAGAAACATGGTACAAGGTGAGATGACAGTCAAAGATCCGTCAAAGAGCGTTGAAGAGTTTGCACGAGCACAAGAGTCTGAGGTGAACAAGATCCTGTCTGAAATGGAAATTGCAGAAGATGAGAAGCCAAGGCCTCAGAAGAAAGACGAGGTGTCTGCTGCGGACGTCAAGACCAAACTTCCTGCTATGCCTCAGGTGCGCATACGTCCTCCTTTGCACGACTGTGGTTAACTGCTGGGTTTATTAGATATCATTGCATGTGTAGCAGCCCCATGTTTTCTGTTCTGTTTGTTTTTATTTTTTGGCATTACCTGTTCTTCAAAGTGTGGCCTAAAGTACTATAGACACCTTGATTTAGTTGCATGTTTTCTTCTCTGTGATGATCGATGCACCAGACGTCAGAATACATGAACCACCATGAGATATTCGCCTACGACGATTAAATAATTTCTAATTGAATTCACTCTCTGATGCTGTTTCGGTTTCATCGACCGAACAATGGCTGTGATGTGTTAGGTGTGTTTTAAGTCACCTGAGGCATGAAAAGAACTGCATCTAACCGCTGATGCATCGTTTGTTGTCATTTCAGTTCTTGAAGCAGGCTGGCTTAAGCATTATAGCAAATTAAGATGCATATTAGTGATTATATTGCAGCTTTTGTGTCTCCCGTGACCTAAACACGCCTTACATGTCACTGTCATCACATGGTTGTTGAAATCGAAACCTTAACAGCATCAAGAAAAAATTCAATTATAAAAAAATTTAATAATCATACAGGAATACCACGGAGTGGTCCACGTATAATAACGTATGATACATCATTTGGATCTATAAAACACGCAAGCAAAAATTTGGTGCCCATATTCTTTTAATTGCAGTTTGGTTTTGACCGTGCATAGGTGCCACTGCTCATTTCCATTCATAGTACTCCTTGTGAAGCTGTCATGAAAGCTCATGAACAAAGGGTGCAACTTTTCAGTGCTTTGTGTACTGCCTTGGACGTTGAAGATGTTGTGAATCGAGGCAGGTTATCATCTAAGCAGATGCGTAAGCGTTTGACACTGTTTTATCTCTCACGTCTCTTAATTGCGTAATAAAAATGCCCGCTTGTCTTATCTACCTATCTACTCTTGCTACCCACGCTATTCCCATGCACTTCGTCCCCCTTTCTTTGTTATTTATCCACACCTTTTCACTCTTGTTGATGTTGTTTCCTTGTTCACTTTCCTCCAGGTAGAAATAGACCGGACGTCACGTGCCCTGCTCAAATCGGTGGTGGCAGCCACATCACCACCGTCCCAGGTGGCGCGGCTCGAGGAGCTGAACAATCACATCATGAACTACCCCAGTAGCCTGTGCATACTTGTAAAGGTGAGGACGCTCTTCCGTGCTCCGGACTTACCGTTGTGTAGTGCTGTGACCGTTTCTAAAGCTGATAACTTTTCATTTCGTTAAATGGCTTTGAAAACCAATTTGTAAAGTAACCTTGTGTTCCTTTCAAACCAGAGCCATCTAAGTTGCTACTTTTGTGGCGCACACAAACAAAAGCTAAGCTGTCGACTATGGCCAGTTTTTTTCATGGTAAAGGAAAGCATGTACTACTTATGGAAATAATTTAAGAAGATAGAAAAAATAGTTCAGCAGTAAGTCAACTGTTTGGAGCTATACAAATATACAATTGAACCTCGTTATAACGAGGTTCTAGGGGCCTGGTAATTATTACTTCGTTATAGCCGTAGCTTCGTTGTAGCCCATGTTGACCGAGCTTCCAAGGAGAATCCTCATTGCTTCGTTATAGCCATTATTTTGTTATAAACTACTTTGTTATAACAAAGTTCGGCTGTACTACTATGTGTCTGCCCTTGTATGGTAGGCTGATAAAGTTTACACAATGTTGGAGCCACTTTGAAGAGACTAAACTATCCAACAGCTGTGACATGTACCATGAGTAACAGATGGACTGCATTGCATGTTTCATAGACAAGTCCTGACTGCACCTTTAAATTCTGGGCTTTATGCTTGGATTGTGTATATATCGCCTGCTAACGAAAGGCAAATAGTGATGACAGATGTGTCGGGGGCACGTCAGGCAGCTTCTCTGCATGTTTGGGCATGCATTCCTTCCGACCAAGTTGGGGACGTATTCACATAGATATCTAAAGCTAATTTGCAACGACATATTTATATGCAGTGTGGTCAGAAACAACTTAATGGAATGCTGCAGGCATCTGAAATTTACAGTAAGGAAGAAGAAATCTCTGGAGAAATGTTTCTAGTTCTAGTGGCGTGAAGCCCAAGTCTTTACATTTGTCACAAGTTTGCCTGGATGTTGCATCACACTCCGTATGCTTGTCAGCAAACCTTTCAGTAATTTGTAATGTAGAAATCATTGTGAAATAATCTGCTTCGAGCAATTTACGGTAATTTTCTTCACCCTGTGCACTCACTGATGTTAGCAGTAAGACAAAAGGCAGACAGCGAACAGTTCACACCTGTGACTTTGCACATTGGCCTTGTGTTAACACAGTGCTATAGTGCTCTCTGAATGAAATTATAATTCTATGCCATTATCTTCGGTGGTTGTGTTCAGATAACTCCAACATGAGCTCTCAGTGAAAGCATTGATGCATGCTGGCTGCCAGCATTGGCATATAGCATGAGGAGTCTGCTCACATATCATTTTGTTTTTGTACTGACCGTTTTCTAAAAAAGGGAGGGCTAAGCCAAGCTGAGAGGCTTAGCATGTTATTCGGCTAGAGCTGCTGCTGCTTCTCTGCTAACTTGCACGCCTCTGCTAAGTTGCACTGTGCCCCGGCTTTTATTTTGATGAGATCCACTTCCCATCTTCTAGGAGCGCGCCATTGCCCATATCCTCCGGCTGAGGGAGTACTGCGGCAACAGCACCGTGGCGGCCACTGCTCGAGAGACCCTGGCGTTGCTGGGCTACGTGGACCCTCCGCGTGGAAGGGGGCTGCGCATCCTTTCCATCGATGGCGGTGGCACCAGGTGAGTCTCTCTCATGGACAACTTGCTCAGTCAAAACCATTTTATGTTCAATTGCATTCCATCGTTTAAAAGTGCTATGTATGTTTGAATGTCAAAACCTGAGCTTGTTCTGGTTATTCAGCGTCCCATGAATGTCGGACTTCTCAGCTGCCTTTTCAAGATGTTAGCTTGTCTCCTTGCGGTACTAGAAGTGACTGCCTTGTAAAGCTATGCTGTTACAGGATGGGAGAGTGGAAGCAAGGCTCAGATACAGAAGAAACTGGTACACGTCATATGCACATGATGTTAGTGAAAGAAGTAATATAGTAGAGCCATTGTCATGAGGACGTGTATATTGTTTAGAATGCATGTGCAAGTGCTCACTCGTTTGCTTTGTGGCAAGAATTAAGGAATTTGGATTAAAGAAAAGCACAATCTGCAGTTTAAAAACATTGTGAGAACACAATGAAGAGACCAAGATTCTAAGATTCTCTAATTTATGGGAAGCGAAATGTATCCTAACACCGACACTTCCGAGCTGACTGGGCCATTCCCTTGGCTTACTTTATTGCAGGGGCATCCTGGCCATCGAGTTACTGCGCCAGTTGGAGCTGTGTACAGGACGGCGCGTGTATGAGTTGTTCGACTACGTGGCTGGCGTGAGCACGGGCGCTATTTTGGGCTACCTGCTGGGTGGCCTGCACACCTCACTGGACCGGTGCGAGTCTCTCTATCGCAGCATGAGCCTCGAGGTGTTCAGCCAGAATGCGTGGTGGGGCACGGGGCGCCTCGTCTGGAGCCACGCTTACTACGACACCTCCAACTGGACGGACGCCATCAAGTGAGTGCAGTGGCTTGCGTCATCTCGTGACAGCGTGCGAAAGGAAAAAGGTTTTGAAATCTGTTTCTTTACAGAGAGCAGGTGGAGTCATAAAATCTGTAGTAGATGGTAGCTTGATGCCACCTGGAGCCGTGCGAATAAATCTGAGGTCTCTTTACTGTACGGTGGTTCGAGCTGTTCCCCCTTACAAGGGGGGGACCCTTGAAGAAGCAGAAATAAATTCCTCTGTAGCTTAACGGTGTGAGATGTTGGCCTCTTACTCTGCCGTCCACTGGTTTGACACCATCACTCGAGACTTTACTTCTTTTGGCTTGACAAATCTCACCGAAACACTTTTGTTATTTTTTATAAATTTGCACCGCAAAGTCTACAAGACCTCTCCTTTGTTTGATCATTTCCTGCTCAAAACCAAGAGATGTATTTGGTCTAGATGCTTTTCGATAGTGACTGCAACAGCAAAAGAATCAATTTAGTTTGACTTTTAAATGGCCGCAATGGGTTTTAGTTTTCTATCGTTCTGATCGAGAAAGCAGACATCTGGCAGCTGTCTACGTTCATTATAAGTATCAACCTGGCTCCAGTCTTCATATGTGTTCAGTTTGCACGCATTTTTCTCTCTACCTTACCTGGAGTCTTGTTTCTTACATAGGTGCAGTATGTTAATTTGATCTCCCAACCAGATTTATTGTCCTTCCCCGACTTGCTTCTGCCTGCTGTGCCCAGTTAAGCACGTTACTAGAGCAGTAATTTGTGAACAGGACTGTACGATGTGCATAGTGATACCGTAAAGAGTGTTATGAGTGCTGTCAGAACTTTCACATTGTATTGTATGTCGTGTGTTCATTATTTTGTCCCATGCTGCAGCAATGTGTACTGATCAGCACATTAGCTTTTTTTCATGCAAGAATACGAGGTAACTGTATTTGTTTTCTTTCTTTTCTCACCAGACGAGTATTTGAAGACAAAACACTTCTAGAGACCACCAGAAATTCGTGCAGTCCCAAGGTGAGAAATATCCCGGGATAATATGTGTTGCATTGTCTGATTATTATGACATACTTATGTGAAGTCTACACTGTAACATAAAAACCGCAGTAGTTAAAAATTGTAGGCAGTAGTTACAATAACTTTGTTGTGGAAGTGATGTCAGAATATACTAGGTTGAAGCAGGGGTGGCTTCTGGCAAATTTTAAAATAGGAAATGGGGGGGTGGGGGGGGGGGGGGGGGTGGAACCGTTTTCCCCCTTACCAGAAGTTTGCCCAAAGGGAAACCACATTGACCCTTGTTTTTTCAATGAAAAAAGAACTCCAAGAAATGCATGGTGCATGTAGCCTCCCCCCGCCCCCCCCCAAAGCAGCCACTTCAAAAGTAATCCGTAATTCTACCATGCATACTGAAAAAAAAAAAAGGGAAGAAACAGCATCTTCGGCAAAAGCTGTTTGCGAACCGCTCAAAGCTTGATGCTAGTAAATGGTATTGTTTGTAACGAATCTGCAGGTGGGGGCAATCTCGGTGGCGGTGAACCAGCCTACCCTGAAGCCCTACGTGTTCCGCAACTATAACCTTCCGCACCGAGTGGAGTCGCACTACTTTGGCAGCTGCAAGCACAGGATGTGGCAGGCGATCCGAGCATCGGGCGCTGCTCCAGGCTACTTCGAGGAGTACGAGCTCGATGGCTTTGTCCACCAGGTGCGTATACTCGGCATTGTTTCTTCGCCCTTGGCACTTTTGTAGCGATAGCTACATTATGGTAGCATTGCGAGCCTTCGGCGTGGCGGCGCCGCAACCCTGTGGCTGCGCCGCCACGCTGTCATGTGGTTCGTCACGTGATGCGGAGCAGCTGCCGGCGGCACGGCGCCGTGGCTGATCACGTGGTTCGTCACGTGGTTGGTCGCGTGACCAAGTTCCACTCTGTAGCTATCGCGTCACTCCAGGTTTAACCAGAGCTAAACCACCGCCAATTTTTTTATGCCCCTTGCCTTCTTCAAGATAGTCGCACTAGTCAAACACATTTAGGAAAATTCTTCAAGGTGGAGAAGGTTTATGTTGAGGCAGTAGTCGCTCGTTAGTATCTACCTGAGCGCAGCCACATGGTTACAGAGGAAAACTGCCCAGCTTTCTCAGAATCTGCAAAAGCTGAATGCTGTAGAAGCCCAGACTTCTGAGAAAGCCTCGTGGCCTTCCTCTGTAGCTGTAATTCAGATTTTAACTACAGACAACTTGGCTTCCAACAAACACATTCCAAAAATTCTTGCTAAAGGATAGTCATGAAGCGGCATCCTTTAGTGTCCGAGGCATACCGCACCTTTATTGAGAGCCCCTTTCAGAGCCCCTTTAAAGAACACCAGGTGGTCGAAATTTGGAGCCTTCCATCGCGGTGCCTCCCTCTTCTGTCTTTCCCCATGGCATGGTTAAGATGCCTACCAAGAAGCATGACACTTACTGCACCTTTCTTTTCCTAAAAAAAAAAATTGGCAATGCCTTAGCTCGGCTATGCCAGGTTATACATAGCGAGAAATTGATCCTCTCCTGTCGATACCGCTGCTGAACAGCGGCCGGACTCTCCTTCTTGTCACCCATGCTTTGGCAAACGACTGTGATACAGCCGCCGTGTCACCTCCGCATTTTATACTCGTAGCTGTGCATGCGCAGTTATGCACATAGCTTCCACGTGGAATCCACATGTGTCATGTGCGGCCCCAGCGGTGAAGTCCGGCCAGCTGCTCCTCTCTGGTTACCGCGCATGCGCACAACCACTCTTCCACGTGACGTCACGCGGAACGCCCGCGGTGGAGTCAGTGCGCGGCGCACCTGCTTCTCCTCTCCGGTCGCCGCGCACGCGCACAACTTTCCTCTCCGGACCATAGCGAAATGCTCGACTGGTAGCCAAGTGTAGCTCTCGCTACAAAACCAATTACTGGAGTACCCAAGCATGGAGCTTAATGTTCTGTCCACTCACTGCTGTTTCCTTGCCTGCTTTTGCAGGATGGAGGCCTGATGTGCAACAACCCGACAGCAGTGGCGATCCACGAGGCCAAGCTCCTGTGGCCGAACGAGTCGATCCAGTGCGTGGTGTCATTGGGTGGGGGTCGCTTCATCCCTCAAGTGAAGGAACAGGACCAGGGCTTTACCTCACTCAAGAAGAAGATCCTCAAGGTCATCGACAGTGCCACTGACACCGAGGGTATGCCCCATTATGTTCGCCAGCATGCAAATTGGTCCGGTTCGCTGTCTTTAAAAAGACAGCTTAGTGCGATAAGATGCTACGAGCTTACACACTATACCAGACATGTGGCCATATTCAAAGTTGCTGGTCTTGAAATATTTAAACTTTAAAAATTGCCAATATTTAAGGTGTTTAAGAAAACTTTGGTAAAAATGCATAGTTTTTTATATAGGCCTGTGCGAATATTTGATAATTTATAATATTCGGTCAAATAGCTTCTATCTGATTGTTTGGTATTTTAAATTTTGAATTATTCATCTCAAGTGATTAAGGGGAGACCCTGCTCTTTAAAAAAAATTTTATTTACGAGGTTACAGTTCTGAAATCTTCAGGGAACATGAATTTTTACATGCTGATTCTAAATATGTAATCTAATTTCATGTAAAACAAGTCCATGTGCACTTATGCAATATTTTATGTAATTTTTTGGAAAAGTTTGCTGCAGGAAGCTTGCTAAAATGTATGCCATTGGTTTGTCTTGACATCAAGGAGAGCAATAAGGGTAAGATTATCAACCTACCTATTATAGAACTTGAGTTGTAATGTTTTTAAGTTGCCACTCCAGAAACGGGGATAATAATTTTTCTTCCCATTTGTAAAGCAGCGACTTCAAAACCCCATAACTCAACTTCGAGGACAGCAGGATAATAATTTTATCCTTATTGCACTCCTTAATGTCAAGACAAACCAATGGCAAGCATTTCATGCAAGTTCTCACCAGGGAAATTCCTTGAATGCTCTCTCCAAAACACTTGCATAACATACTGCATAAGTGCACAAGGACTTCATTTACATGAAATTAAATGAATATTTAGAATCAGCACACAAAAATACATGTTCTTTGAGGGTTGCATAATTTTGACTTCATTAATAAAAAAAATTGTTTGAAAGACCAGGGTCCCCGTTTAACTTTTCTGAAATGCTTGCTTTGCGTGGTTTCAGTTCAGCATACTTTCTTAAGTGTCCCTTTAATATGGCTACCTTGATGGCCTTTTTAAAAGTGTGAAAGAGTGTCCTGCTGGTACTTGCTGCTGTTGACAGGCATCGAGCAAACTCCTTCCAGTTGCATTACATTTTTGCTGTCTGTCTTGTGTACACAAGCTTGTTGGAATTGGTTCTATTTTTAAAGCAAGTCATTACTCTATTCTTGATTGCGTTGTAGTGTACAAGCCACGCCTAGTTCTGCACCAAATCTTCTTTTTTCTCTTTACCGTTTCAGCGGTGCACACAACTGTCCAGGATCTCCTGCCTCCAAACTCCTACTTCCGCTTCAATCCCTACCTCTCAGAGTGGATCACACTAGATGAAAACCGCGCTGAGAAGCTAGACCTACTCAAGCAAGATGCCCAGATGTACCTGAGACGCAACTCCGAGAAGTTTGACTCTGCTGTCAAAAGTCTTCTGGGGAAGCGTGGGCCACTGCAGAAGCTTGAGGACTGGTTGAGGATGCAGTATACCATAAAGTGGTGACAGTAGTATGATGCGTATAGTTATGCTGCTGCGCGGTGATATCGACCTTGGAACAAAATATATTAACGGGAGCGAATGGTTTCTTTGCATGTGGGAGACAGCGCTGTTTTCTTAAATTCGTTTTACATGTGGCATTTTATGAAGTGGAGTGTTGATGGAATTATAGATTGTCGAAGCAGAAGTGTCCAGACTTTGCCTTCTGCCAGATGCATTTTGATGCGCGCACAATTTCCTCGACGTAATGTTAGGATGAGATGACATACTAAGACTCTCTTTGTGTGTATGATGTGTCAGATGCGAACTACAACAGGCTGCGCATTTGATTAACAGCCCGATTTTTTACCCAGGCGCACAGTCCCATCACTACAATGTACTTACTCCCACATAACTGTCAGGTTTTTGTTATGTTAGTGGGAAAATTTATTGAATATGCATGCTTACGGTCCTTTCGCTGCACGCTTTTAGATGTAATTTATTTCACGTCTGCTTTACTAGTCACTCGTCTGCGTGCACTGTTGCGCTAAACTTGAGTATTTCTCACTGGGGGTAGGGCACTGTCCCGCCTCCGAACATTGTAAATAAAAGAGTATTGCTTATTGTTGTTTCTGCTTCTTATTTGTGTTATTTATAGTTCATGTTTTCCTGTTATTATGCTTAGTTTGACACTAAAATTGTGAGACAGGCTGGTGTCCTGTCTTGGTTCAAAGAGTATGGCAAATTTCCGGCCAGACCTGACCTCTTCATTGAACATAACATGCACAGACACAGGAGAGAGCACTGCAGAGACTGCAAAAACATTATTGTTTTCCGCGACGTTGGTGGCCCCTTGTCGACTTTGGTAGCCCCTGTCCATTTGATGTCGTATGGAACGTTCTAGAACTATTTGAAAACCTGCATACCATCCTACTTCACGGACACCAACATTCAGGGCTCAATTTTTTGCTTTGCTCTAATTGTAGGCGTGACATCATAAGACGTATGGGTGATGTCATATGGCCTCACTAATTAGCATCGATAATTATGGTCACTAATTAATGTCTAATATGTTAATGACTGACTTGATACTTCGCCACACCACTATTGCTCTTTCGTGTATTGCGGACACTTCTGGTGCCTACATAATGCTTTCTCATTAATAAGGACAACACACAATTGAGAAAGCGTGCTGTTGGAAGTTTTGCGTCCAGCCTGGACTACTCTACAGCTCGGATGTGCTCGGGTTTGAAACCGGTGCCAGTTTCAAGTATTGGCAGTTAATCTTTTCACTCATTCTCAAGCCTGCGCTCATCCGGTAGCTGTTTTTTTTACTTGTTTGGGAGCAGTGATTACTTATTAAGCGATAATGTATGCTGGCGCTCACTCAATCCTGCGCGCCCTGACGCGTAGCAGCACGTGATCAGAACTACGAGTACTGGTGACGCAGCGTCAAGGACATCAAAGAAATCGTCATATCCCGTTTCTGTTTTCACTTGGCTTCCGGTCGTTTTGAGCAGGGGGGGAAAAAAGACATGGCCGCCAAGAAGATGGCCGCTTCCACGGTGGTGCAGAGAAACTTGCCGTACCTGCGACAGCAGTTCATGGCCGCGCTGCAGACGTGCAGCGCGGTCGTCAAAGTGCTCAGCCTAGCAGTGTTCCTCTGTTACTTCCTCTCCTACAGCCAGGTCGCGTCGCGAGCCGTGTGTGTGACGCCGGGCTACATCATACCGCCCAGCTTCTGGATATGGACGGCGTTCACGCATGCCTTCTTCGAGAACAGCGTCTGGATGGTGATCGCCGACATCGTCACCGTCGGCCTGTGCGGCAAGCTCATCGAGCCTCTGTGGGGCGCCATCGAGATGCTCACTTTCTTCGCCATCGTCAACACGAGCGTGGCGTTCCTGTCGGTGGCCTACTACATCGTGCTCTACTCGATCAGCTGGAACCCGGACTACCTGTTCGCTGTGCGAATCCACGGCTTGGCGGGCTACTGTGCCGCCGTCATGGTCGCCGTCAAGCAGATCATGCCCGACCACGTCCTGGTGCCGCTGCCGTTCGGCAAGATCCGCAACCGGAACGTTCCCCTCACGGTGCTGCTGGCCGCTATCATTCTGTGGGCATGCCAGGTGCTGAGGGGCACCTACCCAGTCATGTTCGCCTCGGGTATGCTGTCATCGTGGGTCTACCTGCGCTTCTACCAGCACCACAGCAACGGCAGTAAGGGGGATATGGCGGACCACTTCACGTTCGCCAGGTGCGTCGGTGCTTGATCGCTGTAGACGCGCTTCGTGGTGTTGCTGGTTATGAATCAGGGGCGTGGGTGTTATCTGGCTGGCCGGGTAAGCCGTTCTGAGGCGGCGATCAGCCTCGTCAATTTGACGAGTTGCTGTCGCGTGTGGAAGTGTTAACTTGTAATGCTGGTAATGGACACTTGCCTTAGCTTCGCATGCTAGCGTTGGCCGGGAGTGTGCGCTGCATATTTAGCGATGTATGTCGTATTTAGACGAGCCAAGAGCCTAGCCTTCTTGATTGATTAGCCTGCTTGATTAGTGATGACTCACCCTGTAGTGTTGTGGTGTGTTATGTTATCACTTCCTGGGGAACACCCAATGGTGAGGTCTATGTTGGCATTGGATGACGTCACTGTCGTCGCGCGAGTTACGACAGGTTTTATGTTCCAGAGAAGTAGACAGGTTAGCTGAAGAAGAGAATAATAATCTCGGTACAGGGGCATTCTTGCATTTTTATGATTAAATACTGCTAACAGTTCTAAATCAGTTGGGCTGTTGGCTATTTTGTTTTGAAGTATGGCAGATTGTGATCTTGCAGTCAGTGCTTTCATTCATTTCAACTAATTTATTTTCACCTCAAAAGCCCGAAGGCACTGCAGAGGGGGGCAACATATTAGTTTGGGTACGCTAGGAGACAGGGGACAATAGTTTTATTTTTGAAAGATGTAGAAACTAATTCAATTACTGATATGTATAAAAATGGAATAGAAAACAGAAAAATCAGCAGTAATGAAGAGAGATGGGTTGAAAAAAATTTCAATGTACAAGTGCGTTTGCAAAGAGAATACGGAAATACCATGTGATTATTATAGTGAAAAGCAAGTGTACACTTGGGCACTGCAGATCGAAGGGAAGGCTAGTGAGTGGGTTATTTTTTGCAAAGTTATGTGTTAGCTTCTTGCAAAATGTTATGCAGTCGGTGTGCACTAACTGTTTTGAGGTACGGTACTCCAGAGTACTCGTGCACTAGAAAAAAAAAGAGCTAGCTAAGGGGGTTATGCTCTTGTCAAAGCTTTTAAACAAGCTAAGGCAACTGGATAAATTCTCATTTAACCACACAAGTTTTTGAGCTAAGGTTCACCTTCTTTTCGTTGTACTTCACCCAGTGAAGTCTTAACAAGAGTCACTACTTTTGTACTGGCTGTTTTTATTTCATACAGAAAAGCGAAGTCAGCGTATGAGACAGAATTCTAAAGAAAAGAAAACAAGCAGCTTAGAAGTACTTTAAGGGCTGTGGAAGTGCACAGCTGTACACATGAGAGATACATCAACCACGAACTGATCTCGGGGTTGATTGAATAGCATGAATGCGGAAACGTGGGCTTTGCAGCTGTACGTAGCCCTCGGCTGTTTGGGACAAGCTTATGAGGTAAAAAGGTAAATGCAGAGCTCTGTGCTTGGCTTGTAATCAACCTTCATAACCGCAGCTCCAGTGTGACATAACTGCAAGACCACACAGAGGTCATAGGATTTGCAGTTTCATGCTGTGTGGTCTTGCAATGCATATACTAAAAATCTAATTTCAGCATGTTGGAATGCACACTACAAGATGTGTGACCCTGTGCAGAGCTTTGCTAGAAAGTGAATTGCCTTTGTTTACATTGAAATGGATGGAATCCCATGGTTTTGCTGTGTGGCTTAGCACAATCTGTTTCAGCCTGCTAACAGTTACCAGGCGCTTCAGGTCTACCTACCAGGGCATCTGCTTGAGGCTTAGTTGCTATATAAAATTTAGCCGTGAATGTCAGGAGCCATCACATGTTCACATTGTTATTAGTGCAGAAACAGCGCCAATGATGCATTAGCTCACATCTGTTCTGTTCATTGATGTATTCTTAATTTATCTCCTCTGCACCACAGTTGTGCAAGTGCAGCTCCATTACTATGCATGTGCTTTCATTCACATTGCATCCTCTTGAAGGCACTGTCTGTGTAAGCTCAAGGTCTATGACGTAAGCAGTGGTTCTTTTGAGCAGCGGTTGTCACAAACTTATCATTTAAAAAATTCACTGTATGGGGTATGAATGCAAAGGGCTAGGCTAAAGACCTTTAGGTATTTATAGTGTAAGTGAGGCATTTGTAGTTACTTTCAGCTCGTTGATTTTTGACGAGCGTTCTTGGACATAGTGTATAAATCTGTGGAACAGTGAAAAAAAAATATCAGTAACTCGTAGCATAGATAGCATGCTATATATGTGTGAAAATGTCACTGCAGCTTGAAATTATGAAAACCGGCATTGGTGCTGAAATTTGTGCCTTTGCCTCTCTTCCCACAGGCTTTGAGTGACAGCATTGTGCATCAGATACAATGTTGACATGGCAGAAATATTGTTGCGGGAAAGAATATATTTACAGCTATGTGCACAAGCGAAGTAACAGCTATGAGCTATGAGCGGCACTCAGAACACAGCCAGAACTTCGTTGTCGCCTTCGCCTTCGTCCACTCGCTCAATGTCGTCGTCTACCCGCTTCAGGACCCCCGGCTGATGAAACGCCGTCTCGGCGTTAGAGTGGTGACATATGAGCGTCGTGATAAGGTTTTAGGCGGCATACATGGACGACGTCTGTGGTGGGGCAGGAGGACGATGGCGAGGACCCAAAGGGAGCAATTTCGTAGTTCACGTCGGTGACACGACGCACCACACGGTAAGGGCCACGGTAGTGAGAAAGGAGCTTCTCGGAGAGGCCGACGCTGTGTGACGGCGCCCAGAGAAGGACGAGTGATCCGGGGTTATATTCGACGGCCCAGTGACGGCGGTCGTAGGCGGACTTCTGGGAAGCTTGAGAGGCACGGAGCCGACTACAGGCTATTTGGCATGCCAGCGTGGCCTGGGCGATGGCGTCCTGAGCGTAAGCAGTGGCGGCGACTGAAGAAGACGGCATTAGTGCGTCCAAAGGCAAGAGGGGGTGCCGACAAAACAAAAGGTAGAAAGGGGAATAGCCGGTTGTGTCATGCCGTGAAGAGTTATACGCAAACGTCACATAAGGCAAGGCTGCGTCCCAATCTCGGTGGTCTGGCGAGACGTACAATATTAATTATCTTGCATACTCACTATGCTGTATACATTGCCAAGTTGAACTCGCATACTTTACCAGTATGTCAACTGCTGTTTCTTGTGTTTTTTTTCCTTTTTTGTGCCGCAGTTTCTTTCCCAACGTGCTCCAGCCACCCATTGCTCTGGTCAGCAACCTCATCTTCAACTTCTTTGTCAAGATCAAGCTGTGTAGGAAGCCACCACGGAAGTACAATTTGTCCAGTGGATCTGCCTCCACTGTGACCATCAACTTGCCGGGCACTGACCCACAGGATGCGGAGCGGAGAAGGTGAGCCTCTGAGCTGAAGCTGTTCTTGAAAAGCAAGTTGGAAGATGCAGCTAGATTACAAGTTGACCTGCCTGGGTGTGTTAAGCATGGGATGTCATTTTCCACTGTTGCTGAACTACTCTGAAACCCACTTCGAAGCTATGCTAAGATTTGTACTGAAACCCACTGCAAAATGTTGTGTTCGCCAACTGGTTCATATACATGCATGTTATCTACCACGCTTGCAGCACTTTTTGTGATGATTGCATGATGCATTATGATGAATGATAATGCACAAGACAAATAATTTACCCTAAATTATATCAGTTTTACCTCTTTTTCATACTAACTTTACGTGCTTTTTAGTTAGGAGCAGCTAGCATGAATGGTGCATTTGAGTGTGTTTAATGCAGCATTTCTTGGTGAATGTGTATCGTAGTTGGTTCTGACAGCAGCCATGCTTATCTGCTGAATCTTCTGTCTGTTTATCGGCTGGAAAAGCAGCTCAGAAATGCATGCTTATTAAGTTTCGTGAAACTGAGTGCATTCTGTGATGTTTCCAAAGGAATACTCATGCAAGGGAGAAAGTCATGTGCTTGTTTTGCATTGAGCACGTCGTGTGATAAATGCATTGTGTCTTAGGATTTGTTGGCACGGCGTGGATCTTTTGCTTCCCCCATGCAAATACTCTTTTCATTAGGGGCAGACAGGTTTATTGGCATTTCTTGGCTTGTTTGGCAACATGACACACCATGCTGTGGTTTGAACAATGGTCGAGCCCATCGGTATTTAAAGCGTCGAAGCTTGTTTCGTGTCTGGCATTTTTTTGCACACTGTGTTGACACTGACGATTTTATGCTTGCACATACATTTCAACAAGGAAATTCATTATGAAGTATTTGATGTGTGGAGTCTTATGTCCAGAAGCTGTATGTGGGCTGTGAAAGGTGCCGTAGTGGAGGGCTCCATATTAATTTCAACCGCCTGCGGTTTTTTAATGTGCGCTGACTTAGCACAGCTCAAGGGCACGTTTGCATTTCGCCTCCATTGAAATGTGGTCACTGCAGCCAAGATCCTGTGACCTTAGTCTCAGCAGCCCAGACACCAAGGCCACTTCCCCGCGATTATGAATACATTGCTTACAGAATATTGCTAACATCATCGGATTTGTTGTCCTTGCTATGGGCCTGAGGTCTCTAGTGCGCGTGTGTTGTGCCATTGCTGGAGGTTAGCCGCAGTGATCCTGCTTGGAATACGTAGCTCTGCTCCTTATTCTGACGGACGTTTTGCAAAACTCAATTGCAGGCAAATCGCACTGCGTGCCCTGAGCGAGCGGCTCACCAAGGTGGAGCAGCAGTGGCCCTTGCTTTCCGATGAGGACCAGTCCTCTACGGCCAGCAGCAGCACCGCAGCGCCATCTCTGGGCACCCCGCTGCACCACCAGAAGGCGGGGCCTGCGGGTGAAGGACCGTCGGTGTCTTCTCAGGTGGCTATTTCGATGCCCACCATGCCTTCATCTGCACGAGAGCTGCCTGGCAGCCGTGAGACACCGCACGAGCCTTCTGCCAAGGCACCATCTCCGTTGGATGTATGACCCCCCTGAGAGGCATCCATGTGGGTGATCGATTGGAACCACGCATCTGTGAGTGGTGGTCTTTCCTGCTCTGCTTGGTCACTGCTCATGCACATTAACCCTTTAATGCACAGTTATAAAGGAAGCAGAGAGTTATACTAGCTAATGTGCCCACATTCAAATAGCTAACGTACGACTTGAGAAATTGGCAAGTCGCCGATTAGAAACAATTAGCCTTTGGTCCATTTTGTGCAGCTAGTCCAAGTTATGCGAAAGAACAGATCAGAGGCTTCAGACCGACTGGAAGGCCCTGAGACAATAAGCAATTTTCTAAGCTACAAATTTCTTCCTACTTTCCCCTAAAGCTTGTCAGATAATGAGAGACGAGGAATTTTTGGACCCTGGCTGGAAGTGGCGCATTTGCGCTCTTTTTTTTTTTTTTCACACAGCTTGCTCACAGTGATGGCAAACATTTTGATTGGAAAGTGCTGCCTGCTGAGAAAATGTTAGCATCAAACTTTATATCCCAGTTTTATGTGGTAATGAGTACATAGCGTGCGAACGGTACATATAAAATTCGTGCAGTCAAACTAGGCAGTCAAGCCCTTAAGGTCCAACTAAAGAGGATTCTGAGCTCGTCTTTTTACCACAGGAACTCGATCTACACGCTCCGAGAATTCTTAGAAGCTTCAATTATTGTCCTGTGCAGCCTATTTTCCTATTAAATTGAATTAAACGTCCTGGCTCCGGTCTTTATCCGACAGTAGGAGGAGTCAACCAATGCGTGAAGTGCTTTTCAGCCAGTCGTGTGGCGGTTTCACTTTGTTTTTTAGGTTTCCATGAATAAATATATTCAGTCGTGGACAACGTAGCCGCAGATTAAGCTCGCAGTAATAAAAGCACGCATGGACGCTTTGCTTTCGCAGGCACTCCATGTATTAGTACGTATCACTCCGCCGGGAGCCTGCTTGGAACATGTAGTTCCCGTGGTAAAAAGGCGAGCTCTGAATCCTCTATAGTGCACCCTTAAGTAGATGCTGAAACAGCTTCACGCATCAAAAATAAATGCAGTCCGCATAATCGCTGGCAATGCCACAGGTCCCGAAAGTGATGCTTATGAACTGTACCTAGAGCTAAAATTTGAAATTCACAAACATTTACAGTGTGTGAAGACAATGAAAATTCAGCACATCTGAGAGGTTCTGTGTGATGCATTGCCGTCATCTTTGCGGTAGTGGCTATTCTGCTGATGCAGAAGCTTAAATAATTGCCACTAATTCTCAGAACTGGTTTTAGGCTCTTTTTGCTAATGTGAAAGAGGTAGAGGCACCAAATTTTTCATTGTGTATTTTTTTTCTGTGGAAGAAAGTGCAAGACATTATTAAGCATAGATAATAACGTGGATCACAACGTGAAACGTTGCCTCTCAGGGCAACCGACCGCGGGAGTAATACGCGCTGGAGTTGAGTAGAGACCACCCGCTGAGAAGACGTCAGGGCCCGTGTTACGGCGCCGTTTAGTCATGGTGTCGTTCTGCAGGCGACTAAATAAAGTTGTTTCTCTCTCTCTCTCTCTCTCTCTCTTATAATTGAATTTCTTCTCACATGTAGTTGAGCTTGCTTTCCAGTGCCTGGAAAATAGTTTATAATAAAATTTGTTCCCTCAATTAGTTTGCTTTCGGTTTCAACAGCCGAACAGTAACTGTGACATCATAAGTAAGGATGCGGTCAAATGAGACATGCAAAAACTGCCATATGATGATAGCTGTTCATTCACTCACTGTTATTCCAGCTCCTGAGGCAGGCTACTGCATTAGATGGAGGGAATTTACCCATGTGTACTAATGTCTTGCACATCATTCAAAAGAATGAATACTAAATGAAAATTTTGTGTCTCCAGCCTTTAACAGCAATATGGAATTGAAAAGTGGCAGCATTTAAGGACCCTGAAATGATTTCGATGGGCATATTCTAGCGCAGTAGATCTATAGAGGTGGTCTTTGTGGGTATTAGAGTCAAATTTGAAAGCTCTGCATGGACATCATAATTTATAAATAATTTTTAAAAATCATTGCTCGCAGTAGCTCGCTACCCGATTAGGGCGACACACCTTACTCTGCGTCCCCTTCTCGGATGATGTCAGTGGGCAGACGCGGCGAGCTTGAAGGCTGGCTCTTTTGCCCACTGACGTCATCGGGGTAGCGGGAGTGCGATGAGGTGAGTCGCCCTAACCGGTTGTAAGCTACTGTGAACAGCTGTTTTTAAAAAATATTTCTAAATTATAGGGTCCATGAGGAGCTTTCAAATTTGACTCGAATACCCACAAAGACCACCTCTACAGATCTGTTGCACTAGAATATGCCCATCGAAATTATTTCAGGGTCTCTTTAAGCTGTCATCCTGCGAACTACGATTATGATTGAGGCTTCGTTGTGGGTTGATGTCTTCGTAGTGCAGGAGTGTTTCAAGTAATGCTTTTCAGTACAGTCGAACCTCGTTATAACGAACACTGATATAGCGAATTATCGGTTATAGCGAACTAATTACGAATTTTGGTTGGTGCTTCATTTCAGTGACATTTATTCTTTTATAACGAAACCGAAAACGCGAGATCCGCCGCGATATCGGCTGTAACGAAGAAATATTTGGTTTACACGAGGCTCAGAACTTGAAAGTAGCATAAAAAAAAACAAAAACCAAAATGAAAATCGAAGGCCGATACACAGCTGAATTTTTTTTTTTTATCGTTTGAAAAAGTTTTGCCGTCTGGCACAAAAATCGCGTTTGGATGGTCGCGCCACCTGTGAACAGAGCGCGAAAACTCTGAAAGCTCATGACATGACAGAGGGCCGAAAGGCGGCGCCACTTGTCCAGCGGTAAAGAAAGGCAAGCGCAGCAACATTGGCAACTTTGAGGCCGGCGTTCTGACATCAGCACAGCGGCCAGTCTTGTTGTTGCAGCGCTCGAAATGGCATCGAAGAGGAAAGCGATCTCGCTCCAGACAAAGCTGCAGAAACTGAGAGCTGTGGACAGTGGCCGCAAGAAAAAGGATATTGCTTCGGAATTCGGCGTTCCTCCAAGTACGTTATCCACCATTTTGGCCACTAGAAAGAAGATTGAGGGCAACACCGAGGACGCCATAAAAGCCGACCGTAAACGAGTTAGGCCTTGCCATCACCCGGACGTGGAAGCGGCTTTGCTTTCTTGGTTTAAAGATGTGAGGGCGCGAAATTTGCCGGTGTCGGGAGCACTTCTTCAACGGAAGGCCCACAGCCTGGCCTGCGTACTGGGGCGTGACGATTTCTGTGCAAGCAGCGGTTGGCTGCAACGTTTCAAAGATAGGCACGAGATCGCGTGCCACACTTTGTCTGGCGAAGGGTCCGCTGTCGACATGGAGACATGTCAAACGTGGCTGGAGAATTTTCGTCCTCTGCTCCAGGAGTACGACGAGTGCGACGTATACAACGTCGACGAAACCGGCGTGTTTTTCAAGTTGTTGCCAGAGCGGTCACTGGCGATGAAGAACGAGACCTGCCATGGGGGCATGAAAAACAAAGACCGGGTGACTGTCGTCGTTGCCGTGAACATGGACGGCTCCGACAAAAGACGGCTCACCGTCATCGGCAAGTCGGCACATCCGAGGTGCCTGAAAGGCGTCCGGAATTTGCAGGTTCAATACACGTCGAACAAAAAAGCGTGGATGACGACCAAGCTTTTCGAGGACTGGCTGAGAGCGTTCGACCAGGACATGGAGAGGCAGCACAGGAAGGTCCTGTTGCTTTTGGACAACTGTTTGGCGCATAAAGTTTCGATCGTGCTGAAGGCAGTTCGCTTGCAGTTTTTGCCACCGAACGCAACTTCTGCTTTGCAGCCTTTAGACAAAGGCATTATTCGTTCGCTTAAGTGCAATTATAGGAAGCGTTTGGTGACGCAACTGGTGTTTGACATCGATCGACATAGATCGACAACAATAAACATCAAGACGACACTCGAAATGTTGTACGGGTCGTGGAATGAGGTGAGGCAGTTGACAATAAGGAACTGTTTCGCGGATGCCGGTTTTGTTCTGCCTGCCGACGAAGAAGAAGTGCAGCCCGAAGACCAGGCAGAGCTGGACAGAACTTGGGATCGGCTGGCAGTCCCAGGCTTCGAATTCGACGATTTCGTTTCGGCCGATGAGAACTTGGCCATGGCGCCCGAGCTGACGGATCAAGAAATTGTGGATCGCGTTTTGTTGCCCGAGGATGACAGCAGCAGCGACAGCGGTGAGAGTGAACGGGATGAACCAACGATGAGCAGTGCGGATGCCGCGGACATGGCCAGGAGGCTGAAAGGATATTTGGAAAAACTCCCGACGACGAAAACTGCTGACGTAGAAAAAGCCCTCTTGAGCATGGACAATGTAGAAAACTTCATTCTGCGCAGCGCTGTGAAAAGCCACCAGACGAAGATAACATCTTTCTTCAAATGAACGAATGCAAACCTGTTTGGCTGATCCCGGGCTGGCGTTGCATATGTCTCCTCGCCCAACGCCGCCTCTCCTCCTTCTCTTCTCGCCCAACGCCCCCTCTCCTCCTCCTCCTCTTCTCTCAAAGCTGCTTTGGCAGCTTTTTTTTTTCAACGGTCCCTCTCGGGGCCACCAATCGCGCTTCGGCAGAGCACGCAGGCGCGATGGTTCCCGCTGTGTCTCACTCGAGTTCCTCTCTCTACACCAAGTCGCCTATGCGCAGACACATGGTGCAGTCGTTTCGCGCCACGCACTTTCACGTGCGCGGCGACGTAAGAACAGTCGTGTCAACCTTCCCATATTCCGGCCTATTTTGATTGAATGCCACAAGGAGACAGGTAAGGATTACCACGTTTGTAGTGGGTTCAAAGCCAAGTATATAATGCATTTTAGTGTCTAGAATATTTGCGCGAGCCAAATTACGAATTTGTCACAGCCGATATTTATGTCTACTGTTACAACGAATATCGGATATAACGAACTGATTTACGGTCCCGATGCTACTTCGTTATAACGAGGTTCGACTGTACTGCAGCTTCTCGGGCTTTCTTGCAGTGTGGTTGAAACCCCTGTGCTTTTGTCTTTCCAGCCCATCCGAAAGGCTGAAGACGGATGAGCAAGATGGCACTCCATAGTCACACATCTTGTACATAGACTCTTAATGTGAAAAAAAAAAAAGAATTGAAACAGCTAAGAAAAACTGATTTAAGGTGAGGGTGTGCACCTCATTCCCCTGCTCTTCTCCTCGGTCCTGGAGAGGGAGCCATGTATAGGAGACAATGTGTAATTATATAAGGAAATGGCTTTTTTTCTCTGTGCGCGTATGCATGGCATGTGTGTGTGTGTGTGTGAAGCAATTTTTTTTCTCTTCATTTTCTTTTATTGGACACGTGCTGAGGAGTGCACGTGTTAACATTGCACAACAGACTGCCTTTACAGGTGCTTTGGAATCCCTTCTTGTACAGAGATGTGTATTTAAAAAAGAAAGAAAAGAGATTTCTTGAGTTATGAATAAACAAGTGCTGTTTAGCAGTGTGCAAAAGTAGTGGTCCTGAGTCTTGTGCTTGTTATTCGTAGATTTCGTGTCTGTATTGTCAGTGTACACATTCACTATTTTGAGGCCCTAAGCAATGGAGGTCTCCTAGAGACGAGTTACAGGAAGGCATTTGGAATTGTGGATAACAGCTAGGCCTTATTTGTTTGTTCTATGTACATTCAGAATTTCTGGCCCAGTATCCCCTAAAGCACAAGGGGCAAGTATTAAGAAGCAGTCATCTAACAGAGGGGAGGCAAATGCACAATTAAGAATGTGTCAAATTTCGTTAAACACGGAACAGCATCATCAACTTCGTCATTTAGAGACAAAATTTCACACACACTCGAGAATCACGATTACACGATCCCGGCTGATACCAATTCGTAAAATGCCCTGGCCAGAGTATATTCTGTGCCTTGGGCAGAAATTTGGACGTAACGAACAACCCCATGCCCTACTGCGGATGATATGAACGGCGAGCCGCGACCCCGCCCTTGAGCAACAAGTATTTGCTGCATGTACATCGCCGACGCCGGGATCACTAGTCGCGTGGTGTGCATCACGCTCAGTGAGAGGCGGCAGGCGGCCTGTACATTGCTGATGCCACGATCGCCAGTCGCGTTATGGGCACATCGAGCAGCGACGCGCGACCGGCAGAGTGCCGACGTCATCGCGAATCGGTGGTGGATGTGCGTCCTTTTCTTTGGTATGGTCCACAAGACAATAGTATACGTGAGCCGCAACATGGAATTCACCTACGCCGGCTGAACAATTTATAATTGAACTTTTTTCTCATCTCGTTTTGATTTGGGGTTCGACCACCAATCAACTGCTGTGATGTAACGGGCGATTTGAGGTCACGTGAGTCATGCAAAAACTGCAGTATAATCGCTGCTTATTCATTTTTTGTGATTTCAATTCTCGGGCAGGCTTGTGTAAGAGTTGGTATGAAAAAAAATTCTGAGAACGCTTAAGTCTGCTATGTGCAGGAATGCGAAAGCATGGAACTTTATAAAACGTGTTTTTTTTTCCACGGCTCCTGTACGCATTGAATTTTAATTTTTTTATTTTAAATTTGGGTTAGTTTATTTTTGTTTTATAATTTCTATTTATTTATTTATTTGTTTTTCTTTTGCTTGTTTATTTTTAATTTTTATTCATTTATTTTTACCTATTTATTTTTGTTCAGATGTTTAAATTTTTACTTTTGTAACTTTTTACTAATTAATGACTGATTACTAATCACCCATTACTTAGTAATTGCTAAGAGTATATGGGTTATAGCAATTATGCCATTGATGACATCATAGTGCGGCAGATTTCGCGGACGGACAACGGGCTCGAATTCGACTGCGGCGGCCGCGTTTCAATGGAGGCGAAACGCAAAGGCGCCCGTGTGCTGTGCGATGTCAGTGCACGTTAAAGATCCCCAGGTGGTTGAAATTATTCGGCACCTCTTTCTTCCTTTCTTCTTCTCTTAGTCCCTCCTTTATCCCTTCACTTAAGGCGCGGTTCAGGTGTCCACCGATATGAGCGACAGATACTGCGCCATTTCTTTCCCCCAACAAACAATTTTAATTACAGACGGAATACGATCGCCTTAATAAAATAAAGAAAGCAGCAACTATATACAGCAATTTTTGTAAGGCTAACACGTCCTCAAATCGTTTGTAGCCATCTTTCGGCTGTTGAAACCGAAACAGCTTGAGAGAAAAAAAAAAAACAATTATAAATTGTATACTGTGGCTGTCCATGCCTTCTAATATGATGCACATCATTCCAAAGATGGAATACAAAACTAAAATTTGGTGTCTCTAATCCTTTAAACTAGTTTGCCCCAGCAAGTAAAGCCTTAGCTGAAGTGAGCAATGACAAGAAACAGGATGACATAGTTAAGCTGTCAGTGATTTCAAGGAATGCAGGTAAGCATGTCACCTCTAGTAAAAACAACTTAAAAGACCAGCAGTTGGTAACAGTAGCCCATGGTCCTCGGCGTCCTGTAATACTCCGCTGGCCAATCACAACAGTGAACAAAATAAGCTTTTTAATGCTTGACTGTATCAAACAAGTCAGAGGCATCAAAATTCTTGAGTTTGTAATCTCGTATCGTGATTAGCTTCTTGTTTAGGCCGCGAGAAAAGCTTTAACAACGGTCTACTTTTTGTCACGGAGGAATTATGTTTGGCGGTCCTGAATGTAGGGAGTTTCACTGTGATCTAAACACGACACGTCTATATGGGAGTAAAAAGGGAGAGGTTCTCTAGCCTACTCCCTTTTAGCGGTAGGGTAAACTGCTCAAGTTCCGGAGCAGAATGCCATTACTCTTGGCACTGGAGGTATATTCCCACTGCAACGTATGCAGTTAGCATGCAGAAGGAGGCTGAAACCTTGGCTAAAATCTTCGTAACTGCTAGAACTTTGCATGGTTTGAAGAGGGAATTTGTTTCAGTTGCCAAATGTAAGTATTTCGTATTTTTAGGGATGTAAATTTACCCAGGGCTTGGCCAGCATACCCTGCCCTGTAAAGGGAGTGCATTAGACGGCATCTTACGCCCCTTTTTACTCCTTTCGCGTTTAGTGTGTGCAGACTTGAGTTGTGTCCAACTATAATACAGAACATGGCGCTTGAAATCGTGCAAAGTGTTGCACGCCCGTAGAAGTTCAAAGCCACCTTTGAATCGCCGCTTAGTAAACGGCTGCGCTTCGTTAGTAGTTGCGTGGGTAGCGAGTGGACCTGGTGTGTTCATACCAGCACGTGCGAGCACAGAGTCGCTGACGCTTTGACTCACTGGGACCGTTCGAGTGGGCTTGATGCGGAAGAGAGTCGTTGACCCGAGAGCGCTTGACCCCTTTTCAGCTGTGCGGAAGAACGTAGCGCTCATGTGTCTTCGGTGGCACGCAAAAGGCACTTGCATGGGTGCTGACCGGGTCTCCGCTGCCAGTCTCAATTATCCGGATTTCCGCATTAAAAGGGGGTCGAATTAACGAGGTTCCACTGCACCCCCTACCTCTCTCTTTTGGTCGAAATAAACCTGGAGTTTTACTCTACTCTGGTGCCTCTTCCTTTGTTCTCCACCGTCCCCTCAGGCGCGGCTGAGATGCCCACTGAGAATTAGAGTTTTTGCGCCTTTCCTTTCCTAATTAAATTTTTCTTTTTTTCTCTCTCCTGAACGATTCGTTTAAATCACACGGGCCATCACGTGGAGCCATACAATTACTGGATCAGTTCGCGATCGCCTAGGGAGCTTGGCCTCAGAGTCCGAGTTCCACTTGACAACGTGAGAGATTCAAGACCGGAACAAGCAAGTGCCCATGATCAAAATCCTGGGACTATTCCGACCCCATTTCCCCATCCCCATACAATGTTAATGAGCCTTCCTTCTATGTACAAATTTATTCATTCATTCGCTTGAATAAATTACCGTGCGTAGAATAAATCTCCGTGCGTAGACGAAGAAAACGAGCGAGGCGTGCGCGGGCCAGCGCATCGGGTGCGAGCCACGGTCCGTGGCCGGTAGGCGCGCTCCACTATTCCCTCTCCCGAAGGCTCCTGCAACAACGCCAAAATTTCCACCTCCTCGGTGAGCCGCAATGCCCCTGGGGGTTCTCGAGATGGCCTCGCTAGACACTCTGCCGGGTACCTCTCCGCGCAGGACGTCGGCCAAGGCCGCGCGCTCCGCGCACATCTCGTCGACGTCATCGGCCGGCGGCTCCGGCGACGTCTCGGCAAAGGCCATCATTAGCGTCTTCGTGGTGCTTGGTGTCTTCCTCGTGGTCAGCGTCGTTGGCGCGGCCGTGACTTTCGTGGAGACGCAAGCCAAGGACGCCGCGCGAAACCACAACCACTCGACGCCCGCCGTAGAGTTCATCCAGTTTGTGTCCAACGACACGCTGGAGCAGGCAACTGTGCAACACCAGAAGTCAGAAATGGCGCATTCACCGCCACTTGTAGAGCTCCCGAAGCCGGTCTCAGCCGCAGGAACCAAGGAGGCCTCTGGCCACGGAAACAGCAACGACACGTTCTCCATTGGCAACATCCTCGACTCTATGGCTGCCGGCAAGGACGTCGGGGCAGCGATGGGGCATCTCTGACATAAGTGCTGCGTTCTGCTTTTTACTTTCGCTTGTACCCTATTCTCCTCTTTTTTTTCTTTTTCTTTCATCTAAAGCGCGGGAGTCGTTCTAAGAAGAATCAGTCTTTGTCCAGGAACTCTGCAGCAGCATTTTGTGGCACACTTATTTGAAACGCGGTTCTCGGCTTAGGAACCCAAGTACGCGACATCGCCAGGCACGACAGAAGGATGCAAGTGGCCTCCAGGCCGCTACCAGGACACCTTAAGGAAACACTCCTTGACAGAGTGAAAGTGCACCGTGGGCTATGAACAGCTGCAGATTGACTCCAGAAGAAAGTTGCCCGCGTGTTCGTGTTTGAAATCGATCAGTTCTCTTGCCCTCAGGCTGGCCCCAGTGAGCCAGAGGTTCTTCCCGGTACGTTCTTCTGGTAGCGCAAACGGCAGGCAAATACAGGGTACGAATTGGTGCGCAAGTGCCTTGCTTTCAGCACATGAATATATCCGGTGTGCTTGTCTGGTTCTGTCTTAATTTGGTGGGCACGCGGCACCGCTACATTCTAGAAGTGGAAGTGTCATCTTGCTGCGGGGCGCCAGAACTGTGGCTGTAAGGGTTCTTTGTTTTGTGGTGAAATATATAAGCTTGCTTTACTCGAGTGGTTCTCTGTTGATTCTAAGAATGGCCGACCCGTATAAAGGTACGTGCCTCTGCTTCGTCGGGTATTGTAGCTTCCGACATAGTTTTGTTTTACAGTGGTTGCCGGATACTAGAATGCGTATGAGCGGGGTGCGTATGTTGACCAGAGAACTACGGGCGCGAATTTCATGTAGCCCCATCAGCTGGTAGCGAGTGCGCAAGTGTAACACAGCAATCGTGCTCTGACGATGGCCTCTGGTCGTCAACAAGTACAAAGAGAAACTTGAAACGCGTGCTCAGCATAATAAAAAAGCTGCAGACCAAGGGATGAACGGTATTCGCTGGGTTGCTTTCAAACGGCCATTCTTTCCAGCGCTGTGCCACAAAAAGCACTCACTCGTGGCTGTCGCGCATGACATCGAGAAAGTCAGCAAGAAGGCAGACGTGAACGCGGGTTAATGAAAATTTACTGTCGATGATTTGGAATCCACTAGCGCGTGGATCTGGACGTTCTATTTTCCAGTTACCGGAAACAGCGTGGGTTCTCCTGAAGTGCTCACAATTAAAGGTTTTCAAAGAACGCGCCAAGTCACTCGATCAACGCTCCAACGGCTCTGGCTTCAGCTTCTGCTCCAGGGGAGGCGAGGAGGAAAGCGTGCAAAATGGCGGGCATCCCGGATAAGTCATGGCAGCCTCCGTACGTGACGCTAGAAACAACGTAAGTTCTTGGCTTTCTCCCCCAAAGTTTTAGCAGTAATATGGCGCAAGCACACCGTGCTGAATGGAACTGTAGATAGCAGTTCCGGCATTGTCTTGTGGGCCGAATATTTGCTTTGCTACAACGGCATTACGAAGACGCCGGTTGTGTGTTCTGTTCGTTGGTTTGCAGCATGGGAGACATAACTTTGGAGCTATACTGGAAGCACGCCCCCAACACATGCAGAAACTTTGCAGAGCTCGCACGGCGCGGCTACTACAACAACGTGAAGTTCCACAGGATCATACCAGACTTCATGATCCAAGGCGGCGATCCTACAGCTACAGGTAACGGAGAGTTTGCTTACCGTGTGAAGTCGGTTGTTTGGTGCTGTCTTGAAGCTCCACGACTGTTTTAATCATGTCTTCTAGGCAGGGGCGGGGCATCAATCTACGGCAAGACGTTTGACGACGAAATCCACCCTGACCTGAAACATACCGGTACGTGTGTTTCGCACATGCGGCCTACTTGCTCACGTAATTGGAGAAAAAAAAAAAAGTTGCTAGTAGCATGCAGAATTAATATCCTGTGTATGTTTTGTCCACTAACCAGCGAATGTCGTGATGCATGCAATGTTGTTGTTAGCCCATCAAAAGATGGCACATACCCACACTGGGGGATCGCCCAAGAATCGTGTGGCTATTCACCAGAACGCAGTTTACAAAAAGGAAAAGCACGTGGGAGCGCAACACCGGTGAATTTTTCGTCATGAACAGAAAAGGGATGATTGATTTTAAAATTTTAAGAATAATAATAAAGAGAGGGATTAAATAATGATTTAGTCAAAATGTAATAATTGATAGAAAAGAAAAGTTTGAACACTTAGCAAGGCAGTCGGTGAGATTCTATCAGGAAATTTAGAACAGCGGTACAAACAGATCTGTGGCTGAACCCAAATGTGGTGGCGCCAAATGGTAGCAAGAGCGGGCTGCTCAAACTAAGGCAAAGATGCTGCAAGGGCTCCTCCAGCAACCTTTTTCTCAGAGAGTTGAATCGGCGACAATACAGCCAAAAATGTTCTATAGATTCAGGCTCACGGCAAAATGCACAAAGGGGAGAGAGCGCCAAATCCGACTTGTGTAAATAGAAATTTAGAGGGGGGATGCGGCAGCGCAGCCTTATGCGATACAATATTTAAGCTTGCTTTGCGTGTTACAGGTTACGTTTCTGTAATTTGTTATGCGGTCATCGCACAGCACATGGGCTGTTGGCTCTTTAAAACGTTTACATGCCAAGCGCACAGCGATTGAAGACTCGTGTATCTTTTGCACTCTCTACAGGAGCAGGAGTGCTGTCAATGGCCAATTCCGGACCGGACACCAACGGCAGTCAGTTTTTCATAACCCTGGGTCCGACGCAGTGGCTGGATGGGAAGCATGCCATCTTTGGCCGGGTGCACTCGGGCATGACTGTGGTCCACCGCATGGGACGAGTGCCTACAGACAACAATGACCAGCCGCTCGAAGACGTCAAGATAGTGCGCGCCTGTGTGCGGACAAAGTGATTCGTCGTGTGTGCCCGTGACTCTTGCCATGATTGTGGTGGCAGGTTTGAGTCATTCGCAGTTCTCACAATGCACTTCACGACACTTTGAAATACGTTGCCGAGTGGTTTGTGCCACATTCTCATGTCAGTTGTTATTAAAAGGCAAACTTGATGTGTCTCGTCATGAACACAGATGTTATGGACATATTTTTGTGACCACTGGATCAAACAAATGGTGCACCTGTTTTACAGAACACATTAGGAGAAGACAAAAATTCACACAAGTACCCCCGAAAACGGAAGATTGGACAGCCGTTAGGATAGCTCAGTTGGTAGAGCACCGGACGCGAAAGTCTGAGGTTCAGGTCCCACCAGTGTCACGTGGTTTTTCTTTTGCTTTCTAATCAACTATCTTTAAAAATAATTGCCCAGTTAATCTTCTGAGGAACAGCACAAAATAAGAAAAAAAACAGCCCCAATGCTCCTTCGTTTTGGTGACTGTTAGCTTCCATCATGTATCCTTACCAGACTATTACAAAATTTTTGATTCGCAACCCTCTCGTGGTTTTGAATAACTTTTCTACTAGAGAGATCTTCACAAGTAATTGCAATTTGGTGGGAACAAAAAACTGGTAGTTCAGTGCCATCTACAGGATTCTGCCTTTTTTGCTTCAGAGTAGCTTTCACAGGAGTCAAATATATCATTTGAGGCCATGCCAACAGTATATTGGCCTTGTTGCCCCGATCAGAATGTTTTCATGCCACCCGCTAAAAAAAAAATTGCAATACGTACAGCGTTTCTCAAATGGCCTGCCTTGTGTACGAACAGAATGCTTCAGTTGATGGTTGGGGAACCGCCTCAGGCATTAGTGTTTGTGATCTAGAGAAGTACTAGCGTAATAATGGCAAGATGCACAACTGTTACCTTAAAGCAGTTCGCTGCTGAATATATGCTGATGACTGGAACATGTAGATGCAGGCCGCAAGGCAACACATGCACTCAAAAGTGCACTTTAAGCTTCATGTGCACAGCTTTGCAATTTCTACAATTGCATACTCTCATCCAGTTTGTCCACACATTGTCGCACCATCACCGTTCAACTTGTCAGTTGAACACGTGTATATGCGTTAAAGATATACACGTGTTCGAGAACAAGATTCAGTTCATTTGACTTGCAGAGCCGTGTAGAAGGCTCAAGATTGCAGTTCCCATTGTTATGTCTGTGGCACTAGAAGCATATGAAATCCACATTGCATCTGGAGTTGCATGCCAAATTGTTTTCGAAAAGCATAATCAATGCTTCTAGGATCCTAGGTACAAATTTCAGCTGGCAAGTAGTCATGAATATGCTACTGCCAAGAGACAAGCGCCATAGGTAGCTGCAAAATGTAACCGTTGCATTCAGCACCCGTTGGTCAATGCTTGCAGAAAACGCACAATGCAGCTTTTTCTTCCTTAACTTATTTGACATAGCGTGCTTGTGAATTTCATGCGCAGTGCTGGTCCAGGGGATTACGAATCGCTAGGTGCCTCACCCCAAGATACGAGTCGACCGCACACTTGCCTTTGTCAGTTTTCCAAAAGTAACACATTTAGCTTGCAGCACTGCATTAATCAAGGCCAGAACGCTTAGCTCTACAAATGCCAGAGTATTAAGTGGTCAGCTTTTATTAGATGGCCTCAAGAAAACACTGTCAGAATGTCCGCTACCAAAAATTTTCTTCTCTTGCGTGCACCATGTGTTGGGTCATCCATGATTGGAAGTTGAAACCACTGTGTGGAAAACACTTCCAGTGCAATGCTACTTAACAGATGTCCAGGTGATCTCCTCAAATGGCTTCACTGCTACGACAATAGTCGGCAGTGGCAAATTAGGCACGTTGGCAACTTGACCGCACAACAAATGGCAATAGTGCGAACTACGTGGAACAGAAGGCAAAATTTTTTTTTTTTTTCGGAATTCTTGGCTAGTTTGCACTGCTCCTATTACGATAATGTTGACTTCACGTCGAGCACAAATTCATTCACAAGTGGTGCATTTTCTTCAGCTTTTATGTGGAGTGTTTTTAAACGCACTGTGACCGAAGTATGTGCCACAAGTGTGCAAAAGATTTCACCTCCAATTTCTGTGCCTTGCCAAGCCAGGCTGCATCAGACACAGTATGCAGGTTGGCTTGCTGCTCACTTAAGTGGCATTTCAAGTGGTCTGTCAAGTTGCATGGAAGTCCACTTGACATGCGGCATGTCAAGACTAACAGGCAACTTAGGCCACCTACATGGCTCAACCATCAAATGTGCAAGTTCTACACTGCGGCCACTCAATGGAACCTTTCCAAGTGAGAGACTGTGGTGCTCTTGAGGACAAGTAGAGCATCATTGCAGAGTCCACTTTCGACTCAATATACAAGCTCAACACCTACAGAATGGCGCCTCTTTGGTAAGTTATGTTCACAGAAAAATTAACACCATAAAGTTGTTACATTGCACACAGCCTCAAGTTTAACTTCAAGAAAACAAAGCATGCAGCTTATCCTAGTGCTCTAGTTATCTTTCACTGGACGTGGAACTTTACCTTAGGTTCCAAGTAGACAAGAACACAAATGTGAAAGCAAAGGAAAGAACACATACAGGAAACACTTTTCTTTTTCCCTTGGCTAGATGCACTTAAATGATAAAATTTAATGCGGAAGTCACAGGGAACAACACACACATTTGCAGGACTCGATGACGTGAAGGCTAGGAGGAGGCAGGAGACTTCAATGAGAACAGAACGGCTCTTGTCCTGTCACTCGCACACGTTGGGCAGCCATCAGGGCAGGAGAGGGGCAGAGGCCAGGAATGTCGACGTCGGGAAAACCTTCTGTACAAACTGCGACGCCACCAGAAAAACAAGTAAAAAAAAAGAGACTCAACAGTGGAAAGGTGGAAGAGAAGAGGACTGCACTAGATTGAAATGCACCGAGCTCGTGCACACCTTGGGACTTCTAGGCTGAATAAACAAAAAAAGTCATAAATACTGTGTTGGCGGGCCCCCTCCTCAAAACTCGCTTCCCGGTAATGCCAGCAAGCTCCCTCCACCAGACTCGCAGGTGGCTGCGCCTGCATCCGCGCACGGCTCGGCATTGTCTTCATGCCATGCTGCTCAGACAGTTCTTTAAATAAATAACTTTGAAATTTCTAGCATGTGATTTTTTTCACATCCCCCCCATTCGTGCCATACATACACCATGCATATAGCAGCTGTCCTGTTATGGTGTTGCACACACAAGGAGTTCCTGTTTCTTCTGATGATTAATTAAAATGCTTGTGGCAGAGAAAAACGAAAAAAAGAAAAACTTCGTAGCGGCCGCTTGAAGAACAAAAACGAATCATCTAGCGAGAAGGCGTGGTGTGGCTTTTTTTTTTTTTGGAATGCTGTTCTTTCAGTGAGGCCAGTCCCCAGTTCAGCTTGCACACAGCGCAGGAAAGGCCGTTGTCTTCTTGGGGGAACAGAACGTCTGAGGAACACAGTTTCTCTTGGTTTCTCACGCGGCATGGTGCATGCACGTCGTCGTAGTCCCGGTGCCTTGCAGGGACTCTTATTTCACACCAGGCTCACACACACGCACAAGCACACACTGGCAGACTCAAGAGAGATCCACAATGAGGTTGTTTGCCGATAGGTGATGCCGTTGTCACACTGCAACTGGCTTGGTAGCAGTGCCTGCTTCCTTGGGCTTCTCCAGCATCGACGATGTGTTCTTCACCGCCGCCACAGGAACAATGGCGCCATTCTTGCGACCGCCGCCCTCGTCATCATCGCTGCTCTCGTCGGGCAGGTCGCTGTCGTCGTCCAGGTTGATGACTTCGGGTGGCCCCTTGCTGACCTGACGCGCCGCGGCGCCCGAGAGCTGCACCCTGCCTCCGCACTGCAGCGACGGCTGAATGATCTGCGCGGAATAGGGCACAAGAGGGACTGTGGCAAGCTGTTCTAGTAGAACCTAATTAATTCCCAGCTGGCAATTACTTGTTTCCTCATTGCTCAGCGCTATTCTACTGAAATGCAAGACATAATGAAAACGTGTTGTTCGCATACTGCAACGTTTTCCTGCACTGCAGTTGATGTTCAAATGCTAAACCCTACCACAGGGAGTCCTCATACTGGGTTCCCTGAAACCCTTAGGTTCTTGGGAGAGCCTTTTGGGTGGCTGTGGTGTTGCATTCTTTTTTTTTTTTTTTGCATGCATAATGAGCATGAAGAGTCTAATATACTAAGATGCATGGGTTTACTCAGCACCTTTTGAAGGCCACTGTGGTTCCCTAAGGCTAATAAGACTGGCAGCCCCTGCCATATCCTAATTGTCCACTGCAACATTCATATTTTTGGCATGGTTTTGATGTATGGAATTTTGCACCTAACCCTACCAGGCTCTGATTATTCCACATCGACAATAAGGCTTTGAGGACTAGCTCCAAGCAGTGGTCAGCCGTCAAAAGCGGCCACGGCCATAACCTGCTGTCACTGGGCCACACTGGTAAACTCACCCCAAAGGACTGCTTGCTCCCCGTGCTGGCTGTGGCAGTGCTGCTGCTCGCAGATTCACCTGTGGAAGAGAACACGTTTCTTGTTACTTCAGCTTAACATGACACAAACAGTTCTTTCCGCTCAAAGTGTAATAGAGAACAGGCTCTCTGCTGTACCAGCATTTGCTGACACAACACCAGGATCCCTGGCCTCAAAGAGCTGGTAACAGACCTTCACATAGGAGAAAAAAAAAAAAAGTTACCCACTGCGTGCACAAACTTTTGCAAGGCAATGTTGATCCTGCCACGGTTCCAAGAGCTCTTGATCTTCGCAAGCCCATCCAGGGTTGCGGATTGTTGCTGTTTTTTTCCTTCATTCAGTTTGTGCTCTTTCACCGACTCCGTCATTCTTTCCTATTAACTTTCCCTCACTCATTTCCTCTCTTCATTCCTTCATGCAAAACAACTCTGACGAGAGATGCTCGTTAACGCATGCTGGAGAAGTTTGTTAGGCCATGTGCCTGGTGTACTACTCCACATAACAATGAACTATGAAGCAATGTACACACCAATGCACAGGCAGGCTCGGTGATCCTTGTAGCATGGTGGCAAGTCACACTGACAGTACGCTGATGGTGGCCCGCCTATAGTATTTCATTTGAGACCGATACTCAACATCTAGCCATTAACATTCTTCAGACCAACATGTCAATGCCCAGAGCACCTCATACTAGGCAAAAAAATTACTACGTAAACTAGGCCAAGCCTTAGTTGAAACATTCAGAGAGAGCCTAGCCATAGCCTAGTTTAGCCAGTAGCCAGCCCTACACTTGCTCTCACTGCTGCATGGCCTTCCCAGCAGGAAACTCAACTGAGATGGCAGTTCAAAGTCAGGCCCCTTCAAAGAAGCAGTGGTCTGCGAGTGCGTGTGCAAGGATTAGGGCAACTTCTCTGGGGCCGGAAGGTGCCTCCGCCAGAGCACACTCCTTGGCGAGTGCACCCTGACCTATGGTGGTTCCATACACTGGCTCTTACCAGAAACGACAACTTCTTCTGCCACTAACAAGGACAGCGAGGAATGCTTCGCTTGAACCGACTGCTGGCTAGCTTATGCCAAAGCTTGACACAAAGGCGGCACGAAGTGGCAAGTGAAAAATTTTTATTTTTCTTTTGGCTGAAACTAACATGGAACATTGTGATTGATTAATGTTTAGCAGGATTTTAAACACCAAGGTGGCACAGTACACTATGAGAGACGGGGCAGCAGAGGGCTCCAGATTAACTTCGACTACCCGGGGTTCTTTAATGTGACACCGGAGAACAACTCGACCCAATTTTTGCTCTTTGTGAAAGTTGGTTCTATGGCTCTTTGTGGCCGATGTCAGCTTTTTGCACAACAGGAGCCTTAACAATATCACGTTAAAATAGGCAGAACACGCTGCAATACAGCAAACACTTATTGAAGCGAACTAAGCTAAACACTGGCAACACTAACGCAGGTGATGCGGCGACACAACTTTGTCGACGGTGCACCCTTTTGAAGACTGACGGATATACGGGCAGGCAAGTGGGTGGATGGGCCGTCAGAAATCATACAAAAAAATCCACTGAAACCTTTTTTCCCTGCTAAACATTAATCAATCACAATGTTCTATATTAGTTTCAGCCAAAAGAAAAAAATGCGAACTTTTCACCTAGAAAAAAAAGCAGGTTCATTGCGCGAGTAATTACGACAACCTTCAATGTCGTGACGCACTTACACATGCTCCTTTCAGCTTCATACCAGTGCTATGGCAAGGATAACTGACACACCTAGGACTGAGAGCCACTGATGCAATCAAAGGTAGCTAGAGGAATGTCACATCTGGTCTCGCACACTTGATGTGTCTTGATAACGATTCACAAACTAGCCTCGATTTGAAGTGAAAGACACATAGATAGTACTTAATCCTCTGCATGGAGCACTGGCTGATAGCAGAAAAGGCTTCCACACATCAGCAGGATAAGGAACAAAGCCATGGTTGCAAAAGGCAACAGAACTGACCCGATTGTCCGGCCGTGGCTATTTCTCCGCTTGTAGGAATGCGAACCGCAATGATGCGGCCATCTGGGATCCGTAGGTAGACACCCTTTGGAGTCTTCATCACCAAGATCTCTGTGCCAGGAGGAATCTCCACAGGGGGGTCCGACGAGTTGTTCAGCGGTATGGTCACTTCTGCGCACAGTGAGGTTTGTCACCAACGTTAGCTGCAGCACGTGGTCACATTTCCAATTCGACACTGCCTGATCTTTGAGATGCTCGATCCAACAGGCTGGCGAGATCACTCATGAGTTGACTGACTCACTCAGGCTTGAACGCGGGTGATGACCTGAGTCATGAGTAAATTCGGGCTCCGATTATGATTACGACCCGAGTTGCGAATCCAGACTCAGATACTGGTGATGATTAGACTCGCGAGTCCAGGCTCAGATTCAGTACGCAATCCGAGTCGTGAGAGAGTCCGAGCTTGAATTCAGAACGTGATCCGAGGTCGATATTGATGTTGCTACTAGTTACTGGTGCGACTAGCCCAGAAATTACTGTTGGCAACTGCTCCACCCCTGTAGCATATAAAATAAATAAAAGAAACTCACCTTTCATGGCACAGCTCTCAGTTGTTCATGCATTAACACACCTTTTTTTGGGCTAGTTGGTGCATAGTTGAATTAAAGAAAAACTAGCACCAAACCATGCAAACCACAAGACAAGAACGAAGACAAGTCTTTGTTCTTGTCTTGTGGTTTGCATGGTTTGGCGCTAGTTTTTCTTTAATTCAGTTGTTCATGTGTTACGTAAGCATGAGTGGGCCCTTACATTGCCAAAGTCCGTGATCCGAGTATGAATGATAAAAATGGAAGATGAAAACTGGTCATGAGAGCAGGGAGGGCGCAGTAACTTCCTCAATGCTTGTTGCACACCTCAACTGTGCCCTGGGGAAGGGATGAAGAAGGGAGTGAAAGAAAGAGGCATCGTGGTAGAGGGCTACAGATTAATTTTCGACCACCTGGGTTTTTTAGTGTGCACTGACACTGTCCGGTGCCCAGGCGCCTCCGTCGAATGCCCCTGAATGATACCCCATCCGTTCTCAACAGGACATGGGCGCCCAGCGTGGGTGCTCAAACAACCGAATGGTGCCAAGCAGTGAGGTGGGACAGGAGAGAAGCAGCTGTCTGCAGAATGCTGCATGAACTCACTCGCAGGCACCCGCATCCTCTGCACGGTCATGCCCTGCCGCAGGAGGGACTGCATGACATTGGGGGTGCCCCAGACGGGCATGTCTCCGTTCTGCGAGCCAGGCTGCATCGGTGTGGGCGTGGTCTGTGTCGGTCCCGGCCCGAGGAATGTCACCGTGCCCTGCCGGTTCTGCCATGTCTGGTACCTGGTTTGAGATGGAACACAACAACAGCTTCATTAGAGGGAAATGCAAGCAATTCAAATGCATTCTACCAACCTGCCTCCCATTTTGCTAGTTCGCTTGACCTTTCCTTTATTATTATTATTTTTTTCTTTTTTTGGGGGGGGGGGGGGGGGCAGCAAAAGCACATCATTCTTTAGCGAATTTCTCTCATCTAACAGCACAATGGACATGGGACAAGAACAAAGGAAACAGAGGACAAGACACTGACACGGGTCAGTGTTCTACCTAGTGTTTCTGTGTTTTTTGTCTCATGACTTCCACACCAATAGCTCAGATTGATTCCAATGTGAACTGGTTGAACTCACCTTACTGTTTATTCCCCCTTTACTTCCAATACCCACCATAAGCTTTACCATGCACTTGGCACATCAAATCCAGAATTGCACCTCAGAGGAAGCGAGGCACTTGCTTTCTGCTTAGCCGAACTACCAGCCCGGCCTCACTCACCCGTTGGAATATCCAGCGGTGGCGGTGTGCATGTAGGTGCGGCCCCCGTGCAGGGTGGCCCTCTTCTCCAGCTCGTAGCTCTGCTTGGCAAGCCGCTTCTCGAATTTGGTCAGCTTCAGGTCCTTGCGATCCAGCAGCAAAGACTCATGCTCAAACGGCTCCTGCACGCCCACAAAAACAGGAAGGGGAAAAAGTTGTTTAAAAACGTTATGACCCCTCTTGCAGCAGAAACCAAACTAAGAAAGGGTGCAGGCCCTGTATTACAGGTGCAATAAATGCATGTGTAATACATGCAGAAACACCCGCAAAATGCTGGATGCTACAGTTGCAGAAACATATTGGAACCTTTTGAGCTTACCCATTATGATGGGTTATGGAGCTCTTCCTACGTTCTTTGTACAGAAACTACCACAAAGGGCCGTTTATTCTGTTAAGGCTACCACCTCTGATCACTACTTCTACCAAGCTACCCTTCTACCAAGATACCAGGTTCAGCTAATTAAGGGGGACACTGGTCCTTGGGACCAAAAAAACGACCCAAAAATCAATTCTTAAAAATGACATTTTTGGAGCCTATAGCTATTATTCTTCAACTCTACCAGTTTTCTCCTCCAGGAAATCGGTATTTTGACCATAGTATTAAACTTAGATCACTGTGTGGGCTCAATCTGTTCGGGAGCAGGCGACTTAACACCGTGAAAATTTTGGACACCTGGCTGTCTTAGTACATCAATATCTCAACGTCTAGGACAGATAGACATGTCATATTGTTTGCTAAGAGAAGCTGAAGGCACTATGTATGCAATAATCAAAGCACAATTGTTCAATCACAGTTCAAGAATTTGTAATTTTGCAAAGTTTATCGATGCACGATATTCACACTTTGAATGTTGCTATTCTAAGTGCTGTAAAACTACTAATGAGGGTAAAATGGAAAAACTGCTTCAATTATTGCACTCTTTACTCACCATACCATGTAGCCATTGGTTAAAAATTATTTTTTATTGAGCCATTTTTTTTATTGTACCGAGGTACTAATAAATGACTAATTAAAATTATCTTAGGAACTAATGGATTAATTAAAAAACAATTTCATATTTGAAATCGGTATAAAAAAACTGAGCAACCTGATACAGTTTCATCAGGATTGGACTAAATATAAGGAAAATACCATACATATTTACTCGCGTAATCCTCGCACTTTTTTTTCCTGAAAATCAACGCAAAGTTTGGGGGTGCGATAATTATGTGGGGAAAATTTTCAAGCATATGTTTCGGAGTGTTAAATGCAAAGATGAATGGGTGCAAGATCAGGATTGTCAGGTCCGCAATTGTAAATACAGTTGAACCTCGATATAACGAAGTAGTACTTTTCGGGGAAAAACTTCGTTATATCGCGAACTTCGTTGCGACGAGGTTTTTGTCTTCGAGTGCCGTTAATGAAATTGTACATTCAAACAACATTCGTTTTTCTGTTTTATTCCACTCACGTGCGTTCGTGACGATATTGCAGCCGATTTTAGAAGAAACGACAAGCAAATAGAGCGGCAAGAGTAGTTCAGTCAAGCTTCGTTACCTCGAAATGGCACATCTCAAATTATTGCTTTAATTGAAATTTTCTGTAGAGTCTAGCTGCTCCCCGCGGCGCCGTGAATTTTGCTGCCCATTACCTTACAGTATTTTCTCAGCGAATTGCGGGTATCTCAAAATCTTGAATGAGATATGGAGATAATGCCGCAAGTGAAAAATTAAAGCGAGCTTCCCGTGTTGCTGCGAAGACGTGGCACGAAGCGTGCGGCATCACCGAAAACGAAACCAAGCAGTGCGGAAATCCATAAATGGCGTCAAGCAACACTGCGCTCCGTCACTTGCGCTCACGGGCTGATGGGAATGGGACGTGCAAGTAGGAGGCCCCGCAAAATAGTTAGGCTGGCTTTGTGCACCGCATGCGGGGCGGGGCGCGATTTACTGACTGTCAACTGGAACTTCACAGGACAGGGGGTAGCGGAGGGCTCCGAAAATTACGACCACATGGGGGTTAACCGGTGCTACGTCACGCAGTACACGGGCGCCTTGCATTTCGCCTCCATCGAAACGCAGCCGCCGCGTCATCTGGATCAGCAGTCCAGCGCCGCGACTGGGCGAGATTGACGCGAGTTCAATAACTAAGCATAGTTCAAAAACGAAGAACCTTTATTCTAAAAAGTTTGCAAAAGGCAAGTGACTGCATCAAATCACTTCATGATGCAGTGCGAGTTGATGCAGTCATGAAGTCAGTTATTTTTGCCTGACGTTTGCTCATGAGCGTCGGCGTAATGAGGCGATCGTAGGTGGCTACCGCTACCAATGCTTGTTCATGTTCTTGCGCGCCGGCATAACTCCGCAAAATGTCAATGGAATTGAGCACTTCTGTTGCTGTGGGCGCCTGCGTTGCCTCCTCGGTGTCGTCACCGTCCTCTACAATGGTTTTTTCTTGAACACTTTCAATTATTGCGGTGTCGTCCAATTCTTCTGTTGTGACGGCATACCCATCACTGGTGATGAAGTCGGTAAGGCTTACATCCTCGGGAACGCCACCTTCCTCGCTCAGCTGCTGCCACGCATCAGCGAAATCTGACTGTGCAGGCGCCTCTCCCTCGCTCGCTTCATCGTTGTCTCACGCATCCAGCGAGTCGCACACAGCTTTTATGCCAGCCTTTCTAAAGCAGTTTACAATAGTTTCCTTGCTCGTAGACTGCCAGGACGCAGACAGCATTTCTATGCCCATAAACACGTCAATCTTGGTGTCGCGTTAGGCCGCATGTTGAGCAAAATTCTCTCAATCATGCGCTTCTTGTAAGCACACTTCACGCTGTTGATTACACCTTGATCCAATGGCTGGATCAGGGATGTGCAACTTGCGGGAAGAAATTCCAGCTCGACGTTTGACAGCTCCGCATCAACGTGGTGCGCTGAACAGTTGTCCAGGAGAAGGCAGATTTTTCTCTTCTGCTGCCTCATTTCCTCATCCAGCTCTTTAAGCCAGTCGCTGAACAGGGCTCGTGTCATCCAAGCCTTTGCGTTGCTGACGTACTTGACGGGCATCGACCTTCCAATGAAACAATGTGGTCTTCCACTAACTCCGATGACCAGCAGCTTGCGTTTATCCATGCCATCCATGTTCGCACATAGCAACACAGTTAGACGTTGCTTGCTCTGCTTGCCGCCATGGCAACGTTAATTTTTCAGAGCCAGGGTCCTCTTCGGCAAAAGGCGATAGAATAATGCCGTTTCATCGGCGTTATAAATGTCCGCGATGTCATAGCGGGCGAGGATAACTAGAACGCGGTCACGAAGCCAATCAGCAGCTCCAATGGCATTCGCCTCCGCGCTTTCACCGCTGATTGCTTTGCCAACGATATTGTGGCGCTCTTTAAAACGTTGTAGCCATCCACTGCTAGCCTTGAATTCGTCACACCCAAGCACACTTGCAAAGTCCAGGGCTTTCTGCTGAAGTATGGCGCCACTCAGAGGCATGTTCTTTGCGCGCATTTCCATGAACCACGTGAATGTGGCTTTCTCCACGTCGTCGTACGTGGCCGCTTTCAGCCTCTTCCTTGTCCCACTCAGGCCGCTGTCGCTGACAGCGCACAATATGTTGTCCTTCGCCTTTAAAATGGTCGAAAGGGTACTCAGCGTTATTTCGTACCTGTCCGCCACTTTCTTCTTCTTCTCGCCGGCGGCTACTTCTTTGATCATTTTCGCTTTAAGATCAAGAGAAAGCACTTTTCTCTTCCGGGGCGCACCACTCATTGTTGCACAAAAGAGCACCACAATCAGAGAAAAATGACTTCTTGTGGCAGCGTGCCTTCCTGTGCCAACAAACGAGAGACGCACTAGGCTTGGATCGGATTGGATTGACAACGTTGCTCTAGACGTCAAAACGTCGGAGAGGGCACTACAGTCAAACCTGGATATAACGAAATTGAAAAAAGTTCGCAATTTTTCGTTATATCCAGGTTTTCGTTACATGCAGTTTTGGGTTAAGACTGGTAAGGATTATGCCAAAACGAAATAAAAATTCGACAGATATCAATTCAAGTGAACTCGCCATTCAAAGAATTTATTTAATAGAAAAAAACTGCGTAATTTTCACTTGCTGTTTTTGCCCGATCGAAGCCACTACTCGGCGCTCCAAGGAAACTAAGGCATCCATGGCTGCTTCATTGTCCTGCGAGCCGACGAAATGGCGCAGAACGTCCACCGCGTCCATCAGTTCCCTCGCGGTGGGAACAGCACAAAACGTATCAGGCTCTGACGAACCGTCACCTTCAAGGCTATCTTTAACGGTTTCGACAAGTGCCGCATCAGTCATCTCTTCCGTAGCCACGGCGCCGTTGTCCACGAACAAAAAGTCGCACAGCTCGACACTGTCGGGCACCCCACCGTTCATGCGTAGTTCATCACACGCTTCTGCGACCTCGGATGGGCTTGAAGGTTCGTCTTCAGTGACTGTAGCTTGAATGGCCTTATTTGCCTGAGCCTTGGCGAAGCAATTGGCGATCACTTGTGATCCGACCTCTTGCCACGACGCAGCAAGCATTTCGATTGCTTGGTAGATATCCACTTTCGTTGGCCGTTCAAGTCGGATGTCTAGGAGCATCTTTTGTATCAATCGACGGCGGTAACAGCATTTAAAGCTGTTAATAACCCCTTTGTCTAAGGGTTGTACCAGAGAAGTGCAGTTAGGTGGCAAATACTGCAGCTCGACGTTCGAAAGCTGTAGGCCTTCCACATGGTGCGCGGAGCAGTTGTCAAGCAGCAAACAAATGCTGCGACCTTCTCGCTTGACATCTTGGTTGAGCTCCTTCAGCCAGTCGGAAAAAATTGCCCGCGACATCCAAGCTTTGGAGTTTGCCACATATTTTACTGGCATCCGCCTTGTTCCTTTAAAACATCTGGGCCGGGCATTGCGGCCAATAACCAATGGGATTCGCTTGTCGCTGCCATCAGTGTTGGCGCAAAGCAAAACCGTCACACGGAGTTTACTTTGCTTTCCACCGCGGCAGTCTTCTCCTTTTAGTGACAACGTGCGGCTCGGTAACATTTAATAAAACAGGGCCGTCTCATCAGCATTATAAATGTCGGCAGCTTCATAGCGGCTGAAAATGCCGGGAAGCTTCTCGGTCACCCACGAGGTAGCAGCATCACTTTTCCGACGACACCATGCCGGCTTTTAAATCCTTGTAGCCAGCCGTTACTCGCTTTGAAGTCGTCGTGGCCCAGGATGCAAGCAAAATCTATGGCTTTCTGCTGCAAAATCGCGCCACTTATGGGCACGTTTTGTGCTCGTCTGTCCAAAAACCATGCAAACACGGCGTTGCCCACATCAGCATACGTCTACGTCTCCAGTCTTTTCTTCTGGGCACTTGTGCCCGACTCCATCGCACTGCGGATGCTTTGTTCTGCAGCAAGAATGGTTGACAGGGAGCTGGCTGGTATATTGAAGCGGGCAGCGACATCCTTCTTTTTTTTGCCGGCGGCAACCGCATTCAAAATCGAGAGCTTATCTACAAGCGACAAAACTTTGCGTTTTTTCACAGCGGAACTCATCGCAACGAACCGACACCGTAAACACACACCAGCACACGCACGTCAACACGCTGACGAAGGCGGCTTACCATAACTGCACCGCAACACCACGAAGAATTTGTCATAGTAGTGCCACCTAGTGTCAAGCTACAAAATGAAAGCTTAAAAGTTGCTACGCTTGCCACGGAGCGGCGATAGCGGCGCTCAACATCATCATTATCACCGAGGTCTGCTTGTTTGCTGCGATTGCAAGCGTTCTGCTCGCGGTCTACTTTATCTTTTAATATAAAAACTTACTTAAACAATATTCATTAAAGTTGCGCACTGCCCGGTCAAATTTCGGGCAAAACATTACAAGATACAGCTCGATGATCAGAGCCACGAATTCGTTACATCAAGGTCAACTGCCGCAACGAGTTCGTTACATGGAGGTCGCCTATACATGGGCTTCAATGGGGGATGTGTTGGGGAATTGAGAAATTTCGTAAAATCCAGGAATTCGTTACATAGAGGTTCGTTACATAGAGGTTCGTTACATTGAAACTGCAGCGCGAAACCACTTCGTTAAATCGAGGAAAAAAACACATGCATTTCAATGGAAGCAAGAAACTGAAACAAAAAAAGTTTGTTCAATCGCGAACTTCGTTCTATCGAGGTTCGTTATATCGAGGTTCACCTGTATAACGAAAACATTACTTTCAAGCGTAACTTACCTTCGTTATGAAAGTACAGGGTGAACGTAAGCTCAAGCTGCTAAAGCACTTTATTTGCCGCGCGCAACCTCCCCGTCACTACTAGCATTGCGTACTTCCTGCAGGCAATTCTACTCTTCATCAGAGTCCGTGTCAACACTGGAATCGATGGTTTCTTCATCTTCCGATGCTTCTTCGTCGTCCCACACCAGGTGGTCCTCGGTCGCATCCAGGGCGTTCGAAATTCCTGTTTTCTTGAAGCTCCTGGCCACCATATTTACATCAATCATCCCCCATGCCTCTGATACCTGGCTGCACAGCAGCTCCACGGACGGTCTTTTGATCTTGCCGCCCGGCGTCAGAGCATGTTCACCTTCGGCCATCCATTCTGCGTACAGCCTCCGGACGTTATCTTTAAATGGCTTGTTCAAAGATACGTCAAGAGGCTGTAGCAATGATGTGAGGCCGCCGGGTATAACAGCCAGGTCCGTGCGCAGTTCCTTGAACTTCGCCCGAACCGACTCTTGAAGATGGTTCCGAAAGCTATCAAGCACGAGGAGCGACGGAAAAAGAAGCGCTCCCGGTCACCGCCCCCACACAGTCTTCACCCAGTCCACCATAAGATCCGCGGTCATCCACCCCTTTTCTTGGACGCGCACGTGTATACCAGGGGGGAGCTTTCCTTTCGGGAGGGTCTTCCGCTTGAAAATGACGTACGGTGGGAGCTTCCGCCCGTCCGCCGTCACGCCTAGCATGACCGTGCACCTCTGTTCTTCGGCACCTGTAATCCTGACGTGCACAGTCCGAGCGCCTGTCTGTTCGACTGTCCTGCTGCTGGGCATATCGAAATTCAGCAGAGTTTGGTCCACGTTCCCTATCTGGGAGAGCAAGAAGTTTTTCTCCTGCCGGATCCTGATAACGAATCGATGGAAGTCCACTATTTTCTCTTCATAGGCTGCGGGCAAGCGCTGGCAAAGCGTCGTTCGCCTCCTGAGCGAGAGTCCATTGCGCCGCATAAATCGTGTGGCCTACCCGTTACTAGCGCGGAAGTCTTGCACCGGGATGCCCTCCTTTCTTGCGATAATAAGCGCCTGGTTCCGTATCAAATCAATCGACACAGCACACCCATCCGCTCGTCCAGCCTAGGTATATTCCAGTAAAGAGGATTCGACGGCAGGAAATTTCCCAGTCTTCGGTCCACGGAAGGCCCGGCGCGTCTTACCAGTCGTCTTGAGTTCGCCGTGCTGCCGTCTCCAATACCGGACGCAAAACTCGTTGACGCCGAAGTGTCTGCTGGCGGCGCGGTTGCCATGTTCCAACGCATACTCAATAGCTTTTAGCTTAAAAGCAGCTGTGTAGCTTGCGTAGCGTCCCATGGCGAAGCGGCACAAAGAGCACGGTGCAACACACAAACAAGGCAAACGAGGCCTACGAGACACTTTCGCAAAATGGCGTAGCGGTGGTGAGTGGATAAGCGGTAGCGGCGGTGGCAGCGGATGATAGCACAGTACCGCCGCCTAGTAGCACGCGCGCCCAACCATGGCAGTTAGTTGTGGCTGCAGTCAATAGATGGAGATCGCTACGACAAGCGGATGGCTTGCGGCAGTAATTTTGGGGGTGCGATGATTATGCGGGGAAAAACAAATTTTACAATTTTTGATAGCCAATGTGGGGGGTGCGAGCATTATGTGAGTAAATACGGTAGGTCTAAGACCAGTGTAAGAGGTAAGAGGTAGCTGTCCAGCAGGGGGGAGACAGGCTTACCTTGGTGAGACACTGTGAGTACTCCATGGTGAGCGTGCGCAGTACTGAGTCGGTGAACCCACTGGCGACAGCCGAGAGGTCCTGCACTGGAGGGTCATCCTCGTTGTCCTGTACCAGGGTGCTGACGTCCTTCCAGGTCAGGTTGGCCTCCGGATTCATCTCGTCCACCACACGATCTGATCAGACACACACACAGGGGGGCACATGCTCAATTTTTTCGACTTCTTGCATTAGCCGGCCAAACATGCGGTGACAGATCACTGCAGCACTTTTAAACGGGGAAATGAAGAGCTGTGTCTATTCGTCTCTTGTCCGTGTCCGTCACCCAGTAATGAAAAAAAAGAAGAAGAAAAGCTTCCTTTCTTTCAAAGTGCAAGTGGGACCAATTGCAAATAATCAGCAGCCCATCTGTTCCAACTCTGTAGCTGACTGTTGGAACTTTGTAGTCGATACTGCCACTGTAATTCACTGCAAAAGGTCAGAGCTGCAATGGTGTGCAGCAGATTGTGATGACAACAGGACGCAGTGCAGGAGCAGCTTCAAGAGCTGAAGTGCCCTGCCGTGCTGCTCTCTAATTTTTTTGTGCCATGGTGACTTTTCATGAATACGCAAGTACAGTAAAAGCCCATTAATTCGTACTTCAAGGGATTGGAAAAAAATGTTTGAATTCTTGAATTACCCTGAAAACAAAAAAAAAAAAAGAATCGCTTGCATCATGAAAAACTTATTCGACGAAAGACTGGGCAATAGATGTTTGCATTTAAAATGATACTGGCACGACGACCACAATATTTAGCGGTTGAGCTCCACCGCTACTGCGTCGCACCCCTCGCATGTCGCATGTGAGGAGGCCTCGCTGCACAAACTGCGAACAGCACATGACAAGCATGCAGTTTCGGCACACTGGAAGAACAGAACCTTGTGGACATTGGAAATGCTCAGCAGCGCTGAAGCGGCGAAAAGAAAATGGGGGGGGGGGGATTGAAAAGCCCATCGAGACATGCCAATCGACGCCAAGAACAGCACGCAGCTGGGTTTGGTTGGCTGGCTTAGGCGGGCTGGTGTGAAGCTAAGCAAAGAAAAACTGAAACTATGCGGTGTGACTGTTGACATGGTGCTGTTCACTCATTCCGCCTGCCGTTGCGCGAAGGTCAGGGGTGCGCAAGCGATTTTGCAGCATAGAATTAGGTTTGAGTAAGACTATTTGGACTATTGCTTGCTGCACTTGTCATACTTGGATACAGCTTCCCTTCCGGAGCGATTGTGAGACCCGCTGAGAGACCCGTAGCGTCCGAATTAGCAAGCATGCGATGTCGCCAATTTACATAGGCGTTGGCTGGGACTGCATTAGCAGGCCAAATTATCTGAATTTTTAAATTAGTACGGTTCGAATCAATCAGTTTTAACTGCAGTTGGGGAAACAGTGCCACCTTTAGGAATTGTTATAACAGCAGCACCAGAACATGAAACCAAAGTATAATAGAGAGCACTATATACCGTAAAAACCGGACTAGAGGTCGGACCGGAATATAGGTCGACCCCCTAACTAACCAATTCTAAAAATGAAAAATCTTTTTCAATGGGAAAAGTACCGAAAGACATCCTTACTTTGAAACAAATGCGACTCGAGAGGTTGCACAATGGTGACAGTATTTAATTTCATTTAAATGCTGCTTGTATGCACACCCGGAAAATTTTTCAACAATATCGCTCACCAATCGGCCCGCGTGTTTGTTTCTGGCACAGGCAAGTACGGCGCCGTAGAGCAAAGCCCTCCTCTTCATGAATCGCCGCAACCAGGATGGCGAGCCTTTGAATTGCGCCCTCGTGAGTCTAGAGGCACGCGCGATCTCTGCCGCTTTCACGCGGATGCATTCGGCAGTCACAGGCAGCGATCTTGCTCGCAGCGCAACGTTTCCTTCCTATTCTCGATACACTACGGTCTGCCCACGAAATGATGTTTTCTTCTGGTTGCTGCAAGTTGTAATACGCAGCTTCTGCCTCCGCCAGTACTGCTCTTTTCGGATACTCCAAATTCGCGCTGTGCCACCAGGTTCCCGTGAGCTTCCTCGTACTCAATCATGTTTTTCTTGAAGGCGACGGTAAATTGCCGTTAGCTTCCGCTTTGCATCTACTAAAACGCAAAATGGCGGCACTGCTGCTGATGGCGATGGTGATGGAGGCTGCTGACTTCAGCCACCCATTGTTGCAAGACTTCCGTATTTTTTCCGCCAATGACCGGTATATAAGACGGGGGTCGACTTTTCACCATGGTTTTTTGAAAAAAAGTTCGACCTATATTCCGGTTTTTACGGTATATGCGAGGAGCAATGCCAGCCATCGGCGCCTAGTTCGAATTAACAGACGTGGATACCGGCATATTCGAATTATCGGGAGTTTTGACCCATTGAAATACACAGGGCTTTGCCGGGACCCGGCCGTCAGTTCGAATTAACCGGAAGTTCGAATTAAGTGATTTCGAATTAACGAGGTTTTACTGTATAAGAGAGAGCACTATATACTTCTGTTGTTGAAAGTAAGATGGTGAATGGTAAGGGCACAAGAACACGATTTTCTTGCGACACAGACGAAAAAACAAAACACACACCATGACAGCTAAAGCTAAGCTTAAAGCATAAAGGAGTTTCTCTTTGATGCACACTCAGACACGCTAATGGCTGCCATAACCACCTTACTGGTGCCACAAATGGTCGCTAACACACAATTCACACCTAGCCAAATAGGTGACTCTGAGCATCCACTGCTCCCAGCTTGTTACCACCGTGCAAGTGTGAACAAATGTAAAGTTGTGCTCTGTACACAGAGCGTTGCTCTTGCTTCTGCCTTGTGCCAAGAGTGGTGGAAATTGTGCCATGTTCCACAACTCCAGTGAGCAAAAGAAGCAGTGGTGCAGCACTGTGGCGGAGGGAAGTAGACTGACCTGACATGCCCTGCTTGTTCACTTGTCGATCGTAGATGCGCTTCTCGAGGCAGTTGTCACAGACAAGGCGGTAGATGTGGCACGGCTTGGCCTGCCCGTACCGGTAGATGCGGCACACAGCCTGGGCATCATGACAGGGGTTCCACGAGGCGTCCAGCACCACAATGCGGTTCGCACCCGTCAGGTTTATGCCCAGGCAGCCCGCTCGCGTCGACAACAGGAACAGGCTCACCGCCTGGTTGCAGTTGTACTCGTTGATGAGTTTCTCTCGCTCCTGAGCCGATGTGCTGCCATCCAAACCTGCGCATTGTCACCGAGGCATGTCCCTCTGAATTCCACACTACAGCAAAACGAATTTCTTTTTTCTTTGGCAACAGTCACTCACAGGAACTCCAGTGGGAAAGGAAAGGCAAAATTTGTCGTCATCTGAAGTCTTGAAGGAATTCGATTCTCATTAATTCAACCTCACTGAATTCGAACATCTGATTTATTTAACTAGGCTCGTACAGGCCGCCAGTTTGAATTATCCAGTAACATAATCTGTAATTGTCATTACAAATTACGGGACCACAGGAATTCTTCAATTTATAGGGGATTTAAAATTAACAGAGCTCGAACTAATGAGCTTTTACTGTGCAGGCTGTGTCACACTTTATTAAGAGGGAAACCAGGAGCGCATGGCCGCCACGCTACAAGAACCGTTGCTGCAGAGAGCTGGCGAGAATGGGCGGCACCAGCTGCATGCGTGGAAAAAGCAGTCAGCTGTGCTTATTGTGCATGTGCCATTAGCGCCGATTCCCCCGGCTGTTGGCAGCAGAGCCAACAGCAGAGCTTCATGAAGCGCGTTGGTCATGCGCTCCCGGTTTCCCTCTACAACCCGTATACCGTATTTACTCGCGTAATCCTCGCACTTTTTTTCCCTGAAAATCAACGCGAAGTTTGGGGGTGCGATAATTATGCGGGGAAAATTTTCAAGCAAATGTTTCGGAGTGTTAAATGCAAAGATGAATGGGTGCAAGATCAGGATTGTCAGGTCCGCAATTGTAAATATAACGAAAACATTACTTTCAAGCGTAACTTACCTTCGTTATGAAAGTACAGGGTGAACGTAAGCTCAAGCTGCTAAAGCACTTTATTTGCCGCGCGCAACCTCCCCGTCACTACTAGCATTGCGTACTTCCTGCAGGCAATTCTACTCTTCATCAGAGTCCGTGTCAACACTGGAATCGATGGTTTCTTCATCTTCCGATGCTTCTTCGTCGTCCCACACCAGGTGGTCCTCGGTCGCATCCAGGGCGTTCGAAATTCCTGTTTTCTTGAAGCTCCTGGCCACCATATTTACATCAATCATCCCCCATGCCTCTGATACCCGGCTGCACAGCAGCTCCACGGACGGTCTTTTGATCTTGCCGCCCGGCGTCAGAGCATGTTCACCTTCGGCCATCCATTCTGCGTACAGCCTCCGGACGTTATCTTTAAATGGCTTGTTCAAAGATACGTCAAGAGGCTGTAGCAATGATGTGAGGCCGCCGGGTATAACAGCCAGGTCCGTGCGCAGTTCCTTGAACTTCGCCCGAACCGACTCTTGAAGATGGTTCCGAAAGCTATCAAGCACGAGGAGCGACGGAAAAAGAAGCGCTCCCGGTCACCGCCCCCACACAGTCTTCACCCAGTCCACCATAAGATCCGCGGTCATCCACCCCTTTTCTTGGACGCGCACGTGTATACCAGGGGGGAGCTTCCGCTTGAAAATGACGTACGGTGGGAGCTTCCGCCCGTCCGCCGTCACGCCTAGCATGACCGTGCACCTCTGTTCTTCGGCACCTGTAATCCTGACGTGCACAGTCCGAGCGCCTGTCTGTTCGACTGTCCTGCTGCTGGGCATATCGAAATTCAGCAGAGTTTGGTCCACGTTCCCTATCTGGGAGAGCAAGAAGTTTTTCTCCTGCCGGATCCTGATAACGAATCGATGGAAGTCCACTATTTTCTCTTCATAGGCTGCGGGCAGGCGCTGGCAAAGCGTCGTTCGCCTCCTGAGCGAGAGTCCATTGCGCCGCATAAATCGTGTGGCCTACCCGTTACTAGCGCGGAAGTCTTGCACCGGGATGCCCTCCTTTCTTGCGATAATAAGCGCCTGGTTCCGTATCAAATCAATCGACACAGCACACCCATCCGCTCGTCCAGCCTAGGTATATTCCAGTAAAGAGGATTCGACGGCAGGAAATTTCCCAGTCTTCGGTCCACGGAAGGCCCGGCGCGTCTTACCAGTCGTCTTGAGTTCTCCGTGCTGCCGTCTCCAATACCGGACGCAAAACTCGTTGACGCCGAAGTGTCTGCTGGCGGCGCGGTTGCCATGTTCCAACGCATACTCAATAGCTTTTAGCTTAAAAGCAGCTGTGTAGCTTGCGTAGCGTCCCATGGCGAAGCGGCACAAAGAGCACGGTGCAACACGCAAACAAGGCAAACGAGGCCTACGAGACACCGGAGAGCTGGAGACACCTTCGCAAAATGGCGTACGGCGGTGGCAGCGGATGATAGCACAGTACCGCCGCCCAGTAGCACGCGCGCCCAACCATGGCAGTTAGTTGTGGCCGCAGTCAATAGATGGCGATCGCTACGACAAGCAGACGGCTCTCGGTAGTAATTTTGGGGGTGCAATGATTATGCGGGGAAAAAAAAAATTTTCCAATTTTTGATAGCCAATGTGGGGGGTGCGAGCATTATGCGAGTAAATACGGTACTTGGCCAAATCTTTAACTGGCTTGAATGTTGCAGCGCTAACTGCACCTTGTAAAAGGCCGATTGGATGAAATTTTTTAGAAATCTGCATTGTCTGCATCTACGAAGTGCCAAAAGAAGCGGCATACACTGCAATGGTTCCAGTCCATCTCGCTTCCTCCTCTAGGTAACTAACACTCCTTCCGTGGTAGACAAGCCCTGTACCCAGAGTAAACGTGACTGCACCACCAGAACTACTGCTGCATATCCCGCTTGTTTTGGCTGTTCGTAGCTGCAGATGGTGAAGATTTGAAATAATTTTTATCTAATTAGGCAAGCACTCCACTTAAAGATTATATGACCAACAAGGGACTGCCAAATACCACACGCATCAAATTAAAGAGTGAATATGACAGTGGTTTAGCCCAGAGAAGCCTTTTACAAGGTGCATTTAGCGATGCAAAACTCGAGCCAGTTAAAGGTTTGGCTGGGTGTACATTCATTTGCAAGAAGGGCGAGCAGTCCTCCCACCCTTTTCCCTGCCACTAATGTTTGCAGCACCGTTTTGCAGCCAAAGGTAAACCGCACAGCGGAGAATGAGCAGGTGGGCTGGCACTCACGAAAGTAGTTCTTGCCGCGCATCCACTTCTCCCCGTGGGGGAGGCCCGGCCGTAGAGGCACCTCCCGGCGGCTCAGGAAGCGCTCCACAAGGTCCAGCGTGGACAGGGACTGGCTGAACACCAGCAGCTTGTCCCCAACGCCCAGCGTCTGCTCCACGATGGTCATCAGCACCAGAAACTTGTGGCTGTTCTCCAGCAGGTCAGGCAGGTACTTCTCCATCAAGGGATACGCCTGCCACGTGGAAGGGAAACACCACCGTTAGACACAGGCCTCCAATAAATAGCACATAACAGGATGCAGACATTGACGTGAAGATTCTTGTGCAGTAGAATCTCAATGCAAAGCTCACGGGATTGCAAAAAATATTCGTACCATCTGAAATCAGCATTATCAAAAACGTACAAAACCGATACAGAGGAACAAAGAAAATGCATCCCCACAGATCTGTTTACAGCTGATGCATTTACCAATTTAAGGGGGGACGAGGGTCTTAAGACTAACTTTTTTATTTACGGCTAGAATCTCATGAAATTTTGCACACAGATGCCTTTTTCTCTTCCGATTCAAAAAATGTAATCACAATTGAGCTGATGGTCTTAGATCAAAAGTTATCTTACAAAGTCTAGAGCATAATTAGGTAATTTCTTACGCAGTTTTAATGAACTTTCTCGTCAAGTTTTTGTTGCTCTTATTGCATTGACAGCCGGAGAGCTTCCATACCCCAAGAAATCCTTTGTTTTTCTCTAAAGGCATGTCATCCTGATAAATTATGTCGAGAGTAAAAGGTCGCAGTATTTGACTGTGCAACTTGTTAAGCTAATTGGAGATTACTATTTATGCGTGGCCTAAACAAAAAAAGTAAGATGTCATCGGGTACCTCATTTCTCTCCGAAGAAAATGGTACCAAGGTTATTCTTGTGAGACAAAATGAAGTTATCAAAATCCTGTGAAAGGGTGAGGAGATTTGACTAAAAGTATGAAAATGAGAAAAATGCATTTGAAGTTTGACCATATGCTATAAGATGAATGGTCTGTAGCTTCACTCTGATATTTCCCACCAAAAATGACATGTTCTTCTCATTTCCAAAACTGTCTCCGGATTCTAAATATGCCGCTGATATGGAAACGTAAACTCCATGAAATTAGCAAGTAGACGACAAATATTTTAATGAAAGTTTTGTATTCCAAGAACCTTTACATTTCTGTACATATGCAATGGCCAGGGAAAAATCTCGACGACGCTCTCCTTCGTTCCAGTGTACTGCGCAGCAGCAGCTGTCACCGGTCATGTATTGTAATTGCACCGAAATTTTAGTCGCAACAGCAAGCCACCGAAAGGCCCTTGAAAGTTTGTGCTAGGATGGGGCCCCTTGCGTTACATGACTCGAGGTGCATGGGAGTTGCCATGAAATACAACCAGAGTTAGCAATATTCGCGCCAAAATGTCTTTTCTAGTCTGAAAAGGACACTGTAGGTGGCAAAATCCAGAATGAGTTCCTGCGCCAGTGGTTGTTTTGGTCAGTGGTGCGTGACAATTCGAAAAAATTTGGGGGGGGGGGGCTGAAGCCCCATAAGGCCCCGGCCACCACCCCTGGCTACGCCCCTGTTGAGGGGTGCATATGACATCATAAGCTTCACGTACTCTTACAAACAAATTGGGTACACAAGAGACAACAGCCGCTCAGAAAGAACACTTGGCATGTTTAAGAGTGTGCCTTCAATTCGCTCTGTGAGTCAGCCAACTGTCATCCCAAAACCAGCTTGCCCAAATAAGCACCCTCACACACTGTGACTGACGTGGGTATCCCATGACTGAACATAAACAGCACGACAACAAGCACATAGACTACAACACCACACCAGAACAGGGTGCCTTTCACTCACCCATTCGTAGCTGATGTTGTTGTCCGACTTCTCTCTGAAAGGCATCAGGCCCTGTTCCTGAATGTACTTGGGTTTGTTGGAACCGGCGGCGACCACGCCGCCACCGTCGCAGTTGGCCCCGTAGGCGTACGGGGACGAGTCCTGAGACTGGCCCAACGAGTCCGCGCAGCCCCCCGACAGGCTGCTATCTGGCCCTGCACAGCTGTTTTCCGCAACTACGGAGTCTGGGAGGCCTGCTGCATTGGTGTGGTGGTGGTGGTGATGGTGGTGGTGGTGGTGGTGCTTTTTGGCGAGCGAGCTGCTCTCCTTGCCCGTTGGCCCTATCATGTCGATGTCCAAGTCGATGTCCAGGCCTTCCTCGCTCTTCCTGTCTTGCACCAGGTTGAACAGGATGTCGGGGTGGTTCCACACCTGTGGAGATGAGCAAACGAGGCGATACTCATTCATGGGTCCTGGCTTTCAATAACGCTGGCGAACAGGTGCCACTACCAAGGCAAAATGCACTCAAATAGGTATCATACCACAAAATAGTGACCATCGTCACATTTCATCACTTGCTACACAGCGCAGTGCTTACATATCATGGATGAGAGTTGCTAGATCTGTCGGTGGTATCATCTCGCATGAAAGCTCCTGCGTACCAATGCATTCCACCAAACAGCTAGCACGGGCTGTTCTCTTGGATTACTGCCTGCTGTACTATTACCTTCAACATGTGCCTATTGACTGCGACAATGGTCCCATAAGTGGAAAGAAAAATTTTGGGACATGCATACTTGCTATCACTGCTTCATTCCACATCACATCAGTCATCTGAACCCGCCAATACAGACAAAACGAATGAACGCTGTAACACAAGACAATGATACCCTTACTGCTACTGCTTCCCACTCAACATGCTTCAGTTTGGTGTGTTGATGCAGCTTCAGGAGCCAAATTCAGACTTGGTATAAACAGACAAACCATGCCAGGCATATTCTGTCTGACAGAGCATGCCAGCAGATATGCAGCCACTCAGTCAAATGCTCTCAGCAGCAGCAAGTCACTTTGCTAGACGCATCACAAGGGGAGGTATGGCCAAAACGGACGCTTGAAAGTATAGCCCCATACATCACGGCATTCAGAGAAATGAATAAAAAGCCAGGCAATGATCACATTGGTTTCTCACAGACTCTGCATGCTCAGTGAATCTCAATGGGAATGCCTCGCAATTTATTCAGCACTGGATGCAAGCTATGGATGATTTGCATTGCCATATGCCAGCAATTTGCAATAAAATAAAATAAAAAATGCTGGAAACAAGGAATGAATACAAAGCAAAACCATTTAGTTGCTTTTTGCTTTTAGGAACGGCTGGTGAGCTACGTATAGTGTGACGCATAGGGGAATGTTCAATGCTAAAGTGAAACAAAGTCTTCAATAAATTACAATATTAATGCTAAAAGGTTAATGAGTTTTTTTTTTTGTGCCGAAGCATAACTGTGCACCCTCGTCGCATTGTAGTGGAGGGCTCCGGATTAATTTCAACCACTCAGGGTTCTTCCACATGCACTGAAATCTGATGAATGGGTGTCTCCACACACTTGAACTCCATCGAAATGTGGGCGATACCATTTCACAGCTCCGGTCTACAAGCACTCCCTTGAGGAACATTCCAGTACCCCCCCCTGCTGTTACAACCACGATAGGACGACTGCTTTAACACACAAATAAAGGGCAATCAATCGCAGCTGTTCGTCCTTCCAGCCGAGAAGAGGACGGTGGCCTCGCACTGACCTTGCAGCAGACGGCAAAGAACTTGAGAGGGTTGGTGACCCTGTAGTTGTGAAGAAACTCCTTGACAAACTCCCGGTACAGCGTCCTCTGGATGGGCGTCATCCGGATGAGGAGCACGTGCTCTTCCTTACGCGGCAGAGCCTCCCGGAGCACCGCATGGCCCCGCCTGAAGAAGGATGTGCGACAAAAAAAAAAAAAAAGGTTAACCAATAATGGCCTCTCACGGCCAAAAGCAACGCAGGTATGCACTTGGATATTTGGGTACACTACCTAGGTAGGCCAATCTAAAGCTAGGCAGGGCGGTGCAAGTAAATACTGTGGAAGCACAAAGAAACAAACACAGGACACTTGCCTACGTAAGAAGCATTTGGTGCGGGTTCCTGCTGCCTCGTAGACGCACAGACATTTGCCACAACTCAACCCTTTATCCATCAACCATTACTGCATTTGATGCAATGATCCCCCACCTCCATAAAATATCCACTAGGCACTCCTTCGGTGACCTTCAATGCAACGACAGATGAGCCCATCATTTTGCAGATCCGCGAGAATACATAAGAAGACAGTGCAGGCCATGGACTGCCAAAATTTTGGAAGTGGGCCATGAAACCTGTAACATGTCTCCACCAAGTACTTTCGCACGGCAAATGCCGATTTAATCATACGTACATAAAAACTGCACCTCCATCTATAGATCAATGAGCTGCTATAGCCCCTATCTGCCTACCTAAGATAGAAGCACCCCAAGAGCTTGTGCATGAGTATGGCACCCAGCCCAACAGCAACCAATGCTCTGTCCTCACTACTTCAAAGAGCTTTCAGTGACTTGGCAAATGGTCAGTTCCATCTAGCCAGTGACACATGAATCGCTTCTGATTTTGTGATTCAGCTGTTCAATGATTCACAGGGCACCCTACATTACCACAGAGAGAGAGAGAGAGAGAGAGAGAGAGAGAGAGAGAGAGAGAGAGAGGGGGGGGGGGTGGGGGGGGGGGGGGGGGAGAGAATTCGTAAAAGTGAGGCAGCACAGCCCACCTCTGTACAAATCCCTGCAGCAGGCTGTGGAGGACGTGCGCTCTGAAGCGCATCAGCTGCCGGTCCTTGGGTGTGCTGTCCAGGCACTGGCCATTCTGGATGGGCCGCTCAAACATATTGCAGAACTCGGAGCGGGTGCCCAGGTATGAGGGGCGCACGAAGTCCACCATGCACCAATACTCGAGCAAGTTGTTCTGGAGCGGGTAGCCCGTCAGCACGATGCGCCGCCTGCGGGAAAAAACGCCACCATGCATCAGGTCTCACGAACATGACTTCGGTGCGAGAGGCCAACACTGGCTCAAACCAGCAGGCTTACATGCCTAAAGGGGCACTGGAAACGCTGCAACCAATTTGCGTTCTCGGCAAAATTAAGACTGTTTTGCTGATGTTTGCCTCAGCTGCAAAAGATGTATTTAGCACCGAGAAAATTGGGACTCGCCACTGCCACTGAAGTGCAATTGCTTTACGGCGTTGCTACCCCCCTTCACGAGACAAAACTTGGAGCAAAACCACACCTGCTGACTGAGATCCATTCAAGTGAACACTCACTTAGTTCGTATGCTCTTGAGTGCAGGTGGAAGTGCTTGCATTGCAGTTCTTGATGCGGTTGCCCCTTCATCACAGATTACCAGATCGGGGGCCTGGGTTCACTATGGCTTGGTAGATATCTGCGCAAGAGAAGGCGGGGAACTAGTACCGAGCATGCCCTGAGCATGTATTTGGCATCAATCAATCAATCAGTTTACTTTGCACTAACAAAAGACGATTTACAAAGTTTCTGGCCTGTCAAAAGCCTCACTTGGCTTCCACGGCAGTGCCTGGCAGACAGCGAAAAGTCGCAGGCAGTGCTTTACAGAAACAAAGAAGGATAAATAAGTAAATGACAAAAGCAAACATAAAGTAGGTCAGAAACTTCCAAATTTAACTCGCCAATGCTGACATGCGTCCCCCAATGCACCTCGCCATTGTTAACTCGCCAACAATTTAACTCGTCAGTGTTGGCATGCACTTGCAAAAGCTCTTGTGTGCACTGCAAACCACACAAATTAATGCGCAAAATTTTTTAAATAAGCGATGCGAGTACATTTTTGAAGAAATTTACAAACAAGCCAGAACAATATCGCTACCATTGTCAACCTGTTATATAAACTACAATGAAGCTATATTAGCCTTTCACTGAGGATGTACTGGAAACGCTTGCACAATACTGACATGGCTACTAAAGAAAAACTGAGATCACAGTGGTGACCCAAATTGGAGAAATGCAAAAGCATTGTGTTGCTTCTATGTAAAGACATGCAGTGACGTCAGCAGATGTGACGTCATGGAACTTTCTAAAATGCAGATTTTTTTTCCACGACGCCAGTATGTGTTCCATGATGTCATTGGGTGACGTCCGCGGCTGTTGTGACGTCCAGATAATATGACGACTTCAGTGGCTATTATGACATCTTGGTGTAATTTTCATGTTTAATTAAAATTAGATAATTAAAAACTCATCAACCAATTTTTTTTCCAGAGCAAGATCTCATTGCACACTATATAACACAGTCAAACTTTTGCATATTTATCTTCATAGAACGACGTAATCGTGCGAACAAGTTTTGCGGACACGAAACACTGGACACAGCCTAGTAATGCTTGCACATTAATAATGTTCAGAGGTCATAGCATGTTAAGAGGTGTGACGACCGACCCACCTTCCAGGAGCTGTGAGCTGCGAGAGTCATCCTCCGGCGCCGAGAGGTCCTCTTTTTTAGGACTTCTCCGGCGGCTTGCTTCAGCGCCAGCATCCTGTACATCTCATAGCCCATCAGCAGCACACCGCCCTTCTTTGTGCCAGTCCACTGCGCACACACAGATCAGTCAGTAAAGATGTGAAAAGACTCCCACAAGTGGTCTTTCACAAATGCAGGCGACCAGAAGGACATAGAGCTAGGTAATGAACTCTTTGGTTTTTGTTTTTTGAAAAATTTGGCGGACTTTTTTCGGTGCTCATTTCAGAACGCCACTTCGTTTTTTTCTTCCAGCAAATAATATTTTATACTTGGGAATTTTCCGGTTTTTATCGTTGAAATATGTGGTGTCCCTGTGCAGTCAAAAGTGACGTACAGTTTACATTAACTTTTTATTTCAAAACCAGCTGCTCATGTAGCAGTACGTACCACATAACTGGCTATCTTAGAGCTGTCGTTGCAGAACAAAGCCGCAGAGTTGTAGGAAAAGCAAAAATACCGAAGTTAAATGATTAGGCCATGAGACAAAACATAAGTGGGAGTTTAGTTCTGAGAACTTCATTGTCACATTCTCGTTAGACTTGTGCTAAACGAGAGGACTGCGCACCCTATGCTCCGCATGCTGATGCAGCAATGGCTGCTTGTTGTGGTCCCAAAAGTGTTTTCCTTTCCTTACATGCAGTGGACAGACCCTACTTAATGAACCGATGGCCTCAAGTTGGCTATAAGTTTGAGCAGGCGGCACTATGCTAGCCAGTAGCACTTAGCTAAGTGATCGAGCCTTCCTATCTGCAATGGCATGTCTGAGTCCATGGATCAATGCTCATAACTCACAGTCACTGTACAAAGTTCTTAAGATACCTCCGTCTCACCATGTTCGTGGTTCCAGTACTTCCTTCATTTTCTCCTGTGACTTACTGTGACTGGTACTGAACAGCCAATTAGTCGTGACATGCATGCCAGAAATGCTGACCTTTCTCGGTTAAAAAAAAAATTTCAAAATATGAATTCAGAGCACTTTAAGCAGTGTTTTTCGGTTTAAACCGAAAAGTCCAGCCCCTAGACATGGCTCAGTTAGCAATGCATGTTTGCGCATCCTGCGACACCATAGTGCAAAATCGGGTGATGTAGTTATGGAGTTCACTCCTATCATTTCGAAAAGCAACAACTGAAAGTGCACCCAGCCATAGCAGTTTTGGAGGCTATACTTTATAGACTTGGACTGTAAGCCAAACTAGAACTCCCTGTAACACTGCTGCCACAAGATTGTCCGTACAGCTGCCACTTCCAAACACAGCTTCATAGCTGCCATCACAAGATATTTCAAATGGACGACAAGAGTTTAGTTGGCTGTAAATTCTGAATACAAGCTTTAATTCAAGCTGATTTTATAGGTCTCAATTAGATTGGATAATAAAAAGGACACTACATGAACCATGAGACTAAAATTACATCTGATAAAAGTGCATCAACAACAAAAATTCATATTTATATCAATACTTCAGACTGTTGCAACCATGCTATCAGCTCAATGTTCCCATAAGGCAGAGCAAGGCCACAGAAGAATTGTCACCTAATCTGACACAAGGGCTTCTGAAGATGACTCTTGGAATTTGGAATCACTACGGTTTCATTTAAAAGTCATAACAGTGCACACGGGACAAAGGCGACAGCTATTCATGAGAGAGTACCAGGCTTGGAACTCGAGCACCCAGCTAAAGAGGCCACACATGCAATGTTTAAAGACTGCATCACAGTGCACGGGCCCTTTGTACGCAAACCTTCTTTGAATTCACAAAACGTGACACCTCTTACACTCATAAATGCAATAAGCAGCATGCCCCTGCCGGTACTCACAGATCAACTCGGCCCTGGCTGTAGTGGTGCGGTAAATGTCATTGAGGAGGTAGACGTGGTATGAACGGGGCCGAACCTGACCAGAGTCGATCAGGTTCTGCGGAACAGCTTCGGGTGCGGGCACCCACTTGTCGAATTCCGCCAGCCAGTTCTGCAAAACAAGGCACGTGCCATTATTTTTCTTCTGTAGCAACGTAATCACCCTCTGGCCCACACCGAAGTCATCAGCACCCTTCAACATGTACGGGGTCAGTCAAAAGTTTCCAGGCCACACGATCTGCTTTTGTGCAGTATAGTCAGGCTGTTACGCCACCCCCGAAGCTCAAAATATCTGTAGAGGGTAGAAGTATTGGTCTAACCTCTCAGAACCTTGATAGCTTTATCAGCATCATAGGCGCCCGGATATAGTGATGAGAAGGAGAGAGACCCTGTGGTCTGGGAACTTTTGACCAACCCTGCACATGCTGCAACATTAACCAGTTCTCTCCCAAAGCAATGCACTGTAGGTAAATTGTGTTAATGCGTTACAGTAACATGTTAAGAAACTTTGCAAAGGCTTTGCTTTGACTGCAACAGAAAAAAAGAACAACACAAGATTAAGGGGACATCTGAGCTGCGCATTTAAGGGTATGAAGCAGTAGCATTAATAGCTCTCTGCAGCAGTTCCTCTTCACATTCGCTTCACAGTCCCTTCACATACACCACGGGAGACCGGTGCACTACTACGCTGCCCGAACCGTGCAGGCAGCACGTCACCGCAAAGAAACAAGCCACAAGCGTGGGTGCACTCCAGACCAGTTTTTTGCACAGCGTAATGTTTTGTCCTTACTGGCGCGACGCGCAAGATGAGTTAGCAGCGCTGTGGCGCTGCATGTTTACGGTTTCACGCAGATTCTGGTGTGGGACGCATGCACGGTCGTACTGGGTGTTGCAGGCATTTATCATCCATCAGCTCCCACTGCAACGTACCACATGGGCAAAATTGTGCACACATGATGCAGTTCTCTGGGCTGACTTTTTTTTGTAATTAACAGCTGCCAAGTTGAGGGTGCAGCCCTTACTCGGGAGCGGCTCTTACACGAGTATATACGATAGCCAGGAGACAAGCTTGAGAAGAGTCCTTTGCACATAAACGCTAGCTTCACGCACTCAACAATGCATCAAAGAATCACAATGTTGCCACACTTGCTCTGGGCCTAGTGAGCACCCACATTTCTTCCCTAGTCATTCCACAAGCAAAGCCCAGCAGCCACATACCTGGATGGTGTTGATGGGAGTGATGCAGAGCACCTTGCGGGCTGCCGTGTGCCGCAGAAGAACGTCCACAAAGGAGATCACCTGGATGGTCTTGCCCAGGCCCATGCTGTGAGCAAGGATGCAGCCAAAGCCACTCGACGTGTCGAAACGGCCCACGCTCTCCACAACGTTGTCAAAGAGGAACCGGATGCCGCCAATCTGGTTTACAAATGCAAGACACAAGTCGCGGCATGAGAACTGGAAGAAGTGACACCTTTTCATTTCCAGGAGGCATTTTTGTCTGCGTCACGATTCATGAACACTTTGCAGAAGGACGATTGGGTAAACCAGAACAGCAGGTATTCCAGGACAAGAACAGAAAGGTGGTGGAGGAAGCAAGCATTCTTAAGACGAACCTGATGAGGCTTGACTATGGGTGCCAACTGCGGCGCCAGGAAGACATCTTGGTCTTCGGGTGGATGCCCCACGTTGACCAGAACTCGGCCCATGGAGTCTGGCTGATTAACAGCATCGTTGATGTGTGCTCCATCGTTAAGGTCATCGCCCTTCTCGTCGTCTGCGTCATCACCATCGCTGACTACCATGACCACATCGTCGTCATCTTCCTCAGGTATCTTGGCCTCGTCGGATGATGAAATGTCAATCACATCACCTAAAATGGAACAAAAAGAAGTTACTGCCTCTTTGCATATGCCCAAAGCCTATAACGCTAAATTGACAAATCTAACATTTAAAAGAAAAATCAATAAAAGAAGCCCATATATGAGGTGCAATATTGTGTAGAATAATCACCAATACATGTTCAAGGCTCCTAGCCTCTCCAATCGCACAATAAATTGCAGATTTAAGCATTCTATGCGGCGTTGTATGTTTGCAGCCACGTTCTCTTTTCTAATCAAAATGTTGTCACGGACACCAGTTGGAACAACAGTGTGACTGCCGGTCTTTGACATCAAAGACTGCTGGTGTAGTCCCTGCAAAAGTTGTGCAAACCTACGGCGTTGCGACGCTCGTCAATTCAGATGCAGCTTGGCTGCTCACATCGGTTAATTCAGATGAGCTCCCAAAGGGGTCCGGCATCACGGCATGATTGACAGAGCAAGCGATAGTACAAACAACACTCTTGAAGCCTGAAGTGCATTTTGCCTCTGCATCTGATCTCAAAGCACACAGTGACAGGCGTGGCAACACGGAGGGTGTTCTGCTGCCAAAAAATAGAGCGGCTGCATAAGTTCCGGTTTCGCTTTCCTGAGCCTCGCTCCAGAGAGCAGTGAAGGCAGCCCGGTCGTACATCGGCCAGCCAGCTGTTAACAGTTTTGCACACTTTTGGACGCTGCTTGGCTTGTCACTGGTCTTTATTATTTAATTATTTATTTTTCCCATAAGGCACCATGCTGTTCCAGAACCAATGGGGGGTTTCCCTTTGCTTCTGTCCCCATGGTTACTGCCTTTTTCCTGTGTGTAGCAACTGCACGCTCATTGCACTTTGTGTGGCCGAGCCTCTGCACACGAGACGACCACACCACACTATGAAGGAAGCCGCGCATTTGGAAGCAGTTCTGCTTTGGCATTCCCAACAGTGTGTGTGCAGTTAAGAGTAACAGCAAAATATTGTCGTAGCTGCGCAGTTCCCATCTCGAAAGCATGTGGCTACACTGCTCAGGTTTTCACCAAATAAAATTTCATAATGTGAAGCTAAGCTCTTGGCAGCATTCTTTAATTTGGACCTAGGGGTAATTCGATTCCGACAGTTTTCCCAGCCCCTTAGACCGAATTAATGAAGGTTCGCTCTACTAGGGCAGCTTTGGTGCACTTATAAGTTCAAAACCTCCAGAAATGAAGGAAGACTCCTGTCCTCATTCCCTCATACCCTTCAAGCCTCAAGGGGGCTGTGTCTCCTTGGATGAACAGTTCAAAAGAAAAACCCTGCGGCCTAATGATTTTTGAAGATGTACATGTAAACATACACTCCCCGTCAAAAGTACAGAAGTACAGAGCCCAAAGGGTCTCTTTCGGGGCCATGCTGTGCAGCTCGTTACACATCATCCGCTTCCTAAATGTCTCGAAAGTGAAACTTTCCTCCTTGCCCCTCCAACGTTTAGGACTTTTCTACCACGGGTACTACAAGAGTCCCAATACACGGCCTGAAAGAGAATCCCCCTAGGCTCTATAAACGTTGACAACAGCTCTGCACAGACATCGTAATGCATGTGTGCGCATCAGCCCCATCAAGCATGCGTGAATGTTCGCATGAATATTCGCAACCTGACTTGACAGTACAGTTGTCCATACTTGTCCAGAGCGCTTGAATGGCGTGTTATGTTGTGCACTTGTGACAATTTCAGCCCTCTGGTAGGCCCGATATAGCTTTTAAAGACATCAGAAGTTAAACACAATCCGTGGAATGTGCAGCAATGATAAGGGCTTGTTTCGAGCCCTAAGCCAATCATAAACGACAGAAGTGTATTCTCCAGTGTGCCGTTCCAACACTCTAAACAGATGTGCAGACAACAGCAGAAGGGTGTGTCTAAATTATGCGGTCGAGCAGAGAAAGCTCTGGTCGCTCACCAGCTCTTCGGGGCACAGCCGCTTCGTCCTCCGATGCTGACTGCGAAGCACTGTCCTCGTCCTCACTGCTGCTGCTGCTACCCAGGGCGATGGGAGCGACCGCGGCAGGGGGCACCGGTCCTCCCGACAGGTTCTGGCTCTGCAGGGCGCGCATTCTGGCCTCCTGGAGGCGCTTCATGCGCTCCTGCTCCTCCTTCTGGGCGTTCAGTGTCACCTCGTCCAACTCCGTCTCATTCTTGATGTCCCTGCACACGGGGCACGGGCAAACGAGACGGCTGAGCTTCATAGCAGTCAACTCATAAGCTCATTACCATCATAACTTCCCCTACATGACTACAGAACTGATCTCCAACTACCCCAATGCTGCACCAGCTGCGACCCACTATACCAGCTAAGTTCCTGACACTTCCAATTGTTCCATCCAAGAAAGAACTTTCAGGTGAGGACTATAAGTTGCGGTTAATGCCTGGGCACATGGCTTTTTTTCCTTTTGATTACAAATGCAAATGTTACTCCAAACAACACTCTCCCCTTCTTGAAAAAAAAAAATTAAGGCTTTATGTTACTCTTCTACAGCATACAGCATCAAAATATGCATAGTAACTGAATTAGATATCTCAGCTTCAGAACTTTTTGCGCCAGGACTCCTTCAAAGGGTGCCTGAAACAATGTTTAATTGCCACTCCTGCATTTGTTTCAACTTTTTATCAACTTTGCGGCTTACGTCAGACATGGCAGTAATTAAATTACTGTAGCTTCATTACAGTAATGAAGTCACTTTTCATGATAATGTATAATTCATTACTTTTCTTGGCTGGTAATTTAGTTGTGTAATGAATTAATTTGGAGCAGCAATTTCATGACAAAAGTGATGAATCACTCGTGAAATTAGTTTTGCTGAATAATTAGCCCACGCTCCTTGTATCGCCATGATTTGGGCTCGTGTCGGGGTTGAGTGTCTACAAAGCAAGAAAAACGCATGGCCAGCAAGCCAGCACTCCAGCAAACTGGCGCATGCGGACGAGAGGCGATGTGAGCGCGGGCATCAGCACTGCCTTGGTGAAGAGCCTATATAGGACTGGTACGCATCCTCCAGCACTGCGTACGGTTACATATAGACATGCCACACGGCCACCAGGAGCGCTCCGTGACCATGGCACGCTGCATTGCACCTACCCACAGACACACTGTGAGTGCTTGAGCGAGTACTTTCCTCCAGACTGCTCCATATATATTGTCAGGTCATCGCACTGACAAGAAGTCGCAAATGAGATTTAACAAACTTGGTTGTGAGTTTTAGGAAAAACTAGCTTCTGTGACCAGATTTGCAGCCCTATTTTGAACTCAAGGGAAAAATAGGCGACAGCATCGCCACAACATGCTATTTATTTCTGCCAACGTGCCTCCAAAATAAGTCAAATGAGCCGCAGAACTGGCAGCTTGTCTATGCGCCAGTGCATTTCCGGGAGGATTGGCGTGAAAGAGTAGTCAATGCACTCCCGCTGTTTACGCGTATGAAAAATTCTTCAAAATCAAGAAGGTGGGACCATATCACGCAGTTAACGATGACCATCTGATAGAATAGTGATGCAACCAATTATACAAATTTTGCGATTTGACCTCATCTATGTTGGCAAAGCAGCTGTTCAACGGACTAGGGCTACCTTTCTTCAAAGAGGGGCAAAATTTACGATGGCCACTTTGAACAAAGAAAGAAACCTTAAAATTTTTTAGGACCTATGGCCAATGCGGAACTTTTTATGTGTCAAAACTAAAAAGTAATTTAGAAGTAATTTTCATCACTTTTCGGAAGTCATTGTAATTAATGTGATTAATTTTTGAGAGCAGTAATTGCAATGTAATTACCTTTACGAGATTTTTAGGACAGTAATTAGTCATGTAATTTATTTATTTTTCAAAAGTAAATTTGCCATGTATGGCATATGTCGGGTAAGAATGGCTTATATACATAAAATGAAAAAAAATAATCTTCCCACCCTGGTCATTTATTTATCGGTATACTATCATTATTTTTTTCATACCATGAGGGAGCCTGGAGGAAGTAGAAGAGAAAAGTGAAGAATGAAGAGAAAGACAAAAGAACGCCAATGCACGCCTGACTGAATAATGTGCATTCATAAAAAAGGGTGCCTCATAGGCCTTCCCGACTGCAACAACAGGTTCGCCAGAATCATGTGCATGCCTATGGGCTAAACCAGTGGAAGTGTTCATGGTGTTTAGTTGAAATGAAAAGAGCAGCCACACCATTTGAGCTCATCTCCCCTTGACTGCAGAAAGCCCAGATGACCCCACAGCTGCGTGAACAGCTTTTTCAAACTAAAAGCACAACACGCTCACGAACATTACACACCATAAAATATGTTTGAAAATATATGTCCACTCATCAGCAAGAAAAAAGAAACTTTGTGGTCACTATTTCTTGCCATAGCTTCTATGCCACTGCGGCAATGTCGGAGTACCTTAAACGCTGTTTTGATGTGAACAAGCGAACGAGTAATTATTCCATAAAGGGAACACCTTGAAGAATGCAAGTTACTGCACCCAGTCAGCAGTGTAGAAAGCCGTACAGTGGCAAGCATTTGGAGATATACTAGGGTTGCCAAGCCAAATGCGCTTCAATAGCGGCACGCACTTCACTCATTCATTCAATGATGGCTGTTCAAGCAACTCTTTTCAGCGCAACTGAATGCCACAATCACTTCCACGCTTTAGCCAATCAGAAAGCACTTTTGAGGATCACTCCTCCCTGCAATCAAAGTTCGATGATGGGCCCAGAACACAATAATCATTAGTACTACCATTTCTCACGACCGGCATTGTGAAAGCGTCATGTAACACAGCACCCAGCAAACAGTGATGACATGGACTTTCACAATTTCCGAAGTGATATCTACACGAATTGGAGAAAAAAATAGCGCCAAACCACGCGCACCACAAGAAAGAATGAAGACGAGACACAAGCACAAAGACTAGACACAAACGCTTGTGTCTCGTCTTTGTTCTTTCTTGTGGTGTGCATGGTTTGGCGCTATTTTTTCTCCAATTGAAGTATGCCCTAACTAGCCCAAAAAGAGGTGTTAATGCAGTATCTACATGACATAAGCCACCAAAAGCTGATCCATCCCCGACATCAGTCCTCATTTAACCTCACTGAACTATACTAAAGCCTACAGAACTCATACTATGCAGCAAAGGAACCTGTGCTCACACAGTGACGTCCACAGGATGCGGTGCAGTATTTCCCATTTTATAGCACACGTTTCCTAAGAAGATTACGCTGGGTATTCTATTATTACTTCATGCACCGTTTATGCATACAAGGAAATCGAGCCATACAGGTGCCTTTACTTCGTTATTTTGTACTAATTCTTACTTAAATTCACATAGAAACCTCCTAGGATCAGCTCAGATGAGAAGACGGCACATCGAAGCACCTAAATATGATTAAAGAAAAGAAAAATGTCCCTACATATGGCTCACCGAATGTTTTTCCTCTGAAGGCCCACTTTCTTGGCATCAGCAGGAATGTCCTGCTTCTGTTTCTTCTTGGCCCCCTCCTCTTTCTTCCGCCTTCCTTTGGTCTTCTTGGTCGGTGAGCCGGCTGCTGCGGTGTCAGGCTTAGCTGCATCCTCTTTGGTGTCGTTCTCAGCTCCCCCCTCAGCCGGAGTGGCCTCTGGCTTTGGCCATTTGGCTGCTGTTTCAGTGCTTGCTTCTGGAGGTATCCATGTCTGCTGCTGCTGTTGCTGCTGTTGCTGCTGCTGCTGTTGTGGTTGTGGCTGGGGCTGTGAAAAGCCCGATGTCGTCTGCTGGCCCATTGAGTTCACGGACATGTCATATCTCTGCTGCTGCTGGTGAAGAAGATGTGAATTCGGCACGCCAGCGAGTGGATCATGCCCATAGAGCTCAAAGATGGGCTGGATGTTGGTGTCGAGGCCAGTGGAGGCCATGCTGTTATGCATCTGTGACTGAGGTGCCATCATCTGAGAGCTTGAAGACATGGGGTGCAAGACGCTCTGATGGTTCATACGTTGTGTTGACGTCGGAATGTGGTGCTGCCCCATGCCGCCATAGCTGCTTTTCTGCTGCGATTGCTGTGGCTGCTGCTGCTGCTGCTGTGGCTGCTGTGGTCTTGGTACCATGGGCCTTTGAATTTGGTGATGTTGTTGCTGCTGTTGCTGCTGGTGCTGTTGCTGGTGTTGCTGCTGGTGCTGCTGCTGGTGCTGCTGTTGATGTTGCTGCTGCTGATGAGATCGACTCGTCTGGCCGCCCACCATTCCATCGTGCTGGGCCATCATTGACGCTGGCGAGGACAGTTGCTGAGATGATGGGGACATCAGCGAGCGCTGATGTTGGCTGGAGATGCCAATGGACTGATGCTGACTCGATGGGATCGGCTGGATTGGTGCCGGGGATGACATAGCCTCGTGCTGAGATGTGGCTGGTGAATGGTATGTAGGCTGCTGAACAGCTGACTGATGAAGGTGCTGAGCAGGGGATGGCATGGACTGCTGCTGCTGCAGGTGCTGAGCTGTAGCCAGTCCATGCTGGAGGTATCCAGGTTTTGATGGTGTCGTAGAGGTGTGGAAAGGGTTAGACATGTGGTCGTTACGCGTTACGTGTTGTGGGAAATACTGTGATGAGTGAAGCCCGCTTCCCGCCGACGCTGCCGTGCCATGTCCAAACCACCAGGGCGATGCGGCGGAGGCAGAGTACAGGTCATTGCCAGCAGAGTAGCGCGACTGGTGGGGATCAGTGGGTGCGGGTGTGTACTGCTGGTGGGGCAGCCAATAAGGTGAGCCAGTCATGGAGGAAGGAGCGGGGCCCGAGGTCCCCGAGTGGATGTCTGCAGCCATGGAGAAAGGTGACTGGTGGAACCAAGGATTGGCGGCTGCGCTTGGGTTCAAAGGGGCGGATCCCGGCATGGCCTGGGATGAGCCGGAGCTCGGAAAACCCGGGAACATGTCGGTAGGCGCCGGATCGGTGCTCCTGCTACAGCTGTTTTCAAGGAATCCTGCACATTTTAAAAACATTAGCCGGTAGAATGTATCGACACATCAATGCAAACAGCGAAAATGGATCAATAGGAAAATTTTCATAGCAAGATTCCTACCACTAAAAATTTCTGCTCCCTGCAGTTAAATTTCTCTGACTTTAACTAAAACAGTTCAATCACAAATAACCACATAAGGAAAAAAAAACATTAGTTTAAAGTTACTGATATGCTCATCCAGTTCTCTGAAGAACCTATCTGCTCATTTCACTGAACTAGGACAATAGGCTAAAGATATTCAATTTTGATGGTCTGCCTGCCGCAGCAAGAATAGCAATATATAAATTAACATTACTGTAAATTTTTAAAACTTCAAATACTGACAACAGGAACACCCAAAAAGTAGAGTGACAAAAAAAAACAAAAACAAAGCATTTCATTAATATGATTTTCAGAAGTTGCATGACTGAATACTAGAGACCTCAGAAAAAATCCTTCTGGCAGACATGCATGCACTTGTCACACCTTCATGCAAAGCACAGTGAAACCGCCCTTTTCTCTTTTCTTTTTCAGTCTATTCCATTAAAATAAGTGCAAAAACTAACAACTGCAAGTGATATGACAACAGTGGCAAGTGACAATTGGTAGCGTCCGCAAAAGGTGAGCACATGCAATCAGTGTCCCGGGAAACTTCTAGCACTAACGAGCAAACGATGAAAATTTTACTTGTCAGGCGAAATGGGCTGGCTGAGTCACGTTACCGCATCGAATATGCACAAAGAACAGTACTGCTTACAGCGGCGGTATGAACCGCACTGGGCAGTTTCAACGCAGACACCAGCAACGTTTAGACGCGGCGCGTCCGAACTCACTTTCCAACTGTCCCAAGCCTCCGGTCCATGCCTTCATGATGTCCAAGCGCGGGTCCGGCAGCACCAGATCTTTGATGTCCATTACATCTCAACGCCATCGTAGAGGCCTGTGAGCAGCGAGACGGCAACATCAGTACACGAGCAGTCGCAACCGTCGCTAGTGACATGCGTTCCGGGTTACAAGATCGACAGCAGCCAAACGTTTCCTGGCTGCCCCCGGAAAGCCAGCGAATCGGTCGCGGTAACCAGAGCCTTCGCTCCGCACATTCGGTGGTGTGGCTCGCATCTGGCCCATGGTAGCACACCACGTTACCACCCGTTGTCAAGTTCGCGCGATTTCGTGGCGTTCGGAAACGCTGCAATCGTCCGCCAACTCCCGAGACGTCGGCTATCTCGCGAGGCTAGCGTGAAAGACAAAGCTAAGAGGGAAAAAAAAAACGGAAGCAAAGCTGGCCGTCGTTTTACAGAAACTATAAAGTACAATAATAAAAGGCGAGAAAGAGCAGCTGCCCGTCACCTCGCGCATCACGGTGGTGTTACGAGGAAAACAAATGGAATTGGTTTGCACGCGCTAAATCGCGCCAGACAGGATGGCCTTGATGGGCAAAAGGGGCACCTGCACTTCTCCCGTCACGTTTCGGGCGGCGCAAATTTTCGGCAGCCACGGTGAGACTCAAAATCCACACTCATACACACGCACGGCTCATTATCTGGCGGAGGTGTCTCGAGCAGCGCACACTGACAGCGGCCGACAAGGCTCCGGCGAACACAGCGCCGGGCAACGGGTTGCCCGTACGCGGACTCTCACGCACCTGGCTGTCAGCGCCCGGGAGCGGACTCGTGACGCACGGTTACCGCCTGAATCGCGAAAGCCACACGGCGCCCCATTGTGAAAGGGGAGACCCCCCCTGCGACCGAACTAACCCTACGGTGTTCATTCGCACGGCGGCGGCGGCCGGCGGTGGTGCCGTACTTACCACTCGCGCCGCTGCGGGTAAGGGCTCGCGGGTGGTGCGGACACTTACGTGCTGGCGCCTGGGCCGGGCATCTCGGGGCTGGCTGGCGCTGCTCGGTCGGCCAAACGACGCCAAAAACGCTCGGGATTCCGACACTGTTGACAAAACATCCACAGACACGGACGAAATGGCGACACGGGGGGGTTTCCACTGTTTCCGGTTCCGGAGTACGGGAGCTCCCGAGAAAGAAGAGTCCGTGGGGGATGCGGGCCCAAGGCAAGCGGAGGCGAACGCCTGGCTGGTGCTCCTTTTTTTTCTCTTTGCAGCTTTTTGCGTTTCCTTCCCGAGCAGCAGTTCGCCGACTTTTTCCTGCGTACTCTGGGAAACGGTCGCGCGGACCTTCAAGCCATTAGCCAACGCGGCGGGAAGAACGGACGGACGCGGCTACAAGCGCTGCCCTAGTTGCGGACAGAGAAGAAGGCATTCAAGCGAATATCGGACAGACACGGAGGAGAGGCGCGGGGTTTGTATAGCGCTTTACTTTTGCTCCCTACTCCGGCGGCCGGGACGCAAAAAGAATTAACGCGACATGCACGCATTGCTGCCGTTTCTAATATGTTCCCCGCGAAGATCGCGGCCTCATGCGCCCGTATTGTAAACTGTTTTTGTGGGTTCCGGTGGGTGCGAAACGCGCCGATAAGCGTCGGTTGCACTTTGCGTTTGTCTCTTCGCTACTTGGCGTTGTGTGTGTCGTTTCATTAAGACGGCGCAGCCAGACACCGCCGGAGCAGCACGAGCGGGTCGCGCCAGGAGAGGTGTTGCGAAGCGCTGCGCGCGCTGTTATCGATTTATGCAAAGCGCGCCTAGCACGTTTTTTCTCTCCATCTGATGCTCGAAGCACGCGTGCGACTAATTTCACCGTCGCCCAAGCCAGTGGCAGCCCGCAGCTGTAGGTAGCACCGGGCGCAAGTCTTGGAGGCAAGTTTTCATGGCGGTGTTGCGAACGCGGAGTCAGTACTACGTCTGTTTCAATATTTTTGTTTTCATTTAAGTTTGAAACAATTTTATAGTCATCGTTAGCCCAGGGAAGTCAGCAAAATCCAAAAAAGCGAATAGAAGTCAAAGAAATCTGATGTAATCCAAATTAATCCACGAAAGAAGGAAAAGGTTTACGGTCATATATAGGCGCGTGCAGTAGAAGTAGCGTGAGTTGAGCGCCCCTTTTTGAGCATGTGACCAAAGGCTACTTTTTTACGGTAACTCGGAAGCATATGATGTAAGTGACAACGTTCGACATTTATTTTCGAAATATATCTAACTTTGAGGAAACGCTTGACAGCCGCCTGACAACCGAAGAAATCCGATCTTCAAAGCTATATAAACTGGCTAAACTGCTTGTCATTCTGCGTCCAGGTGGCCAGTCTGCACAATTCCCCCTAACTTTCGAGCTTTTAGGCACCACCTCTAAGGAAACCGCTATAGCCACTGCTCTGGCATTATTATATAGTGACTCAAAAACCGCCATTCTAAACTTTACTAGGGCAGGGTTCATCCCCCTGCACAATGCCTGCTGCACTTGCCCACCCCCAACCTCCACCGACGCGCTGAGCTCATCTGGGCGCCTGAGCACTCGGGAAATCCCGGCAATGAGGCCGCCGACTCCTTAGCCGTAGGGCCGCCGCGGTGGCTGAGTGGTTACGGCGCTCGGCTGCCGGCCCGAAATACGCGGGTTCGATCCCGGCCGCGGCGGTCGAATTTCGATGGAGGCGAACTTCTAGGGGCCCGTGTACTGTGCGATGTCAGTGCACGTTAAAGAACCCCAGGTGGTCGAAATTTCTGGAGCCCTTCACTACGGCGTCTCTCATAGCCTGAGTCGCTTTGGGACGTTAAAACCCCCCTAAGCCAAATCCTTAGCCGTAGGGTCTAGAAACCGGGCCCAGCCGGACCTCATGGGGGATTTCTCGAAGATGTACTTGTTCGCTGAGCTCACCGCAAGCTCCCGCGCTGAGCGCCTCATTTACCCGCCACCCACCCATCCCTCACTACCAGAGAACAGTGAATCTGGCGTCGCCTGCAGACGCGAACGATGCGTACACCAGCCAATCCCTAAATTTATGCCGGTGCCCCCCCCCTCCCCCCATATGCATCTTGTGCTCCCACCTCAAGGCCGCCCTTACCCACGTATTCCTGTCATGCCCTGCGTCTCCTCCCCCGCCGGGCCTCTCCGGACCTGGGAGGACTGGGAGACCTCACTGCGGTCAGCGGACCTGGCCAGGCAAAATATCGCCGTCAGCCGAGCCGCATACGTCATGGACCAACATGACATGAACGTTTCGACCGAGTGGGGTCGTGCAGAGACCCAGGGGGCCGGCGGGCCCCGAATTCTCTTGCCAAATAAAGTTTCACCACCACCACAGCCCTGAGCAACTGATCAGTTCCCGGGCTTTCTGCTGTTCCTTGAGCAGGCTCACTAATAATAACTGGTTTTGGGGAGAGTAAATGCAGTATCTGTCTCATATATCCGCGCCGTGAGGGAAGTTATAAAGGAGGGAGTAAGGGAAGAAAGGTGCCGTAGTGGAGGGCTCCGGAATAATTTCGACCACCTGGGGATCTTTAACGTGCACTGACATCGCACAGCACACGGGAGCCTTAGCGTTTTGCCTCATGCAGCGAGCTGCCTACGTGGAGTCATGCGCCCTGCACGTTCCAGGAGGTGCGGGGTTCACTGGGCTCGGACCGGTGAGCCCTGGGCTCCGCCCACTTGCACATACGGTGCCACTGCACTGCGGTTGGTTAAAATTGGGCGAGAGCTAGATTACTCAAGCTCCGCCAAATTATCGAAGGGGTTAAAAACCCGCTGGGAACAATGACTTAGGACGAGCGCGCCGAGTCTCAAGCTTGGCCGTATTTGACAGCCTTTTTTAAACTGCCCTTTTTTAACTGCCTTTTGCTCATATGCCTTTTTTTTATCAATCCCGTCTTTAATAAATAAGCTTTGTCTTAAGAAGTTGGAATTGCTGCCCCAACCGGCAACGTGTCGCCAGACGAGCGGACGAAGACCCGAAGTGCTCTTCGTACCGCTAACCGCCGTATATTCGATCACCGGCCAGCGCGCCATCATTCACCGCTCGCGAGGAGCAACCGACTAGCCCAATCCGGCCATCCAACCAGTAGGAGGGCAAGAAAGTTAACTGCCATCATCTACCCGCGCGGCATCGTCGTTTCGCGATCGAATTACAGAGCAAGACGCCAATCTGCCGCATGGCTCCATCGTTATGTACGTTGACGCAAGCATTCAGGCCTGCGAAACAACAACAGCAGTTTACTGTCCTTGCAAGACTGCTCTGAACAAAACTTCAAGGTTTCGCTTCTCAGATCCTCCTTCTGTGCGGATATGCTTGCGGTTCAAGAGGCAATTTGCTCTGTGGCCGCCGTTCCCATGCTACCCACGGCCCGCGTTGTCATTCGCACCGACGCCCTTCACATCACACGCCTACTACGACTAGTCAGTCGCACCCCAGAAATCTGCCAAGACATCCATCGTCTAGCGGCACGCATCCCGCAACAAATCCGTATTGAGTGGGTCCCGCGTGACCTCCTGAGCGCACAAAGCCGCGCAGATTCTGCGAGCCGCCTTTCGACCCCAACCTCGTCTTTGCCTCGAGTCCTCACTCTGGATGACACCACCCTCCTTTTAACAAGAAAGGAACACCTCCGGCGCTGCGCACGTGCTCTAATCCCTCCGTGTGCGGTAACCCTCCCCCGTGGTCTTACCCGTGCAGAGGAGGTTGCCCTAACTCCAGCTGTGACACGCAAGTGGCCGCATTTCACAGATTTATATCCCCACCCCAGGTGTCCAGTCTGCAAGATCAGAGACTGTGAGGCGGATATCCACCACCTGTTGTGGGACTGCCCGGCGCTGAAGCCGACGAGAATTCGGCACCTGGCGTCAGTGGGACTCTCACCGGACAATCCGGATTCATATATTGCATGGATACATGGTCCATATCATCATTCACTTCTTGATTTCATCAGATCAGCTCAACTTTTTTCATTTATTTAAGCATCTTACTCATCTCTCACTTCATAGTTTTTATGCCCTGAGGCAATAAACATCGCTTCAAAAAAAAAAATGTCGAGTCGTTACACTGCCGACAGAGGCCTATCGTGCTTGCCGCAGAAATCAGAATTATTTATATATAATCCGAAGCACTTAAGGTGCAAGCCACCGCCGGAGATAAAAATTAAACTGGCGAGTAAGGAGGTACCAATAGTCGAGCAAATCAGAATCTTGGGCCTGCTTCTCCAGCCAAACGGACATAATGGCGAGACTGTCAGAAGGCTGGAGTATCATGCGATGCAGATCCTGAGCCTAATTAGGGGGGTGGCCAGCAGGGGCCGAGGGTTAAAGGAAAAAAAAATTGATTAAACTGGTATAGGCGTACATCTCCAGCCGGGTGAGCTACGCAACGTCGTATCTAGATTTGAAAGCGGTGGAAAAAGAAAAGATGGAGTCTCTAATGAGAAAATGCGTAAAAAGAACGCTGGATCTGCCCACGTGCGCATCCACAGATATAGCTAAGGGGTACAGAGCACATGGGCAGAATTGGCGGAGGCGGGAACCTCTCAAATTGAGAGACTTAATAGCACCACGAGGACAGGAAGAGCCATTCCGACCGAAGTTGGAATAAAACCGGATACGGGTCTCACGCAAAAGGTGGAGGATAGCTAGATAGGGAAGTGAGACAAAATCTGATGATTCCCCCCCCCCCCCCCCTCCCCTGTCAAAAACATGCACCCGGAATATAACTAACACAGGAGGCAAAAACGAGCCGAGGCATTTGAAATTAGATTCGGCAAAATTTCGGAACATGAGGTGGCCTGTTACGGTGGCAACGGTCGTCAGCGGCCGGGGCAATCCCGTGATAGCTGCCACTTTGCGCGGGCGGAGCATAGAAGTTGCCGAGGAAATTGCGATCGCGCTAGCTTGAATTGGAACGGAAGCGAAGTTTGTCAAGTGACAGCAAAACTGGCATACAAAATTTTAGCAATGCAAGGAACTCGCCCTTAGCGGCCAGAATTCTAGCCCAAAGAAAGTTGGATAGGAAAATTCAAATAATTTGGACTCCGGCGCACGAAGCCGTCCCCGGCAACGAGGCGGCTCACTCGTGCCGAAAGCGAACGGCTAGACGCGTCACTTCGAAAAGCATACAAGACGGCCCTAGGTCTTCCCATGTCCACAGCTACCCATAAGCTCATGGCTCTCGGAATCTCCAATACCGTGAGCGAACTGATCGAAGCAACCCTCACCGCCCAGTATGAGCGGCTCTCACTCACACACGCTGGCCGAGCGGTACTGCAGCAAGTTGGGATCTCCCCGCCGAGATCGGCCCCAAGTTACGCTGAACTTACATCGGAATATCGCCTAAATCTCCGCATTCCTCCCATTCCCAAACGGATGCACCCGGAACACCACGCCGAGAGACGGGCCGACCGGGCTCGTCAGTTCGAGAAACGCTTCAGCGGACGTCCGGACGTCACGTATACGGACGCCTCTTACCATCCATCGAGGCCAGCGATGGTGGCGGTAGCTCTCGCCCCTCACCGCAGCTGGTACACAGCCTGCAGCATTCGCAATGCAGAAACAGTCACCGCAGCTGAGGAGGTTGCCATTGCGCTCGCGCTAGCCGACCCTAATACCAAAGTCGTCATCAGTGACTCTCAACAGGCTATTCGCAATTACGATGCTGGCCGTATCTCTTGCCAGGCGTTACACATTCTACGTTCTACAGCACCCTCTTCCACATCTCGCTTACTTCTTTGGGCTCCAGCCCACGAGTCGCTCAGCGGAAACGCCCAGGCACACACTCTCGCTCGAGATCTCAGCTGCCGAGCCGAGAGTATGATCAGCCACCCTGCTTCCGCTGACACTAATATCCCACGCGCTTCACTATCTCTACTCACCACTTACACGGACATACTCCAGCACTACAGACTCCAAAGGTGCACATATCCTCCCGCACACCGCGATCTAACAAGACGCGAGGCCGTCCAATGGCGCAAACTACAAACTGGCAGCTTCCCACACCCCCTCTTATACAGCAGGACCTTTCCGGAACAGATAGCCCCCATGTGTAAACACTGCTCAACTCCGGCCACACTCATACATATGGTGTGGACTTGTACACATTACAACACAGACAACGCAAACACCCCAGAGACGTGGGAGTCTCTCCTGTGTACTTCCAAGCCAGCAGACCAACGCTGGCTTATCCAGCGCGCGGTGGAGGCCGCGGCATCCCAAAGGATCCCCGCCGACCTCCTCTAAGTCAGCGCAACCGGTCCTTTGACTGGTCCCCTGTTTTTGGGCGCAATAAAAGAGTTTACCTACCTACCTACCTACCGCCAAGCCGCTACAGGGCCTCTCGATGACCGATGGAGCGGAGAGCGCATGCTAAAATATGGGGAGATCAGGCAGCATTATAGATTGAAGCGTAGACTGGTACACCCGCCAGACCCGAGTCGCATGGAGACGACTGCAAACTTATACGTATCCGCACACGGTTATAGCGAACCTCATGTTCTCCGAGGCCAGGAGCGATAAATGTAATCTTTGTGGCGCGAGAGGGACCCTCGACCACATAATATGGGAATGCCCTTACTCTCTCGGGGGGACGCACAAGATAGACTGTAGAGACACCTGGGAGACCCTGCTGCGCAGCTCAGACCCTGAGCTCTGCAGCTTCTGCTCATCCAACTGGCTGAAGAGGCTGCTGGGACCCAAGACCTCCCAGCCTGCATCTGAGGCGGCAGCACCTGCCCCCCGACCTGCGTGTCGTGGGGTGGGTAGATTACCTTATTCGTTGGACATTAAAGTTTTTTCCATCCATTCATAAGGAAAGGAAATTAAGCCTGTCTCACATATCTCGGTGTACAACAGAATCGCGCAGTAAGGGAAGGAGAGTGAAATAAACTTGGTTTTAAGGAAAGGAAAGGACGCCTGTCTCACAGGTAGTCAAATTATTCTGGAGCCCTCCACTACGGCGCCTCTTTCTTCTTTTCTTCTTTCACTCCCTCCTTAATCCCTTCCTCTACGGCATGGTTCAGGTATCAGCCGAGATGTGAGACATGTAAATACTGCGCTATTTCCTTTCCCTAAAAACCAATTATCATGTACTGTCTTGTGCCCCGCCGCGGTGGCTCAGTGGTTAGGGCGCTCGACTACTGATCCGGAGCTCCCGGGTTCGAACCCGACCGCGGCGGCTGCGTTTTTATGGAGGAAAAACGCTAAGGCGCCCGTGTGCTGTGCGATGTCAGTGCACGTTAAAGATCCCCAGGTGGTCGAAATTATTGCGGAGCCCTCCACTACGGACCTATTTGTTCTTCTCTTCTTTCACTCCCTCCTTTATCCCTTCCCTTACGGCGCGGTTCAGGTGTCCAACGATATATGAGACAGATACTGCGCCATTTCCTTTCCACCAAAAACCAATTATTATTATGTACTGTCTTGTGTGAGTGCCTTTAATGCTGTTTCGAAGAAAGCAAGATATTTAACAAATTATGTTCCTACTACTGTGTGGGTGTCAGTATGGCTATCTATGGTAATCGCCAGTCGCTCGACCACAAACATAGCCAGGGAGATGCAGTTTTTTGCTTTCGACCAGGGTTAACCAGAGCTAAACCACCAGCAATTATTTAGTGCGGCGCTGAGGCTTTCAGTCTTGGATTTCGCCGAGTTCCGTCTGTTTGTCTGAAGCCTGCTTGACCTGAAATAAAATTAACTAAAAGAAAATACTTTATGGCCGCGAGTGGATTTCGAATCCGGGCGGCGCGATCAGATCAGTTTTGCTGGCCACTGCATTAGACCACAACATCATTGCCTTTTGTTCTATGTACATGAGGTATGTACAAACCATGAGGAGAACAATGGCATATCGACATGATACGTAATAGGATACACCTAAGCAACCCAGCACTCGCTTTTACACCATCGCCGCTGCCGAACATCCCCGTGTCCTAAACTACCAGTCTCTCGCGCTGTGCTTTGGATATCGTCATTCGATCAACTTCCAACCGTGCGCAATGGATCCGAACCCCCGAAACCGCGGTGAGAACCGAAGTGTGAGCGCAGTTAATTCGCATTTGGCGTAACCACGCCAGATCGACCGTAATTTGTATTTGTGCCACTCCTTGTCGGTGCCTTGCACTGCGCTTTTCACAAAGCTGGTGGAAGCCTTGCGGAACGAGGGCGTTAAAGACTGCTACTGATTTCCTCCAAAATAATAATAATAACAACAACAATAATAAAGTAATAATAATAATAATAATAATAATAATAATAATAATAATAATAATAATAATAATAATAATAATAATAATAAGTGGTTTTTGGGGAAAGGAAATGGCACAGTGTCTCATATATCGTTGGACGCCTGAACCGCGCCGTAAGGGAAGGGATAAAGGAGGGAGTGAAAGGAGAAAGGAAGAGAGAGAGGTGCCGTAGTGGAGGCCGGGCTCCGGAATAATTTCGACTACCTGGGGATCTTTAACGTGCCCTGACATCGCACAGCACACGGGCGCCTTAGCATTTTGCCTCCATAAAATCGCAGCCGCCGCGGTCGGGTTAGAACCCGGGACAGCGTTAAGGAGCACGTGTTGCAGAAAAGCCGTTGTCGTCGGCGTCAGCCGTGAGCGAAAAATCCCTCGTCCTGCTCCTCGGAATGTACGCCACTGCCCACAATAGATAGAGCGCGACGGCAGCGCAAGGAAAGGAAGGGACGCCTGTCACAAATTTCGGTGGACAACTCGGACCGCGCCGCAAGGGAAGGAAAATGAAATGAAAATTGGTTTTAAGGAAAGGAAGTGAGGCCTGTCTCACATATCTCTGTGGACACCCGAACCGCGCCGTAAGGAAAGGAAAATGAAATGCAAGTTGATTTTAAGGAAAGGAAGTGACACGTCTGACATATCTCTCGTTCGGGCGCAGTGGGGCCGTGCGGGCACGCAGGAATCACGCGGGGAGCGGAGAACAACGCAGCGCACATCCAAAGCGCGTTCACCACGAAGCTTGCGGCTTGCTGCCCCTTAGTTCGGCGCGGAAGCTATGCTGGCGTTCGTGGCATCGGGTTTGTAGAGAACGATGTGCCGGCGAACCACGACTGCAACTTGAGTCCCGCGCGTTTCGGCAAGCCGCCTGGCAGCGCTTGTGCGTGGTTTTCCGCTCCGCGCGTCCGTTTCACAGTACGTAGCAGAGCGATTTGTCTAACGGGCAGGACTCCCTGGAAGTGCTGCAACACGCTGTCGCGTTCCACTCTTAAAGGCGAAGGTTAAGCGCTCTCCAATTTTAAAACAAGTCTGAAGTACATGTCCTGGATGGAAACAAATTAAATTCGGTCTCAAAAGTCAGGCTCCCTCCGTAAACTACAACCGTAATGACCGCGTCCAAGTGGTTTCTAAACCGTTTAGTTTCGTTTTCGAGTCTTGCTACCATGTTTACAACGTTTGCGCTAAACTCGGCTAAACTAAAGCTCTACCGAAAAATAAACCCAATGCTTCCGTATTGTTTTACTTTTGAATTTTGGTGCTACAGTTTTTGCTTTTTGTCGGCATAGCGCTGGCCAAGCGTTGGCATAGTCAGGGAAAGCCGCATCGCTGCGTCACTGTGCGCATCAACAACGATGGCGGCTGGAGTTGCCGCTGTGATGGATTTGTGTGGGCTTAAACTGCTTGAACCGCGAACTGCTCAGCGATTGCTCAGCACCTGCTCAAAGGTGAAGAAAGCGTGCCTTGCGCGTTCACACAGCCGATCGTCGGCAGTCAGTGGCAGGCGTTTCGGGTCGTGGGAACTTCCGCTCAGTAACAAAGCTGAAGGCTGTCGAAAGGGTTTGTTCCAGCCGTAAAACAGGTGACGCTTACCACGGCCACCTGTTTAAAGGATGCCGATTGGTATGTGTCTTCGGGCATGTAGTCAGACGCGTGCTTTTTCAGGCAAAGGTAACTGCAACATATTTTGAGGAGTTTCAAAGACATGATGACCAATTCCTGCGAACGCTAGTTTAGAATGCATTGAAATGTGCGGAAGCACTCAGTTTAAGTTTGTGGGCGGATGGTCGTTATGGCCAAGCGGCTGGCTCCTGACTGCTGACACGAGTTGTAAGCCGGTGCCCCAAGTTCAGGTTCGATCTAGTGCTCCGGGACAGCGTAGGCTCTGCCCTGAACGCGACTCATGTCACCACTGTATGAGTTCTGTAGGATATCATTTGAAGCCTCGGGCTTGACAAGCCGCAAAATCTCGAAACTATTACTTCCGCAGATACCACTTCTTCCTTGAGGGCGTTGAAAAAGCACGCCGCGACGTTTACACAGTATTGCGTGAGAATTGTGACCACCATCTAGTTATAATACTGACAACCTATGTCAGTCAGGAAGCCTGAGAAGCCCTTTCATTATGAGGGCTAGTACGAGCTGGTTGGTACATGTTTGACGGATAGGATGTAACAGCGCTATGATGATGGGACAAGAGCATTTGGGTTTAAGGACAGTGAAGGGAAAGTAGATTTTAAGCGGGTAAAAGTAACCAAGCGAAGGTTATCTGATTGGTGGCTAAAATCAAGAGAAGAGTAAAATTTCATTAGTCATGGCTAGGTGGCTTGAGCCACCGCCCGATTTAAGGGGTTCAGCCGTATCCATCCATTCATCCATCCAAGAGAGAATGAGATGGTGCATGTGTGTGTCTAATTCTCTCTTGTCCCGTCTTAGCGCTGTTATGTCCTTTCTACCTCTCTCATTATGTTTCAGTAGTCTGCCTTCTAAAAAAAAAAAATGATGGGCATTCAGAATGTGAACCAGTGCTTGTAACATTGCATTTTTATCATGCACATGCCGTGTCATTGTGTTTTTGCAGGTATGGTGATCACATCAAGATGCCCACGGAAAATGTTTGCAGGCAGACACTGCTTCAAACAGTTCTTGCCTATCTTCATAGTGTGGCTGCTGCCTGTTAAAAAACGTGCCTGATCATTTCAACATCTGTTGTATCTGGGCACATTGTGACAATTCATCTCTCATCCTTGTGTGCCAAGGGTATTAACATGGCTGTGTGATAGACTGCAGCTGACAGCTACACATTGCACTACTGTTTCCCTATGGCCATGTGTATGAATCCACCTAGAGCTTTGGGCTCAGACATTGTGATCAAATGCTAAAATATGGTGTAATCTCCTCTCTTCCTTGTTTCTCCATAATATTTGGTATCTCTTGCCAAAAGCAGTACAAGACATCATTACGGGGTCCTTGGATTCAGCTCGTGTCCCTCGCAACTCAACTTCTAGTCTCACCTGTGTGTTACTACAGTCATTTTGACAAATAGCTACCTTTCTGGTTCATTGTATTCTAGCCACCCTGAAAGCAACTTTTTACTCAGGCTTGTCATGGTGTTTTTTCTCTTCTAGTGACATACTTATATTGTGAGCTTTTATGTGAATGAATATGTGGATGTAAGGGTATGCAAACAACCTGAGCGACACATACCTCTTGACTTGTAGAGGACACGTCCCTTATTATCCAATGCAAGATCTGCATTTTATGATGAATCCCAATCACGATTTGAAGACGCGATCTGCATTCCAGATCTGCAATTGGAATACAGTTGCTTTGAAAAGTACAGAAAACATTGCTCCGGAACTGTCCCCAACTTTGCAATTGGAAGCCGCCGTTAGTTTCAGTCTGGCCTTCAATGTTGCAAATGAAGTATGAAAGCTACATCTGTGCATAATTTTTACTCCTTTGCTAAATAGTTAGCATAACTTGCCTTCCCTGGCTCTTTTGTGGTATTTGTACACTGTTTTGGTGCTATGCTTTGGGTTAGATGTGACCGACGTTTCGATCACCACTCCTTAATAACATCTGTCTTCATTTCCGCCATCACATATGTATGGGCGAGCACAAGACGGAAGTCGTTCACATTAGATGAAAGCAGTACCCGGCAGCTGGTACCACTGGTATGCTCATTACCAGTGGTACTGGTGCCTGCGGCATAAATAGTGGCGGCAGTATATAAATTCTTCGGATACACTCCACTTTATTTTCTTTTTGCTACTGCTGCATTGTGCGATTGTTCCACTTAGTCCTGGCTTTTCAGGTTCAGTGTTTATGTGAGAATAGTCCGAAAACAAAAGTGTTGGAAAGGATCAAGGAAAGTGTTGGCTAAAGATAGTGTGTTTTTTTTTTTTTTCAGGTTGTAAGCCTGCCTTCTGGAAATCGTGACGAAGCTCAAGTATCTTCCACTCTGGATTACTAATAGCCGCGTGATCATTGCATGTCGCTTGAGGTCCACATATCAGTGAAAGTTAAGTGCACCGGCATTTGTTGTCATGCCAGTGCACTTCTTAAATTGCCCTTAGGGCAATTTAAAAATGCTATGCAGAAATGAAGTTAGTATTTTTATGCATGCAAAAGGGAAGCACAAGCTGCATGTTGCCGGGCTGTATATTGAAGAGCCAATGCAGTTCTAAAATTGCATGAACATGCTGTAATATTTTGATCCCCATAATGCTTGTGATTGAATTAATTCAACTGTTAATACTTTGTACACTGAGAGGTACGAAACTCTTGTTGAGAAGTTTCTAATCAACCATAATGTGCAGTCACTTGTGCTCTGAACTTAATTTGCAGTAATGCAGTATTAATTGCCTTATACAGCTGAAATGATGTAAAAGCAAATGGTGATTGCTTTAATGCAGAGAGTAACCTAGTTTGTTAGTCATAATTTCACACAAATTAAAAAGCACGATGGAAATGCTGTCCATCTATTTGTGCAGTCTATGTCACGCGATGTTGGACTGAAGTGGTCGTTCTCTTAATGATGTGGTTGATATTGGTTTCTTTCTTGTTTACACATAAGAAAAAATATATGCTTAAGGTTGATGTCTTTTGTTATTGCACATAGCACACAAAGTAAAGATTGACACTGAAGGTTGATGCTAATGTGTTATCAATTCATTTGTAGTGGCATGTTGAACTACAACTTCCATTTTTTTTTTATGCTTTCCATGTTTCTAAGTGTTCTGATCCGCATTATAATGCAAGCCTTTGTGCCTTGTGTGCTTTTTGTGCAAAGGCACGCAAGCTTCTACACATTGCCTGCTTTGTAAAGAACCATCATTGGCACCACGTACGACCTCCTGATAACAGTTTTTATCAGTGTGCAGACGTGAAAATAAGCCACTCTTGTGTGCCCTTGTTTTCTTTTGTTTTTTTTTTAACTTTTTTTTTCAATCTTCATCATTTATTGAGCCCTACCTCAGAATTTAGTTTCCTTTGACAGATGGACTATAAACAGATACAACTCAAACCAAAGCAGTAAAATGCCTCAAAACAGGCCCTCTACGATAACAGACCAGTTCGTGGCACTATGATTAATCCTGTTGCATTTGGTAGCTGCACACTGCAGGGGGCTGGCATGTGCAAAAGGAGTTGTAGTGGATTAAAGGATTGACCACGAAGTCATGACACCTGATCTATGGCATTAGCAGGAGTGCCACCATTGAGAGGCATTTGGCGCTTTGCTCTTGAGTTGTATCCGACGATCTTTTTCGGTGAATCGAGGCATATCGCTTCGCTCATGTTTTTAAAAATGTGCTTTCTTTCTTTGCACAGGCACGGTTACAACTCGTGGCACATACAGCCCATTGCCTCAACAAAGATCGCAGAAGGGAAGACAGCGGTTCCAGTGCTTTGTGTGCGGCTACACTGCAACTTGCGACGCCAACTTGAAGCGCCACCAGAGAAGACATACCGGAGAGCGCCCCTTTCACTGTGCACACTGCAGCCAGAGCTTTGCAAGGAAGGACCATCTGATGTCTCATGTGCGCATCCACACAGGCGAGAAGTCCTACCACTGCCACCTGTGTCCCAAGACCTTCACGCATAATACAAGCCTAAAGAGCCACTTGCTAACCCACACGCGTGAAAAACCATTGAAGTGTCGTTTTTGCCTGAAGGCATTCACGTGCGAGGCGCAAATGAAATGCCATGAAACCAGCTGTTGCTCAGAAGCATTCATTGTTCCGTAAGGCTGTGTTGTGCTTGGTGTAAACCTTTGCGAGTTGTACTGAGATGCCAGTCTGGCTGCGAAGTCCTTCACAGGACTCATTGTTGAAGGGGACCATGGTAATACCTTTTGAGAAGGAGCATGATGCTCTAATTTTACATGGTGCCATGTCTCCTGAGAAGTCTTGAGATGTGATAAAATTCTGGACTGTACCTTTCTTCACGTGAACAGTTTCGGTTTTTCAGTCTCAGTTTTCGCTTCCGGTGAACAGTTCCGGTTTTCACAAGGACAGGCCTGCCTTGTAATGAGTTTTGTTTATGTTTAGAAAAATTTTTTTGTGTAATGCTTTCCAACTTGTGTTTGCAGTGGTAAATATGGTAATGAAACTAGTAGGGGTGTGCAAATATTTTAAATTCCTGAATAGCGAATTGAATATCCTTCTATTCAACTCCTCAAACAAGTCAAATAGTTCATCTTCAAACTTATTCGATATGAATCGAACTCAAGTTTTCTAATGCTTTTCGAATAATTTTCACGAATTTAGAATAAGACCTACCATAGTTTTTCCCAACTGTTCCAAAAACTGCCCACACCGACTCCGCCCAGCATGCTGCTGCAATCACTCTGCATAGGTCGGGCACTGCAACACAGTCCACTCGTTTGGCAGTGTTGAAAATGCTCACACATGGCTTCCAAGATTGTATGACAGGTCAGTTCTTATCTGAGTTCAGTTAAAACTTGTCTTGATGCCTGATGTCGGAGGTCTCTAGCCCTTGTTATCTAATAAGATGCGGTGCTAGTTTATCCATGGTCATAATCTGTAGAAAAAGTAATTTTCTTATAACGTGTAACATTATGATCATAGGGTTAATATAATGGCTTCATGTTGAGTCCCATAGTGGAGATTAGTGTTGCATTTTTGTTGCATTTTTGATAGCTATAGCTAAAAGTGAATAAGTTGTAGAGCCATACCGCAGCACTGCAGCTGGCATTTCACTGATTCGCATGACTACATTTTGTAAGGATATTCACACAAGTAGCAATATTAAAGAAATATTTCATTTGTTTCCAATTTGGTAGGTAAGCTGCACAATTCATATTTGATTCAGTTTTTAGAAAGTACAATTTGCACACCCCTAAAATGTAAATATACAGAACATGGTGCATGTATAAAATTTCTTCCCTCATTTTTTGTTTTTTTTTTGGTGAAATTTTATGTATTCATACATCAGATCCTTTGCCTAGAACAAGTGATCTGGAAAAAAGCTACTTTGTTGCATTTGTTCCATTGTTAGTGCTGTGCAAGTAATTGCTGTCCTGTGATGATGTATGATCTCTGTAAAAGCCTTAGGAATTGTTAAATAAATGCAGTGTTAAACTTTGCTTGACCATTCTGAATCATCCACTCTGCTCAAGCCTCATATTTGATAAGAGTGCTTCAATGCTTGTAATTATATTCGGTGCTTGTTGTTTCCTGGTTATTTCTTGGAATCTCTAGTTTTGCTCATGCGTTTCCTCGTTACAGTCATACTCTTTTGCCATTTCATCTTGTACTTGCATTTGAGAGACATTCTGTCTGCAGCTCCATTGAAGGAATGTAAAAGCACCCATGGCTGAAGCGAAATCTTACAATCTCAACACTTCCAGTGATGACCAGGTCTGAAGGCTGGCAGCTACAATACTGTCATCATCATCAGCAGCAGCAGCCTAACTACATCTATTGCAGGATAAAGGCTTCTAACCTAACCTCATCGGCTCACGTTGTTTTCTTCCACCTCATGCTATGCTTGCCGTCTTGGAATCCATTCCATTGCCCTTAAAGACCATCGATTATCTTGCCTTTGGTTTAGCTGTCCTGCATATGTACATTTCTCCTTGATTTGAACTAGGATATCATTAACTCATGTTTGTTTCTTGACCCATGCTTCTCTCTTCCTGTCCCTTAACGTGACACCTATAATTTTCCTTTCCATAGCTCGCTGCACTGTTTAACACGACCATACTGTACACATGGTGGTAATTCACAGTTTGTGCAAATGTGTACAAGTACGAACACCAAGAAAATTCGAAGTAACTTTTTGGATGCGTCGAGAGGTTAGGTTGCATTTGAAAACCCGTATTTTTTGTTACTGTTGTTCTTTTATGTGCATTTTACTGGATTGTCGGTAAACAACCTACTCAGTTCTCTATAGAGATCCGACTTGTTTTGAATGACAAATTTTGATGAGTCTACTGTATAGTAAACGGTGTTATTTTAGCAGTAATTGTCATGTCGAGCAGAATGTAACTATACGAATGCTTGAAAATTGCATATTGGTGGGTAATAATTAGTGGTTCGTATTAAATAACATTGACGGCAAACATTATGATTTGTCATTTCACATGTGTAACAAGAAGAGAATGGAATGTAGGTGTGCACGTACTTGAGAATCTGCATCATGGATTATGCTGCCCTTTGGGGCTCTCGTGGTCTTTTTTGTCGGACATCAGACTTGTGACAGATGTGAAGTGGTGCATAAGACTAAGACAAATGAACGGAAAAGAAATGGGTTGGCAGCCATCTGTTCTTTATGTATTAATTTGTAGGGGTATGTGAATGGTACTTTTTCAAAACCAAATCAGATATGAATACTAGGCTAGCTTTGCGACCAAATTAAACACTAATAGCATAGTCAAAAACCAAATCGAATATGGATAGACTAGGGAAAGAATTCAGATGAAAATGAATAAAATATTTGTGTAATTCGCTAATTGAGCGAATATTTGTGCGAAACAGTGGAGTGTTGGCAACGGCGCAGTAGGTCTTAGAATTAAAGCTGTAGGTACTGAAAGATGCAACACGAAGTCTGTACATTTATGACCGTCGTGTCATATGCATAGGAGTAATACCTTTTGCTGCTGTTGATGAGAACGAACAAACGAGTGCCAAATCACAGTTGATGAGAGGGACGAGAGTTCGAGCCATGGCAAAGGACTATCCCTCATTATCCAACATAAGATCTGCATTTCAGCTTCAGTGCGAGCTTTAATGTTGTGAAGAATGAAGTATGAAAGCTACTTGTGTGCATAATTTGTATTCTATTGCTAAACAGTTAATATACCGTGCCTGTTTTGGCTCTTTTGTGGTACTTGTGCACTATCTTGGTGCTCTGCATGGGGTTGTTACCTGTGTCAGATTTTCTGATCACTGCTTCTTAATAACATCTGCTAGTGCAACAAAGCAAACACATTTCTGCCAGTTGCAGATGAAATGTTAGTGTCTACTTAATGGTGCACGTGATTGCATACCTCAGATGGGAGTTCGTTTTGTGTTGCGTGATCATGTAAGTATGGGAGAGCTCAAGGCAGAACTCGTTAGCAGAATGCAGTATGTGGCAGCTGGTGTTCAACAACAGTGGTACCAGTGCCTTTGGTGTCAGTAGTGGTGGTGGTACATAAGTTCTTCATGGTGCACTTCCCTTTATTTTCTTCCTTTTGCTGCTGGTGTATTCTGCGATTGTTACGATCAGTTTTGGCTTTTCACGTTCTGTCCTGTGTTCATGGGAGAAGATCCTGAAAGCAAAATATGTTGGAAAAGATGAAGGAAAGCGCTGGTTAAAGATTGTGTTTGAAGCTCACTTATCCACTGTGCTGGATTTTCGCACTGCCAATTCATCATTACTTGTTGCATGATGTCCACAGTTCAGTGGAAATCGTTGACTGAACCAGTATTTGCTGTCATATGCAGTGTCCATTAGGGAGATTTAGCATAGCGTGATCCACGGCTCACTTATCCACTGTGCTGGATTTTCGCACTGCCAATTCATCATTACTTGTTGCATGATGTCCACAGTTCAGTGGAAATCGTTGACTGAACCAGTATTTGCTGTCATATGCAGTGTCCATTAGGGAGATTTAGCATAGCGTGATCCACGGCCACTACCACAATTCGCTTCTGTTTGCCACCAGTGCGTGCATGCTGATTGATCCCAAAACGACAGGCGTGCACGCAGCCGGCCGGCAACTAGCACAATTCGGCACCCTCAGGGCGATTTGAGCATGTGCTGTGGCTCCTTGTGGAAGCAGATAACGGTAGCTACTGCTGATTACACTATGCTAATTCTGTCTATTCACATACTGTTTAAAAAAAATACTATTCTGTTTTGCAGTTTACATAATGCCTTACCCACTTTCTCATATTTGTATCTGTTAACTTAGCATATTTTCAATTTACGTTCACGAACAAATAACTCATTTCGTGCTTTACCATTCATGTGATGTTCTAACTGAACATTGAAGTATCCCTGAGGTGTAACAGTGCAGATTGTCCACACCAGTCGGTTTCAGAGGCGCTTCTGGGGGCCAAAAGTTTGTGGAACATGGAACATTTTGCCAAATGAGATCAGTCTACCAATTAGTCAATTATTGGCCCAGGACTGCACTATTGAGGCCATGCTTGGCATTTCGTTTTCGCTCATAGGGGTGCTTGAACAACAGCATTTCTGTGATGGCTGCCAGTTTTCTTGACATGGCGTAAGAATTAAATGATCTTGATATGATGAGTGAACCTAGCAATGCGTTCTGCTGTTCAGATGTTTCATGCTTTACACAGCAATCAACCCAGGAAGTGGAAAAATGCCATGGACAAATGAAATGTATTTTTATGTATAGAAAAGTGAAGTACAAGAAGTGGGTTGCCAGACTGTGTGATGAGTTGACGTAGCTCTGAAATTGCATGTATGTGCCATAATATCTTGTCCCCCATAATGCCTATGATTGATTCTGCTGATCATACTTTGTACACTGAGAGGTTACAAGTTCCTATGAGTGTGCTTTTGACACATTTCTCATCAGCCATAAAACAGTCACCTGTTCTTTCTGGTCTTATACAGCGAAATGATGTAAAAGCATGTATTGATCTCTTTGATGCACACAGTAGCCTAGCTTACAAGTAAAAGTTGATAACAATCATGGTGGTAACAATTATTTTTCATTACTTCAGACTGCTTGCAAAGATGAAAAAGCAGGGCGGAGATTCTGTTCATTTATTTCTGCTGTCTACGTAGTGCATCATGTTGGATTGATGTGCTCATTCTCTTGATGATATCTTCGTCGAGCTTGATGTCATTTGTAATTGCACATAGTTGACAAAGGAAAGATCAATGCTCAAGGTTGACGCAAACATGTAATCATTTGTCATCTTTAGTGGTATCTTGAATTACCTATGATACGTTGACTTCATTTTTCTTTAGCTAAGTTCTTTCATGTGTTCTATTCGGCTTTAGAGGTCTGCGCATAGGCAAGCAAGCGCCTATGCACGGTCTGTCATGTGCCTGTCTTGTGCATCCTCCTTTTATTCCAGTTTTTACTTTGTTTTGCCATCATCATCATTTATTGAGCTCCACTTTGGAATGTAACTTCCCTTGAGAGATAGACTATTATCTAGTACAATTCAAGAAAGAAGCAGCAAAACCCATCAAAGGAGGTCTTGCAGCCAGTTTCATCAACCGTTTTTCATGGAGTTGTCGTTAATCTCTTTGCACCTTGTAGCATCACATTACAAGTAGCGTGCAGGTGCAACAGGAGTAGCCACAGATAAACAGATTAACCACGACAAAACAGTTGGTCAGCAGCATTGGCTGGAGGGCATCCTTTGGGCGGCACTTGTCACTTTGTTCTTGAGTTGTATCTGACTATATCCTGTGAATGGAGGCGTATTGCTCACGTTTTTAGAAACATGCTTTCTTTCTTTGCACAGGCATGGCCGCAGCTTACGGTATGTACAGCCCATTGCCCCAACCAAGATTGCGAGAAGGGAGACGGCGCTTCGTGTGCCCTGATTGCGGCTATGCTGCAGCTTGCGACGCCAACTTGATACGCCATCGGAGGAAACACACTGGAGAGCGACCCTTCCACTGTGTACACTGCAGCCAGAACTTTGCAAGGAAGGACCACCTGATGTCTCACATTCGCATCCACACAGGCGAGAAGTCCTACCACTGCCACCTGTGTCCCAAGACCTTCACGCATAATACAAGCCTAAAGAGCCACTTGCAATCCCACAAGGGTGAAAAACCGTTCAAGTGTCGTTTTTGCTTGAAGGCATTCACGTGCGGGGCGCAAATGAAACGCCATGAAAGCAGTTGTTGCTTGGAAGCATTCATTGTTCCTTAAGGCTATGTTACATAGTGCTTAGTGTAAACCTTTGTGAGTTGTAGAGAGATGCCAGTTGGGCGGCTAAGTCCTTCACAGGGCTCATTGTTGAAGGGGACCATGGTAACATCCTCCTTTTGACAAGGAGGAAATTACTCTAATATTACATGGTGCCATATCTCCTGAGAAGACTTGAGATGTGATAAAATTCTGAACTGAATCATTGTTCACAAGAACAGTTTCGATCTTTCATTCTCAGTTTTCACTTTCGGTGAACAGTTTCGGTTTTCACAAGTGCAGGTCTGCCTTGTAATGAGTTTTGTTTATGTTTAGAGTAACTTTTTATGTAATGCCTTCTAACTTGTGTTTGCAGTGGTAAATATAATTATGAAACCAAATGGTTTTGCAGAACTAGTGGCGGCATACAATTATTGTCACGGACTAGAAGATGACAAAGTTGGTGGTGCGGCATGGAGCGCTTGCGCTAGGCCCACCGCCATTAAATCATTTCATCGCCATCTGTCATGTAGTCCGTCTTCACCTGCTTGCCGTTTTGGTGGAGGTCCGGATTTTACGCTGAGCACACCATGCAGCTTCGTAGTTGTCGTCAGGCTGGGTCTACCACCATGGCTCCACCCGGCGAGTCAAGGAGCCCCAATACCCCCCTACTGCTCCTTTCGTGATCATGGCTCCTCCTCGCGACCCCGGCACCTTTTGTGGCACTGACGGCATGGATGTGGAGGACTGGCTTAACCTCTACGAACGCGTCAGCACCTATAACAGGTGGGACCCTACGTTAATGCTCGCCAATGTCATCTTTTACCTCAATGGCACGGCACGAGCGTGGTACGAGACCCACGAGGAAGACCTAACAAGCCGGGACACCTTTAAGAAGTAGTTGAGGACGCTATTCGGTAGGCCTGATGACCGCCAGCTTGCCGCCAAGAAACAGCTTGCGTTTCAAGCACAATCTTCGACAGAAAGCTACGTGGCCTACATTCAGGACATCTTGGCTCTTTGCCACAAGGTCAATGCTGCCATGAGTGAGACCGATAAGGTGGGTCACGTGCTCAAAGGGATTGTAGGCGATGCTTTCAACTTGCTTGTTTGTAAAGACTGTGCCACAATTGACTCCATCATTAAAGAGTGCTGTAGATTTGAGCAAGTGAAAGGCCACCGCATTCCACAATAGTTTTCTAACATGGGCGCGACATCTTCCTGTGAGGACCAGCGATTGCCATACCGCGCACCCTTGGACGCCCCTGTCGTCACCGATTCAGTCACCCGGATCGTCCGACATGAACTGGAGGCCCTCGCACCTGTCATATCCCTCCCATCCGTCCCTGATACTACCCTGCCCGTCGTGTCGCTTATTCAGGCTGTCGTCAAGCAAGAACTGGCAAACCTGGATCTTTCCCCCCAGGTGTGCAGGTGTGTTGCACTGGCCGCCCACCTGTCCACCAGCCTCCTTTTCCTGCTTTCCACCCCATCTACTACTCCACGTCCCGTTACAGCAATCCGGCGGAATGGTGAACAGATGACGACTGACCCGTCTGCTTTCTCTGCTCCCGCGTTGGACATGTCTCTCGACATTGCCGCAGCCCTTGGTCGTCGCCTCCCCGCGGTGGCTTCTCCAACTACCGACCTGACCCTCAGCGCCACTTCTTGCCCTGCTTTCAGCCCGATCAGTCTGCTCCCTCCTTCCAGAGTTCCTGCTCTCCATCGCCCCAAGGCCGTCGCTCACGCTCACCGCAGTTGCCCCGTCTTTCGGCCACTGCCCCCTACGTCCGCTCCACTTTGGAAAACTAGCTGATGCAGCACCCGGAGGTGACGCTGCATCAATGACCCCGACCAGAAATCCTCTACTGACCACCCGACCAAACTTACTGGATGTCAAAGTCGACGGTTTTCCTGTGCGCACCCTCATTGACACCAGTGCACACGTATCTGTGATGAGTTCTGCCCTTCGCCATCGCCTCCGCAAAGTGCTCACGCCTGCAATGTCCTTCGTGCGTGTGGCGGATGGAGGAACCCCTGCTGTGGACGGACTATGTACTGCTCGCATCACTGTTGCCGGCAACAGTACCCTGGTTCAGTTCACCGTTTCGTCCACCTGCGCCCACGACCTCATTCTCGGCATGGATTTCCTCTCTGACCATTCAGCTCTGATTGACTGTTCGCAGGGTGTCCTACAACTCGAGCTCCCACAACTCCATTCCGAGCATGTCGATCCCTCTCTCCGCCTGTTTAATGCAGACTGTGCTCGCCTGCCATCTCAAGCCACCTTCTTCGTTGCGCTGACACCCTCTCCCCCCGTTCCTGATGGCGACTACCTTGTTGCATTTAGTACCGATCTCCTGCTGACCCGCAACGTTGCTCTGCCCTATACCATCGCCTCGGTCAAGGCGAACACACTGTCTCTGCCGTTTCTCAACTTCGGCTTCTCTCCTCAAGTTCTTCCATCCGGCATTTGCATTGCTACGATCTCCCCCCCTCGCACTGTGCCAGGTCGCTGCATTCGACGCCGCTCCTTCTCAAGATCACTCAGGCCATCCCCAGAGTACCTCTCTTTCTACAGACGCCTTCGCGACCATGATGCCCTCCGACCTGCGTCCCGCTCAAACAGCACAGCTTCGAGCCCTTCTCGAATCTTTTTCGGACATTTTTGATCTGAATAACATTCCACTGGGCCAAGCTCTCTCTGTGAAGCACTGCATCGACACCGGGGATGCCTCTCCTATCCCTCGTCGACCATACCGCGTCTCCCACTCTGAGCTCTAGGTCATTAACTCCGAGGTTACGAAGATGCTTGATAAGAACATTATCGAACCCTCCTACAGCCCCTGGGCCTCGCCAGTAGACCTTGTGAAGAAAAAGGATGGCTCATGGCATTTTTGTGTTTATTATCGCCACCTGAACAAGATAACCAAAAAGGACGTGCACCACCTCCCGCGCATCGACGACACCCTTGATTGCCTATACGGTGCTAAATTCTTCACCTCCATAGACCTTCACTTTGGCTATTGGCAGATAGCAGTGGATGACCAGGACCATGAGAAGATGGCATTTGTGACACCTGATGGACTGTATAAATTCAGAGTTATGCCTTTTGGCTTATGCAACGCGCTGGCCACCTTCGAGTGTATGATGGACGCCCTTCTGTCCACGTGCCTCTGCTATCTCGACAACGTCGTCATTGTCTTCTCTCACAGCTTTTCCTCTCACCTCGATGACCTTTCCAAGATTCTTTCTCTGTTCAGTCATGCCGGCCTGCAGCTCAACTCCTCCAAATGCCGTTTCGTCACGTAACAATATTTTAAATTCTTGAATACTGAATTGAATATCCTGCTATTCAACTCGTCAAACGAATCAAATAGTCAATGTTCTAACTTATTCGAAATGAATCCTACAGGATCTCGAATTTTCTAATACTTTTCGTATAATTGGCCTGAAGTTGGAATAAGGCCCACCATAGTTTTTCTCAACTGTTTAAAAAATGACCCACACCAACTCCGTGCAGCATGCTGTTGCAGTTATTCTGCACGGGTTGGGCAGTGTGACGCATTCCATTTGCTTGGCAGCGTTGATAATGCTCACACATGCATCCAAGATTGTATGATGCAGCAGTGCTAAGCTGAGTTCAGCAAACCGTGTCTTGAAGCCCTATGTTGGAGGCCTGGTCTCTCGCCCCTGTTATCTAATGAGATGCGGTGCTAGTTTATCTGAGGTCATAATCATTAGCAGAAGGTAATTTTCCTATGCATATAATCTGATGGTCATAGGGTTAATATAATGGCTTTGTGTTGTGTCCTTATACTGGGGCTCACTGTTGCATTTTTTGACAGCTATAGCTATAACTTTGTAAGTTGTAGCTACGGTGCATGCGCTTCACATACTGTTTCACACAATTGTTTTTTTTGCACAAATATTCACACAAGTAGCAAATGTTTAAAAATATTCTTTTCTTATTTGATTCGGTAGCAATACTACGCAGTTTGTATTCAGTTTGGTCCTGAAAAGTACTACTTGTACACCCCTAAAAACTAGACATACGCAGTACTTGTGTGCGTCAAATTTCCTCTTGCTTTTTTTTTCGTACAAGGTTGTGTATGGAGACGTTTAGAAGAAATTTTTTTCTGCTGCTTAGAGGAAGTGATCTGAAAAAAAAAAAAGCGACTTTATGTTGGCGCTGTGTAAGTAACTGTTGTCCTGTGATGATGTATCATCTCTGTACTAGCTTTTGGCTTTGTTAAAGAAGTGTAGTGTTAATCTTTGCCAGACCATTCTTAATTATCCAATGTGCTGACGCATCACAGTTGATTGCTTCAGTGCTTGTCATTATGTTCGCAGTTTGTTTTTTCCTGGAAGCGGCAGTTTTGCCGACACGTTTTTCACATCTTGTTCTTGCATTTGTATGACATTCTGTCTGCAGCTGCATTGTATAAATGTAAGAGTGCTCTTGGATAAGGTGAAATCCTACATTCTCGCTACTTCCAGTGATGGTCTGGTCTGTTGGCTGGCAGCAGCTATCATACTGTTATTATCATCATCAGCCTAGCTATGTGCTGCAAGACGAAGTCCTCTTCCATATCCTTCCAACTATGTCCTGTGCCATCTGTGGACACATATCCCCACAGACTTCCTAACCTCATCCGCCCACATGACTTTCTACCGCCCCCTGCTAAGCCTGCCCTCTCTTGGAATCCATTCCGTTACAATACCTTTGCTTTACATGCCCTGCCTATGCACATTTCTTTGCCTTGATTTCAACTAGGGTACTATTAATTTTTGTTTGTTCCCTCACCCATTCTGCTCTCTTCCTGTGTCTTAATGTTACACCTATCTTTCACCTTTCCATAGTTCGCTGCAGTGTCCGCAATGGTCATTATTTATAGTTTGTGCATACATGTACAAATACAGACACCAAGAAGATTTGAAGTAACTTTTTGGCTCTGTTGACACGTTATGTTGCAGTTAAAACCTCTTTTGTGTTACTTTTGTTATTTTGTGCGCATTATCTATGATTGTTGGTAAACAAACTACTCAATGCTCTCTATTATTGTCTGACTTGTCCTGAATGACTAATTTTTATGAATTAACTGCATAGCAAAAGGTATTCATTTAGCAGTAATTGTCATGGTGGGGAGAATGTAATTATACGAATGTTTGAAAGCTGCATGTTGGTGGATAATAAACAGTGGTTGGCATTAAAAAGGATGACAGCAAACGTTATGATTTGTCATTTCACTTGGGTAATGAGAAGGGAATGGAATGAAGATCTGCACATACTTGAAAATTTGCATCGGGGATTATGCATCCCTTGGGGCTTATGCTGTCTCTTCTATGAGAAGTTGTACTTGGGCTTTTGATCCATTATGACAAGGATGTAAAGTGGCGCACAGGGCAAAGACAAATGAAGAATAGACAAGGAATGGGATGGCACCTTTCTGGCCCTCATGTGCTCTTTGTTTTTTGGAGTGTGTGAATAGTACTTTTCGAAACTGATTAGTATATGAATGGTGTAGTCCTAAACCAAATTGAATACGAATTGAGTCGTGAAAAAACTGAACTGAATACAAAAACTGAAGTGAATTGAATACAAATTGAATTCCAGAGTACCGGGTTCGAACCTGACGGTGGAGTACCCGGGTTCCTACTCTGGCGTTGCGATGGAAGGCGCCCCTGTGCTGTGCACATTAAAGATGATCCCCAGGTGGTCCAAATTATTCTGGAGCCCTCCATTACACCTTTCTTCCGTTCTTCTCTCAGTCTTCTCCGTTCTCTCAGTCTTCCGTTCTTCTCTCACTTAGGTGTGTTGAAGCAAACTGTGTCGTTAAGTGCAAGTTAACCTTTCCAATAAACAGCTGGTGCCAGGGCATCCTACACTATTTAAGGCATATATGAACACTTGTGCTAGTGCACGGCTGAAAAGTAATCCAGATGTGAGCCATTTCTTGTACTTATTTTCTACTGAAACAGACAGACAGACCTGTTCTGCCCTCTCTTCGACTTGGCCTCAAGGGAGGAATTTCACTCTCCTTTTTCTGTGATCGATAGAGCTGCCACACACATTTTGTTGTTTATGGCCTTTTTACATTAGATTAACATGTACTATCAGCAAGAAATGAAACACGAACAAGACATTCGAGCCTCGAATAGCAAAATAAGAAGCTCTTAGCCAGAAGAAGCTCAATACTAGTGTAAGGTAATTTAACTTCGAAAGTGCGGAGACTTTTCTTCGGAAGTGTTAATCAACCTTGCCTGTATTTGCTCTCCAGGAGCTAATATGTTGGTTTTTTAGGGTTGCCACCTGAGTTTCCTTGTTCGCGTTTCATTCGTTGCTGATAGTATAGCCTTTGCTGAATCAGTAGCAGCTGCAGGTTCCTCTGCATGCGTGCAGGTGCAGAGAAGCAGCTTTTGTTCGCTCTGAGGAGTAATGAAGCTTCTGCCTGAGCATGCTGTGCCCCTAAGGCCATTTGTAGATGCTACTGTGTCAGTGCAATATTTGATGTGTGCGTATAGTCATCACACACAGGTGCTTTGACTGTCATTTTTCTCGTGTTTTAATTTTGCGTCTGCAAGCACCAAGTGAAAGCTTTTGTGATATTGTTGTGGGAGTTGCTCAAATGGCGACTGTTAACATTTTTGAAAAACAGCACAATAGTACTCGCAATGTAAACTAAAGTTTTTCAAGCTCTTAACATGAACGCTTCGCTGTGTGGCAAACTGTCTGTGTGTAGGTTCAGTGGATGTTTATACTAAGGTGTCATGTTGGGTAAGGGGCATCTCACCTCTAGGTTCTCAATTTTCAGCTATGCCTATCATTTTCAGCATGTTTTATTGCTGCTTGTGGTCTGTTGTGTACATAATAAAGGACTGTTCTGAATATCTGCACATTTTTTTGCTATTAGTTTGTCTTCGTAGCAAAACTACTTTGCAAAACCTGAAACTAGCCCAATCAAGCTAGTATGTGAAGAACAATAGTTGGCGTCACATTTGTCTTCCTGGTGAAAATTTATAATTTTATGCACTTGATAAAATAAGGCTACTGTGCAGCCTGCTTTCCTTAATATTCACTGTTTTGCAATGAGCTTCTTTTAAGCCCCACGTGAGGGTACCTCTCTTGATAGATTGGCTAGTTCTTGTCTGTGCATGGTAATGTATTCCTCTCACTTCTAGAAACGTGTGCCTCCTTCCTTTGCGCAGGCTTGGCCATGGGTCATAGCAGCTACAGCCTATTGCCTAAGCAAACATCGCGGCGTGGAAGACGGCACTACGTGTGCTCTGAGTGTGGCTACACCACAGTTTTTCTCAGCAGTTTCAAGAACCACGAGAGGACACACACTGGAGAGCGCCCCTTCCAGTGCAGCCATTGCAGCCAGAGCTTTGCAAGGAAGCACCACCTGGTAATTCACCTTCGCATCCACACGGGCGAGAGACCCTACCACTGCCACCTGTGCCCCAGGACCTTCACGCATGACGGCAGCCTGAAGAGCCACTTGATATCGCACAGGGGTGATAAACCTTACAAGTGTCGTTTCTGCTCAAAAGCATTCGCCTGCAGGGTGCAAATGAAATACCATGAACGCAAATATCACCCAGAAGCATTGGTTGTTCCATAAGGCTGTGTTGTGTTCTGCCATCACCATTGAATGGTGTGCTTTATGCATTAAACAGAGAAGCCAGTCTGGTTGCAGACTCCATCCTTGGAGGACTCGTTAAAGGAGTTCATGATATGCCCTTTCAAAAGGAGCATGTTGATCTGATGTTGCATCGTGCCTCATTTCTGGAAAATACATATCAGTTGTGATAAAATCTTGGAGTTAACAACCACTTTTCTTGTGAATGGTTTCAATTTTTCACAGTTAAATAATGAACACCGATGTCAGAGGAGTGCATTGGTCAAGGACAGGTCTGCCTGTCATGCAGTGAGTTTAGTTTATGTCAATTTATAATAATCTTTTGTGTAATATCTTTTGTAAACTCATTTGTGTCTGCAGTGGTAAATATGGTTGTGAAACCTTATTTACCACTGCATTTTTTAAAACAGTAAACTTGCAGTGCATGGTGTGTGTGTGTTCAATTTATTTTTTGGTACAAGGTTATGTACTGATACATCAGAAGGATTTAATCCTTGCTTTGAAGAAGTGATCTGGAAAACGTCACTTTGCCATATGTGTGTCTGTGTTGGTGATGTGTAAGCGTGGAAGTTAATTCCTGACCTGTGGTGATGTATTGCTTCTGTACTAGCCCTAGGCATTGCTAAAGAAGTACAATATAATCTTTACCAGACCACTCTTAATCCTCAAATCTGCTGATGCCTTACATTTGATAATTGGATTTTGGCTCTTGTAATTATCTCTGCTGCTTATCTTCTGGAAGCTTCACTTTTGCTGGCACATTTTCACAATATGGTCATTGTACTTGTTGTACTGCTTCACTGCATCATTCTACTCTTCTGCTATTTCATATCATACTTGTTTTTGAGTGACATTCTCTCTGCAGTTCCTTTGTATGAATGTAAGAGTCCCCACAGTTGCGCTGAAATCCTACAATCCCAGCATTTCCAGTGATGGCCAGGTCTTTTGTGTGGCAGCCTCCCTACTGAGTGTGGTTATTATTAACAGTTTTTACGGATATAAGTATACTTAAAAACACCAAGAAAGTTTAAAGTAACTTTTTGGCTATGTTGAGAGGTTATGTTTCAAAAACTTTTATATCACTTGTCTTGAATGACGTTTTTATGAATGGGTTTCTTGATCAGTCATGGTGAGCAGAATGTAATTATACGAGTGTTTGAAAATGGCTTGTTAATGGATAATAAACGAGATTTTGCATTAAAAAAAAGATGACAGCAAATGTTATGATTTCTCATTTCACATGAATAATGAGAAGAGAACAGATTGAAGATGTGCACCTACTTGGTATCCTGCATCACGTACAGATTATGCTGCCTTTTGGGGCTTATGTGGTTTCTTCTGTGAGAAGTTGCACTTGGGCTTTTTGGTCCATTGTGATAAGAATGTGAAATGGTGCTCAATACGAAGGCAAATGAAGAACAAGACAAGGAATAGGTCGGTACCTGTCTGGCCATTGTGTGGTCCTCGTCTGTCTTGTTATGGGAGCTATCTACAGCAAGCAAGTTAGTCAAACTGCAGCAACACATGAGTACAAAAACTCTTCCATCAAGCGAAACTGCAAACCTACTGTGCCATGCACCAGGAACAGTTAAGGCAATGATCCAAATTCTAAACACATGTTCACGGCAATATGTATTTAACTAAACGGTTGGGAGAGGCATTTACAACAAGTGCAGCACTATTGTGGGAACATGCAAAAAACGAAGAACAGATAATTTCCTCATAAAACGGGGATGCGTAACCAAGGTGGAACCGTTTGACCAATACCAGCTGGTCCAATTTGAATGTTTCCACCGGCAATGTGCATGCCAGGCAGCCGAGACTTGCAATAGCAGACCTGTTACTTTCTGGGGAGTTTTCAGTTTAGTGCAAACAATGCTAGACACTTCACGTCTCTGAAATGTGTGCTGGTTTTGCCATTGTGGACACACTAACATTCACGCTTAGCACCTAAACGCATGCCAAAGACAAAGGCAGGTCACGTGCTTGTTTTTTATTTTTGTTTAGAGCTAAATGTTCAGTTCAGTGTTTACAACACTGGTGCAAAAATTATATTGCAGTGCATGTTATGGTGGCTTGATAGATGTAGTGTTTAGATTCCCAGTGCAGTTTATGGGTTTGATCTCACTAATGGTAGCCATATTCCGGTCGAACTAGCAATCTACAAAAACGCCCATGTACGGAGATTTGCAGAGTGCTATGGAGACATGTCCACCTGGTGGCCAAAAACAATTCAGAGCACTTCATTGGGCTGCACCTCATAACCCACATTGTTACTTAGGCATGTAAGAAATCTTGCAAGGCACATGAGCATTCTGCAGCTTAGTACTTTTATCATAAGGTGAAGTAGATATAAGATTTTATATAGCTGTCTATATCAGATGTGTTTATGTTGGCTGTCTATATCAGAACAACCCACATGAAAATGGAGGCCTCTCAACACAACGAACCTTTGACGTGTTGACGCTGTCAAACGAAAGTTAGAACCGGTACCTGCGTTATACTGTGGCCAGCTTACCTGCGACAAGTCTTCGAATTCCTCTTTTCCATTTCAGACATGGTACCTGAACCGACCATATCTTTTCTGATCTGAACCCCAACCATGTCACTTGCGTATACGGAAGTCTCGCATCTGACAGCTGCATTTTTTTTAGTTTCATCATTTAGAGGCAAAACTGAATGTGCAGCAGAAGCACTGTTGGGTTCTCTTGCCAAGACTGTTTAATCCACCTAGGTGCTGCAGCAGTGCCCATAACTGCAGTGGCCACTTTATACTAGTGCAGGTGGGCTAACAAAACAACCACACATCTCGAAGTCTTCGCATAACATTATTAAATCCCAATCTATTGCAAACATGTTGTGACATGAAGTAGCTCTTTGTGTGTGCCATACATAGTTACAAAAGGCATAAATTGTCAGAACAGACACCATTCGCAACCCTGAAGTGGAATCATGCATGACACAAGGTTTAGAATATACTATATCATCATAAGGCTTTGTTCTCATTCCCCACATGAAATACCAAAATAGTATACTTGTTTACTGTCATTGTTTTCAACAAAAACAATTGGTTCTTAGCCGACAACATGTCCATGTTGAACCACTATAATGCAGGCATGCTCTGCACAAAATGACAGTTACTGCTGAAACACTGCCTGGTAAAGTGCAGTGTATTAGTTCTGCTATGCAGCTGATTCTTCATGAAAATTGGTTATTCAGGACAAGTTACTGATCGTAAGTGTGCATTGAGCAGTTTCGTTCGCCAACAAATCAATGTTATATACAAAATGAGGATTGTAAAGAGGTTTCTTGTGCTTAAAATTTGAACATAACAATAAATGTTATGTCACGCTTTTGGAGCTTTTAAATACGTCTGACTGCACGAGCTGAATAATAACTGCAAGCACTATAACGCAGTTGTCGTGCCATTCAACAGACCTGCAACCATTACTGAAAATACTGGGACTGCAAGATTTTGCCTGAAACTTGTGCATTCTCATTTTTCCAACAAGCTGCAATAAGACGAAATGGCAGAGCAAAACTCTTAATATGACCACAGTACAAGTACTTTTCAGTAAACTGTAGCGTAATCTAATCAGAAAAAATTAAGCAGTGAAAATAAACGAACAGTAAAGCACACTTATAGGTGCAAGGCACCAAGACAAGCAGACAATTAAGAATTGTCCACTAGATGTGAACATTGCATTTTTTTTGCAATGCCTGAAGCTGTAGAGACCATACCTCATCTCAAAAAAGCAATAACCTTCGCATTTTCCAAGCACCAACAAAGAAACAAATGTGCCACAAGTTGCATCTCAATTACAAGTTTTGAGATGCAGGAGGAAAAGAAAAAAAATTGTAAATTGAGTGACCCATGGGCTATGAGAGATATCTTAATAGAGGGCTCCAGATTAATTTAGACCACTTGGGGGGTTCATGCTGACATTGCACAGCACGTGGGGACCTTTTTAAGTTCACCTCCACTAAAACATGCGTGTCACGCCCGAGACTGAACATGTGTCCTCTGGCACAGTGCCCAAAAAGGCAAAAAAGAAAATTGGCGGTGGTTTAGCTCTGGTAAAACCTGGAGCAATGCGATAGCTATAGCTGGCCGAGTGGAACTTGGTCATGTGACCAACCACGTGACAACGTGGCAGCGCCGCCACGATGAAGGCTCGAAATGCTACCGTAATGTAGCTATCGCTACAAAAAACTCTTCCACTGCCTTATTGGAGTACCTTTAACCAGAAAAAGCTATTTAAAGCACATACCATGTGCTTCATAAATGATTTCATATGGTGGTTTCATATGCCATACGTCATTTCATAACCGCATGTGGGTTATTAAACACAAGCTGGACAGCACACAGCAAATGAATATTGTAATCCCAAACGATCTTTCTACACAGCAAACACATCTGCCCATCTTAATTCATGCCATTATTCACTCTTCAGGAATGGAAAAAAATAACTATTCACTATGGTTCAGCCAAACAACTGTCACATCTCACAGGTCTTCTTTGGATGTGCAAAGGTTTCCAGCAAGTGCACCACTTGATGCTGTCGGAACACACAGCAGCTTAACAGAATGATGGATGGCTGTGCGTAATAATTCTGTTTAGGCCATTTCAGTTGCGGCCTGTGCACAATTGCACAGAATTAAAAATGTCACTTGCATGGCTTTTCAGATAAGCTTGTGGGATAGCACACGGTTATTTAGGGTTTCTTGAGTGTGAAGTCCATGGGATGCAGGTGCCGTTAGTCTTGCTTCTCAGCTGCATGAACTTCTTCAAGGTGCAATACCAGTGCACTCCTTGTTGTGTACCCCTGATCGCAGTGAACACACCCATACACAACATATGGCTTCTCCCCCGTGTGGGTGCGGAGGTGTTTCTCCAGGTTGCCTCTGGTTGTGAAACCTTTGCCACATTGGCTGCACTGAAAGGGATGCTCCCCGGTGTGTGTCCTCTGGTCGTTCCTGAAGTTGGTCTGAAAACCTGTGGCATAGCCACTCTCGGGGCACACATATCGCCGACTTCCTGCTGGCGACCACTGTTGAGGCGGTGGTACATCTTTCATAGCAGTGGTGGCTGAGCCTAAAAAGTAGAAGAAAGTGCATTCTTCCTGAAATGTAAGCCATACAGCTCAATTTGTACAGAAGACTACAAAAAAAAAACATGGTTGAAATTGTCACAGACTCAAGAGCACATAATTAACCTTCGTTCCACTATATTTAACGAAACTGAACTCTCTAGAATTGTGTAACTGTTTACTTGATCACCTGTAATTATGATGATAGTGTATTTTTGTTCTTGTGTGTTGTCATGGTATTAACCCACTCCCCTCTATAACACTTCAGCCCGGAGGGTATATGTTAATAAATAAAACTTTTCTGAACAAAACTGTGATTTCTGACCAGTGTTGGTAACAATAAGTAGGCACACATCAGCATGCCGTCCAATACCTGCTACATCTTCATCTTGCCACTACCCGATCTCAAAAACAAATAATAAAATCATAAGAAATATGTGAAAGAATAAATTTTAGACATGCAAACAGTCCATTGCTGTATATCACAGTCATATAATATTGCTCCAAAGATGTCTTTTCCACAAGGCCTATACATAAATACACTGCTACATCTCATCAATAGTAGCTGCAGCTATACCAAGAAAATGAAGTGATTTCTCACCAATAAGGCCTTACTCCTAAATTTCTTTATACGTCAAGAGCTGGAGCTAGGTGATGCAACTATAAATGGTGGCAGCTTTCAAGAAAATGTCACACTGCCAGTCACACTTGCACAGCAACAAGAATACACATCACTTCTCAAAAAAGCTGGCAGAAAAAGAAAAAAATTGAAAGAAATGAAGGATGCACGAAACAGGCTTATTTTCACAAGTACACAAAAATGGAAGCATCCATCAGAAAGCATGCTGAAATTGTGACAATTATTCAAGTCATGCCATGTGCAGAAGCTCGTCATTGCACACAGTTCAAAATAACAGAGCACACAGATGAAGCACACAGATGACATTGAGAAACTTAGAAAAGGGGAGGGAGGAAAGAAATAGCATTTCTCATAGTTAAAGGTGCCATCAGGAATGAACACTGCTGACACAATCTAATCAACTTTGATTATTATTTTTTCCTTTCTGCAACCTGTACAATTACAAGAGATATCAGGCATGAGCAGACTCATTACTGAGAGAATGACTACTCAAAACCAACATCACGAAGCACACACATTTTCAAACACGTGCACAGACCCTCTGTTCTGTTCGCAGATTTCTGTTACCAGCTTGAAAAAAAAATAATTTGCAGTCTGATCAACTATAATTTTGGTTTGCCAGTCTGTTTGCATATCGGGGGGGGGGGGGGGGGTAGTAAGTAAAGAACACTGAGGATAAGCACAAAAACGAGACACAAGAGGCACTGAGCCACCAATGCTTGTCCTGTCTGCTCTTTTCGTTTTTGTCCTCGTCTTTTCGCACTGCCTTCCCCCAAGATTTGTAATCATTACAAGGATCAAGTTAAACATGGACACCCAGTTACTGCCTAATCTTCACACCAAAAGCAACCAAAGAGTGCTTTTCACACCCAACATCTGGTGTACTAGGCCACTGAAACTGTATCTTACTGGTTCAGGCTCAGTGTATGGGTGGTTGCACCTCAAAGCTATCGTATAACATTACTGGAGATTCAGCTGCAAAAAAACACATTGATTGGTAATAAGTAACTATCAATATACACAGCACGGTCAGTTAAATTAAACATAGTATTCTGGGAGATAAAAAGACTGCAGGCTATGTATATATTCAAATTGCATTAGTTCTTCACCATAAAGCTTGGCACTATGCGGCTAAGACTAATGCCAGTGCTTCCATAGCCATAGCTCATTTCATGACAGCCTTCAATCTTCTGGGTTGAATGGTACAAAACTACATATATGAAGAGACAAATGAACATGTTGATTAGATCTGCACAGATACAAGTATGCCCGGGAAAGTTAGCAAAGCATCATGTAAAATTCAAAACAAAAAGCCACAGCTCGGTTGCAGCAGTATGTGAATGTGTATAGTGCATGTGGTAGTGAATGCTGGCACAATCTTCAACAAGCTGTATTTCAGCATGAACAGCAAGCAAGCTGCAGTGGGTTGGGTGTGAGTAGTCTACAGACAATAAGCAGAGGGAGACTTGGACTTCCTCACAATTGTCAGAAGGTAGGCTCACGACCTGGAAAAACAAAAACAGAAAAAGGAAATTTATCATTTCTGCCAGGACATCCTTTCATAACCTTTTTCGCAATTTGATGTTTTTAGCAAAAACTACAAAGAGAATATGACGTGCTGAAGTTGCTCAGTGCAACAGCTGGTTGCAGCACTGAAAAAGGAGGAGGAGAGAAGAACTTTAATGAAACAGGAGCTTAAAAAGGAGGCTACAGCTGCATTATATTTGCTGAAGAAATTCGGTAGAAGTGTTACCAGTGGACCTACTCGCACTATCAGCACTGGTTATTAGAATATCAGGTCCGAGACAGTCATTTTTAAACTCTTCTGCTCATCACTGCATACAAGATGCATTTAAAACTGCACAAATGCCACACTATTTAGATGTATGGAGTCACATATGCACCATAAGCAAGAAAGAAAAAGGAAAGTTGTCGCTGCAGCAGCAACAGAGTATTTGCTTTGTTAGTCGCATTTGCATGAACGCAAGCATATATGACACTATGGTTGAATAAAACTCTAGGTTGAAGAGGCAAATGTCTCTCAAAAGAAGCCCTAGCACCAAAGGCACTGAACTTTTATCATGGCACCAAGGCCAACTGCCTTGCACCTGCTAACATAGCATTGCAGGTGCAAAGTGGCTGATTACAACATCATGTTTGGAAGACCTCCCTTGAGGGGCATCTACTGCTTAATTCTTGAGTTATATCTAACTACAGCAGACAACAGAAATGCAACAAATGAGTTCATTCTCGTAGCTTATCCAAACAGGCTAGGATAAGGATAAGAATTATGCATGGATATAGCTTTCATTTTGCATTTTTCACGTCAAAACTTGCACCAAACCAAACTAGATTTGATGTTTCAATATGAGCAACAGGTCCTCTACTAGGCCTTAAGGCTCTTGCCTCCCTGTTTTACATGACCTTGCATTACAAGTATTCATTTGCAGATTTTTAGCACTGCTGTATAGATACACAACTATCCAGAAACACTCACACAGTGCCTTGCCGTCAGTCACAGCCAATGCCATTCCAACTAAGACACTACGCACGATGTGATAAGAGGTGAACTGAGCTATTTTACAGACTACGGCATGCAAGTTTCAAGTTGGTAGTAAAGATGGCCAGCAATTCTTTTTAAGGAATGTCTGCCTGAAAACTTCTTTCCTTGGCTCCTTGAAGTGAACACCAATGGCTGCAAAAATGAAGACAGCAGTGCAATGTGAATTAAAAAAAAAGGCAGGCAATATTACGCCAATATATGACAAATCTCTGTTAGAAGTAGCAGTTGTACATTTTGCTTTCACAGTGATTGCTTTCCCATTGCATAGTTGAATTTAATTTTGCCGTTTTTTTGTTTTGCTTCTTTGTGTGCTTCCGATAGGTGGTAGCCTTCTAAAAGGTGGGCATAGTGGGTTATGCTTCTGGAAGATGAAGGTGGACAGGTGAATGGCTCCCTAGCAAGGGTGGCTGGGTGGGGCAGTGGGTGGCACTTCAGGAGGGTGGAGGCTTCACTCGCCAAGGCAGCTTGGCTTAATTGCTCCGTGTATTCCAAACATATATTTCTGGCACACATCACCTCTTTGAAAGGTAGATTCACAAAGCAGAATGAAGGAGGTTAATTCTCAATCTTTCCTGTTAAGCAGCTCTGACTTCAAGTAGATTGGTAGGTTCAAGTATTGCACAAAGGTGTGCATAGCAACAGAGAGTGCATATTAGTTCTCGTAAACAGCCAAAGCATCTATTTTAAATTTTGTTTGCACAATAACGGCTGGTTCACTCCAAATGGTGTGATGTACATGCCTTCAGCATAGTCATTTATGCAGGTTTCCTGAAGCCACTGGCACATATATTTTGAATGCTTTGATGGATGCTGCTACAATTGCCTGGGTTGGCAATGCTAAATGTGCCTCAGGTGTAGATCTACCTGCAGAAGTTATCCTTACTAGAAACTGATGCTCTTACTGCTTGAGGACATTGGTGTTGCCAGTCCACCTCTGCCCATCGCAAGTAATTCTTCAGCCAGATTGCCAGAGTGGAACAACATATGCCAATGGAAACTGTTCCAATGACACTCCTGACCACTTCAAGGCACCAATCAAAGAACTAATCACTAATACATATATATGTGAGCACACCCCTCATGTAATGACCAATGCCCCCTCGCGCGCCTTTGAAATACAAACAAAGAAACAAGCAATTAAACAAACAGTTTAGTGACATTAGAAAGTCATTAAATAGCATACATCGCTACCACATGCCACGGCTGCCAGTTGCCAATACACATGCACAGATGGTCCCTTACAGGCCATGTGCAGCCAGCTGTGGGAGCACCTAGTTGTCTCTCATGGCCATATTTGTGCACGCGCAATGGCGGCTGGTGGTGACGGTAGTGCCACACGTTATGCTAAAGCTCTATTTACGAGCCACTGTCAAGAAAAATAGGGGTGTGGGTTTGCTGCAAGAGGCACTAGATGCAGAAAAAAAAAGTTAACATACACCCTGATGGTCTCATGAAATGAACTGCATAAGCAGAACGCACGTTTAGGATGATACGTTTCCATTAGATGCGATTCCCTTTTTCTGCATCCCACTGCCTAAATGTTGCGCGAATTCATTTTGCTTTATTCTGGCTGGTTTTTATGGCTCGCTAATGATTTCATGTTTTCATTTGAGGCATTTACATTCTGGTTTACTTCGGCTTGCTTTTTGGTTCGGTAGAGATTTTTTTTTGTGCTTTTACATTCATTGCGCAATGTCACGTTTTGCCCTACAAATGAGCGCCTAATTTGATCAGCCAATGACGGGCGCTTGTTTTCGGCGTCGCTTTCCCTCTTCTCACTCGCTGCTTGCTGTGCCCCCAAGCAATCCTGCTTATCGCCGTTGAAATTGCTTGTTTCTTATACTCCACTACATACATCAGGTGCAACGCTGTGAAAGGTACTGAAATAGTCCGCACGGGAAAATAAAGCACGAGAAAGCGACAGCGTGTAGTCGGCAGTAGAATGCATTTAATCAAGCTCATGCCAAATGTGTCTTGCAGGCAAAGCATTTACTATGTTTCGCTCACCGTAAGAAATGCACTACTTTTTGGTCGTGGATGCAAGCAGCGCAAACAAAAGCGCTAGCTTTGACGGCGTTGCACCTGCTTATGTATGAAACGGAGTATAAGCTTTTAAAGCTCATTTCATATTCTGCCTTACAGCAGCCCTCCAGCAGGCATTTCACCCCGCATAGGTCACCCTTGCAAGGTGCCCGTCCACATACACCACAACATTTGCTGCATCGTTCTTCCCTTGCTTGGCCATCGAGGGAAACGGCCTTGCGCAAAATGCTGCTACCACATGCCCATCCATGTTTTCGAAATGTATAACTTGCATAATTATTCAATAAGATTTTTGTATATAAGTTCGTTTACACCTGTACCCACCCCTTATACACATGTAATGTCCAAAAATTGGGGATCTTTAATGTATATAATGAAGTGATGCAATGTAATGTGATGCGATTTCTCTGCCTCTGCTGATGCAAATTTTCTCTCGACTGTTGGTGGGTGGCTTTCGCGCGCGGCTCAGTGCAGGCGCCTGCGGCTCTACTGGGCGGTCTTGCAGAGACACACGCCAGCATTTTCGCTTTATGGCACTCTGCTTATGTAGCAAAAAAAGAAAACAATGCAAGGAAACCCAAAGGCAGATACCACCCCTTCCTTTCTAAGAACACTAACCTAGCTCCACCAGAAGGCGAGTGAAAATGGCTTGGAGAGTAGCACTTTACCGAAGATGAGAGAAGACGTATACATTAGTTTCACTTGCCTTGTGCTTGTTGCCGCGAAGCATTTTGAACTCTGAGCATGCATAATAACAAAGGCGTGACATCAGAAAGAAGCAAAAGTGTTGGAGAAGAGCCAGCAGAAAAGTAGCTTCCATTCTGCATTCTTCACAACAATGAAACTCGCACCGAAACCAAAATGCAGAGGCAGAGCTGCAAAGTTTTCCTCATATTTAGATATTATAAATTTAACAATGTATATTGTTCAGCTTCCTAATAAAAGTCGTGCATGCCCTTGAAGTTTGCTGTGGCCTCTTGATCATCTGTTCTGACCCCTAAAATTCCATAACTACAGGCAAAGAAAGTTAGACAGCTGGAATATATGAGCATAATGAAAAAGCAGACTTAACTTCGAGTCATGTTAGCTGCCATAAATTAAGATATTATACAGATTGTGTGCTCCAAATAAAAAAGTATTTTAATTTAAAAATTTGTATTCATAGGCCTTGAAAATATCATCACAAAAGATGATAGAAAAAACTGAACAGCTGGCATCACTAAAACCACTGACAAGAACCAATGACTAATATTACTGACCGAAATTCCAGATCACTGCACGAGCAACAGGCTAGGGATGATGAAGTTTGCAGTCCTTGATCAGCTAAGCTGTCAGTAGCCGTCAGGACTCAAGCTTTTCTTATAGAAGTGTGCATCAACATGAGCATTGTAAAGTGTCAGGGCAACGTGAACATGCATCAAGTGACTTGACCTGTTCTGGATAAACACAAGAAAAGGACATAATCGAGTGAATTTGGTGCCTCGTCTCAATTATATTACATTTGTTGAGTAAAGGTACTGCGCAAAATAATACAAACATGGACGAGAAGGGCACAGGGACGGGCGCAGACTCGCGACTGGGTTTATTCAGAACAACACATACTTATAACTTCCACCCCACCATGTCAGTCACTGAGCGCAAGCCAGTAGTCTGCATTCTGTCTGATAAAATCTTATCGAGGTATCACTCACGCAATCATCTCTTTTGTTCCTAATGACCGGCTGAGGGAACACCAGCTTTCAATTAAGACCGGAAAAGGATCTAACCTGCCCTTACACTGTAGTGCATGCCCTTCAGCTAAGAGTGATAACCCATGCCTGCCTTTGCTGCCGAAAATGAGGATTTTGAGGCGTAGCCGTGACCAGATGGCGCGTGAACTTGCTGAGGCTTTTTTCATTAGGAACAAAAGAGATGATTGCGTGAGTGATACTTCGATAAGACTTTATCAGACAGAATGCAGATTTCTGGCTTGCGCTCAGTGACTGACATGGTGGTGTGGAAGTTATAAGTATGTGTTGTTCTGAATAAACCCAGCCGCGAGTCTGCGCTCGTCCTTGTGCCCTTCTCGTCCGTGTTTGTATTATTTTGCGCAGTACCTTTACTCAACGATGTATGACCGACTCGCCCAACAACATGCACTCCTATATTAAATTTGTAGAAGAAACTGAAAAAGTGTGACTAGTGTGGCACTGAGGATAAGCTTTTTGCTAGCAAGTATGCTGAGCTTTTCGCCAAACAAGATCAGATGAAGCCAGCCATGTCTGAGCAGCTCTGCAAGGATACAGCAGTAAACCAGATGAGTGTTAATGCCCTAGTGTAAGACCTAAAAATGGAGGATAAAGAACCTAAGTTCTCTCTCGCCTTCACCAAATTACTAGTACTAGGGCATGCAACCAGGATGTTCACAGACATGCAGGAGCGGGCAGCAACAAAGTACAATGATATATATAGTACCGTTTTGCTATCGATCAAAGTTAAAAGCAGAGATTATGATGAAGTATGGAGGTAACTTGGGTGCAACAAAGCATATTGCAGATTAAGTACTCTCCCCGATACTGACTGCTGTACAAAACCCTAATAGTTGCATGACTGGTGGCGTCTTCATAGCGTTCACATTGACAGGCATACACGGCATGCTTTGCCTGGTTCGTGAGGGTATATGCCACATCACCAACCCGGCTGCTATGTAGTAACACCACTGTGCCAAAACGTGCATCAAAACATGTTGACACAAGACTGCAGAAGACTGGTAAGTTTTGAGACATTTTCTCTCACCAAAATGCTTCTTTGGCAGAAGAAAATGTATCACAATTTACTACTCCTAACCTGACAAGCAATTCTGTCGAAATGTTTAGTTCTCAAAATACCGGTCATAGCGTGTGGTGCCGACCATGTATTTTCTCTGTGCGCAAAACCAAAAGATTATTTTTTACAACTCCGTCTGATAACTACTTTGCTGCTAAGCGAAAGCTGCGATGCAATGACTTGCACTCTACTTGTTACATGAATTGTGAGTTGTCTCAGCTCTTCCGTGCTGTGCAGTTACAAAAGGCACATTGAGCATGAGAAGTGACAGGCATGTCAGAGTGCGCAAAACACAAAAACAAATGAATGCACAAGAGACAGATGGATATAGACAGCTGGGATACTTATGTGTTCTTTGTTTTCTTGCTTTGTACTGTTGTATGTTCTTGTCATAATGAACTGACAAGCCCACATCCAGCTAGTCATACAACAGAGCACTGGCCCCCCAAAACCAGCATAATCTCTGACATGGATTCTCATATACATATACAAATGCACATCTTCTTTGTTATCTTCTCATTATCCATGCAAAATGATAAATCATACCTTTTGCTGTCATTAATTTCAAAGAAAACCACTGTTTATTATCCACCAACACACACTTTGTTCAAAAATTCACGTAATACTATTATGCTCAGTAGACACCTACTGCTATGCAATACGTGCTCGGGCACACCGCAGTCTGCACCAGTATTGCTTTGCAGCTGGCTTTACACAAAAGTGAATCATTCAATACAAGCCAGATCTCTAGTGTGCACTAAGTGGTTTCTGTTTGCGAACAATGTAACAGCCATAGAACAGAAGAACAAATGTATCACAATGAAGTTTTTAACTGCAAATAAACACCTGATCACACTTTCTTCGTGCTTTAAAATAAATATAACTGCACATCTGTGAATAATAACCATGACAGATAAGGCAGCTACCAGTCAACACATTTAGTCATCACTGTAGGTGCTGGAACAGAATTTCACACCAAGACTAGGCACACTTGCTTCCATAGAGTGAAGCTGCAGACAAAGTCAGTCAGAAGCTAGTACGAGATAAAATGACAGAGCAATAATCCCTGAGATGACTGTAACATGAAAATGTGTAACAAAACTGAAGCTTCCATTAAAGCAGGAAACAACAAGCAGCGAAGATAATAACAAGCATTCAAGCACACTCGTCAGCTGTAAGGTGTCAAACAGAAAAGACAATTAAGAATGAGCATTATGTGAACAATTATGAAAGAATAAACACTATGTGGACTAATTTCACATTTCTTTCGCTATATTGAGACAATAATTATCACGAGTCAACAAAAACATGGCCGCAAAAAAGAAACAAATGTGGCAAAGTTGTTTTGTTCTTGACTTATAGTGCTACGCAACAGAAAAAAAAAATTCTTTTTGATGTCTCACTGGAAAACATTCAGACAAAAATTAACATTTCAAGCACAAACCAAGCATGCCAGCCTACACTTCTAAACCAGGTTTCAGAACCTTATCTGTTTTCAGATGTCCTAGAAAGTATGTAGCAAAAGAATTTTCAAAACATAAATTAAACTTGCCCAGAAGGCAGACTTGACCCCTTCCAATGCATTTCTTTGACATCACTCTTCACGAGTGAAAAACCAAAATTGTTCATGTAAACAAAAGTTTGCCCAAGAATTTTATCTCGTGTCTCTTCTGGCATTACTGTACCACATTACATATTGCATGCTTCTCGTCAAAAGGTGTTATCATGACAACCTTTAATAATGAGCCCCGTAGGGAAAGACGTTGAGGCCAGATTTGCTTTTCTGCAGAAAGCATAAAGGTTTCCAACAAGCATGCAACTCAATGCTGGCAGAACACAACACATCCTTACAGAACCACAGACTCTTCTGGGTGATATTTGCGTTCATGGCATTTCATTGCCACTCTGCATGCAAATGCCTTTGAGCAGAAATGACACTTGTGGGGTTTTTCACCCCTGTGCGATATCAAGTGCCTCTTCAGGCTGGTATCACGTGTGAAGGTCCTTGGACACAGGTGGCATTGGTACGGGCTCTCGCCCGTGTGAATGCGAAGGTGAGCCTCCAGGTGGTGCTTTCTTTTAAAGCCCTGGCTGCAATGGCTGCACCGGAAGGGGCGCTCTCCAGTGTGTTTCCTCATGTGACGCTTCAAATTCGAGTTGAAAGCTGCGGCATAGCCACATTCAGGGCAGATGTAGCGCTGCATTCCTTCTTGCAAAGTTTGCTCGGGCAGTGAGCTGCACTTGCTGTGCCTGGTGGCCGAGCCTGCACAAAGGAAGGAAACTTATGTTTCTAAAAACATGCCTGATACACCTACATTAACAGGTAAGATGGAGTCTATCTCTTAAGACAAGTTGGAGAACTCTCGTAAGGAACCAGACTGAAAGTGGCATCAAAACAGAGTAAAAAGAAAAATGAAGGAAACATATAAAAGCATTATTTTCTCAAGTGCACATAAATGAAAATTGTCACTAGGAAGTCGGACGACATGCTAGAAATAATTCCTTACACCTCATATGTGTGGATGCTTGTGTCTGCACACAAAACAAAAGCAGAACGAATATATGGAGCCATACATATAGAATTTAGACAAACATAAGAGATACAGAAGAAAGAAAATTCATTTTGTTAGAGATCAAGATGCAAGTGTGAATGGAAACTACTTATATATCCTCATGGTCAGTGACTGTTGCTTTTTTTATGTGCTCTATAGAAGCAATTTTGAAAGTCATAACTTAAGTCGGGATATATTTAAGGGAAACACTGCTGCAGACCAACTTCATGCATGGCAGTGGTTTTGAAATGCATCTGCAGAATTGGCATTTTGTTCTCTACTCTGATTTTTCAAATTCAACGATGCACTGCAACTGTTGTCACGATCAGTTCTAAAATGAACTACAGGTTATTGGCTAGTGTAGTTTTAATTTCAAAATGCATCAGTGTGTCCTCTTCATGCCCAGTATTTTGTGTGTAAGATCATTCAAACTATCATCCCAGTTCACATTAGGTGTTTATGCAACCATGCAGTTGATAGGTGATTAAAGAATCAATGCACTATAAAAATTGTAGTAAAAAACATGTTCATAAGTGCTCAATACATATAAGTGCACTATGATCAGTATATTTCTAGGTACTAAACACAATCATAATGAACCAATTAATCAATTTGCCAACACTAACAGAAAAATCAATCAATGATTTATTAGCCATTGGCATTATGGGGGAAAAAGCATTGCAGAAGGTGCATGTGTTATAGGAACTGCATCAGTTCTTCCACCACTGAGCCTGGCACCGTGCAGGCAAGAGTGGTGCCTGTGATTGTCTGACACTCATAAACATGATATTGTCGAATTCCTGGTGCTGAATGGCAATTACAGAAAGGAACAGCCATATGCATAGGGATTTTTCGTAACCGAATCACCGTCGTCACTTAACTCACACAATGAAAATAAACTATTATCGTATTGACACTACTGTACAAGAGTCCTCATGAATGTGGAATGGGCACGCAAAAAGCAGTTTCAGTAATAAAATTTGTGCTGGGTCACGCGGCAGTGCATGTATGCAATTCAGTCAAACGTCGCACATTCTATAACTTCCAATCTCCCTGACTGCACCCATATAACTGATTCGTCCAGATATCTCAGGTGCCATTTTGAATGTGTGCAACAATTGTCATAGCAACCTGTGCTGCTAAACCCTATGGGCACTTCAGGGTCAAGTGTGAATGTCGCAATGAAGGATACAGAAATATGAAATGGCAACAGGGTAATTATTTCCGACATAGTAACCCACAATGTAAAAGAAAAAGCACAAGGAAAACTGGTATTAACAAAGGGAAGATGGTAATGCATCACGTAAAATGTGAAATAAAAAAGCCGTCGACAAGCTACATTGCCGTCTGGACAAGAGGCAAGTAAGGGTGCTTTGGCAAAGAGTAATCCACAGATTGGTGAAAAGCAGACTTTGACTTGATTAGAAATACCGGCAGGGAGGCTTGCAACCTGAAAAAGAGGAGACGCATCACCTTTAGACAGTCTTAGCTTTCAATTTTTTTCATTTCCTAGAAATTTTTCCCACAAATAGAGATGTTGTTATAAGCCAAGGTTGCCAGGTGCAACTACAGGATGAAAGCAATAAAAATGGAGGGGATATTTGCAGCATTGCCCGAGGAACTTGAAAAGCAGTGCTACTGACATACTTACTTGCAGCAGAGCCACTGGTAGTAGGCTAACCACATTTTTGCAAGCACACACAATATAACGAAAAAGACTTTAAAATAACCAGAGCAGACCCTTATTGCCTACACATTCGGCTGGCAGCAGTAATAAGAATTTAGCCATGCAAATGATGTGAGCATTTGATAGGGAACAAGGAAACATGACTTCCCTCCAACATGGCACAATAGCAGTAATAACCATCGACCCCTGCAGACACATGTGCAGTCTGCTTCAAGGCACTTAACCTCATGGCACAACTTTGATACACAATTTACTGGGCAAGCATTTTTGTGCTGCTTCATCAATATTTCAATAGCTCCCAATTAATACTTGCAGACATAGAATCCCTACAGTCTGAGCACCTACCATGGGAACTACACAGACACATTAAGCATCACACAAGAACTGCATCCATTAAAAGCTTCAGAGACTTGGTGCACCAAAGCAGCAAATTTAATACAGCTCAATGGAGGTGAATCTTGTTTCCATGTGCTGCACAGACACGACGGTACTTCAAGCCACCAGTGATGCTGTGAGGGCAGCAGAAAAGAAACCGGCGCAGAGCACACCAAGCATCGCTAAACATGACAGCAAGCAGCTCAGCTCTGAAGAACTGTTTGTAGCAATTAATCAACAGGAAAAAGACCATCAGCAATGAACTTATATCTCCGAGTGTATCCATGACAAAAACAAAAAAGGGTACTCCTTGCCTTGTGACAGCAGGAAAGAGGGCAGAAAAAATTCCTGAAACTAAAGTGGCACTGTCATTTCATTAGAAAAACAACTGCACATTCATTCCAACTTTAAGGCAGTGCAATATAGGCAGTATGTGTACACAAGAATAAATAATTGCACTTTAAGCTTGATATATAAGAAGCTAGCAAGAGTGTCGGAGAGGAGCCAGAACATGAGGCTTATCAAAATAGCGAGGCATATAAACTAAGAGATGCTTTCATTCTGTATTCTTCACAAGAATGAAACATGCACTGCAACCAAAACACAGGCGCAGAGGTAGATTAGCTCGCCTTATTTTTGCAATATTACATTTAATCTAAACACGTAATACCATACAGCTTCCTAACTAATACCAGTTGTGCTATGTGCGCTAAAAGTTTCCTGTGGCCTTTGGCCACGTGGTGTGACCCCTAAAGTTATAGAACAGAAAAAAATCTACAGAACTTTTTAGCTGCAAGGTTTCAAGAAGTGAATGAAAAATTGGTATACTGATGTATTAATCCATTCTAGCAGCTATTCCATCATTTTACAAATTGTGTGCTCAGTTAACTTCAGAAAAAAACATTTGAATTCAGAAAATTGTGTTCATGGGCCTTGAAAATGTCATTCAGGATAACAGGAAAACAATAGCTAGCATCATTGTAAGACATTGCTAGAAACAACCGACTAATATTACCGCTGAATTCTGACTGAAATCCTGCACGGCTGCAGCTATCATCTATAACTATAAAAACGCGCTTTCACCTGAGTGTTACAATAATGTCAGGCAACCGGAACAGGTGCCATGTGATTTGACCTGCACTGGATAAAAACACGAAAAAACATAACTGAATGAACAAAGCATCTGATCTCAAATAGTATTACATAAGTGAAGAAACCAGAGAAGTGCCACCAGTGCTGTGCCAAGAATAATTTTTTTTACAAGTAATTATACAGTAGCAAATAATCAGCTTTTCACTAAACATGATCAGACGTAGCCAGCCTTATCCAAGCAGCCCTGCATAAGAATGTTGCAGTCGAACCAACCAGGCGAGTGCCAATGTGTATGTGCGAGACCTACAAATGGCAGATACATAGGCCAAGTTCCCTTTCGCCTTCATCAAATAGTTTGAGAACAAAAACCTGGTGTGTCCTCAGACAACATGGAGGAGGGAGTGGCAGATAAATAAACTGATACAGTAATGCTTTGCTATTGACCGAAGTTAGAAGCAAAAAATGCATGGTTAAGTATGGAGGTAGTTTGGGTGCACCAAAAGAATACCATGGACGCATGCTCTCCCCACTACTGATTGCTGTAGAAACCACTACTGGCTGAAGTAATGATGGCATCTTGATTGTGTTTACATTGCTAGGCCCACAGTGTGCTTTACCCGGTCTATGAGGTTCTCTGCTACAGCCATATCCAAACCACTATGTATCACTAGCATTGCACCCAAACGTGCATAAAAACATGCTGCAGCTCAAAACTTTGCTGCAACAGAATGGAAGACTTGTCACACTGCACACCATGAGCCAAGTGTTTTCTCTGCGTGTAAAAACAATATCTTTTCTACAATTATTCTATCTCAAAACTACTTCACTCCTAAGAGGAAGCGACGAGGCAATGGCTTGCATTCTACCTTTGCACAAATTCTGCGATGAAAGAACTCTTTCCAGCTGAGCACAAGTAAAAAAGACACATTGAGCAATGAGAAGAGGCAGGAATGTAAGACTGTGCCAAATACGAAAACAAATGAACACATAAGGGACATGATGGATGCTGGCAGGCTACCTATGTGTTCTTCGTTTCTGTACATTCCTGTCATAATGGGCCACTAAGCACAGATCCATCTTTTCATAGACGGAGTATTGGCCCCCCAAGGCCAACATAATCCATGACAACGATTCTCATATACACAAGTGAGCATCTTTGTTCTGTTCTCTTCTTATTACGCACGAGAAAGAACAATTAATTTTTGCTGTTACTCTTTCTAATGCAAACCATTATTTATTACTCGCCAACATGCCTTGATCAAGCATTCATGTAACAACACTTCGCACATCAAGAAAATTACTTTTGAAACGATACAGGCTAAGGCACACAGCAGCCCGCCAACAGTTTTGCCATGCAGCTGATTTTTCACAAAAATGTTGTCGTTAGAAAAGTCATATCTCTGGAGTGCACTAGGTGCTTTCTGCTTACCAAAATTGCACACAAAACAAGGACAGTAATACGAAAGTTTTGACTGCGACATAATTGAACACAGCCAGTAAGTTACTTCAAATTATCTTGGTTCTTTCAAATAGTACTGCACAAACTGCAGACAATAACCATGTCAAATAAGGCAGATTTCAGCCAACAACTCTTGCAATTACTGCAAATGCCAAGATTGTAGTATTTAAACTTAAGAGTAGGCACATTTGCTTCCATACTATAAGGCTGAAAACCGAACATCAATCAGAAGCTAGTACGTGATCAAGTGCTAGTGGAATAACTCTTGCAGTTACAGTCCGGCGAAAACATATCAGTAAAACAAGAGCTTCTGTTCAACCAGGAAACAAAAAGCAGTGAACATTAAAACAAGCATTCAAGAATATTTGTCATCTGTAAAACATTAAGAAAAGCAGAAAATAAGAATTAACACAACATAATTTTCAATACAAAGAGACAACACACAAGGCAGCAACACCGGAAAAAATTCAGTAAGTCATTCTTTTCCAGACTTTCCTTTAATGAAAAAAAAAACAATCAATATTCCTTCTGATGCCTGACTGCGTAACTATGAATAAAAAAATAAGCATTTGAAACAAACATCGAGCAGTGAAGATGTATTTTTAACACTAAGTTTCGTGACCAAAAAAAGCCAAAACTGAGCATGTAAACAACGGTTCATTCCAGAATTCTCTTACGTCTTCTTTTGCATTATGGTGCCATGTAACATAAAAGCAACAGGCTTCTTGTGAAAAGGTGTTATCATGAAATATTTTAATAATGAGTCCAGTACAGAAGGGCCTAAAGGCAAGATTTGCTTTTCTGCTCAATGCATAAAGGCTTCCAACAAGCATGCCACCCAATGCTGGCAGAACACAACACAGCCTTACAGAACCATAGGTGCTTCTGGGCGACATTTGCGTTCATGCTGTTTCATTTTCACCCTGCATGCAAATGCCTCAGAGCAGAAATGACACTTGTGGGGTTTTTCACCCCTGTGCGATATCAAGTGCCTCTGTAGGCTGGTCTCATGCGTGAAGGTCCAGGGACACAGGTGGCATTGGTACGGCTTCTCGCCCGTGTGAATGCGAAGGTGATTCACCAGGTGGTGCTTTCTTTTAAAGGCCTGGCTGCAATGGCTGCACCGGAAGGGCCGCTCTCCAGTGTGTTTCCTCAGGTGACGCTTCAAACCTGAGTTGCAAGGTGCGGCATAGCCACATTCAGGGCAGATGTAACGCTGCATTCCTTCTTGCAAAGTTTGCTCAGGCAGTGAGCTGCACTTGCTGCGACTGGTGGCCGAGCCTGCACAAAGTAAGGGAACACATTTCTAAAAATATGCTTGATACATCTACATTCACACGTAAGATCTAGTCTATCTCTTAAGGCAAGTTGGAGAACTCTCATATGGAACCTAACTGAAACTGGCATCAAAATAGAGTAAAAAGAGAAATGAAGGAAGAACTAAGGAAGGAGTGCACTAAGCGGTTTCTGCTTACCAAAAATGCACACAAAACAAAGACAGTAATACACAACAGTTGCTAGAGACAACTGCCAATATGTGCAGAACAATGCCAATATGTGGCAGTCACGCGGCCAGACTCTGAAACTTTTGCCTTCTGTATCAAGGCCTGTGAACGTGGAGTCGAGCAGAGGCATCAGATTTGAAGGCGAACAAACAAGCTTTCCACACAGTTCAAGATGGCACAGCAAAGATAGCAAGAATGAAATAACGCAGATTTTTATACCCTTTCATGACATATAGCATGCACCACTGCGGCTGATAAAACGATTTTTCTGCAGGACTTCTGGTTAGGTTTCGGTAAAGAAACTCTGTGACTGCATAAATAACGAGTCTCAGAAATAGATACTACGATCTTTGAAAAAATGAATTTTTAGTCCTTGTTTGCGATCTGAAGGACACGTCCCCCCCTTAAGCATGGAAGTAGTTTAAGTACGATAATTTGATGGAGGTATGCATGCCCTTTGCTAGTGATTGGATTAAAAACCCCTACTGGTTGCATGACTGCTGGCATTTTCATCGCGTTCACGTTGGTTGGCCCACACAGCCTGCTCCTGGTTTGTGGGGCTTTGTGCTACATTCCCATCCTGATTACTATGTAACAACAGCAATGCATCCAAACATGCAAAAAACACGCTGCAGCTCACATTGATGCAAGAATGCTAGCTGCACTGCACAAACCATACATTTTTTCTGCCTGTTAAACCAAAATCACATTTTCTACAATATTTCATCCCATCTGATTACTTTGCTGCTAAGAGGAAGGAATGAGGCAACCTCTTGCATTCTATTTTTTGCCCAAATTGTTACACGGAGCAACTCTTTCATGCTGAGCAAAGGTTCAAAAGAAACATCAAGCACATTAGAAGAGACAAAAAATTGGAGAGGACACTTGAGCTCCGCCTTAACAGTGTGATGCGACAGCGTTAATGGGTGAACGCCCATATATGTGGAAATGGTCATTCTCTGCTTTGCACTCGCAGACCCCCGAGAGCTTTCATAAAACTCTTGGTGCAGTGGTTCAGGGGTTAAACGATGTGCCAGTGGCCTGCAATGGCAGGTGCTAACCCACAATTGGGACTTGTGCTACCTAGGTTGCCCTTCCCGTGAAACCTTTCGCGACAAATCATAACTACCACCTGCCACAGGTAGTTTTCTCACAATCGGGTGGGCAGGTTATGATGATACTCCTCGAGGTATTGCATTAAAATGTGAGATTATGCAAAATTCACAAACAAATGAGCACACACGTGACAGGCGGATGCCGACAGGTTTTTGTCTTCCTCCTTTGCATCGCTATAATGGACCAACACGTCCAAATCCAACTTTTCATAGAAGTATTGGCCTCTCAAAACCAACATAATCCATGACACTGATTCTCATATGAACATGTGCATGTCTTCATTTCGTTTTCTTCTCACTACGCATGCAAAATGACAAATACTTTTGTCACCATTTTCAATGCAAAGCAGTTTATTACCCATCAAAATGCCTTGGTCAAACATTCATCTAACAACGCTCCACCCATCACGAAAATTATTTCTGAACAATATTTGTTAAGGCACCCTGCGGTCTGCAAACAGTTTTTGTATACAGATCATTTTTCGTAAAACTTGATCATTAAAAAAAACAAGACAATTCCCTAGAGTGCAATCAGAGCATTCTATTTACTGACAGTGAAATATAATGAACATAAAAGCACAATAGTAACATAAAAATGTTATGCAGCAAAATATTACTTCGAACTATTCTGGTGCTTTCAAGTATTTATAACAGCACCAGTGTTAATACTAACAGTGCCCAATGATGCACGGGACAGCCAACAGTTGTAGTCATCCCTGTAAGTGGTGTGACTATAGGATTTCACCCTAAGATTGTTCACATTTGCTGTCATATATTTTCAGCTGCAGACTGAACGTCACAGAGAAACTAGTATGAAGGGGACAGCACAGGAACAAGTTTTACGATGACCACAGATTGAAAATGTGCCAGCGAAACTGGCGCTCCCTTTTTACCAAAAACTTACAAGCACTGAAACAAATCGGCTGTAAGCAATTGAACAGAGTGTGGATGATTAAAAATGGTCTGGCAGAGACAAGCGCTGCACTTCTTTAGCTTGTATAAGGCTAGTGTGAATACTATACATCATCACAGGACAAAATTACGTACTTTCCCGCTAACATGCCAGGAACACAGAAAAAAATAGTCAAGCCGATTATAATGGCCGTAGATTCAATATACACTCGGTTGCTAATAACGAGGGTGGTGCTACTCTCTAATGGCAATGGAAACACATCTCAGATACTATGAACAATTTTGCAAGCACCACTTAGTTAAAGAGAATGAGGAGATGCTCTAAACTCTCCTGTGCAGTAGAAAAACTTGTGCTCCCAGCAAGCACAGAGATCTAAAAGTGTCTCTGAGCACTCGTGAGTCTGCCATGACCAGCCCGTAGTCTGTGCACTTCATAAACCTACATCCCTGTTCACTGTTCAGAAGTGAAAAACTGGATCTGCACATGTGCACAGTGGTTCACCCCAGAATATCACATCTTACGTCTTATCTGGCATTGTGAAAACATGTAATATTAGAGCAAGATATTCCTTGTCAGAAGTATCATTATGGACCCCTTTGATAATTATCTCTATGATGAAGAACCTTGAGGCCATATTCAGTTGTGCATACAATCCATAAAAGCTTCCAGCACGCACACCATTCAATGGTGGCCGAGCACATCCAAGCTTCATAGAACTATGGATGCTTATGGGTGGCAGCTGATTTCATGATGTTGCAAATTCCTCTTGAATACGAATCCTTTACAGCAGATATGGCACTTGTACGGTCTTTCACACTTGTGGGATATCAAGTGGTTCTTTAGGCTGTTATTATACGCAAAAGTCCTCGGACACAGGTGACAATGGTACGGCTTGTCGCCTGTGTGAACGCGAAGGTGAATTCCCAGGCTGTCCTTCCTCGCAAATCTTTGTCCGCAATGGCTGCATCGAAAAGGGCGCTCTCCGGTGTGTTTCCTCAGGTGACGCTTCAAATCCGGGTTGCAAGTTGTGGCATAGCCACATTCAAGGCAGACGTAGCGCTGTATTCCTTCTTGCGAAGTTTTCTCAGGCCGTGAGCTGCATTTACTATGACTGGTGGCTGAGCCTGCACAAAGAAAGTGCAGGTTTATAAAAACGTACCTACATTCACAGATAAGAGCTAGTCCATCTCTCAAGGCAGGTTGGAGAAGTTACACTCTCATGTGGGGCGTGATAGAAACTGGCAGCAAAACAGAGTAAAAAAGCGAGAAATGAAAGGAGCACATGACAGCTTTATTTTCTCAAGTGCACACAAATTAATATTGTCACCAGGAAGCTAGATAAAGTGATAGAAGTAGTATTTTGCACGGCAAACATAAAGGGGTTGCTTGCCTTTGCACATAACAAACAAGCAGATCAGAATACACCAAGGCAATCAGGTAGCATCTAAAGACATGTAAAAAATACAAAAAAAATCTTTTAGTTCAAAACTCAAGCACAAATGGAAACTGCTGACACATCCTCATGAACACAGACTGCTGCACTTTCCTTTGTGCACTATGTGAAATTTGACAAGACATCAATCTTGAGTAGATCAATCACCAAGGGAAGGAAAACATTCTTAGGTGCCTAATACATATACTATACATCAGTCTATATGCAGGTATTTACCGTAATCTTAATTAATCATCAGTAATTTGACCAGTTATTAATCACAGGCATTATGGGTAGAAAGGATTACAGAATATGCATGTGCTACAGAAACTGGACCAGTTCTTCCACCACTCAGCCTGACACCCAGCACGGTCGACTGGTGCTTCCGTTTAACACCTATAAACGTACTCTTTATATCACCACATGATACAGTCCAACTCCTGGTGTTGAATGGCAACTACAGCAAGAAACAGCAGTACACACACACGGATATTTCCTGACTGTATCACCATCGCCACTTAACTCTCAAGCTATTTCAAGAAAATAAACCGTTATCTTGTAGACACTGCTGTACAGGAGCCTTTATAAATGTTGATTAGACATGCAAACAGCGGTATGAGTAAATTGCTTGGTCATCATGTGGTACACGTATGCCAAATTTTCAGCCAAATTTCACACATTCCACAATCTTCCATAACAGTGCTCGGGTAACATAGAAACATGGAGAGAAAAAGAAAAGGAATGCAGTGTTCTTATCATTCAAGATGCCAGTACTGATCAGTTTGATAACGGCATACATTAGGGGAATGAAAGATTTCGAATCATGCACATAGCAAAAGAGGTAATGAAAGAAGTAACGACAGGGTAATTGCTGCTAAGAGTGCAAAGTGAAATAAAGTGAGGCCAGTTGGTTCAAATAAGGGCAAGTTGGTAAAGCATCATTCAAAAACAATATGAGGTAGCTGTGCTTTTGTTGGAACAGCATATGAGCGCCACGCACAACTTGATAGTGAGTGGCAAAACATTCTTCAATATGTTTCGGTGCCATTTTGGCATCAAGTGACAAGTAAAGACTTGGCCATGAGCAATCCAGAAGGAGCATGCTACCTGTAGCCAGCAGTTCTTTTCATCATTCCTTGCAGCCTACTTTTCCTTTAAAATGTTATGCACAAAGACACAGAAAAATATAAAAAGCCAAGGTTTCTTGGTTCAGTTCCAGGATGCATTAATGAAAAGGAGGGAACAATACCACCCCTTGCTGAGGAACCTGAATACCACTGCCACTGCCCTCTGCACTAGCAGTACAGGTTACGGCTTGGTGTGATGGCAAAAACAAAGAGAACAGAGACAATGAATAAAGAGGAAAAAACCTAGCTGGGTTAATTTCAGTTCTCACGAAGTAGTTTTGCAATGACCACTGAAAAAAAGAGGAGAATGAAATAAAAAAGAGGAGATATTCAGAGCAGTCGCTTAACATCTACAAAACAGACCACCAGCACTTATAAAACAGGCCCTGAAAAGGGTTGGTGTAGCTCTCAGTTACATATTCCATCTTGGTAATTTTTTTTTTGTGGAGGAAATTGTATGTTCCTTGATTTTTTTACATGTATTCCAAGTAGTTTAGAGCTACTTGTAAATGCTTCTGTTAGTAGTTTACTGACAGGCATAATGCTGTGATGATGAGTGTATCATTTGAATAACCGCTTTTGCCGTTCCCACTAACCAGCATTACACGTATGCAGTTTCACTTCACGAGTGAGTAGTCTACCCAGTTGTTTCTGCAATGCAACTAGCTTTTCTGGCAGAACACAGCTACCTTGTACAAAATAAACAAAAGATGAACATCTTGACAAAGACAAATGAAGAAAACATAAGGGAGAGATAGGTGTCGCCACATTCCTTATTCGCTATTTGCTTTTCTCTTTTGCACCAATTTTACATTTCTGTCAAAATGAAGCCAGAGTCCAACCTCTCACTGAAAAGACAGCATGAGCCACTAATTCGCTATAATCTGTCAAGCAGTTTCTCTCATCTAATTTGAAAATGAAAAATCTCAAATTTTGTTGTCACCCTTTTTAATACAAACGATTGTTTATTACCCACCAAAATTCCCAGTTCACTTATTCATGTAATCATGTCACACCACCAAGACAATTACTGCTAAGCAATACCAGCTAAGGCACACAGCAGCATGCCAGCAGTTTTGCTGTGCAGCTGACTTTTCATTAAAGCAGGCCATCCAAGACATGTCAGATCTCTAGAATGCACAGAGTATTGCATGTTTATCAAAAATGCAATACAGTCCACATAAAACAATAGTAATACAAAGGTGTCTCTACTGCTACATAGCATCTGTCTGCCTGCATGCAGTCAGTTATTTGAACTTTCTTAGTGTTTTCAAACTCTCATCACTAAAAAACTGAATATTAACCATGCACAGCAAGGCAGCTGCAGAACAGCAAACCTGGCTATCACTCCAAGTGCTGGGGTTGCAGGATTTCATCTCAACGTTAGGAACTCTTACTTTCATACAATGAAGCTGCGGACTGGTTGTCACTCAAAAGCAAATATGAGATGAAATGGCACTGAATAAAGCCTACAACCATAATGCGAAAATGTGTCAGCAAAACTAGAGCATCCTCTTTTAACAGGAAATAACAAGCAATGGACATACTGACAAGCACTGCAGTACACTTACTGAGTGCAACACATTGAGCATAACAGAAGATAGGCATTGTCTGAAAAATATTAACACTGTATTCTTTAGCAGTGCATAAGGGCAGTACAGAGATGTCACCATAGGACAGTAATTAGCTTTTTCACTCCCATGGCTCTAACACACACAGAAAAAAAAATCGTTTTACAGCACACACCATGCGGTGCTTGCCTAGTTTCTTAAAGCAGATTTTATAGCCGCATTTGCTATAGCAAACTCAGGAATGTGGAAGGATGCAGCAAAATGATATTCTGAATATAAATAAAACTCAGTACACAGCAAGTGGACCTATCTTTGGTGAGTGAACATATTCAACAAATATCACTGTTTATTACTGAAAAACAAAAAATGTTCACCTGAACAATGGCTCACCAGAGAATTTTACCACATCTTACGTCTTATCTGGCATCAAGGCACCCCATAACATATTACATGCTCCTTGTCAACAGTTATTATCATGACTCCTTTATTATTGAGCCTTGCTAAGAAGGACCTTGCTGGCAGACTAGTTTCTCCATACAATGCATAAAGGTTTCCATCAAACACATCACTTAAACCTGACAGAACACAACCCAGCTTTATGAAACAACAGGCGCTTCTGGGTGATATTTGCATTCATCGTGTTTCATTGGCACCCTGCAAGCAAATGCCTTTGAGCAGAAATGACACTAGTACAGTTTTCCACCCTTGTGGGCTACCAAGTGGCTCTTTAGACTGCTAAGATGTCTGAAGACATAGGGACACAGGTGGCACTGGTATGGCTTCTCTCCCGCGTGGACGTGAAGGTGAGCCAACAAGTGGTCCCTCCTTGCAAAGCGGCAACTGCAATGGCTGCATGCGAAGGACCGCTCTCCAGTGTGTGTCCTTAGGTGGCGCTTGAAATCGCTGCTGCTACCAGAAACGTGGCCACTTTGACTGCACTGAAACAGCTCCATTCCTTCTTGTGATGTTTGCAAAGGCGATGGGCTGCACCTGCCATGATCGGTGGCCAAGCCAGCACAAAGAAAAAAAAAACATTTCAAAATTATGAGTGACTGGCCTTTGTTCACAAAGCTGAAGCCCCTCCCAACACAGGTTAAACTGTGAGGTAAGGCGAAATAAAAACTGGTGGCAAAACACTGTAAAAACTAAGAAAAATGAATAACACACAAAACAGCCATATTTTTACACAAGTGCCCTAAAGTCAAATCTGTCATCGGGAAGCCAAGCACCAGGCTATATATTGTTCTTTACACCCAAAACTATGCATGGATGCTTGCGTTAGCACACAACTCAAAAGTAGAACAATATATATGAAAGCACTTAGGTAATATCTACACACATGGAAAAGACGAAATGAGAAAAAGGAATTTGAATTCCCACAGTTCAAAACGCCACCACAAATGGTAACTGCTTACACATCGTCATGAGCCCTTACAGTTACTCCCTTCTTTGTGCATGAAGTGCAATTACCAAAGGTATCAAGCGTCAGCGGATACATCAAGGGGAACGGCCACTTCGAACCAACAACACGTGTTGCACTAGTTTCCAAATACATCTGCAGAACCCTTATTCTGTTCCCCAATTTGTTTTAGCAGCAAGCAATAATACGGCACTGACATTTATTAAGCAGCCTAACCTGTGTGCCACAGAATTGATATTTTCACACCAAGCATCTACTGCACAATTTACTAGTTTGAATGCCGTGTGAAGCACAGAAATTCAAAGAGCAGCACATGTTGCAAGGATTACTGGCTCAATCAAGAGCATCTCCAAATTCTCATGACATGTCAAAAAACATACAAGGTATCACATAGATGCTATTCAACAAGCATTACTATGAGTATGCAATAGACATGCCAACCACAGTCTGGGACACCAGTTGGTGGACTGATGTGATTCAGCCAACTGCTGCATATTCCGCAATTTTTAAACCCCCAATGGTGCCTCTGGAAGCAAGTGGTCTGATCACCATAGTACACCTTTTTATGCATAAGCAGATGCCTTCATGGCAATCTGAGATGTTGATGTTCAAAGTGAAGTTTGAATATCACCATAAGGAAAGCAAAAATATGAAATGGCAACAGGGTAATTACTACAGTGAACGTGAAGTGAAAATATGGGATATAAATTGGTACAAGTATGGCCAAGTTGGTAAAGCACCACTGAAAATGAAAAATAGAACTGCCATAGTTTCCTTGAAGCAGTAGGAGAATGTCCAGTGCACGTGACACCATATGTCAAGACACTTGTCAACGAGTCCCATTGCAGCATGGACTTCGGGCAAAAGTGACTCAGCCATTGGTAATCCCTTGATTGGTACAGTGGAGACTTGGACTTCATCAGAAATGTCAGAGAAAAGGCTTACGACCTGGAAAATAAAAAAAGGAAACCACCTTCAGCCAGCACTTCTGTCCACCCCATTTGATATTTTTTTTGCACAAACAGAGTTGAATATGAGAAGCTGAAGTTTCTCAGTGGAATTGTAGAATGCAGCAACCAAAGTAAGAAGGTAATTGCAGTATTTACAAAAGAATTTCGAAATCAGTTCTACCACTGGATCTACATGCACTACTAAGTTGATCCCCTATCACATATCAGAAAAAAAAACAAAAAAACTTGGAAGTCGTTCAAGCCTGATCATTAATAGGAAGCCGCCGCCGCGGTGGCCGAGTGGTTATGGCACTCGGCTGCTGGCCCGAAAGACGCGAAAGAAAGACGCGGGGCCGCGGCGGTCGAATTTCAATGGTGGAGAAATTCTAGAGGCCCGTACTGTGCAATGTCAGTGCACGTTAAAGAACCCCACGTGGTCGAAATATCCGGAGCCCTTCACTACGGCGTCTTTCATAGCCAGAGTCGCTTTGGGACGTTACACCCATATAAACCATATAATAGGAAGCAATAGCATTATCCTGCAGCCGCAGCTTATCGCCAGCCGTGAGCACGCGTGCCCGTGGGCAGATTCCGAAACGAAAATGTAACAGTTACTGGACTGCTCGTCCACACTTGCTCTATTTGTCCTCCTAGAACCGCCGTCGTGATTGCTGCTGCGGTCCCGCACTATGGCGTACTAACGTATGTCGTCTGCGCACCACGACATCGCGTGGAACAGCTGAGAATATTGCCTCGCTGCAACTGCCACACCTGCATCACCCGTTGCAAACGTCGAACTTGCGGCCCAGCGCCCAGTTCGTTTCTTCGGCGTAACGAATGACAGTCACGTACCTTGAATGTAGCCGTGAACAAGCGCCGGTCGCTTACCGAACCCGGAGCACAAATGACGACTGATGAAGCACTAAAGTAAAAAATCAAATGCTTCAGAGCAAAAGACAAAAAAAAAAAAAACTGCGCGTGAGCAGCGGCTCTCGGCACTTACCTAAAGTGACTTTCCACTTACCGGCTTCGCCGCGATTGCAACGGCCCTTCCATCCACCAGCGACACTCCCTTGAGCATGAGCACCGAGTGCGCAGCTGAAAGTAACAAATTGTCTGTGGTTTAGCTCTGGTTAACCCTAGTTTAATAGCGAAAGCTTCTCGGCACGTCGTCTACGCAGCGTCTCATTCCGACGCTCTTGAGAACTCAAACCGGTCTCTTCCGCAGTTGAAGAGTCACTCGGGACGTGGCACTTCTTCTAGCCAAATCTTCGTTACAACGCTTCCCGAGTCGCGCGGCGCGTTCTTCTGGCATCTCTCGAGCGCGTTCCCTCTACCTCACTTTGTTCTGTCGTTGCTGTGTCTCTCCCGCGCTCCCCATAACGACTACAGTACACCGAGGCGAAGCGCATATATATATTCGCGAAGCGACACCTCCTCTCCCTCTACCTCAGCGGAGCCATCCTTTGGCTGCGGACACGCCCGCCGGCCAACCTCGCAACATGGCGCTGCCTGAACAGGGCTCCGACCCCACAATGCTGTCGTGGTCGTCTATCCCTGCAAGCCAACCAGAGAGCGGCTCATCCACCATTTCGGTGGAGCAAGCTGCCCTTTTTCAAGCCGTCAACAGCAGGCAGAACGCACGAGGAGTGGCCACGTCTATTACGCCTAACAATTCAGTCAAGGGAGACGCTCGCGCTCCGTCTTCTAAAGCTCCACACAAGACTTCTTCACCAGTCTCCAAGTGGACGCCAAAGCCAACGGTCAGGATGAATCCTGATGACTAAGTGATCGTGCCGAGGCCACGCAGTACGGTCGCCCTCAGTACAGCCTTTCAACGAGGTGAGCTCGGCGCTGCCATTTCCCAACTGGTCGGTAGGCAGCACATGAACACAATCACCAGTTCTCCCAATTGGGAACAATAAGTTGATGATGGCCTAGCCCTCCTAGGCCAGGATATACGTAGTGTAAGCATGGCGACATCTGGTTAGGAAGAGTTAATATATGAAAGGTGCGCATTCACTCATCATCATCAGCCTGACTACACCCACTGCAGGCAAAGGCCCCTCCCATGTCTTTCCAATTAACCCTGTCCTTTGCCATCTGCGCCCACGTTATGCCTGCAAACTTCCTAATCTCATCCGCCCACCTAACCTCTTGTGCCCCCTGCTACGCTTGCCTTCTCTTGGAATCCACTCTGTTACCCTTAAGGACCAGCGGTTATCTTGCGTTCACAGTACATGCCCTGCCCAAGCCCATTTCTTCCTCTTGATTTTGACTAGGATGTCATTAACATGCGTTTGTTACCTCACCTACTTGGCCCGCTTCCGGTCTCTTGACGTTACACCTATCAATTTCCTTTCCATGCTTCGCTGTGCTGTCCTTAACTTAAGCTGAACCCTTTTCGTTAGCCTCCATGTTTCTGCCACGTAGGTGAGTACTGGTAGGATACAGATGTTGCACACTTTTTTCTTGGGGGATATTGGTAATCTGCTATTCATGATCTGGGAGAACCTGCCATATGCGCTCCACCTCATTCGGCTACTTTAACTATCTTATCCATATTGCTAATTAATGACATAACCCTACTTGTCTCTTAATGCATACATCTGGTTTTTCCCTATGCCTATTTTCCTGTTCACCGCGTTTAGGCTACCTCCGTTCTTTAGAGCGGGCTTGATTCTCTCCATATTAAACTTCCTTATGTCGGATACCTTGCGCTTATTTATTTTGCGCCTTTATTCACAGTTAAACATTGAGCCATTGTAGCGGAGTGGTCTCCGCCTCAAACGCCAATGGCCCTGGTTCGATTCCCGGCTTTGACCAGGGCTTTTTTATTCACCTTTGTGACATCGTGGATGTGCAGCACGGCTCTCCAGGATGCACGTGAAACTGGTCCACCTCGGCCAGTGTAGCTTATGCTATATCATCGCCTGTGGCACGCAGAACCCCTAGGTAGTTCAGAAGCTGCTTAGGGACCACTTCCCAACTGATCGGTAGGCAGCACGTGAACACCATCACCAGTTCTCCCAATTGGGAACAATATATCATCACCTGTGGCACACAGAAGCCCGAGGTAGCTCAGAAGCTCCTCAGGAACATTAGACTTAGCACCAGCAAAGGACCGCTTCACGGACACCTCAAGCTCACCAGTGACGTATGTCGCGGAGTGATTTCTGTGCATGACCTCGAAACCAGTGAGCTACCAGCTTGATACCAAGTGTGATACCAGCTTCTCGGTACTTGGGGCATTGCCGAAGCGAACATGTCACTGCTACTGTCTCGGCAAGTTTGCGTTGCTCGCGCCCTTGTTCACGCATGTACCGAGCTCTTAGTGACCAACTTTAGTAGCGAACCCCAACATTTGACGAAAAACACAGTGATTGCCCTTTTTGAAGAACTTGGCGAGTATGCCGTCCTATGTGCCTTATCCACAACGGACACCGGAACAGGACACGGCACCAGCCATTACGATCGACGTGAACCTTGACCTTCTGTCCAATCAGAAACACCGCGTAGAAAGCCTTATTGACTCTTTCCGCGACTGTTTTGCGTCAACCTCTAAGGTTCTTCAGACACCAATAACTAAGCACCGCATTATCGTCGCTAGTGACCAGAGACCACTATGTCAGCGTCCTTATCGTGTTTCGTTGAAGGAACGTAATGCCATCCGCCGCCAAGTTGCCGAAATGCTCCGCAACGACGTCATACAACCATCGACGAGTCCCTGGGCATCACCTGTTGTTCTCGTCGCAAAAAAAGATGGCAGCCTACGGTTCTGCATGGATTATCGACGTCTCAACAACGTTACCAAAAAGGATGTATAACCACTGGCGTGCATTGATGACTCATTAGATCGCCTCTGCCATGCTACCTACTTTTCGTCACTCGACCAGCGTAGCGGTTATTGGCAAATCGAGGTTGACGAACGTGACCGAGAAAAGACCGCCTTCGTTACTCCTGACGGATTGTACAAATTCAAGGTGCTTCCTTTCGGCTTGTGTTCAGCCCCTGCAACGTTCCAACATATGATGGACACCGTACTAACTGACTTGAAGTGGCAGTCCTGCCTTGTGTATCTCGATGACGTGATTTTCTCCGACACGTTCGAGAAGCACCTGAAACGTTTGCGTGCTGTTTTCGAGGCCATTCGTTCTGAAGGTCTGTCTCTGAAGCCTGAAAAGTGCCACTTCGCATTTAGGGAGCTCAAGTTTCTTGGCCATATTGTGAGCGCTCAGGGCATTAGCCCTGATCCAGAAAAGACAGCCACCGTTGCTGCATTTCCCCAGCCAACAGATAAACGAAGCTTGCGGCATTTTCTGGGGCTTTGCGCCTATTATCGGAGGTTCGTTGAAAACTCTTCAAGCTCGCAGAGCCGCTGACTCGCCTGACAAAAGACTCCGAACCCTTCTTCTGGCACCAGGATCAGGAAACAACTTTCACAAAACTTAAGGCCCGCCTCCAATCTACACCTATCCTTGGCCACTTCGACGAGAAAGCCGCCACGGAATTGCACACAGATGCCAGCAATGTTGGCCTCAGTGCGGTGCTTGTGCAGTGGCAAGACGGTGTTGAACGCGTGCTCGCATACGCAAGTCACACTTTGTCCCATGCCGAAATGAATTATTCCACCACAGAAAAGGAGTGTCTCGCTGTTGTGTGGGCAATCACCAAATTTCGTCCCTACCTGTACGGCTGCCCGTTTCGAGTCGTCAGCGAACATCACTCCTTGTGTTGGTTTGCGAACCTCAAAGATCCATCGGGCACCCTGCACGGTGGCGCCTTCCGTTGCAAGAGTTCGACGTCATTATCGTGTATAAGTCGGGTCAGCAACATAGCGATGCACACTGTCTCTCCCGAGCTCCTCTTCCGTGCCCACCAGTTGAGCCCGATGACGGTTCTGCTTTTTTCGGCGCTGTCACCACATCCGACCTTGCCCACCACCAGAGGGCCGACTGCGAACTGCTGCCTCTAAACGAGTACCTCGATGGAACCGCTCCGTCTCCGCCCAGACTCTTCTCTCACGGACTTTCGTCATATTGCTTAATAGATGGAGTCCTCTACAAGAAAAACTACGGCCCGACCGAAACTGCGTATCTCCTCGTTGTCCCAACCGCACTTCGTCAGGAAGTTCTCGCTGCATGCCACGACGACATTTCTTCTGGCCACATTGGTTTTTCCAGAACATTGGGGCATCTCTGCCACAGGTACTACTGGCCTCAGCTTGCTGCGGTTGTCCAACGCTATGTTAGAGCCTGTTGTGAGTGTCAACAACAGAAGATACCGCCGACAAAACCGGCCAGCCTTCTGAAGCCAATTGATCCACCGCAAATCCCATTTCAGCAAGTCGGCATGGGCTTACTGGGCCCATTCCCAGTGTCCTCCATGGGTAACTGGTATATTGTTGTTGCCACGGACTACCTCAGCCGCTACTGTGAAACCAAGGCTCTTCACCGTGGCACCGCGGCTGAAATTGCACAGTTCTTTGTTCGCCACATTGTGCTTCGCCACGGCGCCCCCACGGTTGTATTAACTGACCGGGGCACCCCGTTTACCTCGGCTCTTACACATGAGGTCCTGCGTCTCAGTGGCACCAGTCATAGCAAAATGACTGCTTACCATCCTCAAACGAATGGTCTGACTGAGAGGCTGAACAAGACCATTGCAGATATGATGTCTATGTATGTCGACGCTGACCATTGCAACTGGGACGAAATACTCCCTTACGTCACGTTTGCGTACAACACTGCCCTCTAAGAAAGGACGCGCTTCACTCCCTTCGTCTGTCTCCGGCGCTGACCAATTCATTTGTGATGCAGAAGCCACTCGCCACCTTGCTAGACAACGGATTCGACACCAGCAGAAAACCGACGCCCGGCATTACAACCTCTGCCACAGGGAGGTGATTTACCAACCCGGCGAGCACGTCTGGGTATGGAGCCCTATACGTTGCTACTTCGGCCCCTACGAAGTGCTACGTCAACTCAGCGCGGTGATCTATGAAGTGTTCCTTCAAAGAGTCGTCCGCTCCTCTCGACCGCCCAGGCCTGAAGTCGCCCACGTGTCCCGCATGAAACCGTATTACGCCCGTTAGCCATTGTCGGAGTTCACATTCAGTGCCGCCGCCACACGCACCTTCGGTGCCTCAATTCTGTTTTTCCCCCTTGTCGGAGGCATCGAGGCGATGCTTCTTGAAAGGAGGGGGCCAATGCCACACTGCTCACATTCTGCGAGTGCTGCCATGCGGCCGAACGGCATGGCTGGGCTCGTGTGGAAGCGAGGAAGACGACGTTCCCGCTCGGACGGGCGCTGCTGGTCTTTTTGGCCTTCGGATTAAAAGCCCCCTTTTGTGTTGCTTTACGTTTGTCGGCGACAATATTAATGAGAGTCGTATTAACGAGGAACGACTGTAATTGCTAGATACGGCTCAACTACGTGTTCCACATTTTCAACAGCACTATGTACATACATACACACAAGTATGTATATGTGCCTTGAACTGTGCAGAATGTCTCGTGCGCACGTTGTCATCTTCCTGGCTGTTTATTGTCAAAGCTAAGTCAGCTCTGATGTCTGCAGTTCTTTGCATGAAAGCACAGGCTTACTGGCTGCCAGGCTGATGGATATTTTAGGTGCCCCAAATATGCAGGGAGCTATAAGGTTCAGACAAGTTTTTCTGACTTTCTCGGTGCCTTTAATGTGCACCTTCAATCTTGATACAAAGGTGTTCCTGCTTTCACCTCCACCTAAATGTGGCCACCACAGCTGGAATAGAACCCACCAACGCATGCTGAGCATTCAAATGCCGCAGCCACTGATCGACAACAAAGGCGTGTGGTTCCATAAAATATTGACACCTCTTTTGCAGACTGCATCAAATATTAGGTTTTGACAAAAATACCCGCCTATCTATTTACAGGATTTGTGAGTAAAGAGTATGCTTTTGAGTACATCTGCTGCCTGCATTTCCAACTACTGCGACTGGCATGCGAAAGATATATTGCCCATTCTTTCAGTTGTAAGCTCACTTATCACTGAATACTGCTGTTCTTTGCAAGAAAGAAATATCAGTTATAAAATTAAAACCCTAGATCTACATGCTCTACAGTCGCTTTATTAAAAACTTTTCCCTTTTTCCCTCTTACATGTCTCAAAATCTTGTCCTGCCTGTTTGGTAATGCAAGTTTGTCTTTCTCGGAAATTTGCTTTCAAATGCTATCCGCACTTCTGCCACAAGTTGCCTGTAATGCAATCATATCTGATTTAGAAAAAATTAGCTGTGGTTCAACTACTGCTAAACCTGGCTAGAGAGAAAATGTTGTCGCGTATTGGGTAACTAGATGTGGGTTGGCATCTGTAACGTTGAGTGTGTCCTGCACACTGGATAGGCAGTGTGCCCACCCTGGCAGATGGCAGTTAAATCAATGGTTGATCGCGAGAAGTGGGTCACCTAATGAATGCTGCGGCCTATTGCTGCAGTGCCACGTGTTTGCCACAACATTGTCAGCGCTAATGCATGCAGCCCACATCTTTCCTCACCACCGCGACGCCACATACCTCAAAGTGCCACTGAGGCGTCCACTGGCCCAGGGAGCCAGTTATGCTCCTTCCTTTATTCAAAGTCATCAGAGTCTAGAACATTGACACGGCAATGAACACAATGAACGCCAACAGTCTATAGCTAAGTGCCATGTTTCTGCTACAACATTGTGAATGACAACGCATGCAGCGCACATCTGTCACTACTGCTAGCCACATAGGTTAAATCGCGACTGAGGTGTCCACTGTCTCAGGGGCTCAGTTATGCACTTTGGTTTGGAAGAAAACTGAAGACTGGTTTTTGAAAATTGGCTTTAAGGAAAGGAAATGGCACAGTAACTGTCTCACATATATCAGTGGACACCCAAACAGCCCCCTGTGGGGCACGGCTTAACACCTCTGGTTGGCTGAAGGTCAAACTCCAGCGCACACGAAACGTGCCACAGCTAGCCCAGTGAAGCTTTCACTTTGGAATGCATACTGTTGTGCAATGGTTCCCCAGGAATGTTGCATAAACGATTTCTCCCACTTGCAAGTATGCATTACTCATAAGCAAATGAGCAATTCGTATTTTGTTTCATTTGCACTAAGGGTACTTCGAACCTCACAAAGTTGCCTGCAGAGAGGAAGGGCAAAATGAAAATATATGAATTAGCCATCACCACACACATAACACAATATGTATAAATTCACATAATGGTCCATTTAAGTTTCCTTTGGAAAAGCGGGCAAAGAGATCACTATTCACACTGCAACCACAAAGCCCATGTAAGATGACGCATCTAACTTTTGCTTTCACTCTTTAATACAAACGATTGGTTCGAATAAGGAAGGGTGTCGGGCAGGGAGACACGATCTCACCAATGCTATTTGCTGCCTGTTTACAGCAGCTGTTCCGAGGCCTAGATTGGGAACAGCTGGTGATAAGAATTAACGGCAAATACCTGACTAATTTGCGATTCGCTGATGACACTGCCTTGCCAAGTCGCTCAGGAGACGAACTGCAAAGCGTGATCAATGGGTTAGAGAGCCAGAGCAGAACCGGCCGACCACAGGTTGTTAATACGAAGATGTTTTGGCTTCCATACGGAAGCCTTGATCACTCTGATCAAGGCTTCAAGTGATCAAGGCTTCCGTATGGAAGCCGAAACGTCTTTGTATTAACAAAAACCTTTGGTCGGCGTTCCTTTCTTTATGCATGAACTAGGTTCAATGTGGTGCCGAAAATTCCCCTTTTCCTTAAGTATGAGGACAACACATCTATGGCCGAAATATTTTTGGCACTAGTCATCACCTTTCTAAATTGCACAAGTTCACTAAACAGAGGAGTGAAAAAAGTGAAGACAGCATACTTGAAGTACTTGATGGCAATGTGTTCCTTTGTGAGGGACCATCACTGGAACAGCTAGAAGATGCAAGAAACACCGCATTTAAAACCAAAGCACTGTTACCAACCCCCTTTCTCCCATCACATTTCAGTATCCTTATATATTTATCAGATGTGGCCTAATTTTGGAGCAAAGGATGTTTGACAGGCTTCAAATCATGACAAAAATTTGAGATTTGGAGAACGAACGAGGATTTCATGAACTCCTCCACTACGCAAATAAGAGCAATCTCTAGGTAGGGAATGTGAAGAATTTCGTAACTTTCTAAATCAATTTGTACTATATCATAGCACATTACAAAGGCACCTAATTTCACAGGTTTAAGAGGTATTGGCAGAAATGTGTATTAGCTACCATTTTTACGAACGTCAGTAGGAATGATGGCATGGTGAAAACAATTACTTTTACCTTATTAGCATGCACACAATACATAAGAGGACTAGGGAGATTTTGAAAAAAAATATTAAGATCATAACACAATATTAAACTATTTCCAATGGAATAATGCAACATTTGGTGCCTCCCATGAATTTTAATGGATTCTTTTTTCTCAATCCGTCAGTTTAATGCATTCCACCAAAGAGAATTTGGAGTCTCCAACATTTGCACTGCCAGCCTTTACTCCAGCTTATTTTTTTTTTTTTCAGAAATAAAGGAAATTTTCTTACCTTCTGAGCCGAAAGGGTGGTGGAAGGGCACAGCTTAGCTCATCGCTATCAGAATCATCTGATGTGAATACTGCAAACCGCTTGCGCTTCCCACGGCCCGGCTCCATTCTATTAAAATGTTCACAGGATATTAAACGGAAAATTAGCAGGCTCCAAACAGGAATGCTACACGTCAAGACTATACTTGCACTGTACTGATCTGATCAAGCCATGGTGTAGCCATTTTACAGTTTCTAAAATATAGGCTACCCTAAAAACCACAGCTACTCAAATGTAGAAAAACTAGTATTGGGAGACAAATACCTTGGTCTGTTGACATTGCAATGCCGTCAGTATCCACCGCTTTCTTTAGCTTGGATCTTGCTCTCTCAAAAGTCTCTAAGGAGATAAGCACAGCACTAATTAAATATATAACAAGCATAACACACAAAGTTGCAACTGCACGTTGGCCTTGAGCAACTTAACAATTATCCTAAAGGTGTAGAAAAGCACTAGAGACGAAAAGGTTATGTACTGGTTTGCTAGCTCTGCTCAATGCCTCCAGGCCCAGTAATCATAAAAAGAGCTCTGTATTAATTATCTCTTGTAACCACCTTGACAACTCCTTGGCTGAGTTCATTACATGTTTTTGTTAACGCAGTCTGTGACGGAAAAAGGACTTAATATTTCTAGTTCATAGACATGTATCAGTTCTCAATCCCGAACATGGCAAGCAAATTAAAGAATATAAATAACTGACAAATTTAAAAGCGACAGTGAATAATTAACCACAAAAGAATTAAAGTGGTGTTAAACTATCTGTATCTTTACCTTCCATGCTAAGTGCAATCATGTCATGTTTCTGGAATGTGACATCTGGTACTTCTCGGTGCTTGGCTGCCTTCAAGGTTCTTGACACATTGGAATTTGTTGGCCAGTAACATTTGTCATCTTCAAGCCAGTTGGTTGGAACCACGTCGACAGTGCTGTCCTTTGAGAAGCGCACCACAGCAAACATTCCTGAAAAAAAAAAAAACCTAAACCTTTCTATTATTCATTAAGTAGCTGCAGCACACCTTTGTCCTGTAAAAATAAACTAAAAAATGGAGCAATTAGGCTGCATGAAGCAAGCATACAACAGCACATTCCTGAGAAACGACACCTTTGTACTGATAAAAAATATGCAGCATCACCATGTTCAATAAAAATAAAAAGCTCAAAATTTGAGCAGTTAGGCTGCATGAAACAAGAACACACAGTCCTGCAAGAATGAAACTTTTCGACTGTCATCAAAAGATGAATACAACCTTGTCCTATAAAAAGAAAAAACTACATTTGAGCAATTAGACATGAAGCAAGTGTAGGACCACAAACATTCCTTCGAAGAATGAAACCATTGTATATTGTTGATCAGGAAGTCAACAAAACGTTGTAGAAATTGAAAAACTCAAAATTTCAGCACTTAGGTTGCATGAAACAATGGAACCACCAGATACTCTTGGTGTGGTGCTGAACACGGCAGCAAAAGGCACTTTGATTTCACGCTAGCCAAAGGCCACACTTTGCAACAGCATGACAGGCTGGGCACTATGAAAATATCCAAGTCAGAAGTCCTGCACGGAGTAGTATAGAAATCACGGGATGACATGAACTGCCTTCCAAGAAGCAGTTTCGACTCTGTTTTATTAAAACAGAAGTCATGGGCAACAATGACAGTAGAGTCAGAAAAGACACAACAGTTATCTACAGTAGATGCCTTTAGAACAAACTGGGGAAAAACAGCAACACGAAATTGCGGCCCTTTACATGAATTTGGCAGCTTTCCTTCTGTATGCGGTTGCTTGTAAGTCGCAGGACAGTCTGTAGTCTTAATAGGACAAAGACTGTCACTAGCACTGAGTTCAGTTATCCTATTGTGTAGTTGCTCAAGTAGCCATGTTGAGCTTCGAAGAAGGCGTTTCAGCTAGAACATAAAACTCTCAGCTGGAAAAGCACTGAAGCTATCCAGTGCACCCTAGTTAAGGGCATCGTTGGCGAAATGGACTAAGTTGTGAACATTGTAGGACACTTTGCTGAGACCATACAAAGATCTGAAATAACAAAGAAACAAAGGAGCTCGTTGGCATAACTATTGTGAGTGTTGCACATGTCAGGGCTGGCAAGGACCCTGACTGCTACATGAAGCGCAAGGCAGTGCTCATATCTTTCTTGATCCAGGATGTCCTTCAGCACTAATGGACTAACGTACAACAGGAATGAGCGAAGTTCAGTCGCCTTCCAGAAGCCAAGATCCTTCAGTGGTCATGGAAGATGAGCAAACTCGCAGCAGCAGAACCGCCTAACATTCAATATGCACTGTGAGATTGCGTTTACACTTGTGGAAGAAAGGCGGTACAAGTTATTGCCCTTCATCCATACAAGCAGCAACTTTTTCATAACACCAATACAAACTAGATGCATATAATCTAGTGGGAACTGCGAGTCAAGTCCTACAGGCAATGTGCTCAGAGGTGTCTCTAACATGGTGCTCTTCCTGAAATTTCTGTCCGAAACTTTCATCTGTCCGTAGAGGTGCATTCGTCTTCAGGAAAACTACTGACCCACAAACATACTTGTCCTCCTGAGTGCACATGCCACAACCAAAATAACCTGTGTGTGACTTGATGACTAACAAAAAGGCTTTTGCAGGAGCATCACATATGAATCCCCTAATGTACACCTTTAAAAGACGGCCAGGAAAAGAGAGCTCATTTGAAATAAGACCTGTAGTCTCCGCAATGAAATCTGAAAGGTACTCATGCACTGAGCTCGGTTTTGCATGTCCATGGTAGCAACCAACCAGGAAGACATTGCTACCAGGTATGTCTTCTGTTTTTCCTAAAACTGGCCAGAACTGGCTGTGGGAGCCTTTTGTGAGGGGAAGCCCATCAATGTAAAACATAATGCCAATTCTGGCTGTAACAGATGCTGCACCTACATGCAAGAGCAGGACTGAAGCATTTTTCAATGCCAAAGTGACAATAAGACCAGGGCACCACAGTTCTTATATCCACTGTTCGAGGTGTTGCCAGCAACGTCCTAGGGTCGCTGTTTTCCCGAGTAGCATGAATGCTTCCTTAGTTCTTTTAACAGCAAAGAAAGAGTACTGTGGTTATATCGTTTTCAGTGGACCACTCTGCAAGAAAATGCTTCAGGCTCTCTGAATCGCTCTCGACGTTCGTGGCCTTATCGCAACCCACTTGCTCATGCTCACCAACGCATGTGGCCTGCATTTCGGAGAGATATATATCGCAACTCGCTTGCGCATGTTCATCGCCTACCAAGACGACAACTCTGTCGCTTTCAGGCGTTATTTCCACTGGCTGGTCATCCGCAGAAGCGTCTGATAGCGACGTTGTGTCACTACGAGGAGAAAACGCATTTCCAAACTTTCTGCTTACAGGGTTAGCCCGGGAAATACCACTTACGGATGAACGCCGAGTGACCTCAGCGCTCGAACTACCAGCAATGCATCCGGACCTGCTAAACTCAAGTTCAGTCGCACCAAAGGCAGTGGGAAACTTTTCCGCGCTCATTTCTTCACCACCTGTTTCAACAAATGAGGTAGCGGAGTCGAGGCAATAAAACAGCACCTCGCGATCGGTTTCGTGTGTGCGAGCCCTGTTACAACAAGAGCTGGATGGCTCATCAGCGCTGGGAAAGTGAATGCTGTTTGTGCTAGCATTTTCTCCAGTACCGGAGTTACAACGTTCAGAAACAAGTCTAGAGACTCCTTCGTTTAGGCGTCGCCTCTTCTGCCACCACGATAAGTTTTCAAAACCTTTATTATGCCGCTGCATGATTACGAAACATTACCTGCTGACCGGAGCACCTGGCAGCGAGCAATCCGTGCTAGAAGAGTTGCAGCTTCCCAACCAGTCCCGCACCTCCTGCCAGCAGTCTTGGTTCAAAGCGAGCAAATTTCGTCGGTAACGCGAAGCTACAGTACACTGTACGCGAAGCGAAGTCGGCGAAGCAAGCAGCGAAGCGACGCGTGACGCCTCTGAACTGGCGGGAACGGCCGGAACAAAGAACGACAACCGGACCGCAGAAAGCAACAAAACAACTAAAATTTGTCTTCAAAAGCAATGCGCTTATTTTAAAAAAATGCTTAAAAATTTAATAAATTACCAATTGTTTATCTGGCGTGATTTGTATTAATAAATTAATTGCTAATGCCGACCACACGTGATTGCCAGTGCTCCATATCACGTTACAACCAGTTTTTTAACATGCCCTGAGTAGTAATCTCAACAAAATGACCGCTTTGTGGCCAATTTTTGGTGATTGCTGGTGGCGTCTGCAACTGCATGCAGTCGCAGACGCCACCAGCATATACATATACTACAGCAATATCGCCGTGTATATACTTGTATACACACGGCGATATTGCTGTAGTTATAAAATGTCTTTTGAGGAATCGCTTTATATTTCTGAAGCAGGATGCCTTGAGGACAACTTACGTAAGCCGGCTTGTAATCTTGCATATATATAGCTGATTCAAGTTCCCGGGATCAAACCCGACCGCGGCGGCTGCATTTTTATGGAGGCAAAACGCTAAGGCGCCCGTGTCTTGTGCGATGTCAGGGCCCGTTAAAGATCCCCAGGTGGTCAAAATTATTCCGGAGCCCTCCACTGTTCCGGTTCTGCGTGGTGACAGAGCAGCTGCTGAAAGCCAGCACATGCGATGGAGCCCCGCAGCAAAAATGCAACCATGCTGTAGCATGCCTGATATCTCGTTTTGCTCCCCTTTATTTATGGTGCCATGCTTTGGTTTCGAATTAAGCCAACCACCACCCCTTCGGATTTTCAAATTTTGAAGAACAGGAAAAATTGGTTTTTGGGGAAAGGAAACGGCGCTGTATCTGTCTCACATCTCCGCGGACACCTGAACTGCGCGTAAGGGAAGGGACAAAGGAGGGACTGAAAGAAGATGTGCCGTGCTAGTGGAGGCCTCCGGAATAACTTCGACCACAGATTTGAGACGGAGCACAGTTCCAAACTAACTTTGCCTTGCTGGCAGTTACTGTCAACAACTGACTTAATTTTTGCATTGTTATCAAGTGTGTTGTGAGATGCCACCAAGCTTCTAAATGCCTTTCCAAGAGGAGCACGTCTGTGTCTCTTGGACATCGCATGCGAGCAATGTGTGCTCTTCGCACCGTGCACCTGCAGCCTGGGTTGGGATATAAGTATGCATCTTCCTTTCGCGAATGACATTATGCGCTTTCCTGAGTAGCACCACGAATTCTTGCTAATGCCGCTCCCAGCCAAGAAAAATCATTGCAAGCAATTGGACATTACAATTTGTTTCAATTGCATTTCCCATTGGAACTAATTGGTTCCAGTTGTGTTTGCAACCATGCGACCAATTGGACCCAACTGGATAAACCAATTGGACCCATTAGCCCAGGAAGTTATTGCATCCAGCAATATTCGCATAATGAATCACAATTAAGTTGTGCAAAATAAACAGTGTGAGAAATATTTTTACAACTTAACACATTATTAATGCCCAAAAGTAAAACTTATTTGTGAGAACTACAGAGAGAAACTCTGCATGCCTGCTGCCAATCACCATTTTTACTACAGAATTGAAATTAACATGCCAAATGGAGTCCTGCCTGCAAGCAGTGGCGACCCTAGTCAACAACTACGCGACCTACTGCGGACTTCAGTGCGCCCCCGCTAAATACGAATTTGTGCACATACGTCCCTCTTCTCGGGACACAACTCAGCTTCACATCAGCCTCCTCTCAGGATCGATCCGGAAGGCCAAGGAGATCCACGTCCTTGGCCTCTTCATACATCACCAACGCAGGGCCAACACCACCCTGGCCAAACATCGCACGGTGGGAGACCAAGCGGGCCGCATAGTCCGCCAGGTCTTCAACAAGTGAGGTGAATTATGAAGCAGGTATGCACCGCGGCTTGCCCATGCTTTCGTAACAAGTAGAATCCTCTACTCGACCCCCTACTTGCACCTGCGCAAACAAGATGATGACCAACTGGAGCTCATCCACTGGAAAGTCATCAAGCGGGCTCTCGACCTCCCGGTCGCTACGTTCAATCAGACACTTCTGGCTCTGGGCATGGTGAACATTTTCCGGGAGCTTCGAGAAGCCCACTAAGTCAACCAGTACACGCGTCTTGCACGGACCACGTCCGGTCGCCGCCTCTTGGACTTGCTACACATCAAACACGACTACCACACTGAGGAAAAGGGGGGACTGCCAGAACCCTGGCGACGTACCCTCCGGGTCCGACCCCTTCCCCGCAACATGTCCAGAGAAGACCATAGTGGTCGCCAGGAGTGCGTGGAAGCGTTGGTGCAATACTATGGTCACCAACAACACGTGTATTACATGGACGTTACTGGCCCACACCACAAGGGGTGATACACGGCCGCAGTCGTACACAACACAAACGTAGTTAACAGGCTCACTTTCAAAGCCTACAGCGCAACACACACGAAGGAGATTGCCATTCTACCCACTGCACAAATTGTGCGATGAAAGAACTCTTTCCAGATGAGCACAAGTAAAAAAGACACATTGAGCAATGAGAAGAGGCAGGAATGTAAGACTGTGCCAAATACGAAAACAAATGAACACATAAGGAACATGACAGATGCTGGCAGGCTACTTATGTGTTCTTCGTTGTCTTTTGTACCTCATACATTCCTGTCATAATGAACCGCCAAGCTCCGATCCAAATTTTACAGAAGACAGAGCATTGGCCCCCCTAAACGCCAAGAGTATTCATGACAACGATTCTCATATACATATGTGCACGTCTTTGTTCTTCTATCTTCTGATTACCCACGAGAAAGAACAATTAATTCTTGCTGTTACTCTTTCTAATGCAAACCATTCTTTATTACTTACCAACACGCTTTGATCAAGCATTCATGGAATAACACTACGCCCCCCGCCCCCCCTTCATATCAAGAAAATTACTTTCAAATCGATACACTTTGCGGCACACTGCAGCCCGCAACAGCTAATTTTTCAGTCATATCTCTGGAGTGCACCAAGTGGTTTCTGTTTACAAAAATTACACACATAACAAGGAAAATAAAACAAAACAGTTTTGACTGCGACATATTTCAACACAGCCAGTAAGTTAGTTCTAATTGTCTTGTTTTTTTTTCAAATACTTACAACTGCACAAACTGCAGGCAATAACCATATCAAATAAGGCAGATTTCAGCCAACAACTCTTGCCATTACTGTAAGTGCCGTGATTGTAGTATTTAAACTTAAGACCAGGCACACTGGCTCACATACATTAAAGCTGCAAACCGAACGTCAATAAGAAGCTAGAACGAGATCAAGTGCTAGTGGAATAACTCTTGCAGTTACAGTCCGATGAAAAGGTATCAGTAAAACTAGAGCTTCTATTTAACCAGGAAACAACAGCAGTGAACATTATAACAAGCATTCAAGAATATTAATCAAGTACAGCAGAAAATTAAAAATTAACACAGCATTATTTTCACTATGTAGAGACAACACATCATTACAAGCCAGCAACACAGGAACAAACTTAGTAAGTCGTTCTTTTCTAAACTTTCCTCTAATGCAAAAGAGATACAAAATTCCTTCTGACGCCTGACTGTGTAACCATGAACAAAGAAGAAAAACACTTGAGCAAGCATCAAGATGTGTCTGTGTATTTTGAAAACCAAGTTTTGCAACCACAACTGCCATTAAAAACACAAGACAGAGAGCTAGGATTCAGGAAGAAAAAAATTCTAAAGATAAACCAAATCCAGCACATTTCTTTGATAACAATGTTCATTTTTCAAGAACAAAAACCCATAATTGACCATGTGAACAACGGTTCATCCAAGAATTCTCTCTCGTCTTCTTTAGCATTATGGTGCCATGCAACATCACAGCAACAGGCTTCTTGTGCAAAGGTGTTATCATGAAATATTTTAATAATGAGCCCAGTACAGAAGGGCCTTAAGGCCAGATTTGCTTCTCTGTACAATGCATAAAGGTTTTCAACAAGCATGCCACCCAATGCTGGCAGAACACAACACAGCCTTACAGAACCACAGACGCTTCTGGGTGATATTTGCGTTCATGCCGTTTCATTGCCACTCTGCACGCAAATGCCTTTGAGCAGAAACGACACTTGTAGGGTTTTTCACCCCTGTGCGATATCAAGTGCCTCTGTAGGCTGGTCTCATGCGTGAAGGTCCAGGGACACAGGTGGCATTGGTACGGGTTCTCGCCCGTGTGAATGCGAAGGTGAGCCTCCAGGTGGTGCTTTCTTTTGAAGCCCTGGCTGCAATGGCTGCACCGGAAGGGGCGCTCTCCAGTGTGTTTCCTCATGTGACGCTTCAAATTCGAGTTGAAAGCTGCGGCATAGCCACATTCCGGGCAGATGTAGCGCTGCATTCCTTCTTGCAAAGTTTCCTCAGGCAGTGAGCTGCACTTGTTGTGCCTGGTGGCCGAGCCTGCACAAAGGAAGGAAACTTATGTTTCTAAAAACATGCCTGATACACCTACATTAACAGGTAAGATGGAGTCTATCTCTTAAGACAAGTTGGAGAACTCTCATAAGGAACCCGACTGAAAGTGGCATCGAAACAGAGTAAAAAGAAAAATGAAGGAAACATATAAAAGCATTATTTTCTCAAGTGCACATAAATGAAAATTGTCACTAGGAAGTCAGACGACATGCTAGAAATAATTCCTTACACCTCATATGTATGGATGCTTGTGTCTGCACACAAAACAAAAGCAGAACGAATATATGGAGCCATACAAATAGAATTTAGACACACATAAGAGATACAGAAGAAAGAAAATTCAATTTGTTAGAGATCAAAATGCCAATATGAATGGAAACTACTCATATATCCTCATGGTCACTGACTGTTGGTTTTTCCTATGTGCACTATAGGTTCAATTTTGAAAGTCATAACATAATAAGTCGGGATTTAATTGACGGAAACACTGCTTTGATTTTTCAAATTCAATGATGCACTGCAACTGTTGTCACAATCATTTCTAAAATGAACTACAGGATATTGGCTAGTCTAGTTTTAATTCCAAAATGCATCAGTGTGTCCTCTTTATGCCCAGTATTTTGTGTAAGATCACTCCAACTATCATCCAAGTTCACATTAGGTGTTTACACAACTATGCAGCTTATAGGCAAATAAAGAATCAATGCACTATAAAAATTATAGTAAAAAACACATTCATAGGTGCTCAATACGTATAAATGCACTATGATCAGTATATTTCTAGGTACTACACACAATTATATTGAACCAATTAATCAATTTTTCAACATTAATTGATAAATCAATCAATTAGATTTATTAGCCATTGGCATTAGGCGGAAAAAGGATTGCAGAATATTGCATGTGTTATAGGAACTGCATCAGTTCTTCCACCACTGAGCCTGGCACCGTGCAGGCAAGAGTGGTGCCTGTGATTGTCTGACACTCATAAACATGATATTTTCTAATTCCTGATGCTGAATGGCAATTACAAAAAGAAACAGCCATACGCATAGAAATTATTCGTAACTGAATCACCGTCGTCACTTAACTCACACAATGAAATTAATTTATTATCATATGGACACTACTGTACAAGAGTCCTCATGAATGTGGAATGGGCACGCAAACCGCAGTTTCAGTAATAAAATTTGTGCTGGGTCACGCGGCAGTGCATGTATGCAATTCAGTCAAACGTCGCACATTCTATAACTTCCAATCTCCCTGACTGCACCCATAAAACTGATTCGTCCAGATATCACAGGTGCCATTTTGAATGCGTGCAACAATTGTCATAGCAACCTGTGCTGCTAAACCCTATGGGCACTTCAGTGTCAAGTGTGAATGTCGCAATGAAGGATACAGAAATATGAAATGGCAACAGGGTAAATATTTCCGACATAGTAACCCACAATGTAAAAGAAAAAGCACAAGGAAAACTGGTATTAACAAAGGGAAGTTGGTAATGCATCACATAAAATGTGAAATAAAATAGCCGTCGACATGCTACATTGCCGTCTGGACAAGAGGCAAGTAAGGGTGCTCTGGCAAAGAGTAATCCACAGATTGGTGGAAAGCAGACTTTGACTTGATTAGAAATACCGGCAGGAAGGTTTGCAACCTGAAAAAAAAGGGGACACATCATCTTTAGACAGTCTTGGCTTTCAATTTTTTCTCGTTAACTAGAAATTTTTCTCACAATAGAGATGATGTTATAAGCCAAGGTTGCCAGGTGCAACTACAGGATTAAAGCAATGAAAATGGAGGGGACATTTGCAGCATTGCCTGAGGAAATTGAAAAGCAGCACTACTGATGTACTTACTTGCACCAGAGCCACTGGTAGTGGGCTAACCAGATTTTCGCAAGCACACACAATATAACCAAAAAGACATGAAAAGATCCTCAGAGCAGACCCTTATTGCCTGCACATTAGGCTGACGGCAGTAATAAGAATTTAGTCATGCAAATGATGTGAGCATTTGATAGTGAACAAGATAACATGTCTTCACTGCAACATGGCACCTTAGCAGTAATAACCATTGCCCCTGCACACACATATGCAATCTGCTTCAAGGCACTTAAGTTCATGGCACAACTTTGATACACATGATTTACTGGGCAAGCATTTTTGTGCTGCTTCATCAATATTTTGAATAGCTCCGAATAATACTTGCAGACAGAATCTCGACAGTCTGAGCACCTACCATGGGAACTACACAGACAGGTTAAACACCACATAACAAGAACAGCATCCAATAAGAGCTTCAGGGACTTGATGCACCAAAGCAGCAAATTTAATACAGCTCAATAGAGGTGAATTTTAATTCCATGTATTGCACAGACACGAGGGCACTTCAAGCCACCAGTGATGCACTGTGAGGGCAGTAGGAAAGAAACCGGTGCAGAGCACACCAAGCATCACTAAACATGATAGTAAGCAGTTCAGCTCTGAAGAACTGTTTGTAGCAATTAACAGGAAAAAGGCCATCAGAAATGAAATTATCACTCCAAGTGCATCCATGACAAAAAAAAGGGGTACTCTTTGTTTTGTGGTAGAGCAGGAAAGAGGGCGGAAAAATTTCCTGAAACAACAAAAGTGGCACTGTCTTTTCATTGGCAAACAACTGCACAAAATAGCTCAACTGCACATTTCAACTTTAGGGCAGAGCAATATAGGCAGTATCTGTACACGAGAATAAATGATTACATTATAAGCTTGATATATGAAAAGCTAGCAAGAGTGTCGGAGAAGAGCCAGAACATGAGGCTTACCACAATAGCCAGGCATATAAACTAAGAGTTGCTTTCATTCTGCTTTCTTTACAAGAATGAAACATGCACTACAACCAAAACACAGGTGCTGAGGTACAAGATCAGCTTGCCTTTCTTTTGACGATATAAAATTTAAAATAACCACGTAATACCACACAGCTTCGCAACTAATACAAGTTGCGCCATGTGCGCTAAAAGTTTACTGTGGCCTCTTGGGCATGTGGTGTGGCCCCTAAAGTTATACTACAACATAAAAAAAAAATCTACAGAACTTTTTAGCTGCAAGGGTCTAAGAAGCGAATGAAAAATTGGTATACTGATTGTAATAATTCATTCTAGCAGCTATTGCATTATTTTACTGATTGTGTGCTCAGTTAACTATAGAGAAATCATATTTAAGTTCAGAAAGTTGTGTTCATGGGCCTTGAAAATTTCACTCAGGATGACAGAAAAACAATAGCTAGCATCATTGTAAGCCATTGCTAGAAACAACCGACTAATATTACTGCTGAATTCTGATTGAAATCCTGCACGGCTGTAGTAGTAACAGGCTAATTTATCAGCTATCACTAGAAATGCACATTCACCTGAGTGCTACAATAATATCAGGCAGGCAATGTCAGGCAATGTGAACATGCACCATGTGATTTGACCTGCTCTGGATAAAAACACGAAAAAACATAATTGAGTGAACTAAGCATCTCATCTCAAATAGTCTTACATTAGTGAAAGAAACCGGAGAAGTGTGACCAAAGCTGTGCCAAGAATAATTTTTTTGCCAGTAACTAACTATATAGTAGTAAATGATCAGATTTTCACTAAACACGATCAGACGTAGCCAACCTTATCCAAGCAGCCCCGCATAAGAATGCTGCAGTTGAACCAACCAGGCGAGTGCCAATGTGTATGTGCGAGACCTACAAATGGCAGATACATAAGCCAAGTTCCCTCTCGCCTTCATCAAATAGTTTGAGAACAAAAACCTGTATTGTCCTCAGACAACATGGAGGAGGGAGTGGCAGATAAATAAACTGATACAGTACTGCTTTGCTGCTGACCAAAGTTAGAAGCAAAAAATGCATGGTTAAGTATGAAGGTGGTTTGGGTGCAGCAAAAGATACCATGGACGCATGCACTCCCCACTACTGATATCTGTAGAAACCCCTACTGGCAGAATTAATGATGGCATCTTGATTGCATTTACAGTGCTAGGCCCACAGTGTGCTTTACCCGGTCTATGAGGTTCTCTGCTACAGCAATATCCAAACCACTATGTATCATTAGCAATGCACCCAAATATGCATAAAAACATGCTACAGCTCAAAACTTTGCTGCAACAGAGTGGAAGACTAGTCACACTGCACATCATGAACCATGTGTTTTCTCTGCATGTAAAACCGTACTCTTTTCTACAAGTTTTCATTCTATCTGAAAACTACTTTGCTCCTAAGAAGAAGCTACGAAGCAACAGCTTGCATTCTACCTTTGCACAAATTGTGTGATGAAAGAACTCTTTCCAGCTGAGCATAAGTAAAAAAGACACATTGAGCAATGAGAAGAAGCAGGAATGTAAGAATACGCAAAATACGAAAACAAATGAAAACATAAGGGACCTGACAGATGCTCGCAGGTTACTTGTGTGTTCTTCGTTTGTCTTTTGTACCATTGTACATTCCTGTCATAATGGGCCACTAAGCACAGATCCATCTTTTCATAGACGGAGTATTGGCCCCCCAAGGCCAACATAATCCATGACAACGATTCTCATATACACAAGTGAGCATCTTTTTCTGTTCTCTTCTTATTACCCGCGAGAAAGAACAATTAATTCTTGCTGTTACTGTTTCTAATGCAAACCATTCTTTATTACTCGCCAACATGTCTTGATCAAGTATTCATGGAATAACACTACGCAGATCAAGAAAATTACTTTCAAAACGATACACTCTAAGGCACACTGCAGCCCGGCAACAGTTTTGCCATGCAGCTGATTTTCACAAAAAAATTTGTCGTTAAAAAAAAAGTCATATCTCTGGAGTGCACCAAGTGGTTTCTGTGTGCCAAAATTGCACACAAAACAAGGACAGTAATACAAAACAGTTTTGACTGCGACATAATTGAACACAGCCAGTAAGTTACTTCAAATTATCTTGGTTCTTTCAAATAGTACTGCACAAATTGCAGAAAATAAACATGTCAAATAAGGCAGATTTCAGCCAACAACTTTTGCCATTACTGCAAGTGCCGTGATGGTAGTATTTAAACTTAAGACTGGGCACATTTGCTCCCATACATAAAGGCTGCAAACTGAATTTCAATCAGAAGCTAATACGAGATCAAGTGCTAGTGGAATAACTCTTGCAGTTCCAGTCTGGTAAAAACGTATCAGTAAAACTAGAGCTTCTGTTTAACCAGGAAACAAAAAGCAGTGAACATTATAACAAGCATTCAAGAATATTTGTCTTCTGTAAAACATCAAGAACAGCAGAAAATGAAGAATTAACACTACATTATTTTCAATACATGGAGACAACACATAAGACAGCAACACAGGAACAAATTTAGTAAGTCATTCTTTTCCTGACTTTCCTCTAACAGAAAAAAACAATCAATATTCCTTCTGATGCCTGACTGCATAACTATGAATAAAAAAGGAAAACATTTGAAACAAACATCAAGCTGTGCCTGTGTATTTTTAACACCAAGTTCTGTAACAACAAAAAGCCAAAACTGAGCATGTAAACAACGATTCATTCCAGAATTCTCACACGTCTTCTTTTGCATTATGGTGCTATGTAACATCACAGCAACAGGCTTCTTGTGAAAAGGTGTTATCATGAAATATTTTAATAATGAGCCCAGTATAGAAGGGCCTTAAAGCCAGATTTGCTTTTCTATGCAATGCATAAAGGTTTCCAACAAGCATGCCACCCAATGCTGGCAGAACACAACACTGCCTTACAGAACCACAGACGCTTCTGGCTGACATTTGCGTTCATGCCATTTCATTTTCACCCTGCATGCAAATGCCTTTGAGCAGAAATGACACTTGTAGGGTTTTTCACCCCTGTGCGATATCAAGTGGCTCTTCAGGCTGGTATCACGTGCGAAGGTCCTGGGACACAGGTGGCATTGGTACGGCTTTTCGCCCGTATGAATGCGAAGGTGGTACCCCAGGTGGTGCTTTCTTGTAAAGGCCTGGCTGCAATGGCTGCACCGGAAGGGCCGCTCTCCAGTGTGTTTCCTCAGGTGACGCTTCAAACCTGAGTTGCAAGGTGCAGCATAGCCACATTCAGGGCAGATGTAACGCTGGATTCCTTCTTGCAAAGTTTGCTCAGGCAGTGAGCTGCACTTGCTGCGACTGGTGGCCGAGCCTGCACAAAGGAAGGGAACACATTTCTAAAAATATGCTTGATACACCTACATTTACACGTAAGATCTAGTCTATCTCTTAAGGCAAGTTGGAGAACTCTCTTATAGAACCTAACTGAAACTGGCATCAAAATAGAGTAAAAAGAGAAATGAAGTAAGCACTAAGGAAGGAGTGCACTAAGTGGTTTCTGTTTACCAAAAATGCACACAAAACAAGGACAGTAATACAAAACAGTTGCTAGAGACAACTGCGGTGGAGAACAATGCCGATATGTGGCAGTCACGCGGCCAGACACTGAAACTTTTGCCTTCTGTATCAAGGCCTTTGAACGTGGAGTCGAGCAGAGGCATCAGATTTGAAGGCAAACAAACAAGCTTTCCGCACAGTTCAAGATGGCACAGTAAAGATAGCAAGAATGAAATAACGCAGATTTTTATACCCTTTCAAGACATATAGCATGCACCACTGCGGCTGATAAAACGATTTTTCTGGAGGACTTCTGGTTAGGTTTCGGTAAAGAAACTCTGTGACTGCATGAATAACAAGCCTGACGAATAGATACTACGATCTTTGAAAAAATGAATTTTTAGTCCTTGTTTGCGATCTGAAGGACAAGTCCCCCCATTAAGCATGCAAGTAGTTTAAGTGCGATAATTTGATGGAGGTATGCATGCCCTTTGCTAGTGATTGGATTAAAACCCCTACTGGTTGCATGACTGCTGGCATTTTCATCGTGTTCATGTTGGTTGGCCCACACAGTCTGCTCCTGGTTTTTGGGGCTTTGTGCTTCATTCCCATCCTGTTTACTATGTAACAACAGCAATGCATCCAAACTTGCAAAAAAACACGCTGCAGCTCACAACATTGATGCAAGAATGCTAGCTGCACTGCACAAACCATGCATTTTTTCTGCCTGTGAAACCAAGATCACAATTTCTACAATATTTCATTCCATGTGATTACTTAGCTGCTAAGAGGAAGGAATGAGGCAACCTCTTGCATTCTATTCTTTGCACAAATTGTTACATGCAGCAACTCTTTCCTGCTGAGCAAAGGTTCAAAAGAAACATCAAGCACATTAAAAGAGACAAAAATTGCAGAAGACACTTGAGCTCTGCCTTAATGCGATGCGACAGCGTTAATGGGTTAACGCCCATATATGTGGAATTGGTCATTCTCTGCTTTGCATTCACAGATCCCCGAGAGCCCTCATAAAAATCTTGTTGCAGTGGTTCAGGGGTTAAACTATGTGCCAGTAGTCTGCAATGGCAGGTGCTAACCCACAGTTGGGACTTGTGCTACCCAGGTTGCCCTTCCCGTGAAACCTTTCGCGACCAATCATAACTACCACCTGCCACAGTGAGGTGTTTTCTCACAATCAGGTGGGCAGGTTATGATGATACTCCTCAAGGCTATTGCGTTAAAATGCGAGATTATGCAAAATTCACAAACAAATGAGCACACACGTGACAGGCAGATGCCGACAGGTTCTTTGTCTTCCTCCTTTGCATCGCTATAATGGACCAACACGTCCAAATCCAAATTTTCATAGAAGTATTGGCCTCTCAAAACCAACATAATCCATGACACTGATTCTCATATAAATATGTGCATCTCTTCATTTCGTTTTCTTCTCACTACCCATGCAAAATGAAAAATCAAAACATTTGTCGCCATTTTCAATGCAAAGCACTGTTTAGTACCCATCAAAATGCCTTGATCAAGCAATCATGTAACAACGCTCCATCCATCATGAAAATTACTTCTGTACAATATTTTTTAAGGCACACTGCAGTCTGCCAACAGTTTTGGTATACAGATCATTTTTCCTAAAACTTGACCATTAAAAAAAACAAGACAATTCCCTAGAGTGCAATCAGAGCATTCTATGTACTGACAGTGAAATATAATTAACATAAAAGCACAATAATGTTATGCAGCAAAATATTACTCCGAACTATTCTGGTGCTTTCAAGTACTTATAACAGCACACCAGTGTTAATATTAACAGTGTCCAATGAGGCAGGGGACAGCCAACAGTTGTAGTCATCTCTGTAAGTGATGTGACTATAGGATTTCACCCTAAGATTGTTCATATTTGCTTCCATACATTTCAGCTACAGACTGAACGTCACAGAGAAACTAGTACGAAGCGGACAGCACAGGAAAAAGTTTTACGATGACCACAGATTGAAAATGTGCCAGCGAAACTGGCGCACCCTTATTACCAAAAACTTACAAGCATTGAAACAAATTGGCTGTAAGCAATTGAACAGAGTGTGGATGATTAAAAATGGTCTGGCAGAGACTAGCGCTGCATTTCTTCAGCATGTATAAGGCTAGTGTGAATACTATACATCATCACAGGACAAAATTAAGTACTTTCCCACTAACATGCCAGGAACACAGAAAAAATACAGTCAAGCCGATTATAATGGCTGTAGATTCAATATACACTCTGCTGCTAATAACGAGGGTGGTGCTACTCTCCAATGGCAATGGAAACAAATCTCAGATACTATGAACAATTTTGCACGCACCACTTAGTTAAAGAGAATGAGGAGATGCTCTAAACTCTCCTGTGCAATAGAAAAACTTGTGCTTCCAGCAAGCACAGAGATCAAAAAGTGTCTCTGAGCACTCGTGAGTCTGCCATGACCAGCCCGTAGTCTGTGCACTTCATAAACCTACATCCCTGTTCACTGTTCAGAAGTGAAAAACTGGGTCTGCACATGTGCACAGTGGTTCACCCCAGAATTTCACATCTTACATCTTATCTGGCATTATAGAAACATGTAATATTAGAGCAAGATATTCCTTGTCAGAAGAATCATTATGGACCCCTTAAATAATTATCTCTATGATGAACCTTGAGGCCATATTCAGTTGTGCATACAATGCATAAAAGCTTCCAGCACGCACACTATTCAATGGTGGTAGAGCATATCCAAGCTTCATAGAACTATGGATGCTTATGGGTGGCAGCTGCATTCATGATGTTGCAAATTCCTCCTGCATACGAATCCTTTACAGCAGATATGGCACTTGTATGGTCTTTCACACTTGTGGGATATCAAGTGGTTCTTCAGGCTTGTATTATACGCAAAAGTCCTCGGACACAGGTGACACTGGTACGGCTTGTTGCCCGTGTGAATGGGAAGGTGAATTTCCAGGCTCTCCTTCCTCGCAAATTTTTCTCCGCAATGGCTGCATCGGAAAGGGTGCTCTCCGGTGTGTTTCCTCAGGTGACGCTTCAAATCCGCGTTGCAAGTTGTGGCATAGCCACATTCAAGACAGACGTAGCGCTGTATTCCTTCTTGAGAAGTTTTCTCAGGCTGTGAGCTGCACTTACTATTAGTGATGGCTGAGCCTGCACAAAGAAAGAAAGTGCAGGTTTATAAAAATCTACCAACATTCACAGATAAGAGCTAGTCCATCTCTCAAGGCAGGTTGGAGAAGTTACACTCTCATGTGGGGCCTGATAGAAACTGGCAGCAAAACACAGTAAAAATAGCGAGAAATGAAAGGAGCACATGACAGCTTTATTTTCTCAAGTGCACACAAATTAATATTGTCACCAGGAAGCTAGATAAAGTGATAGAAATAGTATTTTGCACGGCAAACATAAAGGGGTTGCTTGCCTTTGCACATAACAAACAAGCAGATCAAAATACACCAAGGCAATCAGTTAGCATCTGAAGACATGTAAAAAATACAGAAAAAAATCTTTTAATCAGAACTCAAGCACAAACGGAAACTGCCCACACATCCTCATGAACACAGACTGCTGCACTTTCCTTTGTGCACTATGTGAAATTTGACAAGACATCAATCTTGAGTAGATCAATCACCAAGGGAAGGAAAACATTCTTAGGTGCTTAATACATATACTATACATCATATACATCAGTCTATATCCAAGTGTTTACCGTAATCTTAATTAATCATCAGTCATTTGATCAGTTATCAATCACAGGCATTATGGGAAGTAAGGATTACAGAATATGCATGTGCTATAGAAATTGGACCCGTTCTTCCACCACTCAGCCTGGCACCCAGCAGGGTCGAGTGGTGCTGGTGCTTCCATTTAACACCCATAAACGCACTCTTTATATCACCACATGATACTGTCCAACTCCTGGTGTTAAATTGCAACTACAGCAAGAAACAGCAGTACACACACACGGACATTTCCTGACTGTATCACCATCGCCACTTAACTCTCAAGCTATTTCAAGAAAATAAACCATTATCTAGTAAACACTGCTGTACAGGAGCCTTTATAAATGTTGATTAGACATGGAAACAGCAGTATGAGTAAATTGCTTGGTCATCATGTGGTACACGTATGCAGTTCAGCCAAATTTCACACATTCCACAATCTTCCATAACAGGATATCCATAACAGTGCTCAGGTAACATAGAAACATGGAGAGAAAAGTGAAGGAATGCAGTGCTCTTATCATTCAAGATGCCAGTACTGATCAGTTCGATAACAGCATACATTATGAGGAATGAAAGATTTCAAATCATGGTCATAGCAAGAGAGGTAAAGCAAGAAGTAATGGCAGGGTAATTGCTCCTAGGAATCCAAAGTGAAATAAAGTGAGGCCAGTTGGTTAAATAAGGGCAAGTTGGTAAAGCATCATTCAAAAACAATGAGGTAGCTGTGCTTTTGTTGGAACAGCATATGAGTGCCACGCACAACTTGATAGTGAATGGCAAAACATTCTTCAATATGTTTCGGTGCCATTTTGGCATCAGGTGACAAGTAAAGACTTGGCCATGAGCAATTCAGAAGGAGCATGCTACCTGTAGCCAGCAGTTCTTTTCATCATTTCTTGCAGCCTACTTTTCCTTTAAAATGTTGTGCACAAAGACAGAAAAATATAAAAAGCCAAGGTTTCTTGGTTCAGTTGCAGGATGCATTATTGAAAAGGAGGGAACAATACCACCCTTTGCTGAGGAACCTGAATACCACTGCCACTACTGGAACACTCTGCACTAGCAGTACAGGTTACGGCTTGGTGTGATGTCAAAAACAAAGAGAACAGAGACAATGAATAAAGACGAAAAACCTAGCTGGGTTAATTTCAGTTCTCACGAAGTAGTTTTGCAATGAAAACTGAAAAAAAGAGGAGAATGAAAGAAAAAAGAGGAGATATTCAGAGCAGTCGCTTAACATCTACAAAACAGACCACCAGCACTAATAAAACAGGCCCTGAAAAGGGTTGGTGTAGTCGTACCGCTTGCTCAATGAGTCATTTTTGCAGAAATATGTTGCATTTGCAGACCAACATCCATCAGATTTGCATCAAGATAATTAAATGTTCACACTAATACGTTGAACGACAAGTGTTGCATTGAAAGCATTTTGTACTGTTTGTCTGGCAAGACATAGAAGAGTTTCTGTTCGAGCAGCTCCAACCTGACATTTTCAGACACAGAATTACAACACGAGACAAACGACAGTCTGAGAACCTGTAATGAGGATCGCACAGACACTATAAAAGTCACACTGTAACAACTACATCCAAAAACAGCATCAGTGACATGGTGCACTAAGGAGGCAGCAGCTTTGTCAGTGCTCAGAGTGGACAAAAACTGCTTCTATACATTGCACACATGCAGGAGAACAGGAAATTGCTAGTGATGCCACACAGACAGAAGAAAAGAGACTGGTGTGGAGCGTACCAAGCACCAGTAGTATGACACTAAGATGTTCCATGATTGAAAGCTCTGAGGAGCTATTAATTAAATGTAAAAAAAGCAATTGGCAACAAACTTTCAATATGAAGCCTGTCCACTACAAAAAGTGGGTCCTCCTCCTATTGAGGCCAGGTCATTAGGAGGGCAAAACAAGTATGTGACATAATAAATACTGCACCATCACTTCATTAGAAATTAACTACAAGTGGCCTGACTCCATACTACATTTTTTCTGCAGTGCGATATCACAGGTATGTACATCTGCTTCCCATTGTGTAGAATTCCTTATGTTCACACTGCCACCTCCCCTGGTATCAGCTGTTTATCCAAAAGGCTAAGTCCCACTCAAAGACACACATACAGTTTGCTTCTACACACCTCCACTACTCTGAAAGACGTGAGCTGCCTTGCAAGCATTTTGGTGCTGTTTTCCCAAATGTGCAATGGTTGCCATTTGGACAGCTCCCACAAAGATTATGTTTCAGCTCTGGCATCCAACACTGCCACAACAGTGGATTTCTAACATGCCAAAGTAACACAGTGAGCTATGAGGTGCAGCCCAGTGGAGGGCTCCAGATTGTTTGACTGCCTCAGGGTGTCCTTAAAGAGCGCCACACGTTTCCACACGAGAGAATTTCTGCAGTTAGCCTCCATCAGAAGGCGGCTGTCAATATTGAGATTGAAGCTACATACTGATGCTCAGCATCTGTATGCCACACACACTGAACAAATCAGCCGCCATGGCAGCTCCTGCATATAATACTGAAAGAACTGTTGCAAAGACTGCACTAGTTGTTCCGCTCTAGCAAAAGAAAAAGCAGAGATGGCCTGCATCTGTCTTTGGCGCACACACTTAGGTGCCATGTGTGATGTTACATAGTCTCCTCAGAAGCTAAACCAAGACACATTTCAGAGATGTGGGAGTGACTGGAATTGTCTGCTCTAAATTGAAAACTTCCCTGGAAGTAGCAGCTCTGCTACTACAAGTCTCGGCTGGCAGGCACCCAGCAGGAGGAAATATCCATTTGGGACCAGATGATCTCAGATACATATTGCATCTTGGTCATATTTTTTTTTTGGGAAGGAAATTGTGTGTTCCTTGTTTTTTTTTAATGTATTCCAAGTAGTTTAGAGCTTCTTGGAAACGCTTCTGCCAGTTTTTTTATTGACAGGCATAATGCAGTGATGATGAGTGTATCATTTGAATAACTGCTTTTGCCGTTCCCACTAACCAGCATTACATGTATGCACTTTCACTTCAGAAGTGAGTAGTCTACCCAGTTGTTTCTGCAACGCAACTAGCTTTTCTGGCAGAAAACAGCTACCTTGAGCAAAACAAATAAAAGATAAACACCTTGACAAAGAGAAACGAAGAAAACATGAGACACATAGGTGCCACCACATTCCTTATTTGCTATTTGCTTTAATCTTTTGTGCCATTTTACATTTTTGTCAAAATGAAGTAAGCCTGAGTTCAACCTCTCATGGAAGAGATAGCATGAGCCACTATGTCGCTATAATCTGTCAAGCAGTTTCTCTCATCTAATTTGAAAATGAAAAATCTCAAATTTTGCTGTCACCCTTTTTAAAATAAATCATTGCTTATTAGCCACCAAAATTCCCAGTTCAAATATTCATGTAGTCATGTCACACCCATGACAATTACTGCTAAGCAATGCCAGCTAAGGCACAATGCTGCATGCCAGCAGTTTTGCTGTGCAGCTGACTTTTCATTAAAGCAGGCCATCCAAAATATGTCAGATCTCTAGAGCGCACCAAGTATTACCTGTTTATCAAAAATGCAATACAATCCACGTAAAACAATAGTAATACAAAGGTGTCTCTACTGCTACATAACATCTGCATGCACTCAAAGTTATTTGAACTTTCTTAGTGTTTTCAAACACTCGTCACTGAAAAAACTGAATAATAACCATGCACAGCAAGGCAGCTGCAGAACACCAAACCTGGCTATCACTCCAAGTGCTGGGGTTGTAGGATTTCATCTCAACGTTAGGAACTCTTACTTTCATACAATGAAGCTGCGGACTGGTTGTCACTCAAAAGCAAATATGAGACGAAATGGCATTGAATAAAGCCTACAACCATAATGTGAAAATGTGTCAGCAAAACTAGAGCATCCTCTTTTAACAGGAAATAACAAGCAATGGACATACTGACAAGCACTGCAGTACACTTACTGAGTGCAACACATTGAGCATAACAGAAGATAGGCATTGTCTGAAAAATATTAACACTGTATTCTTTAGCAGTGCATAAGGGCAGTACAGAGATATGTCATCACAGGACAGTATTTAGCTTTTTCACTTCCATAGCTCTAAAACAAAAAAAAATGTGCCTCAGTTTTTTCCACAGAAGCAAAAAAAAAATCGTTTTACAGCACACACCACACGGTGCCTGCCTAGTTTCTTAAAGCAGATTTTATAGCCGCATTTGCTATAGCAAACTCAGGGATGTGGAAGGATGCAATGAAAGGATATTCTGAACTTAAATAAAACTCAGTACACAGCAAGTGGACCTCTCTTTGGTGAGTGAACATATTCAACAGATATCACTGTTTATTGCTGAAAAAAAAAATGTTCACCTGAACAATGGCTCACCAGAGAATTTTACCACATCTCACGTTTTATCTGGCATGCACCCCATAACATATTACATGCTCCTTGTCAACACTTATCATGACTCCTTTAATATTGAGCCTTCCTAAGAAGGTCCTTGCAGCCAGACTAGTTTCTCCATACAATGCATAAAGGTATCCATCAAACACATCACTTAAACCTGACAGAACACAACCCAGCTTTATGAAACAACAGGTGCTTCTGGATGATATTTGCATTCATCGTGTTTCATTGGCACCCTGCAAGCAAATGCCTTTGAGCAGAAATGACACTAGTATGCTTTTCCACCCTTGTGGGCTACCAAGTGGCTCTTTAGACTGCTACGATGTCTGAAGATATAGGGACACAGGTGGCACTGGTACGGCTTCTCTCCCGCGTGGACGTGAAGGTGAGCCAACAAGTGGTCCCTCCTTGCAAAGCGGCAACTGCAATGGCTGCATGCGAAGGACCGCTCTCCAGTGTGTGTACTTAGGTGGCGCTTGAAATCACTGCCACTACCTGAAATGTGGCCACACTGACCGCACTGAAACAACTCCATTCCTTCTTGTGATGGTTGCAGAGGCGATAGGCTGCACCTGCCATGATCGGTGGCCAAGCCTGCACAAAGAAAAAAAAAACACATTTCAAAATTATGAATGACTGGCCTTTGTTCACAGACAAAGCTGAAGCCCCTCCCAACACAGGTTAAACTGTGAGGTAAGGCGAAATAAAAACTGGTGGCAAAACACTGTAAAAACTTAGAAAAATGAATAACACACAAAAAAGCCGTTTTTACACAAGTGTCCTAAAGTTAAATATGTCATCGGGAAGCCAAACAGCAGGCTATATATTGTTCTTTACACCCAAAACTATGCATGGATGCTTGTGTTAGCGCACAACTCAAAAGTAGAACAATATATATGAAAGCACTCAGGTAATATCTACACACATGGAAAAGACAAAATGAGGAAAAGAAATTTGATTTAACAGTTCAAAACGCCACCACAAATGGTAACTGCTTACACATCGTCATGAGCCCTTACAGTTACTCCTTTCTTTGTGCATAAAGTGCAATTACAAAAGGCATCAAGCATCAGCGGATACATCAAGGGGAATGACCACTTCGAACCAATAACACGTGTTGCACTAGTTTCCAAATACATCTGCAGAACCCTTATTCCGTTCCTCAATTTGTTTTAGCAGCAAGCAATAATACGGCACTGACATTTAATAAGCAGCCTAACCTGTGTGCCACAGAATTGATATTTTCACACCAAGCATCTACTGCACAATTTACTAGTTTGAATGCCGTGTGAAGCACAGAAATTCAAAGAGCAGCACATGTAGCAACGATTACTGGCTCAATCAAGAGCATCTCCAAAATCTCATGACATGTTAAAAAACATACAGGATATCACATAGATGCTATTCAACAAGCATTACTATGAGTATGCAATAGACATGCCAACCACAGTCTGGGACACCAGTTGGTGGACTGATGTGATTCAGCCAACTGCTCGTAATTCCCCAATTTTTAATCTCCCAATGGTGCCTCTGGAAGCAAGCGGTCTGATCATCATAGTGCACCTTTTTGTGCATATGCAGGTGCCTTCATGGCAATCTGAGATGTTGAACCTCAATGCTACTTCAAAGTGAAGTTCAAATATCACCATAAGGACACCAAGAACATGAAATGGCAACAGGGTAATTACTACTGTGAATGTGAAGTGATAATATGGGATATAAATGAGTACAAATACGGCCAAGTTGGCAAAGCACCACTGAAAATGAAAGAGAGAACTGCCATAGTTTCCTTGAAGCAGTAGGAGAATGTCCAGTGCACGTGACACCATATGTCAAGACACTTGTGAATGAGTCCCATTGCAGCATGGACTTCGGGCAAAAGTGACTCAGCCATTGGTAATCCATTGATTGGTACACTAGAGACTTGGACTTCATCAGAAATGTCAGAAACAGGCTTACGACCTAGAAAATAACAAAAAAAGAAAACATCACCTTCAGCAAGCACTTCTGTCCACCCCATCTGATATTTTTTTGCACAGAGGTGAATGTGAGAAGCTGAAGTTGCTCAGTGGAATTGCAGAATGCAGCAACAAAAGTGAAAGGGTAATTGCAGTATCTGCCGATGAATTTCGTAATCAGTTCTACCACTGAATCTACATGCAGTACCAAGTCGATCCCCTAACACATTTTAGAAAAAAAAACAAAAAAAAACAACTTGGAAGTCGTTCAAACCTGGCCTTTAATAGGAAGCGGCCACCGCGGTGGCCGAGTGGTTATGGCGCTCGGCTAGTTGCTGGCCCGAAAGACGCTGGGCCGCGGCGGTCGAATTTCGATGGTGGCGAAATTCTAAAGGCCCGTCTACTGTGCGATGTCAGTGCACGTTAAAGAACCCCAGGTGGTCGATATTTACGGAGCCCTTCACTACGGCGTCCCTCATAGCCCGAGTCGCTTTGGGACGTTACACCCATATAAACCACATAATATATAGGAAGCGATAGCCTCATCATACAGCCGCAGATTATCGCCAGCCGTGAGCACGCGTGCCCGTGGGCAGATTCCGAAACGAAAATGTAACAGTTACGGGACTACTCGTCCACACTTGCTCCTTTGTCCTCCTAGAACCGCCGTCGTGATTGCTGCTGCGGTCCCGCACTATAGCGTACTAACGTCGTCATGCAGCGAAATCCCGCAATTCGCAAACAGCCGCACCACGACATCGCGTGGAACAGCTAGCTGAGAATTTTGCCTCGCTGCAGCTGCCACACCTGCATCACCCGTTGCGAAACGTCGAACTTGCGGCCCAGGGCCCAGTTCGTTTCTTCGGCGTAACGAATGACAGCCACGTACCTTGAATGTAGCCGTGAACGATCGAGCGCCGGTTGCTTACCGGACCCGGAGCACAAATGACGACTCATGAAGCACTAAAGTAAAAAACGCGTGAAACGAACTCGGCAGCTAGCAAATGCATCAGAGCAAGAGAAAAAAAAAACTGCGCGTGAGCAGCGTCTCTCGACACTTACCTAAAGTGACATTCCACTTACCGGCTCCGCCGCGATTGCAACGGCCCTTCCATCAACCATCGACATTCCCTTCAGCATGAGCACCGAGTTCGCAGTTGAAAGTAACAAATTGTCTGTGGTTTAGCTCTGGTTAACCCTAGTTGAATAGCGAAAGCTTCTCGATCGGCACGTCGTCTACGCAGCGTCTCATTCCGACGCTCTTGAGAACTCAAATCGGTCTTTCCCGCAGTTGAAGAGTCACTCGAGACGTGGCACTTCTAGCCGAATCTGTTACGATGCTTCTCGAGTAGCGCGGCGCGTTCTTCAGGCGTCTCTCGAGCGCGTTCACACTTCCTCGCTTCGTTCTGTCGTTGCTGCGTCTCTTCCGCGCTCTCCATAACGACTCTTCCGCAGTTGAAGATCGAGTCACTCGGGACGTGGCACTTCTAGCCGAATCTTCGTTACGATGCTTCTCGAGTAGCGCGGCGCGTTCTTCAGGCGTCTCTCGAGCGCGTTCACTCTTCCTCGCTTCGTTCTGTCGTTGCTGCGTCTCTTCCGCGCTCCCCATAACGACTCTTCCGCAGTTGAAGATCGAGTCACTCGGGACGTGGCACTTCTAGCCGAATCTTCGTTACGATGCTTCTTGAGTAGCGCGGCGCGTTCTTCAGGCGTCTCTCGAGCGCGTTCACTCTTCCTCGCTTCGTTCTGTCGTTGCTGCGTCTCTTCCGCGCTCCCCATAACGACTACAATATACCGAGGCGAAGAGCATATATATACCCGCGAGGCGACACCTCCTCTCCCTTTACCCCAGCGGAGCCATCTGGTGGAACGAGCGGCGACGGCAGCGCCGTGTCGCCATCTGTTGGAGCACGGCTGCGGCGCCACTAAGCAACGGCGGCTCAAGGTCGTTCGTGCTACCGCGCATACGGCTGGTGCGCGACGAGCCGAAATGGCTCGCTGGCTGGAGTAGTAAAGCTTTCACTTGAGAAGAAAACTTGTCGGAGGCGATGGCGCTACAAGGGGGGGGGGGGGGGGGTGTCCGGTTCTGCGCATTTACAGAGCAGCTGCTGACGGCCAGCACATGCGATGGAGACCCGCAGCAAAAATGTAACCACGCTGTAGCATGCCTGATATCTCTTTTTTCTTGCCTTTATTTATGGTGCCATGCTTTGGTTTCGAATGTAAGTCAACCCCCACCCCTCCGGATTTTCAAATTTTGAATAATAATAATAATTGGTTTTTGGGGAAAGGAAATGGCGCAGTATCTGTCTCATATATCGTTGGTCACATGAACCGCGCCGTAAGGGAAGGGATAGAGGGAGAGAAAGAAGAAAGGAATAACGAGGTGCCATGGTGGTGTGCTCCGGCAATAATTTCGACCACCTGGGGATCTTTAATGTGCACTGACATCGCACAGCACACGGGCGCCTTAGCGTTTTTAATTGCGTCCATAAAAACGCTGCCGCCGCGGTCGGGTTCGAACCCGGGAACTCCGGATCAGTAGCCGAGCACCTTAAACAATGAGTCACCGTGGCGGGTTTGAAGAACCGGAAAAATTGGTTTTTAGGGAAAGGAAATGGCGCAGTATCTGCCTCACAACTCCGCGGACACCTGAACCGCGCGTAAGGGAAGGGATAAAGCCGGGACTGAAAGGTGCCGTACCAGTGGAGGGCTCCGGAATAACTTCGACCACCTGGGGATCTTTAACGTGCACTGACATCCCACAGCACAGGGACGCTTTTGCCAAATGTTTAGCCTCCATCGAAACGCTGCCGCCGAGGTCGGGTTCGAGCCTGGCCACTCTGGATCAGCAGCCGAGCGCTCTAACCACTGAGCCATCGCAACGCGTTTGCGCCATAAAACCCTTTATAACTAACTACAATTGTAATATATATTGTAACAGTGCAACTCGGCTTGGCAATGAATACAAATAGTCGAACACAAACCCAAAACAAGCTGCTGGAAAAGAATATTCCTTAGAAAGGATGTCAAGTGAGAAAAATTCTAGCTGCCAGACTTTCCGTCCCTGCACGGACGCCCCGTTTGAGCGCGAGCGATCGGACGCGTGGCGTGTCGGCTGCGTCTATTTTCGGTTGAAACCGCGCAGGTCTTGATATAATCCCTACGAAACCTGTGCGACTGCATCCGTGAAGTCAGCAGGATCCTGGAGACACCGATATTACCCTGGTACGCCCAATTTCGCATCTCTGCGTAGTTGTCTAGCTAGGCCTAACGGCCGCGGATTGAACATGTTTTTCAAACGCGTTGCGATGGCTCAGTGGTTAGGGCGCTCGGCTGCTGATCCAGAGTGGCCAGGCTCGAACCCGACCTCGGCGGCAGCGTTTCGATGGAGGCTAAACATTTGGCAAAAGCGTCCCTGTGCTGTGGGATGTCAGTGCACCTTAAAGATCCCCAGGTGGTCGAAGTTATTCCGGAGCCCTCCACTGGTACGGCACCTTTCAGTCCCGGCTTTATCCCTTCCCTTACGCGCGGTTCAGGTGTCCGCGGAGATGTGAGGCAGATACTGCGCCATTTCCTTTCCCCAAAAACCAATTTTTCCGGTTCTTCAAACCCGCCACGGTGACAGTGCTCGGCTACTGATCCGGAGTTCCCGGGTTCGAACCCGATCGCGGCGGCTGCGTTTTTATGGACGCAAAACGCTAAGGCGCCCGTGTGCTGTGCGATGTCAGTGCACGTTAAAGATCCCCAGGTGGTCGAAATTATTCCGTAGCCCTCCACCATGGCACCGCGTTATTCCTTTCTTCTTTCTCTCCTTCTATCCCTTCCCTAACGGCGCGGTTCATGTGACCAACGATATACGAGACAGATACTGCGCCATTTCCTTTCCCCAAAAACCAATTATTATTATTCAAAATTTGAAAATCCGGAGGGGTGGGCATTGACTTACATTCGAAACCAAAGCATGGCACCATAAATAAAGGCAAGAAAAACGAGATATCAGGCATGCTACAGCGTGGTTGCATTTTTTGCTGCGGGGCTCCATCGCATGTGCTGGGGCCGTCAGCAGCTGCTCTGTAAACGCGCAGAACCGGCAACCCCCCCATAACGCCATCACCTCCGACAAGTTTTCTTTTCAAGTGAAAGCTTTACTACTTCAGCCAGCGAGCCATTTCGGCTCGTCGCGCACTTCAGCCGTATGCGCGGTCGCACGAACGACCTTGAGCCGCCGTTGCTTAGCGGCGCCGCAGCCGTGCTCCAACAGATGGCGACGCCGCTGCCGTCGCCGCTCGTTCCACCAGATGGCTCCGCTGGGGTAGAGAGAGAGGAGGTGTCGCCTCGCGCGTATATATATGCGCTTCGCCTCGGAGTCGTTATGGGGAGCGCGGAAGAGACGCAGCAACGACAGAACGAAGCGAGGAAGAGTGAACGCGCTCGAGAGACGCCTGAAAAACGCGCCGCGCTACTCGAGAAGCATCGTAACGAAAATTCGGCTAGAAGTGCCACGTCCCGAGTGACTCGATCTTCAACTGCGGAAGAGTCGTTATGGAGAGCGCGGAAGAGACGCAGCAACGACAGAACGAAGCGAGGAAGTGTGAACGCGCTCGAGAGACGCCTGAAGAACGCGCCGCGCTACTCGAGAAGCATCGTAACAGATTCGGCTAGAAGTGCCACGTCTCGAGTGACTCTTCAACTGCGGGAAAGACCGATTTGAGTTCTCAAGAGCGTCGGAATGAGACGCTGCGTAGACGACGTGCCGATCGAGAAGCTTTCGCTATTCAACTAGGGTTAACCAGAGCTAAACCACAGACAATTTGTTACTTTCAACTGCGAACTCGGTGCTCATGCTGAAGGGAATGTCGATGGTTGATGGAAGGGCCGTTGCAATCGCGGCGGAGCCGGTAAGTGGAATGTCACTTTAGGTAAGTGTCGAGAGACGCTGCTCACGCGTAGTTTTTTTTTTCTCTTGCTCTGATGCATTTGCTAGCTGCCGAGTTCGTTTCACGCGTTTTTTTACTTTAGTGCTTCATGAGTCGTCATTTGTGCTCCGGGTCCGGTAAGCAACCGGCGCTCGATCGTTCACGGCTACATTCAAGGTACGTGGCTGTCATTCGTTACGCCGAAGAAACGAACTGGGCCCTGGGCCGCAAGTTCGACGTTTCGCAACGGGTGATGCAGGTGTGGCAGCTGCAGCGAGGCAAAATTCTCAGCTAGCTGTTCCACGCGATGTCGTGGTGCGGCTGTTTGCGAATTGCGGGATTTCGCTGCACGACGACGTTAGTATGCTATCATAGTGCGGGACCGCAGCAACAATCACGACGGCGGTTCTAGGAGGACAAAGGAGCAAGTGTGGACGAGTAGTCCCGTAACTGTTAAATTTTCGTTTCGGAATCTGCCCACGGGCACGCGTGCTCACGGCTGGCGATAAGCTGCGGCTGTATGATGATGCTATCGCTTCCTATATATTATGTGGTTTATATGGGTGTAACGTCCCAAAGCCACTCGGGCTATGAGGGACGCCGTAGTGAAGGGCTCCGTAAATTTCGACCACCTGGGGTTCTTTGCGCTGACATCGCACAGTAGACGGGCCTTTAGAATTTCGCCACCATCGAAATTCGACCGCCGCGGCCCCGCGTCTTTCGGGCCAGCAACTGGCCGAGCGCCATAACCACTCGGCCACCGCAGCGGCCGCTTCCTATTAAAGGCCAGGTTTGAACGACTTCCAAGTTGTTTTTTTTGTTTTTTTTTCTAAAATGTGTTAGGGGATCGACTTAGTAGTGCATGTAGATCCAGTGGTAGAACTGATTACGAAATTCTTCGGCAGATACTGCAATTACCATTTCACTTTTGTTGCTGCATTCTGCAATTCCACTGAGCAACTTCAGCTTCTCACTTTCACCTCTCTGCAAAAAAATATCAGATGGGGTGGACAGAAGTGCTTGCAGAAGGTGATGTTTTCTTTTTTTGTTATTTTCCAAGTCGTAATCCTGTTCTCTGACATTTCTGATGAAGTCCAAGTCTCCAGTGTACCAATCAATGGATTACCAATGGCTGAGTCACTTTTGCCCAAAGTCCATGCTGCAATGGGACTCATTGACAAGTGTTTTGACATATGGTGTCACGTGCACTGGACATTCTCGTACTGCTTCAAGGAAACTATGGCAGTTTTCTTTTTCATTTTCAGTGGTGCTTTACCAACTTGGCCGTACTTGTACCCATTTATATCCCATATTTTCACTTCACATTCACGGTAGTAATTACCCTGTTGCCATTTCATGTTTTTGGTTTCCTTATGGTGATATTTGAACTTCACTTTGAAGTAGCATTGAGGTTCAACATCTCAGATTGCCATGAAGGCACCTGCATATGCACAAAAAGGTGCACTATGATGATCAGACCGCTTGCTTCCAGAGGCACCATTGGGAGATTAAAAATTGGGGAATTACCAGCAGTTGGCTGAATCACATCAGTCCACCAACTGGTGTCCCAGACTGTGGTTGGCATGTCTATTGCATACTCATAGTAATGCTTGTTGAATAGCATCTATGTGATATCTTGTATGTTTTTTAACATGTCATGAGATTTTGGAGATGCTCTTGATTGAGCCAGTAATCGTTGCTACATGTGCTGCTATTTTAATTTCTGTGCTTCACACGGCATTCAAACTAGTAAATTGTGCAGTAGATGCTTGGTGTGAAAATATCAATTCTGTGGCACACAGGTTAGGCTGCTTAATAAATGTCAGTGCCGTATTATTGCTTGCTGCTAAAACAAATTGAGGAACAGAATAAGGGTTCTGCAGATGTATTTGGAAACGAGTGCAACATGTGTTATTGGTTCGAAGTGTTCATTCCCCTTGATGTATCCGCTGACGCTTGATGCCTTTTGTAACTTCACTTTATGCACAAAGAAAAGAGTAACTGTAAGCGCTCATGACGATGTGTAAGCAGTTACCATTTGTGGTGGCGTTTTGAACTGTTAAATCAAATTTCTTTTCCTCATTTTGCCTTTTCCATGTGTGCAGATATTACCTGAGTGCTTTCATATATATTGTTCTACTTTTGAGTTGTGCGCTAACACAAGCATCCATGCATAGTTTTGGGTGTAAAGAACAATATATAGCCTGCTGTTTGGCTTCCCGATGACAGATTTGACTTTAGGGCACTTGTGTAAAAACGGCTGTTTTGTGTGTTATTCATTTTTCTGAGTTTTTACAGTGTTTTGCCACCAGTTTTTATTTCGCCTTACCTCCCACCTTGACCTGTGTTGGGAGGTGCTTCAGCTTTGTCTGTGAACAAAGGCCAGTCATTCATAATTTTGAAATGTGTTTTTTTTTCCTTTGTGCAGGCTCTGCCACCGATCATGGCAGGTGCAGCCTATCGCCTCTGCAACCATCACAAGAAGGAATGGAGTTGTTTCATTGCGGTCAGTGTGGCCACGTTTCAGGTAGTGGCAGCGATTTCAAGTGCCACCTAAGGACACACACTGGAGAGCGGTCCTTCGCATGCAGCCATTGCAGTTGCCGCTTTGCAAGGAGGGACCACTTGTTGGCTCACCTTCACGTCCACGCGGGAGAGAAGCCGTACCAGTGCCACCTGTGTCCCTATGTCTTCAGACATCTTAGCAGTCTAAAGAGCCACTTGGTAGCCCACAAGGGTGGAAAACTGTACTAGTGTCATTTCTGCTCAAAGGCATTTGCTTGCAGGGTGCCAATGAAACACGATGAATGCAAATATCACCCAGAAGCACCTGTTGTTCCATAAAGCTGGGTTGTGTTCTGTCAGGTTTAAGTGATGTGTTTGATGGAAACCTTTATGCATTGTATGGAGAAACTAGTCTGGCTGCAAGGACCTTCTTAGGAAGGCTCAATATTAAAGGAGTCATGATAAGTGTTGACAAGGAGCATGTAATATGTTATGGGGTGCATGCCAGATAAAACGTGAGATGTGGTAAAATTCTCTGGTGAGCCATTGTTCAGGTGAACATTTTTTTTTCAGCAATAAACAGTGATATCTGTTGAATATGTTCACTCACCAAAGAGAGGTCCACTTGCTGTGTACTGAGTTTTATTTAAGTTCAGAATATCCTTTCATTGCATCCTTCCACATCCCTGAGTTTGCTATAGCAAATGCGGCTATAAAATCTGCTTTAAGAAACTAGGCAGGCACCGTGTGGTGTGTGCTGTAAAACGATTTTTTTTTGCTTCTGTGGAAAAAACTGAGGCACATTTTTTTTGTGTTAGAGCCATGGAAGTGAAAAAGCTAATTACTGTACTGTGGTGACATATCTCTGTACTGTCCTTATGCACTGCTAAAGAATAGTGTTAATATTTTTCAGACAATGCCTATCTTCTGTTATGCTCAATGTGTTGCACTCAGTAAGTGTACTGCAGTGCTTGTCAGTATGTCCATTGCTTGTTATTTCCTGTTAAAAGAGGATGCTCTAGTTTTGTTGACACATTTTCACATTATGGTTGTAGGCTTTATTCAATGCCATTTCGTCTCATATTTGCTTTTGAGTGACAACCAGTCCGCAGCTTCATTGTATGAAAGTAAGAGTTCCCAACATTGAGATGAAACCCTGTAACCCCAGCAATTGGAGTGATAGCCAGGTTTGGTGTTCTGCAGCTGCCTTGCTGTGCATGGTTAATATTCAGTTTTTTAGTGATGAGAGCTTGAAAACACTAAGAAAGTTCAAATAACTGACTGCATGCAGGCAGACAGATGGTATGTAGCAGTAGAGACACCTTTGTATTACTATTGTTTTATGTGGACTGTATTGCATTTTTGATAAACAGGCAATACTCGGTGCGCTCTAGAGATCTGACATGTCTTGGATGGCCTGCTTTAATGAAAAGTCAGCTGCACAGCAAAATTGCTGGCATGCTGCTTGTGCTTTAGCTGGTATTGCTTAGCAGTAATTTTCTTGGTGGTGTGACATGATTACATGAATAATTGAACTGGGAATTTTGGTGGGTAATAAACAATGGTTTGTATTAAAAAGGGTGACAACAAAATTTGAGATTTTTCATTTTCAAATTAGATGAGAGAAACTGCTTGACCGATTATAGCGACATAGTGGCTCATGCTATCTCTTCCGTGAGAGGTTGAACTCGGGCTTACTTCATATTGACAAAAATGTAAAATGGCACAAAAGATTAAAGCAAATAGCAAATAAGGAATGTGGTGGCACCTATGTGTCATGTTTTCTTCATTTCTCTTTGTCAAGTTGTTTATTTTTCATGTGTTTTGCTCAAGGTGGCTGTGTTCCGCCAGAAAAGCTAGTTGCGTTGCAGAAACAACTGGGTAGACTACTCACTCTTGAAGTGAAACTGCATATGTGTAATGCTGGTTAGTAGGAACGGCAAAAGCGGTTATTCAAATGATACACTCATCATCACTGCATTATGCCTGTCAATAAAAGAACTGGCAGAAGCATTTCCAAGTAGCTCTAAACTACTTGGAATACATGTAAAAAAAAACAAGCAACATAATATTTGCTTCACAAAAAAAAATATGACCAAGATGCAATATATATCTGAGATCATCTGGTCCCAAATGGATATTTCCTCCTGCTGGGTGCTTGCCAGCCGAGACTTGTAGTAGCAGAGCTGCTACTTCCAGGGAAGTTTTCAATTTAGAGCAGACAATTCCAGTCAGTCCCACATCTCTGAAATGTGTCTTGGTTTAGCTTCTGAGGAGACTATGTAACATCACACATGGCACCTAAGTGTGTGCCAAAGACAGATGCAGGCCATCTCTGCTTTCTCTTTTGCCAGAGCGAAACTACCAGTGCAGCCTTTGCAACAGTGCTTTCAGTATTATATGCAGGAGCTGCCATGGTGGCTGATTGGTTCAGTGTGTGTGGCATACAGATGCTGAGCATCAGTATGTAGCTTCAATCTCAATACTGACAGCCACATTCTGATGGAGGCTAACTGCAGAAATTCCCTCGTGTGGAAACGTGCGGCACTCTTTAAGGACACCCTGAGGCAGTCAAACAATCTGGAGCCCTCCACTGGGCTGCACCTCATAGCTCACTGTGTTACTTTGGCATGTTAGAAATCCACTGTTGTGGAAGTGTTGAATGCCAGAGCTGAAACAATTTTTGTGGGAGCTGACCAAATGGCAACCATTGCACATTTGGAAATACAGCACCAAAATGCTTGCAAGGCAGCTCACGTCTGAATTTTCAGAGTCATGGAGATGTGTAGAAGCAAACTGTATGTGTGTCTTTGAGTGGGACTTAGCCTTTTGGATAAACAGCTGATACCAGGGGAGATGGCAGTGTGAACTTAAGGAATTCTACACAATGGGAGGCAGATGTACATACTTGTGATATTGCACTGCGGAAGAAATGTAATATAGAGTCAAGCCACTTGTAGTTAATTTCCTAATGAAGTGATGGTGCAACATTTATTGTGTCGCCTGCTTGTTCTGCCCTCCTAATACCTGGCCTGAATAGGAGGAGGACTAACTTTTCTTTTTGTAGTGGACAGGCTTCGTATAGAAAGTTTGTTGCCAGTTGCTTTTTTTACATTTAATTAATAGCTCCTCAGAGCTTTCAATCATGAAACATCTTAGTGTCATACTACTGGTGCTTGGTACGCTCTACACCAGTCTCTTTTCTGTCTGTGCGGCATCACTAGCAATTTCCTGTTCTCCTGCATGTGTGCAACGTATAGAAGCAGTTTTTGTTTACTTTGAGCACTGACAAAGCTGCTGCCTTCTTAGTGCACCATGTCACTGATGCTGTTTTTGGATGTAGTTGTTCCAGTGTGACTTTTATAGTGTCTGTGCGATCCTCATCACAGGTTCTCAGACTGTCGTTTGTCTCGTATTGTAATTCTGTGTCTGAAAATGTCAGGTTGGAGCTGCTCAAACAGAAATTCTATGTCTTGCCAGACAAACAGTACAAAATGCTTTCAATGCAACACTTGTCGTTCAACGTATTAGTGTGAACATTTAATTATCTTGATGCAAATTTGATGGATGTTGGTCTGCAAATGCAACATATTTCTGCAAAGATGACTCATTGAGCAAGCGGTACGGCTACACCAACCCTTTTCAGGGCCTGTTTTATTAGTGCTGGTGGTCTGTTTTGTAGATGTTAAGCGACTGCTCTGAATATCTCCTCTTTTTTCTTTCATTCTCCTCTTTTTTTCAGTTTTCATTGCAAAACTACTTCGTGAGAACTGAAATTAACCCAGCTAGGTTTTTTCGTCTTTATTCATTGTCTCTGTTCTCTTTGTTTTTGACATCACACCAAGCCGTAACCTGTACTGCTAGTGCAGAGTGTTCCAGTAGTGGCAGTGGTATTCCGGTTCCTCAGCAAGGGGTGGTATTGTTCCCTCCTTTTCATTAATGCATCCTGGAACTGAACCAAGAAACCTTGGCTTTTTATATTTTTCTGTGTTTTTGTGCTTAACATTTTAAAGGAAAAGTAGGCTGCAAGAAATGATGAAAAGAACTGCTGGCTACAGGTAGCATGCTCCTTCTGGATTGCTCATGGCCAAGTCTTTACTTGTCACCTGATGCCAAAATGGCACCGAAACATATTGAAGAATGTTTTGCCATTCACTATCAAGTTGTGTGTGGCACTCATATGCTGTTCCAACAAAAGTACAGCTACCTCATATTGTTTTTTGCATGATGCTTTACCAACTTGTCCTTATTTGAAGCAGCTGACCTCGTTTTATTTCGTTTTGGATTCCTAGGAGCAATTACCCTGCCATTACTTCTTGCTCTACCTCCCTTGCTATGTCCATGATTTGAAATCTTTCATTCCTCATAATGTATGCTGTTATCGAACTGAACAGTACTGGCATCTTGAATGATAAGAACACTGCATTTCTTTTCTTTTCTCTCCATGTTTCCATGTTACCTGAGCACTGTTATAGATATCATGTTATGAAAGATTGTGGAATGTGTGAAATTTGGTTGAACTGCATACGTGTACCACATGATGACCAAGCAATTTACTCATACCGCTGTTTGCATGTCTAATCAACATTTATAAAGGCTCCTGTAAGCAGTGTCTACAAGATAACGGTTTATTTTCTTGAAAGAGCTTGAGAGTTAAGTGGCGATGGTGATACAGTCAGGAAATGTCCGTGTGTGTGTACTGCTGTTTCTTGCTGTAGTTGCAATTTAACACCAGGAGTTGGACAGTATCATGTGGTGATATAAAGAGTACGTTTATGGGTGTTAAATGGAAGCACCAGCACCACTCGACCCTGCTGGGTGCCAGGCTGAGTGGTGGAAGAACGGGTCCAGTTTCTATAGCACATGCATATTCTGTAATCCTTACTTCCCATAATGCCTGTGATTGATAACTGATCAAATGACTGATGATTAATTAAGATTACGGTAAACACTTGGATATAGACTGATGTATATGATGTATAGTATATGTATTAAGCACCTAAGAATGTTTTCCTTCCCTTGGTGATTGATCTGCTCAAGATTGATGTCTTGTCAACTTTCACATAGTGCACAAAGGAAAGTGCAGCAGTCTGTGTTCATGAGGACATGTGAGCAGTTTCCGTTTGTGCTTGAGTTTTGAACTAAAAGATTTTTTTCTGCATTTTTTACATGTCTTTAGATGCTACCTGATTGCCTTGGTGTATTCTGATCTGCTTGTTTGTTATGTGCAAAGGCAAGCAACCCCTTTATGTTTGCCGTGCAAAATACTATTTCTATCACTTTATCTAGCTTCCTGGTGACAATATTAATTTGTGTGCACTTGAGAAAATAAAGCTGTCATGTGCTCCTTTCATTTCTCGCTTTTTTACTCTGATTTGCTGCCAGTTTCTAACAGGCCCCACATGAGAGTGTAACTTCTCCAACCTGCCTTGAGAGATGGACTAGCAGTTATCTATGAATGTTGGTAGATTTTTATAAACCTGCACTTTCTTTCTTTGTGCAGGCTCAGCCACCAGTCATAGTAAGTGCAGTTCACGGCCTGAGAAAACTTTGCAAGAAGGAATACAGCACTACGTCTGCCTTGAATGTGGCTATGCCACAACTTGCAACCCGGATTTGAAGCGTCACCTGAGGAAACACACCGGAGAGCGCCCTTTTCGATGCAGCCATTGCGGACAAAGATTTGCGAGGAAGGACAGCCTGGGAATTCACCTTCGCGTTCACACAGGCGACAAGCCGTACCATTGTCACCTGTGTCCGAGGACTTTTGCGTATAATAACAGCCTAAAGAACCACTTGATATCCCACAAGTGTGAAAGACCGTACAAGTGCCATATCTGCTGTAAAGGATTCGTATTCAAGAGGAATTTGCAACATCATGAATGCAGCGGTCACCCATAAGCATCCATAGTTCTATGAAGCTTGGATATGCTCTACCATCATTGAATGGTGTGCGTGCTGGAAGCTTTTATGCATTGTATGCACAACTGAACATGGCCTCAAGGTTCTTCATCATAGAGATAAATATTTAAGGGGTCCATAATGATACTTCTGACAAGGAATATCTTGCTCTAATATTACATGTTTTCACAATGCCAGATAAGACGTAAGATGTGAAATTCTGGGGTGAACCACTGTGCACATGTGCAGATCCAGTTTTTCACTTCTGAACAGTGAACAGGGATGTAAGTTTATGAAGTGCACAGACTACGGGCTGGCAATAGCAGTGTCACGAGCGCTCAGAGACGCTTTTCGATCTCTGTACTTGCTGGAAGCACAAGTTTTTTCACTCTACAGGAGAGTTCAGAGCATCTCCTCATTCTCTATAACTAAGTGGTGCGTGCAAAATTGTTCATAGTATCTGAGAGGAGTTTCCATTGCCATTGGAGAGCAGCACCACCCTCGTTATTAGCAACCGAGTGTATATTGAATCTACGGTCATTATAAGCGGCTTGACTGTATTTTTTTCTGTGTTCCTGGCATGTTAGCGGGAAGTATGTAATTTTGTCCCGTGATGATGTATAGTATTCATACTAGCCTTATACATGCTAAAGAAATGCAGCGCTAATCTTTGCCAGACCATTTTTAATCACACTCTGTCCGATTGTTTACAGACGATTTGTTTCAGTGCTCGTAATTTTTTGGTACAAAGGGAGTGCCAGTTTTGCTGGCACATTTTCAATCTGTGGTCATTGTAAAACTTGTTCCTGTGCTGTCCCCTTCATACTAGTTTCTCTGTGACGTTCAGTCTGTAGCTGAAATATATGACAGCAAATGTGAACAATCTTAGGGTGAAATCTTATAGTCACACCTCTTACAGGGATGACTACAACTGTTGGCTGTCCCAGTCCAGTACAGAAGTACAGTACAGAAGGGCCTTTAGGCCTTTAGGCCCTTCTGTAATGGACTCATTATTAAAATATTTCATGATAACACCTTTTCACAAGAAGCCTGTTGCTTTGATGTTACATGGCACCATAATGCAAAAGAAGACGTAAGAGAATTCTGGAATGAACCGTTGTTTACATGCTCAGTTTTGGCGTTTTGTGGTCACGAAACTTAGTGTTAAAAATACATCTTCACTGCTTGATGTTTGTTTCAAATGCTTTTTTTCTTATTCATAGTTACGCAGTCAGGCATCAGAAGGAATATTGATTGTTTTTTTTTCGTTAGAGGAAAGTCTGGAAAAGAATGACTTACTAAATTTTTTCCGGTGTTGCTGCCTTGTGTGTTGTCTCTTTGTATTGAAAATTATGTTGTGTTAATTCTTATTTTCTGCTTTTCTTAATGTTTTACAGATGACAAATATTCTTGAATGCTTGTTTTAATGTTCACTGCTTTTTGTTTCCTGGTTGAACCGAAGCTCTTGTTTTTCTGATATGTTTTCGCCGGACTGTAACTGCAATAGTTATTCCACTAGCACTTGATCACGTACTAGCTTCTGATTGACGTTCGGTTTGCAGCCTTATAGTATGGGAGCAAATGTGCCCACTCTTAAGTTTAAATACTACAATCTTGCAATTTGCAGTAATTGCAAGAGTTGTTGGCTGAAATCTGCCTTATTTGACATGGTTATTGTCTGCAGTTTGTGCAGTACTATTTGAAAGAACCAAGATAATTTGAAGTAATTTACTGGCTGTGTTCAACTATGTCGCAGTCAAAACTGTTTTGTATTACTGTCCTTGTTTTGTGTGCATTTTTGGTAAGCAGAAAGCACCTAGTGCACTCCAGAGATATGACTTTTCTAACGACAACATTTTTGTGAAAAATCAGCTGCATGGCAAAACTGTTGGCGGGCTGCTGTGTGCCTTAGCCTGTATCGTTTCAAAAGTAATTTTCTTGATGTGCGAAGTGTTGTTACATGAATGCTTGATCAAGGCATATTGGCGAGTAATAAATAATGGTTTGCATTAGAAAGAGTAACAGCAAAAATTAATTGTTCTTTCTCGTGGGTAATAAGAAGAGAACAGAACAAAGATGCTCACTTGTGTATATGAGAATCGTTTTCATGGATTATGTTGGCCTTGGGGGGCCAATACTCCGTCTATGAAAAGATGGATCTGTGCTTAGTGGCCCATTATGACAGGAATGTACAGTGGTACAAAAGAAACGAAGAACACATAGGTAGCCTGCCAGCATCCATCATGTCCCTTATGTGTTCATTTGTTTTTGTATTTTGCGTAGTCTTACATTCCTGCCTTTTCTCATTGCTCAATGTGTCTTTTTTACTTATGCTCAGCTGGAAAGAGTTCTTTCATCGCACAATTTGTGCAAAGGGTAGAATGCAAGCTGTTGCTTCGTAGCTTCTTCTTAGGAGTGAAGTAGTTTTCGATAGAATCAAAAATTGTAGAAAAGAGTTTGGTTTTACATGCAGAGAAAACACATGGTTCATGATGTGCAGTGTGACTAGTCTTCCACTCTGTTGCAGCAAAGTTTTGAGCTGCAGCATGTTTTTATGCATATTTGGGTGCATTGCTAATGATACATAGTGGTTTGGATATTGCTGTAGCAGAGAACCTCATAGACCGGGTAAAGCACACTGGGCCTAGCACTGTAAATGCAATCAAGATGCCATCATTAATTCTGCCAGTAGGGGTTTCTACAGCAATCAGTAGTGGGGAGTGCATGCATCCATGGTATCTTTTGCTGCACCCAAACCACCTCCATACTTAACCATGCATTTTTTGCTTCTAACTTCGGTCAATAGCAAAGCAGTACTGTATCAGTTTATTTATCTGCCACTCCCTCCTCCATGTTGTCTGAGGACACACCAGGTTTTTGTCCTCAAACTATTTGTTGAGGGCGGGAGAGAACTTGGGCTACTGATCTGCCATTTGTAGGTCTCGCACATCCACATTGGCACTCGCCTGGTTGGTTCGACTGCAACATTCTTATGCAGGGCTGCTTGGATAAGGCTGGCTACGTCTGATCATGTTTAGTGAAAAGCTGATTATTTGCTACTGTATAATTACTTGTAAAAAAAATTATTCTTGGCACAGCACTGGTCGCACTTCTCTGGTTTCTTTCACTGATGTAATACTATTTGAGGTCAGGTGCTTAGTTCATTCAATTATGTTTTTTCATGTTTTTATCCAGATCAGGTCAAATCACGTGGTGCCTGTTCCCACTGCCTGACATTATTGTAACACTCAGGTGAAAGCGTATTTTTATAGTTATAGCTGATAGCTTAGCTGCAGCCGCGCAGGATTTCAATCAGAATTCAGCGTTAATATTTGTCGGTTCTATCAATGGCTTACAATGATGCTCGCTGTTGTTTTCCTGTCATCCTGAATGACAACATTTCAAGGCCCATGAACACAATTTTCTGAATTCAAATATGTTTTTTCTGGAGCTAACTGAGCACACAATCTGTAAAATGATGGAATAACTGCTAGAATGAATTATTACAAACAATATACCAATTTTTCATTCACTTCTTGAAGCCTTGCAGCTAAAAAGTTCTGTAGATTTTTTTCTGTTCTATAACTTTAGGGGTCACTCCACATGGCCAAAGGCCACAGGAAACATTTAGCGCACATAGCACAACTTGTATTAGTTAGGAAGCTGTATGGTATTACGTGTTTAGATTAAATGTAATATTGCAAAAATAACGCGAGCTAATCTACCTCTGCACCTGTGTTTTGGTTGCAGTGCATGTTTCATTCTTGTGAAGAATGCAGAATGAAAACATCCCTTAGTTTATATGCCTCGCTATTTTGATAAGCCTCATGTTCTTGGTCCTCTCCGACACTCTTGCTAGCTTATATATCAAGCTTCAAGTGCAATTATTTATTCTCGTGTACACATACTGCCTATATTGCACTGCCCTAAAGTTGGAATGAATGTGCAGTTGTTTTGATAATGAAATGACAGTGCCACTTTAGTTTCAGGAATTTTTTCTGCCCTCTTTCCTGCTGTCACAAGGCAAGGAGTACCCTTTTTTTTTTTTGTCATGGATACACTCGGAGATATAAGTTCATTGCTGATGGTCTTTTTCCTGTTGATTAATTGCTACAAACAGTTCTTCAGAGCTGAGCTGCTTGCTGTCATGTTTAGCGATGCTTGGTGTGCTCTGCACCGGTTTCTTTTCTGCTGCCTTCACAGTGCATCACTGGTGGCTTGAAGTGCCCTCGTGTCTGTGCAATACATGGAATTAAAATTCACCTCCATTGAGCTGTATTAAATTTGCTACTTTGGTGCACCAAGTCCCTGAAGCTCTTATTGGATGCAGTTTTTGTTATGTGGTGTTTAACCTGTCTGTGTAGTTCTCATTGTAGGTGCTCAGACTGTCGGGATTCTATGTCTGCAAGTATTATTCGGAGCTATTGAAATATTGATGGAGCAGCACAAAAATGCTTGCCCAGTAAATCGTGTATCAAAGTTGTGCCATGAGGTTAAGTGCCTTGAAGCAGACTGCACATGTGTCTGCAGGGGTCGATAGTTTTTACTGCTAATGTGCCATGTTGGAGGGAAGTCATGTTTCCTTGTTCACTATCAAATGTTCACAACATTTGCATGGCTAAATTCTTATTACTGCTGTCAGCCTAATGTGTAGGCAATAACGGTCTGCTCTGTGGATATTTTCAAGTCTTTCTCGTTATATTGTGTGTGCTTGCAAAAAAGCGGTTAGCCTACTACCAGTGGCTCTGCTGCAAGTAAGTACGTCAGTAGCACTGCTTTTCAAGTTCCTCAGGCAATGCTGCAAATATCCCCTCCATTTTCATTGCTTTCATCCTGTAGTTGCACCTGGCAACCTTGGCTTATAACAACATCTCTATTTGTGGGAAAAATTTCTAGGAAATGAAAAAAATTGAAAGCTAAGACTGTCTAAAGGTGATGCGTCTCCTCTTTTTCAGGTTGCAAGCCTCCCTGCCGGTATTTCTAATCAAGTCAAAGTCTGCTTTCCACCAATCTGTGGATTACTCTTTGCCATGGCACCCTTACTTGAATCTTGTCCACACAGCAATGTAGCTTGTCGACGGCTATTTTATTTCTCATTTTACGTAATGCATTACCAACTTCCCTCTGTTATTACGTTTTCCTTGTGCTTTTTCTTTTACATTGTGGGTTACTATGTGCGAAATAATTACCCTGTTGCCATTTCATATTTATGTATCCTTTATTGCGACATTCACACTTAACCCTGAAGTGCCCATGGGGTTTAGCATCAGAGGTTGCAATGACAATTGTTGCACACATACAAAATTTCACCTGTGATAGCAGGACGAATCAGTTTTATGGGTACAGTCGGGGGGATTGAAAATTATAGAATGTGTGATGTTTGACTGAATTGCGTACATGCACTGCCTCGTGACCCAGCAGAAATTTTTACTGAAACTGCTGTTTGCGTGTCCATTCCACATTCATGACGACTCTTGTGCAGTAGTGTCAATACGATAATAGTTTATTTTCATTGTGTGAGTTAAGTGACAATGGTGATTCGGTTACGAAAAATCCCTATGCATATGGCTGTTCCTTTCTGTAATTGCCATTCAGCACCAGGAATTAGACAATATCATGTTTATGAGTGTCAGACAATCACAGGCACCAGTCTTGCTCGCACGGTGCCAGTCTCAGTGGTGGAAGAACTGATGCAGTTCCTATAACACATGCACCTTCTGCAATGCTTTTTCCCCCATAATGCCAATGGCTAATAAATCATTGATTGATTTTTCTGTTAGTGTTGGCAAATTGATTAATTGGTTCATTATGATTGTGTTTAGTACCTAGAAATATACTGATCATAGTGCACTTATATGTACTGAGCACCTATGAACATGTTTTTTACTCTAATTTTTATAGTGCATTGATTCTTTAATCACCTATCAACTGCATGGTTGCATAAACACCTAATGTGAACTGGGATGATAGTTTGAATGATCTTACACACAAAATACTGGGCATGAAGAGGACACACTGATGCATTTTGAAATTAAAACTAGACTAGCCAATAACCTGTAGTTCATTTTAGAACTGATCGTGACAACAGTTGCAGTGCATCGTTGAATTTGAAAAATCAGAGTAGAGAACAAAATGCCGATTCTGTTAATGCATTTCAAAACCACTGCCATGCACGAAGTTGGTCTGCAGCAGTGTTTTCCTTAAATATATCCCGACTTAAGTTATGACTTTAAAAATTGCTTCTATAGAGCACATAAAAAAAGCAACAGTCACTGACCATGAGGATATATAAGTAGTTTCCATTCACACTTGCATCTTGATCTCTAACAAATTGAATTTTCTTTCCTCTGTATCTCTTATGTGTGTCTAAATTCTATTTGTATGGCTCCATATATTCATTCTGCTTTTGTTTTGTGTGCAGACACAAGCATCCGCACATATGAGGTGTACGGAATTATTTCTAGCATGTCGTCTGACTTCCTAGTGACAATTTTCATTTATGTGCACTTGAGAAAATAATGCTTTTATATGTTTCCTTCATTTTTCTTTTTACTCTGTTTCGATGCCACTTTCAGTCGGGTTCCTTATGAGAGTTCTCCAACTTGTCTTAAGAGATAGACTCCATCTTACCTGTTAATGTAGGTGTATCAGGCATGTTTTTAGAAACATAAGTTTCCTTCCTTTGTGCAGGCTCGGCCACCAGGCACAGCAAGTGCAGCTCACTGCCCGAGCAAACTTTGCAAGAAGGAATGCAGCGCTACATCTGCCCTGAATGTGGCTATGCCGCAGCTTTCAACTCGAATTTGAAGCGTCACATGAGGAAACACACTGGAGAGCGCCCCTTCCGGTGCAGCCATTGCAGCCAGGGCTTTAAAAGAAAGCACCACCTGGAGGCTCACCTTCGCATTCACACGGGCGAGAACCCGTACCAATGCCACCTGTGTCCCTGGACCTTCACGCATGAGACCAGCCTACAGAGGCACTTGATATCGCACAGGGGTGAAAAACCCTACAAGTGTCGTTTCTGCTCAAGGGCATTTGCGTGCAAAGTGGCAATGAAACGGCATGAACGCAAATATCACCCAGAAGCGTCTGTGGTTCTGTAAGGCTGTGTTGTGTTCTGCCAGCATTGGGTGGCATGCTTGTTGAAAACCTTTATGCTTTCTGCAGAAAAGCAAATCTGGCCTCAAGGTCTTTCCCTACGGGGCTCATTATTAAAGGTTGTCATGATAACACCTTTTGACGAGAAGCATGCAATATGTGATGTGGTACAGTAATGCCAGAAGAGACACGAGATAATATTCTTGGGCAAACTTTTGTTTACATGAACAATTTTGGTTTTTCACTCGTGAAGAGTGATGTCAAAGAAATGCATTGGTAGGGGTCAAGTCTGCCTTCTGGGCAAGTTTAATTTATGTTTTGAAAATTCTTTTGCTGCATACTTTCTAGGATATCTGAAAACAGATAAGGTTATGAAACCTGGTTTAGAAGTGTAGGCTGGCATGCTTGGTTTGTGCTTGAAATGTTAATTTTTGTCTGAATGTTTTCCAGTGAGACATCAAAAGGAATTTTTTTTCTGTTGCGTAGCACTATAAGTCAAGAACAAAACTACTTTGCCACATTTGTTTCTTTTTTGCGGCCATGTTTTTGTTGACTCGTGATAATTATTGTCTCAATATAGCGAAAGAAATGTGAAATTAGTCCACATAGTGTTTATTCTTACATAATTGTTCACATAATGCTCATTCTTAATTGTCGTTTCTGTTTGACACCTTACAGCTGACGAGTGTGCTTGAATGCTTGTTATTATCTTCGCTGCTTGTTGTTTCCTGCTTTAATGGAAGCTTCAGTTTTGTTACACATTTTCATGTTACAGTCATCTAGGGATTATTGCTCTGTCATTTTATCTCGTACTAGCTTCTGACTGACTTTGTCTGCAGCTTCACTCTATGGAAGCAAGTGTGCCTAATCTTGGTGTGAAATCCTGTTCCAGCACCTACAGTGATGACTAAATCTGTTGACTGGTAGCTGCCTTATCTGTCATGGTTATTATTCACAGATGTGCAGTTATATGTATTTTAAAGCACGAAGAAAGTGTGATCAGGTGTTTATTTGCAGTTAAAAACTTCATTTTGATACGTTTGTTCTTCTGTTCTATGGCCGTTACATTGTTCGCAAACAGAAACCACTTAGTGCACACTAGAGATCTGGCTTGTCTTGAATGATTCACTTTTGTGTAAAGCCAGCTGCACAGCAATACTGGTGCAGACTGCGGTGTGCCCGAGCACGTATTGCATAGCAGTGTCTACTGAGCATAATAGTATTACGTGAATCTTTGAACAAAGTGTGTGTTGGTGGATAATAAACAGTGGTTTTCTTTGAAATTAATGACAGCAAAAGGTATGATTTATCATTTTGCATGGATAATGAGAAGATAACAAAGAAGATGTGCATTTGTATAGTGATACCTCGATAAGATTTTATCAGACAGTATGCAGACTACTGGCTTGCGCTCAGTGACTGACATGGTGGGGTGGAAGTTATAAGTATGTGTTGTTCTGAATAAACCCAGTCGCGAGTCTGCGCCCGTCCCTGTGCCCTTCTCGTCCATGTTTGTATTATTTTGCGCAGTACCTTTACTCAACAAATGTAATATAATTGAGACGAGGCACCAAATTCACTCGATTATGTTCTTTTCTTGTGTTTATCCAGAACAGGTCAAGTCACTTGATGCATGTTCACGTTGCCCTGACACTTTACAATGCTCAGGTTGATGCACACTTCTATAAGAAAAGCTTGAGTCCTGACGGCTACTGACAGCTTAGATGATCAAGGACTGCAAACTTCATCATCCCTAGCCTGTTGCTCGTGCAGTGATCTGGAATTTCGGTCAGTAATAATATTAGTCATTGGTTCTTGTCAGTGGTTCTAGTGATGCCAGCTGTTCAGTTTTTTCTATCATCTTGTGTGATGACATTTTCAAGGCCTATGAATACAAATTTTTAAATTAAAATACTTTTTTATTTGGAGCACACAATCTGTATAATATCTTAATTATGGCAGCTAACATGACTTGAAGTTAAGTCTGCTTTTTCATTATGCTCATATATTCCAGCTGTCTAACTTTCTTTGCCTGTAGTTATGGAATTTTAGGGGTCAGAACAGATGATCATGAGGCCACAGCAAACTTCAAGGGCATGCACGACTTTTATTAGGAAGCTGAACAATATACATTGTTAAATTTATATCTAAATATGAGGAAAACTTTGCAGCTCTGCCTCTGCATTTTGGTTTCGGTGCGAGTTTCATTGTGAAGAATGCAGAATGGAAGCTACTTTTCTGCTGGCTCTTCTCCAACACTTTTGCTTCTTTCTGATGTCACGCCTTTGTTATTATGCATGCACAGAGTTCAAAATGCTTCGCGGCAACAAGCACAAGGCAAGTGAAACTAATGTATACGTCCTCTCATCTTCGGTAAAGTGCTACTCTCCAAGCCATTTTCACTCGCCTTCTGGTGGAGCTAGGTTAGTGTTCTTAGAAAGGAAGGGGTGGTATCTGCCTTTGGGTTTGCTTGCATTGTTTTCTTTTTTTGCTACATAAGCAGAGTGCCATAAAGCGAAAATGCTGGCGTGTGTCTCTGCAAGACCGCCCATTAGCAGCGAATGACATTACGTTTGAATGGCGTTTTTTTCGCTGCTACACGGGCACGGTCAATGACATTCACAGCTAACGACATTCGCCCATTGAATGAGTTTCCCGAACTCATGCATGCGCGACCTGTGTAATCTCGACGACAGCGGCTTGGCGAAATATTACAAAACTCAAGGTGAGAACAAAACGTATTCAAAGAAAACTTTTGAATCATTTTTTGATGTAAAATAAGGTATTTGAAGCGATTTGCGCAACTACTCTCTTGTTCCCAGTCGCCGCCAGTTACTGTAGAGACGGCCGCGTTTGTTTACAAACCGTCCTCCATCTTGCCTGAGTAGCGTGGTCGTCACTCCATTTGCCTTCAGTGCTCGCAATGGAAAACAACTCTGCAGCTTCGCCAGCCCAGCAGAAGGCGTGTGAACAAGCAATGTTCGCTTGCACTGTTGCTCATCAGCGACTGTCAAGAATTCGGCACCAATTTCGCAGCCCTCCATAGTGCCGACAGCGGGAGGAAGGGCGGGTGGCATGTACGGGAGGGATCGTGAGCGGCTTTGAGCCTGTCTTGCTTTGGATATTTCAGTGGATTGCTTGTTGACTATTGCTGCCGCAAGGCGTTGCAAAAAAGTTTTAAAGAGTCTATTAATGTGTAACAGTGTGATACTAGCAATAAACAAAATATGTGTATGAAAAACATGATTTGTAACGTTCTGCTGTCATAGCAGTTAGCCGATGGACATCGCCATCATTTGCAAATGCCGTTTTGTGTACCCGTGTAGAACGGGAACGCCAGCAGGCAATGACATTCGTTGAAATTAGACATGATTTTAACGTCATAACGTGTTAAAAACCGTCGGTTTCCGGCACTTTAATAAAGTTATTCCTATCCCAGACATGATTTTGAGTAGCTCCAAGCCCACTGTCATGGTCACCACTGTGCTTTAAATAATGTGGTGCAGCGCAAGCACCTAGTGGCCTATGATATGCTTGATGGCATCTCATGGCTAAATCACCTAATTACCTCTATGAATGTTCACAACATCTAGCCGGCTGACAGCTCCTGAATGTGGCTTTCTATGTGGCATGAGATGCAGAGAGAGTTTTTGTCCCAGTCATTCATGCAATATGGAAAATGGTCAAGCACATGGTGGGCAACTTTGCAATGTAAAGCATGAAACCACAATAGAGAAGGGATGTCACTTAGCCATTTACACTGCTTCACTGCATTCCTCTGGTGTTCTGCACCCAGAAGGCAGACATCGAAACATCTGGGTTGGAAAATAGAGATTTTGTTCTCAATACTGCCCACATTAAAAGAAAAATACACGGGCCCTATAGGCAATGCATTTTCCCCTTGTTCATTGCTCAGACAGCGAGGTTCCATATTAATGAGGACTAAATATGTTGAAAAAGTTTGGTGCCCCGAAAAACTGCCTATAAATCGAGTTGTGCATATTTTTTGGAGGCAAAACACTAAGGTGCCCGTCTACTGTGCGATGTCAGTGCACGTTAAAGATCCCCAGGTGGTCAAAATTATTCCGGAGCCCTCCACAATGGGACCTCTTTCTTCTTTCACTCCCTCCTTTATCCCTTCCTTTATGGTGGTTCAGGTGTCTGCCGATATATGAGACAGATACTGCACCATTTCCTTTCCCCCAAAACCAATTGACGTATTTATGAGGGTAGCATTAACGAGGAATGACTAATTGCTAGAGACGGCTCAATTACGTTTTCCACATTTTGAACAGCCCTATGTGCGTATGTACATACACAGAAGTATGTGTATGTGCCTAGAACTGTGCAGAATGTGTCGTGCGCACGTTGTCATCTTCCTGGCTGTTTGTCAAAGCTAAGTCAACTCTGATGTCTGCAGTTCTTGGCATGTAAGCTCAGGCTTACTGGCTGCCAGACTGATGGATATTTTAGGTGCCAAAAATATGAAGGGAGCTATAAGGTTCAGACAAGTTTTTTTGACTCCCTTGGTGCCTTTAATGTGCACCTTCAATCTTGATACAGGGGTGTTCCTGCTTTCACCTCCACCTAAATGTGGCCACCACAGCTGGAATAGAACCCACCAATGCATGCTGAGCATTCAAATGCCGCAGCCACCGATCGACAACAAAGGCGTGTGGTTCCATAAAATATTGACACCTCTTTTGCAAAGACTGCATCAAATATTAGGCTTTGACAAAAATAACCGCCTATCTATTTACAGGATTGGTGAGTAAAGAGTATGCTTTTGAGTACATCTGCTGCCTGCATTTCCAACTGCCGCGACTGCCATGCGATAGATATATTGCACATTCTTTCAGTTCTAAGCTCAGCTATCTCTGAATACTGCTGTTCTTTGCAAGAAAGACATATCAGTTACAAAATTAAAACCTGAGGTCTACATGCTCTACAGTCGCTTTATTAAAAACTTGCCCCTTTTTTCCTCTTACATGTCTCAAAATCTTGTCCTGCCTGTTTGGTAATGCAGTTTGTCTTTCTCGGAAATTTGCTTTCAAATGCTACCCGCAGTTCTGCCACAAGTTGCCTGTCATGCAATAATATCTGGTTTAGAAAAAATTAGCTGCGGTTCAACTACTGCTAAACCTGGCTAGAGAGAAAATGCTGTCGCGTATTGGGTAACTAGATGCGGGTTGGCATCTGTAACGTTGAGTGTGTCCTCCACACTGGATAGGCAGTGTGCCCACCCTGGCAGATGGCAGTTAAATCAATGGTAGATCGCGAGAAGTGGGTCACCTAATGAATGCTGCGGCCTATTGCTGCAGTGCCGCGTGTTTGCCACAACATTGTCAGCGCTAATGCATGCAGCCCACATCTTTCCTCACCACCGCGACGCCACATACCTCAAAGTGGCACTGAGGAGTCCACTGGCCCAGGGAGCCAGTTATGCTCCTTCCTTTATTCAAAGTCATCAGAGTCTAGAACATTGACACGGCAATGAACGCCAACAGTCTATAGCTAAGTGCCATGTTTCTGCTACAACAATATGAATGCCAACGCATGCAGCACACATCTGTCACTACTGCCAGCCACATACCATAGGTTAAATCCCAACTGAGGTGTCCACTGTCTCAGGGGGCCAGTTATGCACTTTTCCTTTGCTTTGGAAGAAAACTGAAGACTGGTTTTTGAAAATTGGTTTTAAGGAAAGGAGATGGCGCAGTAACTGTCTCACATATATCGGTGGACACCCAAACCACCCCCTGCAGGGCAGGGCTGAACACCTGTGGTTTGGCTGAAGGTCAGCTGAAGGTCAAACTCTGAGTATGCGAAATGAGCCACAGCTAGCCCAGTGAAGCTTTCACTTCGGAATGCGTACTGTTGTGCAAGGGTTCCCCAGGAATGTTGCATAAATGATTTCTCCCACTTGCAAGTATACATTACTTATAAGCAATTGAGCAATTCGCATTTTGTTTCAGTTGCACTAAGGGTACTTCGAACCTCACAAAGTTGCCTGCAGAGAGGAAGGGCAAAATGAAAATATATGAATTAGCCATCACCACACACATAACATAATATGTATAAATTCACTTAATGGTCAATTTAAGTTTCCTTTGAAAAAGCGGGCAAAGAGATCACTATTCATACTGCAACCACAAAGCCCATGCAAGATGACACATCGTAATTTCTGCTTGCACTCTTTAATATAAACCACTGGTTCGAATAAGCAAGGGTGTCGGGCAGGGCGACACGATCTCACCAATGCTATTTGCTGCCTGCTTACAGCAGCTGTTCTGAGGCCTGGATTGGGAACAGTTGGGGATAAGAGTTAATGGCGAATACCTAACTAAATTGCGATTCGCTGATGACACTGCCCTGCCAAGTCAGTCAGGAGATGAACTGCAAAGTGTGATCAATGAGTTAGAGAGCCAGAGCACAACGGAAGGTTTAAAAATGAATATGCAGAAAACCAAAGTAATGTTCAACAGCCTAGGAAGAGAACAGCAGTTCACAATTGTTAGCGAGGTACTGGAAGCGGTAAAGAAATATGTGTACTTAGGGCAGGTAGTGACCGTTTATCCGTATCATAAGAAGGAACTAACTAGAAGGATAAGAATGGGTGAAGCGCATATGGCAGGTTCTCTCCGGGTATGAATGGCAGTTTACCAATATCCCTCAAAAGAAAAGTGTGCAACAGCTGTATCTTACCGGTACTCACCTATGGGGCAGAAATGTGGAGGCTAACAAAAACGGTTCAGCTTAAGTTAAGACAACATAGTAAGCTATGGAAAGAAAAATGATAGGTGTAATATTGAAGACTGGAAGTGGGCCGAGTGAGTCAGGGAACAAACGCAGGTTAATGACATCCTAATTGAAATCAAGAGGAAGAAATGGGCTTTGGCAGTGCATGTAACGTTCCTTGTTAAAAACTGTTGAGTTACTTCAGTAAAAAGACCTCTGAAAAGCAACCTTGCAGCCTAACTAGCTTGTCCAGTGCAAAAATCAAGAATGGTAACAAGCATACAAATAAAAAATGACAGTCTTTATGCTTTACAACACAACTTTATAGAACAATGAGTGCCTCCGGGTGAGAAAGCTGCTCTTGTAATTCTAGCTGAGCCTTTTCGGTGTAAATGTTTGAGCAAAAGCTACACTTGAATGGTTTTTCACCCTTGTGGGACTGTATATGGCTCTCTAGGCCATGGCAATTTTTAAAGGCCTTGTGACTCAGCTGGCGGTGGTCCAGATGCATGCCTGTGTGGATGCGAAGGTGAAACACCAGGTCGTCACTCTTTGTAAAGCTCTGGCTGCAGTGGCTGCACTGGTAGGGGCGCTCTCAGGTGTGTTTCCGCTGATGGCGTGTAAAGCAGCTCTCAGAAGTTTTGGTGTAGCCAAAACTCAGAGCAATGGAACTGTCGTCTCTTTTCTTGCAAAGTTTGCTGAGGCATTGGGCTGCATGGGGCATATGTGGTGGCCATGCCTGCATAAGTCTGCATAAGTCAAGTCTGCATACCAAACTGTTACGTGTGGTGTACCCCAGGGGTCAGTTCTGGGACCGCTTTTATTTTCAATCTTTATTAATGACCTCCCCAATGCAATACAGTGTTCTCAAATTTTGATGTATGCGGATGACACTGCACTTATCTTTACTGGCAACTCACTTGAGTCAATAGGAAAACCTATTAAAATGAACTCCAACGTATTTCGACCTGGTTTCGTAATAATCATCTAACTTTAAACACTGAAAAAACTAAATATGTTTTTTTTCGTTCAAAACAAAAGTGTATTGAATCAAGTGATTTTTCTACATGTGTTGACAACAATGTTATTGATAGTGTGTCTTCTTTTAAATATTTAGGGGTCATGTTTGACTGCCACTTGTCTTGGAAGGAACAGGTGCAACAATGTGTGTAAAAAGATTGCGTACGGTTGTTTTACCTTGGCTAAGGCACGGCGGCACTTTCCACCTGCTATTCTTAGATCACTGTATTTTTCATTATGTCACAGTCATCTCAGTTATTGCAGTGAATCATGGGGAATCACATACAAAACGTATTTAACACCATTGCTAAGACTACAAAAACGTGCCTTGAAAACCATGGGATTACCTTTTTCGAATAGTTCTAACAATAACATTTTTGACGCAATGCAAATCATGTCATTCACAACCCTACGCGATTACAAAATAGCTCTTATGGTTAATAATATTATAAATACCAACTACCCCTTACCTCTTGGTGCATTCAGTATTCCCGTCCGCAACACTATACAAGCCAGCAATGGCAATTTTAACCTTCCAATTTGCCATAATGCGTACGGAGAAAGACGAATAGAATTTACAGGAGCGAAAATTTGGAACTCGTTGCCAATTGAAATAAAGCAAGCTAGGAATTTCAAACTGACATGCAAGAAACATTTTTTGGGAATGGAAGCAAGGCTACTAAGTTAGTTTTTCTTCAATGTGTTTGTGATTGCTGTCCTATATGTTATTTTGTATTGGACCGCTTACTAGCCTCATTGGCTATCGGTCCAAATATCTGTGTATACATTTTGTTTGTGTTACTCAATAAAGACTTCTTGACTTGACTTGAAAAAAGAAACCGTATTGAAATGCAAGATCTGATGTGCCTCTATTCACGAATATGAGTTAGTAAATCTTTCAAGAGAAGTTAGACTCCAAGGTGAGGTCAAATAAAAGCTGGCAGCAAACCACAGTAAAAAATTCGGAGCAATGAAAGAAGCACAGGACAGGCTATGTTCTCAAGGATATACGTGTAGAAATTGATGCCAGGAAGTTGAATGTGATGCTATTGGCGTCTCTTTATACGCCAGCCTATGTGTGAAAGCTTGCCTTTGCACACAACTCAAAAATGCAACGGAACATATGAAAACACTCGGGTAACATCTAAAAGCACGGAAAAGACAAAAAACAGGAATATAATTTCACATTATTCAAGATGGCCACTATGATTGAAAATTGCTCACATAATCTTGTCATACTCTTCCCTTTGTGTGTTACGCACTTTGAGGGACACAAAGCTCGAGCTGATACATCATGAAGGAAATAACCGCTTCACACCATAATGCAGGGCACGGGTAATAAATCACACCTCCAGAATCTCTATCCTCTACTCCAATTTGTTTAAGCAGCATGAACTTATGCACTGCACTTGTTATCATTATTGTTTATAACACAAACTACCGACTATTTGTAAGTTTAGTCTGCAAACAAAACTTATCAATGTGTACTTATCAAGCTCACCGTATGGTGCATAAGGCCCATCACACTGTACTATCCCAGGTGAACCTAAATTTGTGTTTTATATCTGGTCAACAAATCTATTGAAGAATTGTAGAAACTGCTGTCAGAAACACATCCGTAGGTACGTGACACCTACAAATATATTATCACGAGTTGTTATTCATAGACCATATGGGGAAAAAAAGACTGCAGGACACTGATGCAATGTTGGATATGCATACAGCTTGGCACCTTAGCTGCTCATGTTGAGAGAGGTTTTATGATTCAGATAAGAGCAACTCTCAGTTGTCGCGATACGTTATAAAAATAGGCAGCTTGTCATATAGACATTGTTGAAGAAATGCTCCTGTGAACATGACAGAGACATGCCAAGCACAGTCTCAGTAGTGCAGTCCTGGCCCATCAGGTGGCACACTGATGCGATTTGGCCAATGCTGTGCATTCCACAATATCAACTCCCTAATAGTGCCCCTAAACATTGCTAAACATGAGAGTAAGCAGCTCAGCTCTGAAGAACTGTTTGTAGCAATTAACAGGCAAAAGGCCATCAGAAATGAAATCATCGCTCCAAGTGCATCCATGACAAAAAAATGGGTACTCTTTGTTTTGTGGTAGAGGAGGAAAGAGGGCAGAAAAATTTCCTGAAACAACAAAAGTGGCACTGCCAATTCATTGGCAAACAACTGCACAAAGTAGCTCAACTGCTCAATCCAACTTTAGGGCAGTGCAATATAGGCAGTATGTGAACACTAGAATAAATAATTACACTTTAAGCTTGATACATGAGAAGCTAGCAAGAGTGTCAGGGAAGACCCAGAACATGAGGCTTATCAAAATAGCGAGGCATATAAACTAAGGGATGCTTTCATTCTGCATTCTTCACAACAATGAAACTTGCACTGCAACCAAAACACAGGTGCAGATGTAGATTAGCTCGCCTTATTTTTGCCAATATTAAATTTAACCTAACCACGTAATACCACAAAGCTTCCCAACTAATAAAAGTTGTGGTATATATGCTAAATGTTTCCTGTGGCCTCTTGGCCATGTGGTGTGACCCCTAAAGTTATAAAGCAGAAAAAAATCTAGAGAACTTTTTAGCTGCAAGGCTCCAAGAAGTGAATGAAAAATTGGCATACTGATTGTATTAATCTATTCTAGCAGCTATTCCATCATTTTAGATTGTGTGCTCAGTTAACTCCAGAAAAAACATATTTGAATTCAGAAAATTGTGTTCATGGGCCTTGAAAATGTTGTCATTCAGGATGACAGGAAAACAACAGCTAGCATCATTGTAAGCCATTGATAGTAACAACCGACTAATATTACTGCTGAATTCTGACTGAAATCCTGCACAGCTGCAGCTAAGCTATCAGCTATAACTATAAAAACGCGCTTTCACCTGAGTGTTACAATGTCAGGCAATGTGAACATGCACCATGTGATTTGACCTGCTCTGGATAAAAACACGAGAAAACATAATTGAGTGAACAAAGCATCTGATCTCAAATAGTATTACATAAGAGAAAGAAACCAGAGAAGTGCAACCAGTGCTATGCCAAGAATAATTTTTTTAACAAGTAATTATACATTAGTAAACAATCAGCTTTTCACTAAACACGATAAGACGTAGCCAGCCTTTTCCAAGCAGCCCTGAATAAGAAAGCTGCAGTCGAACCAACCAGGCGATTGCCAATGCGGATGTGCGAGACCTACAAATGGCAGATCAGTAGCCCAAGTGCTCTCTTACCCTCATCAAATAGTTTGAGGACAATAACCTGGTGTGTCCTCAGACAACATGGGGGAGTGGGTGGCAGATAAATAAAACGATACAGTACTGCTTTGCTGTTGACCAAATTTAGAAGCAAAAAATGCATGGTTAAATTTGGAGGTAGTTTGGGTACAGCAAAGGATACCATGGACGCATGCTCTCCCCACTACTGATTGCTGCAGAAACCACTACTGGCTGAATTAATGATGGCATCTTGATTGTGTTTACAGTGCTAGGCCCACAGTGTGCTTTACCCATTCTACGAGGTCCTGTGCTACAGCACTATCCAAGCCACTATGTATCGCATGCAATGCACCGAAACGTGCATAAAAACATGCTGCAGCTCAAAACTTTGCTGCAACAGAATGGAAGACTCGTCACACTGCACACCATGAGCCAAGTGTTTTCTGTGCGTGCAAAAACAATATCTTTTCTACAATTATTCATTCTATCTCAAAACTACTTCACTCCTAAGAGGAAGCGACGAGGCAATGGCTTGCATTCTACCTTTGCACAAATTGTGCGATGAAAGAACTCTTTCCAGCTGAGCACAAGTAAAAAAGACACATTGAGCAATGAGAAGAGGCAGGAATGCAAGACTGTGCCAAATACGAAAACAAATGAACACATAAGGGACATGACGGATGCTGGTAGGCTACTTATATGTTCTTGGTTTGTCTTTTGTACCATTGTACATTCCTGTCATAATGAACCACCAAGCTCTGATCCAAATTTCACAGAAGAGAGAGCATTGGCCCCCCCAATGCAAAGATAATCCGTGACAATGATTCTCATATACATATGTGCACATCTTTGTTCTCCTCTCTTCTTATTACCCATGAGAAAGAACAATTAATTCTCACTGTTACTCTTTCTAATGCAAACCATTCTTTATTACTTGCCAACATGCCTTGATCAAGCATTCATGGAAAAACACTATACGCAGATCAAGAAAATTACTTTCAAAATGATACACTCTAAGGCACACTGCAGCCCAGCAACAGTTTTTCCATGCAGCTGTTTTTTCACAAAAAAATTTGTCGTTAAAAAAAAGTCATATCTCTAGAGTGCACCAAGTGGTTTCTATTTGCGAAATTGCACACAAAACAAGGACAGTAATACAGAACAGTTTTGACTGCCACATATTTAAACACAGCCGCCAGTAAGTTACTTCAAATTGTGTTGGTTCTTTCAAATACTTACAACTGCACGAACTGCAGGCAATAACCATGTCAAATAAGGCAGGTTTCAGCCAACGACTCTTGCCATTACTGTAAGTGCCGTGATTGTAGTATTTAATCTTAAGACTGGGCACATTTGCTCCCATACATAAAAGCTGCAAACTGAACATCAATAAGAAGCTAGTACGAGATCAAGTGCTAGTGGAATAACTCTTGCAGTTCCAGTCCGGTGAAAACGTATCAGTAAAACTAGAGCTTCTGTTTAACCAGGAAGCAAATGGAGTGAATATTATAACAAGCATTCAAGAATATTTGTCGCCTGTAAAACATCAAGAACAGCAGAAAATTAAACTAAAAACTACATTATTTTCAATACATAGAGGCAACAAAAGACAGCAACACAGGAACAAATTTAGTAATTCATTCTTTTCCAGAATTTCCTTTAATGGAAAAAAAACAATATTCATTCTGATGCCTGACTGTGTTTCTATGAATAAAAAGAAAAACATTTGAAACAAACATCATGCTGTACCTGTGTATTTTTAACACCAAGTTTCGTAACCACATTTGCCAGTGCAAACATAAGACAGAGAGCTAGGATTCAGGAAAAGAATATTCAAACATAAACCAAGTCCAGCACATTTCTTTGACAACTCTCTTCATTTCTCACGAACAAAAAGCCAAAACTGATCATGTGAACAACGGTTCATCCAAGAATTCTCTCACGTCTACTTACGCATTATGGTGCCATGTAACATCAGAGCAACAGGCTTCTTGTGAAAAGGTGTTACCATGAAATATTTTAATAATGAGCCCAGTACAGAAGGACCTTAAGGCCAGATTTGCTTCTCTGTACAATGCATAAAGGTTTCCAACAAGCATTCCACTCAATGCTGGCAGAACACAACACAGCCTTACAGAACCACAGACGCTTCTGGGTGATATTTGCGTTCATGCCGTTTCATTGCCACCCTGGACGCAAATGTCTTTGAGCAGAAATGACACTCGTACGGTTTTTCACCCCTGTGCGATATCAAGTGCCTCTGTAGGCTGGTATCATGCTTGAAGGTCCCGGGACACAGATGGCATTGGTACGGTTTCTCGCCCGTGTGAATGCGAAGATGAACAACCAGGTGGTGCTTTCTTGCAAAGGCCTGGCTGCAATGGCTGCACTGGAAGGGGCGCTCTCCAGTGTGTTTCCTCAGGTGAAACTTCAAATTCGAGTTGTAAGCTGTGGCATAGCCACATTCAGGGCAGATGTAGCGCTGCATTCCTTCTTGCAAAGTTTGCTCAGGCGGTGAGCTGCACTTGCTGCGACTGGTGGCCGAGCCTGCACAAAGGAAGGAAACACATGTTTCTAAAAACATGCCTGATGCATCTACATTCACAGGTAAGATCTAGCCTATCTCCTAAGACAAGCTGGAGAACTCTTGTATGGCAACTGACCAAAACTGGCATCAAAACAGAGTACAAGGAGAAATGAAGGAAGCATATAACAGCATTATTTTCTCAAATGCACATAAATGAAAATTGTCACTAGGAAGTCAAGACATGCTAGAAATTAAGTTCCTTACACCTCAATGTGTGGATGCTTGCCTCGGCACAAAACACAAAAGCAGAACAAATATATGAAGCCATCCAAATAGAATTTAGACACACGTAAGAGATACAAAAGAAAGAAAATTCAATTTGTTACAGATCAATATGCCAGTATGAATGGAAACTACTCATATATCCTCATAGCCACTGACTGTTGCTTTTTCCTATGTGCACTAGGTGCAATTCTGGAAGTCATACTATAATTAAGTCGGGATATAATTAAGAGAAACATTGCTACAGACCAACTTCATGCATGGCAGAAGTTTTGAAATGCATCTGCAGAATCGGCATTTTGTTGTCTGCTTTGATTTTTCAAATTCAATGATGCACTGCAACTGTTGTCACGATCATTTCTAAAATGAACTACAGGTTATTGGCTAGTCTAGTTCTAATTCCAAAAATGCATCAGTGTGTCCTCTTCATGCCCAGTATTTTGTGTGTAAGATCATTCAAACTATCATCCCAGTTCACATTAGGTGTTTATGCAACCATGAAGTTTATAGGTGATTAAAGAATCAATGCACTATAGAAATTATAGTCAAATACACGTTCATAGGTGCTCAATACAGTATATGTCTAGGTACTACACACAATCATAATGAACCAATTAATCAATTTGCCAACACTAACTGAAAAATCAGTCAATGATTTATTAGCCATTGGCATTAGGGGGAAAAAGGATTGCAGAATGTTGCATGTGTTATAGGAACTGCATGTTCTTCCACCACTGAGCCTGGCACCGTGCCGGCAAGAGTGGTGCCTGTGATTGTCTGACACTCATAAACATGATATTTTCTAATTCTTGATGCTGAATGGCAATTACAGAAAGAAACAGCCATATGCATAGGAATTATTCGTAACTGAATCACCGTCGTCACTTAACTCACACAATGAAAATAAACTATCATATTGACACATCTGCACAAGAGTCGTCATGAATATGGAATGGGCACGCCAACAGCAGTTTCAGTAATAAAATTTGTGCTGGGTCACACGGCAGTGCATGTATGCAATTCAGTCAAACGTCACACATTTTATAACTTCCAATCTCCCTGACTGCACCCATAAAACTGATTCGTCCAGATATCACGGGTGCCATTTTGAATGTGTGCAACAATTGTCATAGCAACCTGTGCTGCTAAACCCTAAGGGGGCACTTCAGGGTCAAGTGTGAATGTCGCAATGAAGGATACAGAAATATGAAATGGCAGCAGGGTAATTATTTCCAACATAGTAACCCACAATGTAAAAGAAAAATCACAAGGAAAACTGTTATTAACAGAGGCAAGTTGGTAATGCGTCACATAAAATGTGTAATAAAATAGCTGTCGACAAGCTACATTGCCGTCTGGACAAGAGGCAAGTAAGGGTGCTTTGGCAAAGAGTAATCCACAGATTGGTAGAAAGCAGACTTTGACTTGATTAGAAATACCGGCAGGGAGGCTTGCAACCTGAAAAAGAGGAGACATCACCTTTAGACAGTTTTAGCTTTCAATTTTTTCTCGTTAACTAGAAATTTTTCCCACAAATAGAGATGATGTTATAAGCCAAGGTTGCCAGGTGCAACTACAGGATGAAAGCAATGAAACTGGAGGGAATCTTTGCAGCATTGGCTGAGGAACCTGAAAACCAGCGCTACTGATATACTTGCAGCGGAGCCACTGGTAGTAGGCTAACCAGATTTTTGCAAGTACACACAATATAACCAAAAAGACATGAAAAGATCCACAGAGCAGACCCTTATTGCCTACACATTAGGCTGACAGCAGTAATAAGAATTTAGTCATGCAAATGATGTGAGCATTTGATAGTGAACAAGATAACATGACTTCACTGCAACATGGCTCCTTAGCAGTAATAACCATTGCCCCTGCACACACATATGCAGTCTGCTTCAAGGCGCTTAACTTCATGGCAGAACTTTGATACACGATTTACTGGGCAAGCATTTTTGTGCTGCTCCATCAATATTGCAATAGCTCCCAAATAATACTTGCAGACATAGAACCCCCGACAGTCTGAGCACCTACAATGGGAACTACACAGACAGGTGAAACACCACATAACAAAAACTGCATCCAATAAGAGCTTCAGGGACTTGGTGCACCAAAGTAGCAAATTTAATACAGCTCAATGGAGGTGAATTTTAATTCCATGTATTGCACAGACACGAGGGCACTTCAAGCCACCAGTGATGCACTGTGAAGGCAGCAGAAAAGAAACCGGTGCAGAGCATACCAAGCATTGCTAAACATGACAGTAAGCAGCACAGCTCTGAAGAACTGTTCGTAGCAATTAATAGGAAAAAGGCCATCAGAAATGAAATTATCGCTCCAAGTGCATCCATGACAAAAAAAATTGGGGTACTCTTTGTCTTGTGGTAGAGCAGGAAAGAGGGCAGAAAAATTTCATGAAACAACAAAAGTGGCATTGTCATTTCATTGGAAAACAACTGCACATTCCAACTTTAGGGCAGTGCAATATAGGCAGTATGTGTACACTAGAAAAAATAATTACACTTTAAGCTTGATATATGAGAAGCTAGCAAGAGTATCGGGGAAGACCCAGGACATGAGGTTTATCAAAATAGCGACGCATATAAACTAAGAGATGCTTTCATTCTGCATTCTTTACAGGAATGAAACATGCACTGCAACCAAAACACAGGTGCAGAGGTAGAAGATTAGCTCGCCTTACTTTTGAAGATATTACATTTAATCTAAACACGTAATACCACACAGCTTCCCAACTAATACAAGTTGTGCTATGTGCACTTAAAGTTTCCTGTGGCCTCTTGGATATGTGGTATGACCCCTAAATTAAGAGAACAGAAAAAAATCTACAGAACTTTTTAGCTGCAAGGCTTCAAGAAGTGAATGAAAAATTGGTATATTGTTTGTATTAATTCATTCTAGCAGCTATTCCATCATTTTACAGATTGTGTGCTCAGTTAGCTCCAGAAAAAACATATTTGAATTCAGAAAATTGTGTTCATGGGCCTTGAAATGTTGTCATTCAGGATGACAGGAAAACAACAGCTAGCATCATTGTAAGCCATTGATAGAAACAACCGACTAATATTACTGCTGAATTCTGACTGAAATCCTGCACAGCTGCAGCTAAGCTATCAGCTATAACTACAAAAACGTGCTTTCACCTGAGTGTTACAATAATGTCAGGCAGTGGGAACAGGCACCATGTGATTTGACCTGATCTGGATAAAAACATGAAAAAACATAATTGAGTGAACTAAGCACCTGACCTCAAACAGTATTTCATAAGTGAAAGAAACCGGAGAATTGCGACCAGTGCTGTGTGAAGAATTTTTTTTAAAAGTGATTATACAGTAGTAAATGACCAGCTTTTCACTAAACACGATAAGACGTAGCCAGCCTTATCCAAGCAGCCCTGCATAAGAATGTTGCAGTCGAACCAACCAGGCGAGTGCCAATGTGGATGCGCGAGACCTACAAATAGCAGATCAGTAGCTCAAGTTCTCTCTCGCCCTCATCAAATAGATTGAAGACAAAAACCTGGTGTGTCTTCAGACAATATGGAGGAAGGAGTGGCAGATAAATAAACTGATACAGTACTGCTTTGCTGCTGACCAAAGTTAGAAGCAAAAAATGCATGGCTAAGTATGGAGGTAGTTTGGTACAGCAAAAAGGATACCATGGACGCATGCTCTCCCCACTACTGATTGCTGCAGAAACCACTACTGGCTGAATTAATGATGGCATCTTGATTGTGTTTACAGTGCTAGGCCCACAGTGTGCTTTACCCGTTCTACGAGGTCCTGTGCTACAGCACTATCCAAGCCACTATGTATCGCATGCAATGCACCGAAACGTGCATAAAAACATGCTGCAGCTCAAAACTTTGCTGCAACAGAATGGAAGACTCGTCACACTGCACACCATGAGCCAAGTGTTTTCTCTGCGTGCAAAAACAATATCTTTTCTACAATTATTCATTCTATCTCAAAACTACTTCACTCCTAAGAGGAAGCGACGAGGCAATGGCTTGCATTCTACCTTTGCACAAATTCTGCGATGAAAGAACTCTTTCCAGCTGAGCACAAGTAAAAAAGACACATTGAGCAATGAGAAGAGGCAGGAATGTAAGACTGTGCCAAATACGAAAACAAATGAACACATAAGGGACATGACGGATGCTGGTAGGCTACTTATATGTTCTTGGTTTGTCTTTTGTACCATTGTACATTCCTGTCATAATGAACCACCAAGCTCTGATCCAAATTTCACAGAAGAGAGAGCATTGACCCCCCGATGCAAAGATAATCCGTGACAATGATTCTCATATACATATGTGCACATCTTTGTTCTCCTCTCTTCTTATTACCCATGAGAAAGAACAAATAATTCTCACTGTTACTCTTTCTAATGCAAACCATTCTTTATTACTTGCCAACATGCCTTGATCAAGCATTCATGGAATAACACTATGCCCAGATCAAGAAAATTACTTTCAAAACAATACACTCTAAGGCACACTGCAGCCCAGCAACAGTTTTTCCATGCAGCTGATTTTTCACCAAAAAATTTGTCATTAAAAAAAAGTCATATCTCTGGAGTGCACCAAGTGGTTTCTGTTTGCGAAAATTGCACACAAAAAGAGGACAGTAATACAAAACGGTTTTGACTGCCACATATTTCAACACAGCCGCCAGTAAGTTACTTCAAATTGTCTTGGTTCTTTCAAAAAGAACTGCACAAACTCCAGACAATAACCATGTCAAATAAGGCAGATCTCAGCCAACAACTTTTTCCATTACTGCAAGTGCCGTGATGGTAGTATTTAATCTTAAGACTGGGCACATTTGCTCCCATACATAAAAGCTGCAAACTGAATGTCAATCAGAAGCTAATACACGAGATCAAGTGCTAGTGGAATAACTCTTGCAGTTCCAGTCCGGTGAAAACGTATCAGTAAAACTAGAGCTTCTGTTTAACCAGGAAGCAAATGGAGTGAATATTATAACAAGCATTCAAGAATATTTGTCGCCTGTAAAACATCAAGAACAGCAGAAAATTAAAACAAACACTACATTATTTTCAATACATAGAGGCAACAAAAGACAGCAACACAGGAACAAATCTAGTAAGTCATTCTTTTCCAGAATTTCCTTTAATGGAACAAAAACAATATTCATTCTGATGCCTGACTGTGTTTCTATGAATGAAAAGAAAAACATTTGAAACAAACATCATGCTGTACCTGTCTACTTTTAACACCATGTTTCGTAACCACATTTGCCAGTGCAAACACAAGACAGAGAGCTAGGATTCAGGAAAAGAATATTCAAACATAAACCGAATCGAGCATATTTCTTTAACAACACTCATTTCTCATGAACAAAAAGCCAAAACTGATCATGTGAACAATGGTTCATCCAAGAATTCTCTCTCGTCTTCTTTTGCATTATAGTGCCATGTAATATCAGAGCAACAGGCTTCTGGTGAAAAGGTGATGTTGAAATATTTTAATAATGAGCCCAGTGCAGAAGGGTATTACGGCCAGATTTGCTTCTCTGTACAATGCATAAACGTTTCCAACAAGCATGCCACTCAATGCTGGCAGAACACAACACAGCCTTACAGAACCATAGATGCTTCTGGCTGACATTTGCGTTCATGCTGTTTCATTGCCACTCTGCACGCAAATGCCTTTGAGCATAAACGACACTTGTAGGGTTTTTCACCCCTGTGCGATATCAAGTGGCTCTGTAGGCTGTTCTCATGCGTGAAGGTCCTGGGACACAAGTGGCAGTGGTATGGCTTCTCCCCCGTGTGAATACGAAGATGAATAACCAGGTGGTGCTTTCTTGTAAAGGCCTGGCTGCAATGGCTGCACCGGAAGGGGCGCTCTCCAGTGTGTTTCCTCATGTGACGCTTCAAATTCGAGCTGCGAGCTGTGGCATAGCCACATTCAGGGCAGATGTAGCGCTGCATTCCTTCTTGCAAAGTTTTCTCAGGTGGTGTGCTGCACTTGCTGCGACTGGTGGCCGAGGCTGCACAAAGGAAGGGAACACAAGTTTCTGAACACGTTTCTAAAAACATGCCTGATGCATCTACATTCACAGGTAAGATCTAGCCTATCTCCTGAGACAAGCTGGAGAACTCTTGTATGGCAACTGACCAAAACTGGCATCAAAACAGAGTACAAGGAGAGATGAAGGAAGCATATAACAGCATTATTTTCTCAAATGCACATAAATGAAAATCGTCACTAGGAAGTCAGACGACATGCTAGAAATATAGTTCCTTACACCTCAATGTGTGGATGCTTGCCTCGGCCCACAACACAAAAGCTGAACAAATATATGAAGCCATCCAAATAGAATTTAGACACACATAAGAGATACAAAAGAAAGAAAATTCAATTCGTTACAGATCAAGATGCCAGTATGAATGGAAACTACTCATATATCCTCATGGTCACTGGCTGTTGCTTTTTCCTATGTGCACTAGGTGCAATTCTGAAAGTCATACTATAATTAAGTCGGGATATATTTAAGGGAAACACTGCTACAGACCAACTTCATGCATGGCAGAAGTATTGAAATGCATCTGCAAAATCGGCATTTTGTTCTCTACTCTGATTGTTCAAATTCAATGATGCACAGCAACTGTTGTCACGATCATTTCTAAAATGAACTACAGGTTATTGGCTAGTCTAGTTCTAATTCCAAAAATGCATTAGTGTGTCCTCTTCATGCCCAGTATTTTGTGTGTAAGATCATTCAAACTATCATCCCAGTTCACATTAGGTGTTTATGCAACCATGCAGTTTATAGGTGATTAAAGAATCAATGCACTATAGAAATTATAGTCAAATACACGTTCATAGGTGCTCAATACAGTATATGTCTAGGTACTACACACAATCATAATGAACCAATTAATCAATTTGCCAACACTAACTGAAAAATCAGTCAATGATTTATTAGCCATTGGCATTAGGGGGAAAAAGGATTGCAGAATGTTGCATGTGTTATAGGAACTGCATGTTCTTCCACCACTGAGCCTGGCACCGTGCCGGCAAGAGTGGTGCCTGTGATTGTCTGACACTCATAAACATGATATTTTCTAATTCTTGATGCTGAATGGCAATTACAGAAAGAAACAGCCATACGCATAGGAATTATTTGTAACTGAATCACCGTCATCACTTAACTCACACAATGAAAATAAACTATCATATTGACACATCTGCACAAGAGTCGTCATGAATATGGAATGGGCACGCCAACAGCAGTTTCAGTAATAAAATTTGTGCTGGGTCACACGGCAGTGCATGTATGCAATTCAGTCAAACGTCACACATTTTATAACTTCCAATCTCCCTGACTGCACCCATAAAACTGATTCGTCCAGATATCACAGGTGCCATTTTGAATGTGTGCAACAATTGTCATAGCAACCTGTGCTGCTAAACCCTATGGGCACTTCAGGGTCAAGTGTGAATGTCGCAATGAAGGATACAGAAATATGAAATGGCAACAGGGTAATTATTTCCAACATAGTAACCCACAATGTAAAAGAAAAATCAAAAGGAAAACTGTTATTAACAGAGGCAAGTTGGTAATGCGTCACATAAAATGTGTAATAAAATAGCTGTCGACAAGCTACATTGCCGTCTGGACAAGAGGCAAGTAAGGGTGCTTTGGCAAAGAGTAATCCACAGATTGGTGGAAAGCAGACTTTGACTTGATTAGAAATACCGGCAGGGAGGCTTGCAACCTGAAAAAGAGGAGACATCACCTTTAGACAGTCTTGGCTTTCAATTTTTTTCATTTCCTAGAAATTTTTCCCACAAATAGAGATGATGTTATAAGCCAAGGTTGCCAGGTGCAACTACAGGATGAAAGCAATGAAACTGGAGGGAATCTTTGCAGCATTGGCTGAGGAACCTGAAAACCAGCGCTACTGATATACTTGCAGCGGAGCCACTGGTAGTAGGCTAACCAGATTTTTGCAAGTACACACAATATAACCAAAAAGACATGAAAAGATCCACAGAGCAGACCCTTATTGCCTACACATTAGGCTGACAGCAGTAATAAGAATTTAGTCATGCAAATGATGTGAGCATTTGATAGTGAACAAGATAACATGACTTCACTGCAACATGGCTCCTTAGCAGTAATAACCATTGCCCCTGCACACACATATGCAGTCTGCTTCAAGGCGCTTAACTTCATGGCAGAACTTTGATACACGATTTACTGGGCAAGCATTTTTGTGCTGCTCCATCAATATTGCAATAGCTCCCAAATAATACTTGCAGACATAGAACCCCCGACAGTCTGAGCACCTACAATGGGAACTACACAGACAGGTGAAACACCACATAACAAAAACTGCATCCAATAAGAGCTTCAGGGACTTGGTGCACCAAAGTAGCAAGTTTAATACAGCTCAATGGAGGTGAATTTTAATTCCATGTATTGCACAGACACGAGGGCACTTCAAGCCACCAGTGATGCACTGTGAGGGCAGCAGAAAAGAAATCGGTGCACAGCATACCAAGCATTGCTAAACATGACAGTAAGCAGCACAGCTCTGAAGAACTGTTTGTAGCAATTAATAGGAAAAAGGCCATCAGAAATGAAATTATCGCTCCAAGTGCATCCATGACAAAAAAAATTGGGGTACTCTTTGTCTTGTGGTAGAGCAGGAAAGAGGGCAGAAAAATTTCATGAAACAACAAAAGTGGCATTGTCATTTCATTGGAAAACAACTGCACATTCCAACTTTAGGGCAGTGCAATATAGGCAGTATGTGTACACTAGAAAAAATAATTACACTTTAAGCTTGATATATGAGAAGCTAGCAAGAGTATCGGGGAAGACCCAGGACATGAGGTTTATCAAAATAGCGACGCATATAAACTAAGAGATGCTTTCATTCTGCATTCTTTACAGGAATGAAACATGCACTGCAACCAAAACACAGGTGCAGAGGTAGAAGATTAGCTCGCCTTACTTTTGAAGATATTACATTTAATCTAAACACGTAATACCACACAGCTTCCCAACTAATACAAGTTGTGCTATGTGCACTTAAAGTTTCCTGTGGCCTCTTGGATATGTGGTATGACCCCTAAATTAAGAGAACAGAAAAAAATCTACAGAACTTTTTAGCTGCAAGGCTTCAAGAAGTGAATGAAAAATTGGTATATTGTTTGTATTAATTCATTCTAGCAGCTATTCCATCATTTTACAGATTGTGTGCTCAGTTAGCTCCAGAAAAAACATATTTGAATTCAGAAAATTGTGTTCATGGGCCTTGAAATGTTGTCATTCAGGATGACAGGAAAACAACAGCTAGCATCATTGTAAGCCATTGATAGAAACAACCGACTAATATTACTGCTGAATTCTGACTGAAATCCTGCACAGCTGCAGCTAAGCTATCAGCTATAACTACAAAAACGTGCTTTCACCTGAGTGTTACAATAATGTCAGGCAGTGGGAACAGGCACCATGTGATTTGACCTGATCTGGATAAAAACATGAAAAAACATAATTGAGTGAACTAAGCACCTGACCTCAAACAGTATTTCATAAGTGAAAGAAACCGGAGAATTGCGACCAGTGCTGTGTGAAGAATTTTTTTTAAAAGTGATTATACAGTAGTAAATGACCAGCTTTTCACTAAACACGATAAGACGTAGCCAGCCTTATCCAAGCAGCCCTGCATAAGAATGTTGCAGTCGAACCAACCAGGCGAGTGCCAATGTGGATGCGCGAGACCTACAAATAGCAGATCAGTAGCTCAAGTTCTCTCTCGCCCTCATCAAATAGATTGAAGACAAAAACCTGGTGTGTCTTCAGACAATATGGAGGAAGGAGTGGCAGATAAATAAACTGATACAGTACTGCTTTGCTGCTGACCAAAGTTAGAAGCAAAAAATGCATGGCTAAGTATGGAGGTAGTTTGGTACAGCAAAAAGGATACCATGGACGCATGCTCTCCCCACTACTGATTGCTGCAGAAACCACTACTGGCTGAATTAATGATGGCATCTTGATTGTGTTTACAGTGCTAGGCCCACAGTGTGCTTTACCCGTTCTACGAGGTCCTGTGCTACAGCACTATCCAAGCCACTATGTATCGCATGCAATGCACCGAAACGTGCATAAAAACATGCTGCAGCTCAAAACTTTGCTGCAACAGAATGGAAGACTCGTCACACTGCACACCATGAGCCAAGTGTTTTCTCTGCGTGCAAAAACAATATCTTTTCTACAATTATTCATTCTATCTCAAAACTACTTCACTCCTAAGAGGAAGCGACGAGGCAATGGCTTGCATTCTACCTTTGCACAAATTCTGCGATGAAAGAACTCTTTCCAGCTGAGCACAAGTAAAAAAGACACATTGAGCAATGAGAAGAGGCAGGAATGTAAGACTGTGCCAAATACGAAAACAAATGAACACATAAGGGACATGACGGATGCTGGTAGGCTACTTATATGTTCTTGGTTTGTCTTTTGTACCATTGTACATTCCTGTCATAATGAACCACCAAGCTCTGATCCAAATTTCACAGAAGAGAGAGCATTGACCCCCCGATGCAAAGATAATCCGTGACAATGATTCTCATATACATATGTGCACATCTTTGTTCTCCTCTCTTCTTATTACCCATGAGAAAGAACAAATAATTCTCACTGTTACTCTTTCTAATGCAAACCATTCTTTATTACTTGCCAACATGCCTTGATCAAGCATTCATGGAATAACACTATGCCCAGATCAAGAAAATTACTTTCAAAACAATACACTCTAAGGCACACTGCAGCCCAGCAACAGTTTTTCCATGCAGCTGATTTTTCACCAAAAAATTTGTCATTAAAAAAAAGTCATATCTCTGGAGTGCACCAAGTGGTTTCTGTTTGCGAAAATTGCACACAAAAAGAGGACAGTAATACAAAACGGTTTTGACTGCCACATATTTCAACACAGCCGCCAGTAAGTTACTTCAAATTGTCTTGGTTCTTTCAAAAAGAACTGCACAAACTCCAGACAATAACCATGTCAAATAAGGCAGATCTCAGCCAACAACTTTTTCCATTACTGCAAGTGCCGTGATGGTAGTATTTAATCTTAAGACTGGGCACATTTGCTCCCATACATAAAAGCTGCAAACTGAATGTCAATCAGAAGCTAATACACGAGATCAAGTGCTAGTGGAATAACTCTTGCAGTTCCAGTCCGGTGAAAACGTATCAGTAAAACTAGAGCTTCTGTTTAACCAGGAAGCAAATGGAGTGAATATTATAACAAGCATTCAAGAATATTTGTCGCCTGTAAAACATCAAGAACAGCAGAAAATTAAAACAAACACTACATTATTTTCAATACATAGAGGCAACAAAAGACAGCAACACAGGAACAAATCTAGTAAGTCATTCTTTTCCAGAATTTCCTTTAATGGAACAAAAACAATATTCATTCTGATGCCTGACTGTGTTTCTATGAATGAAAAGAAAAACATTTGAAACAAACATCATGCTGTACCTGTCTACTTTTAACACCATGTTTCGTAACCACATTTGCCAGTGCAAACACAAGACAGAGAGCTAGGATTCAGGAAAAGAATATTCAAACATAAACCGAATCGAGCATATTTCTTTAACAACACTCATTTCTCATGAACAAAAAGCCAAAACTGATCATGTGAACAATGGTTCATCCAAGAATTCTCTCTCGTCTTCTTTTGCATTATAGTGCCATGTAATATCAGAGCAACAGGCTTCTGGTGAAAAGGTGATGTTGAAATATTTTAATAATGAGCCCAGTGCAGAAGGGTATTACGGCCAGATTTGCTTCTCTGTACAATGCATAAACGTTTCCAACAAGCATGCCACTCAATGCTGGCAGAACACAACACAGCCTTACAGAACCATAGATGCTTCTGGCTGACATTTGCGTTCATGCTGTTTCATTGCCACTCTGCACGCAAATGCCTTTGAGCATAAACGACACTTGTAGGGTTTTTCACCCCTGTGCGATATCAAGTGGCTCTGTAGGCTGTTCTCATGCGTGAAGGTCCTGGGACACAAGTGGCAGTGGTATGGCTTCTCCCCCGTGTGAATACGAAGATGAATAACCAGGTGGTGCTTTCTTGTAAAGGCCTGGCTGCAATGGCTGCACCGGAAGGGGCGCTCTCCAGTGTGTTTCCTCATGTGACGCTTCAAATTCGAGCTGCGAGCTGTGGCATAGCCACATTCAGGGCAGATGTAGCGCTGCATTCCTTCTTGCAAAGTTTTCTCAGGTGGTGTGCTGCACTTGCTGCGACTGGTGGCCGAGGCTGCACAAAGGAAGGGAACACAAGTTTCTGAACACGTTTCTAAAAACATGCCTGATGCATCTACATTCACAGGTAAGATCTAGCCTATCTCCTGAGACAAGCTGGAGAACTCTTGTATGGCAACTGACCAAAACTGGCATCAAAACAGAGTACAAGGAGAGATGAAGGAAGCATATAACAGCATTATTTTCTCAAATGCACATAAATGAAAATCGTCACTAGGAAGTCAGACGACATGCTAGAAATATAGTTCCTTACACCTCAATGTGTGGATGCTTGCCTCGGCCCACAACACAAAAGCTGAACAAATATATGAAGCCATCCAAATAGAATTTAGACACACATAAGAGATACAAAAGAAAGAAAATTCAATTCGTTACAGATCAAGATGCCAGTATGAATGGAAACTACTCATATATCCTCATGGTCACTGGCTGTTGCTTTTTCCTATGTGCACTAGGTGCAATTCTGAAAGTCATACTATAATTAAGTCGGGATATATTTAAGGGAAACACTGCTACAGACCAACTTCATGCATGGCAGAAGTATTGAAATGCATCTGCAAAATCGGCATTTTGTTCTCTACTCTGATTGTTCAAATTCAATGATGCACAGCAACTGTTGTCACGATCATTTCTAAAATGAACTACAGGTTATTGGCTAGTCTAGTTCTAATTCCAAAAATGCATTAGTGTGTCCTCTTCATGCCCAGTATTTTGTGTGTAAGATCATTCAAACTATCATCCCAGTTCACATTAGGTGTTTATGCAACCATGCAGTTTATAGGTGATTAAAGAATCAATGCACTATAGAAATTATAGTCAAATACACGTTCATAGGTGCTCAATACAGTATATGTCTAGGTACTACACACAATCATAATGAACCAATTAATCAATTTGCCAACACTAACTGAAAAATCAGTCAATGATTTATTAGCCATTGGCATTAGGGGGAAAAAGGATTGCAGAATGTTGCATGTGTTATAGGAACTGCATGTTCTTCCACCACTGAGCCTGGCACCGTGCCGGCAAGAGTGGTGCCTGTGATTGTCTGACACTCATAAACATGATATTTTCTAATTCTTGATGCTGAATGGCAATTACAGAAAGAAACAGCCATACGCATAGGAATTATTTGTAACTGAATCACCGTCATCACTTAACTCACACAATGAAAATAAACTATCATATTGACACATCTGCACAAGAGTCGTCATGAATATGGAATGGGCACGCCAACAGCAGTTTCAGTAATAAAATTTGTGCTGGGTCACACGGCAGTGCATGTATGCAATTCAGTCAAACGTCACACATTTTATAACTTCCAATCTCCCTGACTGCACCCATAAAACTGATTCGTCCAGATATCGCAGGTGCCATTTTGAATGTGTGCAACAATTGTCATAGCAACCTGTGCTGCTAAACCCTATGGGCACTTCAGGGTCAAGTGTGAATGTCGCAATGAAGGATACAGAAATATGAAATGGCAACAGGGTAATTATTTCCAACATAGTAACCCACAATGTAAAAGAAAAATCAAAAGGAAAACTGTTATTAACAGAGGCAAGTTGGTAATGCGTCACATAAAATGTGTAATAAAATAGCTGTCGACAAGCTACATTGCCGTCTGGACAAGAGGCAAGTAAGGGTGCTTTGGCAAAGAGTAATCCACAGATTGGTGGAAAGCAGACTTTGACTTGATTAGAAATACCGGCAGGGAGGCTTGCAACCTGAAAAAGAGGAGACATCACCTTTAGACAGTCTTGGCTTTCAATTTTTTTCATTTCCTAGAAATTTTTCCCACAAATAGAGATGATGTTATAAGCCAAGGTTGCCAGGTGCAACTACAGGATGAAAGCAATGAAACTGGAGGGAATCTTTGCAGCATTGGCTGAGGAACCTGAAAACCAGCGCTACTGATATACTTGCAGCGGAGCCACTGGTAGTAGGCTAACCAGATTTTTGCAAGTACACACAATATAACCAAAAAGACATGAAAAGATCCACAGAGCAGACCCTTATTGCCTACACATTAGGCTGACAGCAGTAATAAGAATTTAGTCATGCAAATGATGTGAGCATTTGATAGTGAACAAGATAACATGACTTCACTGCAACATGGCTCCTTAGCAGTAATAACCATTGCCCCTGCACACACATATGCAGTCTGCTTCAAGGCGCTTAACTTCATGGCAGAACTTTGATACACGATTTACTGGGCAAGCATTTTTGTGCTGCTCCATCAATATTGCAATAGCTCCCAAATAATACTTGCAGACATAGAACCCCCGACAGTCTGAGCACCTACAATGGGAACTACACAGACAGGTGAAACACCACATAACAAAAACTGCATCCAATAAGAGCTTCAGGGACTTGGTGCACCAAAGTAGCAAGTTTATTACAGCTCAATGGAGGTGAATTTTAATTCCATGTATTGCACAGACACGAGGGCACTTCAAGCCACCAGTGATGCACTGTGAGGGCAGCAGAAAAGAAACCGGTGCACAGCATACCAAGCATTGCTAAACATGACAGTAAGCAGCACAGCTCTGAAGAACTGTTTGTAGCAATTAATAGGAAAAAGGCCATCAGAAATGAAATTATCGCTCCAAGTGCATCCATGACAAAAAAAATTGGGGTACTCTTTGTCTTGTGGTAGAGCAGGAAAGAGGGCAGAAAAATTTCATGAAACAACAAAAGTGGCATTGTCATTTCATTGGAAAACAACTGCACATTCCAACTTTAGGGCAGTGCAATATAGGCAGTATGTGTACACTAGAAAAAATAATTACACTTTAAGCTTGATATATGAGAAGCTAGCAAGAGTATCGGGGAAGACCCAGGACATGAGGTTTATCAAAATAGCGACGCATATAAACTAAGAGATGCTTTCATTCTGCATTCTTTACAGGAATGAAACATGCACTGCAACCAAAACACAGGTGCAGAGGTAGAAGATTAGCTCGCCTTACTTTTGAAGATATTGAATTCAACCTAACCATGTAATAACACACAGCTTCCCAACTAATACAAGTTGTGCTATGTGCACTTAAAGTTTCCTGCGGCCTCTTGGATATGTGGTATGACCCCTAAATTAAGAGAACAGAAAAAAATCTACAGAACTTTTTAGCTGCAAGGCTTCAAGAAGTGAATGAAAAATTGGTATATTGTTTGTATTAATTCATTCTAGCAGCTATTCCATCATTTTACAGATTGTGTGCTCAGTTAGCTCCAGAAAAAACATATTTGAATTCAGAAAATTGTGTTCATGGGCCTTGAAATGTTGTCATTCAGGATGACAGGAAAACAACAGCTAGCATCATTGTAAGCCATTGATAGAAACAACCGACTAATATTACTGCTGAATTCTGACTGAAATCCTGCACAGCTGCAGCTAAGCTATCAGCTATAACTACAAAAACGTGCTTTCACCTGAGTGTTACAATAATGTCAGGCAGTGGGAACAGGCACCATGTGATTTGACCTGATCTGGATAAAAACATGAAAAAACATAATTGAGTGAACTAAGCACCTGACCTCAAACAGTATTTCATAAGTGAAAGAAACCGGAGAATTGCGACCAGTGCTGTGTGAAGAATTTTTTTTAAAAGTGATTATACAGTAGTAAATGACCAGCTTTTCACTAAACACGATAAGACGTAGCCAGCCTTATCCAAGCAGCCCTGCATAAGAATGTTGCAGTCGAACCAACCAGGCGAGTGCCAATGTGGATGCGCGAGACCTACAAATGGCAGATCAGTAGCTCAAGTTCTCTCTCGCCCTCATCAAATAGATTGAAGACAAAAACCTGGTGTGTCTTCAGACAATATGGAGGAAGGAGTGGCAGATAAATAAACTGATACAGTACTGCTTTGCTGCTGACCAAAGTTAGAAGCAAAAAATGCATGGCTAAGTATGGAGGTAGTTTGGTACAGCAAAAAGGATACCATGGACGCATGCTCTCCCCACTACTGATTGCTGCAGAAACCGCTACTGGCTGAATTAATGATGGCATCTTGATTGTGTTTACAGTGCTAGGCCCACAGTGTGTTTTACCCGTTCTACGAGGTCCTGTGCTACAGCACTATCCAAGCCACTGTGTATCGCATGCAATGCACCGAAACGTGCATAAAAACATGCTGCAGCTCAAAACTTTGCTGCAACCGAGTGAAAGACTCGTCACACTGCACACCATGAGCCAAGTGTTTTCTCTGCGTGCAAAAACAATATCTTTTCTACAATTATTCTATCTCAAAACTACTTCACTCCTAAGAGGAAGCGACGAGGCAATGGCTTGCATTCTACCTTTGCACAAATTCTGCGATGAAAGAACTCTTTCCAGCTGAGCACAAGTAAAAAAGACACATTGAGCAATGAGAAGAGGCAGGAATGTAAGACTGTGCCAAATACGAAAACAAATGAACACATAAGGGACATGACGGATGCTGGTAGGCTACTTATGTGTTCTTGGTTTGTCTTTTGTACCATTGTACATTCCTGTCATAAAGAACCACCAAGCTCTGATCCAAATTTCACAGAAGAGAGAGCATTGGCCCCCCCAATGCAAAGATAATCCGTGACAATGATTCTCATATACATATGTGCACATCTTTGTTCTCCTCTCTTCTTATTACCCATGAGAAAGAACAATTAATTCTCACTGTTACTCTTTCTAATGCAAACCATTCTTTATTACTTGCCAACATGCCTTGATCAAGCATTCATGGAAAAACACTATACGCAGATCAAGAAAATTACTTTCAAAATGGTACACTCTAAGGCACACTGCAGCCCAGCAACAGTTTTTCCATGCAGCTGTTTTTTCACAAAAAAATTTGTCGTTAAAAAAAAGTCATATCTCCAGAGTGCACCAAGTGGTTTCTGTTTGCGAAATTGCACACAAAACAAGGACAGTAATACAGAACAGTTTTGACTGCCACATATTTAAACACAGCCACCAGTAAGTTACTTCAAATTGTGTTGGTTCTTTCAAATACTTACAACTGCACGAACTGTAGGCAATAACCATGTCAAATAAGGCAGGTTTCAGCCAACGACTCTTGCCATTACTGTAAGTGCCGTGATTGTAGTATTTAATCTTAAGACTGGGCACATTTGCTCCCATACATAAAAGCTGCAAACTGAACGTCAATAAGAAGCTAGTACGAGATCAAGTGCTAGTGGAACAACTCTTGCAGTTCCAGTCCGGTGAAAACGTATCAGTAAAACTAGAGCTTCTGTTTAACCAGGAAGCAAATGGAGTGAATATTATAACAAGCATTCAAGAATATTTGTCGCCTGTAAAACATCAAGAACAGCAGAAAATTAAAATAAAAACTACATTATTTTCAATACATAGAGGCAACAAAAGACAGCAACACAGGAACAAATTTAGTAATTCATTCTTTTCCAGAATTTCCTTTAATGGAAAAAAAACAATATTCATTCTGATGCCTGACTGTGTTTCTATGAATAAAAAGAAAAACATTTGAAACAAACATCATGCTGTACCTGTGTATTTTTAACACCAAGTTTCGTAACCACATTTGCCAGTGCAAACATAAGACAGAGAGCTAGGATTCAGGAAAAGAATATTCAAACATAAACCAAGTCCAGCACATTTCTTTGACAACTCTCTTCATTTCTCACGAACAAAAAGCCAAAACTGATCATGTGAACAACGGTTCATCCAAGAATTCTCTCACGTCTACTTATGCATTATGGTGCCATGTAACATCAGAGCAACAGGCTTCTTGTGAAAAGGTGTTACCATGAAATATTTTAATAATGAGCCCAGTACAGAAGGACCTTAAGGCCAGATTTGCTTCTCTGTACAATGCATAAAGGTTTCCAACAAGCATTCCACTCAATGCTGGCAGAACACAACACAGCCTTACAGAACCACAGACGCTTCTGGGTGATATTTGCGTTCATGCCGTTTCATTGCCACCCTGGACGCAAATGTCTTTGAGCAGAAATGACACTCGTACGGTTTTTCACCCCTGTGCGATATCAAGTGCCTCTGTAGGCTGGTATCATGCTTGAAGGTCCCGGGACACAGATGGCATTGGTACGGTTTCTCGCCCGTGTGAATGCGAAGATGAACAACCAGGTGGTGCTTTCTTGCAAAGGCCTGGCTGCAATGGCTGCACTGGAAGGGGCGCTCTCCAGTGTGTTTCCTCAGGTGAAACTTCAAATTCGAGTTGTAAGCTGTGGCATAGCCACATTCAGGGCAGATGTAGCGCTGCATTCCTTCTTGCAAAGTTTGCTCAGGCGGTGAGCTGCACTTGCTGCGACTGGTGGCCGAGCCTGCACAAAGGAAGGAAACACATGTTTCTAAAAACATGCCTGATGCATCTACATTCACAGGTAAGATCTAGCCTATCTCCTAAGACAAGCTGGAGAACTCTTGTATGGCAACTGACCAAAACTGGCATCAAAACAGAGTACAAGGAGAAATGAAGGAAGCATATAACAGCATTATTTTCTCAAATGCACATAAATGAAAATTGTCACTAGGAAGTCAAGACATGCTAGAAATTAAGTTCCTTACACCTCAATGTGTGGATGCTTGCCTCGGCACAAAACACAAAAGCAGAACAAATATATGAAGCCATCCAAATAGAATTTAGACACACGTAAGAGATACAAAAGAAAGAAAATTCAATTTGTTACAGATCAATATGCCAGTATGAATGGAAACTACTCATATATCCTCATAGTCACTGACTGTTGCTTTTTCCTATGTGCACTAGGTGCAATTCTGGAAGTCATACTATAATTAAGTCGGGATATAATTAAGAGAAACATTGCTACAGACCAACTTCATGCATGGCAGAAGTTTTGAAATGCATCTGCAGAATCGGCATTTTGTTGTCTGCTTTGATTTTTCAAATTCAATGATGCACTGCAACTGTTGTCACGATCATTTCTAAAATGAACTACAGGTTATTGGCTAGTCCAGTTCTAATTCCAAAAATGCATCAGTGTGTCCTCTTCATGCCCAGTATTTTGTGTGTAAGATCATTCAAACTATCATCCCAGTTCACATTAGGTGTTTATGCAACCATGAAGTTTATAGGTGATTAAAGAATCAATGCACTATAGAAATTATAGTCAAATACACGTTCATAGGTGCTCAATACAGTATATGTCTAGGTACTACACACAATCATAATGAACCAATTAATCAATTTGCCAACACTAACTGAAAAATCAGTCAATGATTTATTAGCCATTGGCATAAGGGGGAAAAAGGATTGCAGAATGTTGCATGTGTTATAGGAACTGCATGTTCTTCCACCACTGAGCCTGGCACCGTGCCGGCAAGAGTGGTGCCTGTGATTGTCTGACACTCATAAACATGATATTTTCTAATTCTTGATGCTGAATGGCAATTACAGAAAGAAACAGCCATACGCATAGGAATTATTCGTAACTGAATCACCGTCGTCACTTAACTCACACAATGAAAATAAACTATCATATTGACGCATCTGCACAAGAGTCGTCATGAATATGGAATGGGCACGCCAACAGCAGTTTCAGTAATAAAATTTGTGCTGGGTCACACGGCAGTGCATGTATGCAATTCAGTCAAACGTCACACATTTTATAACTTCCAATCTCCCTGACTGCACCCATAAAACTGATTCGTCCAGATATCACAGGTGCCATTTTGAATGTGTGCAACAATTGTCATAGCAACCTGTGCTGCTAAACCCTATGGGCACTTCAGGGTCAAGTGTGAATGTCGCAATGAAGGATACAGAAATATGAAATGGCAACAGGGTAATTATTTCCAACATAGTAACCCACAATGTAAAAGAAAAATCAAAAGGAAAACTGTTATTAACAGAGGCAAGTTGGTAATGCGTCACATAAAATGTGTAATAAAATAGCTGTCGACAAGCTACATTGCCGTCTGGACAAGAGGCAAGTAAGGGTGCTTTGGCAAAGAGTAATCCACAGATTGGTGGAAAGCAGAGTTTGACTTGATTAGAAATACCGGCAGGGAGGCTTGCAACCTGAAAAAGAGGAGACATCACCTTTAGACAGTTTTAGCTTTCAATTTTTTCTCGTTAACTAGAAATTTTTCCCACAAATAGAGATGATGTTATAAGCCAAGGTTGCCAGGTGCAACTACAGGATGAAAGCAATGAAACTGGAGGGAATCTTTGCAGCATTGGCTGAGGAACCTGAAAACCAGCGCTACTGATATACTTGCAGCGGAGCCACTGGTAGTAGGCTAACCAGATTTTTGCAAGTACACACAATATAACCAAAAAGACATGAAAAGACCCACAGAGCAGACCCTTATTGCCTACACATTAGGCTGACAGCAGTAATAAGAATTTAGTCATGCAAATGATGTGAGCATTTGATAGTGAACAAGATAACATGACTTCACTGCAACATGGCTCCTTAGCAGTAATAACCATTGCCCCTGCACGCACATATGCAGTCTGCTTCAAGGCACTTAACTTCATGGCAGAACTTTGATACACGATTTACTGGGCAAGCATTTTTGTGCTGCTCCATCAATATTGCAATAGCTCCCAAATAATACTTGCAGACATAGAACCCCGACAGTCTGAGCACCTACAATGGGAACTACACAGACAGGTGAAACACCACATAACAAAAACTGCATCCAATAAGAGCTTCAGGGACTTGGTGCACCAAAGTAGCAAATTTAATACAGCTCAATGGAGGTGAATTTTAATTCCATGTATTGCACAGACACGAGGGCACTTCAAGCCACCAGTGATGCACTGTGAGGGCAGCAGAAAAGAAACCGGTGCACAGCATACCAAGCATTGCTAAACATGACAGTAAGCAGCACAGCTCTGAAGAACTGTTTGTAGCAATTAATAGGAAAAAGGCCATCAGAAATGAAATTATCGCTCCAAGTGCATCCATGACAAAAAAAATTGGGGTACTCTTTGTCTTGTGGTAGAGCAGGAAAGAGGGCAGAAAAATTTCATGAAACAACAAAAGTGGCATTGTCATTTCATTGGAAAACAACTGCACATTCCAACTTTAGGGCAGTGCAATATAGGCAGTATGTGTACACTAGAATAATTACACTTTAAGCTTGTTATATGAGAAGCTAGCAAGAGTATCGGGGAAGACCCAGGACATGAGGTTTATCAAAATAGCGACGCATATAAACTAAGAGATGCTTTCATTCTGCATTCTTTACAGGAATGAAACATGCACTGCAAGCAAAACACAGGTGCAGAGGTAGAAGATTAGCTCGCCTTACTTTTGAAGATATTGAATTCAACCTAACCATGTAATAACACACAGCTTCCCAACTAATACAAGTTGTGCTATGTGCACTTAAAGTTTCCTGCGGCCTCTTGGATATGTGGTATGACCCCTAAATTAAGAGAACAGAAAAAAATCTACAGAACTTTTTAGCTGCAAGGCTTCAAGAAGTGAATGAAAAATTGGTATATTGTTTGTATTAATTCATTCTAGCAGCTATTCCATCATTTTACAGATTGTGTGCTCAGTTAGCTCCAGAAAAAACATATTTGAATTCAGAAAATTGTGTTCATGGGCCTTGAAATGTTGTCATTCAGGATGACAGGAAAACAACAGCTAGCATCATTGTAAGCCATTGATAGAAACAACCGACTAATATTACTGCTGAATTCTGACTGAAATCCTGCACAGCTGCAGCTAAGCTATCAGCTATAACTACAAAAACGCGCTTTCACCTGAGTGTTACAATAATGTCAGGCAGTGGGAACAGGCACCATGTGATTTGACCTGATCTGGATAAAAACATGAAAAAACATAATTGAGTGAACTAAGCATCTGACCTCAAATAGTATTACATAAGTGAAAGAAACCGGAGAATTGCGACCAGTGCTGTGTGAAGAATAATTTTTTTAAAAGTGATTATACAGTAGTAAATGACCAGCTTTTCACTAAACACTATAAGACGTAGCCAGCCTTATCCAAGCAGCCCTGCATAAGAATGTTGCAGTCGAACCAACCAGGCGAGTGCCAATGTGGATGCGCGAGACCTACAAATGGCAGATCAGTAGCCCAAGTTCTCTCTCGCCCTCATCAAATAGATTGAAGACAAAAACCTGGTGTGTCTTCAGACAATATGGAGGAAGGAGTGGCAGATAAATAAACTGATACAGTACTGCTTTGCTGCTGACCAAAGTTAGAAGCAAAAAATGCATGGCTAAGTATGGAGGTAGTTTGGTACAGCAAAAAGGATACCATGGACGCATGCTCTCCCCACTACTGATTGCTGCAGAAACCGCTACTGGCTGAATTAATGATGGCATCTTGATTGTGTTTACAGTGCTAGGCCCACAGTGTGCTTTACCCGTTCTACGGGGTCCTGTGCTACAGCACTATCCAAGCCACTATGTATCGCATGCAATGCACCGAAACGTGCATAAAAACATGCTGCAGCTCAAAACTTTGCTGCAACAGAATGGAAGACTCGTCACACTGCACACCATGAGCCAAGTGTTTTCTCTGCGTGCAAAAACAATATCTTTTCTACAATTATTCATTCTATCTCAAAACTACTTCACTCCTAAGAGGAAGCGACGAGGCAATGGCTTGCATTCTACCTTTGCACAAATTGTGCGATGAAAGAACTCTTTCCAGCTGAGCACAAGTAAAAAAGACACATTGAGCAATGAGAAGAGGCAGGAATGTAAGACTGTGCCAAATACGAAAACAAATGAACACATAAGGAACATGACGGATGCTGGTAGGCTACTTATGTGTTCTTGGTTTGTCTTTTGTACCATTGTACATTCCTGTCATAATGAACCACCAAGCTCTGATCCAAATTTCACAGAAGAGAGAGCATTGGCCCCCCCAATGCAAAGATAATCCGTGACAATGATTCTCATATACATATGTGCACATCTTTGTTCTCCTCTCTTCTTATTACCCATGAGAAAGAACAAATAATTCTCACTGTTACTCTTTCTAATGCAAACCATTCTTTATTACTTGCCAACATGCCTTGATGAAGCATTCATGGAATAACACTATGCCCAGATCAAGACAATTACTTTCAAAACGATACACTCTAAGGCACAATGCAGCCCGCCAACAGTTTTTCCATGCAGCTGATTTTTCACAAAAAAATTTGTCGTTAAAAAAAAGTCATATCTCTAGAGTGCACCAAGTGGTTTCTGTTTGCGAAATTGCACACAAAACAAGGACAGTAATACAGAACAGTTTTGACTGCCACATATTTCAACACAGCCACCAGTAATTTACTTCTAATTGTCTTGGTTCTTTCAAAAAGAACTGCACGAACTCCAGACAATAACCATGTCAAATAAGGCAGATTTCAGCCAACAACTTTTTCCATTACTGCAAGTGCCGTGATGGTAGTATTTATTCTTAAGACTGGGCACATTTGCTCCCATACATAAAAGCTGCAAACTGAATGTCAATCAGAAGCTAATACACGAGATCAAGTGCTAGTGGAATAACTCTTGCAGTTCCAGTCCGGTGAAAACGTATCAGTAAAACTAGAGCTTCTGTTTAACCAAGAAGCAAATGGAGTGAATATTATAACAAGCATTCAAGAATATTTGTCGCCTGTAAAACATCAAGAACAGCAGAAAATTAAAACAAACACTACATTATTTTCAATACATAGAGGCAACAAAAGACAGCAACACAGGAACAAATCTAGTAAGTCATTCTTTTCCTGACTTTCCTCTAACAGAAAAAAACAATCAATATTCCTTCTGATGCCTGACTGCATAACTATGAATAAAAAGGAAAACATTTGAAGCAAACATCAAGCTGTGCCTGTGTATTTTTAACACCAAGTTCCATAACAACAAAAAGCCAAAACTGAGCATGTAAACAACGATTCATTCCAGAATTCTCACACGTCTTCTTTTGCATTATGGTGCTATGTAACATCAGAGCAACAGGCTTCTTGTGAAATGTGTTATCATGACATTTTAATAATGAGCCCAGTACAGAAGGGCCTTAAGGCCACATTTTCTTTTCTATGCAATGCATAAAGGTTTCCAACAAGCATGCCACCCAATGGTGGCAGAACACAACACTGCCTTACAGAACCACAGACGCTTCTGGCTGACATTTGCGTTCATGCCATTTCTTTTTCACCCTGCATGCAAATGCCTTTGAGCAGAAATGACACTTGTAGGGTTTTTCACCCCTGTGCGATATCAAGTGGCTCTTCAGGCTGGTATCACGTGTGAAGGTCCTGGGACACAGGTGGCATTGGTACGGCTTCTCGCCTGTATGAATGCGAAGGTGATACCCCAGGTGGTGCTTTCTTGCAAAGGCCTGGCTGCAATGGCTGCACTGGAAGGGGCGCTCTCCAGTGTGTTTTCTCAGGTGACACTTCAACCTCGAGCTGCGATCTGTGGCATAGCCACATTCAGGGCAGATGTAGCGCTGCATTCCTTCTTGCAAAGTTTTCTCAGGTGGTGAGCTGCACTTGCTGCGACTGGTGGCCGAGGCTGCACAAAGGAAGGGAACACAAGTTTCTGAACACGTTTCTAAAAACATGCCTGATGCATCTACATTCACAGGTAAGATCTAGCCTATCTCCTAAGACAAGCTGGAGAACTCTTGTATGGCAACTGACCAAAACTGGCATCAAAACAGAGTACAAGGAGAGATGAAGGAAGCATATAACAGCATTATTTTCTCAAATGCACATAAATGAAAATTGTCACTAGGAAGTCACACGACATGCTAGAAATATAGTTCCTTACACCTCAATGTGTGGATGCTTGCCTCGGCACACAACACAAAAGCAGAACAAATATATGAAGCCATCCAAATAGAATTTAGACACACATAAGAGATACAAAAGAAAGAAAATTCAATTCGTTAAGATCAAGATGCCAGTATGAATGAAAACTACTCATATATCCTCATGGTCACTGACTGTTGCTTTTTCGTATGTGCACTAGGTGCGATTCTGAAAGTCATACTATAATTAATTCGGGATATATTTAAGGGAAACACTGCTACAGACCAACTTCATGCACGGCAGAAGTTTTGAAATGCGTCTGCAGAATCGGCACTTTGTTGTCTGCTTTGATTTTTCAAATTCAATGATGCACTGCAACTGTTGTCACGATCATTTCTAAAATGAACTACAGGTTATTGGCTAGTCTAGTTTTAATTCCAAAAATGCATCAGTGTGTCATCTTCATGCCCAGTATTTTGTGTGTAAGATCATTCAAACTATCATCCCAGTTCACATTAGGTGTTTATGCAACCATGCAGTTTATAGGTGATTAAAGAATCAATGCACTATAGAAATTATAGTCAAATACACGTTCATAGGTGCTCAATACAGTATATGTCTAGGTACTACACACAATCATAATGAACCAATTAATCAATTTGCCAACACTAACTGAAAAATCAGTCAATGATTTATTAGCCATTGGCATTAGGGGGAAAAAGGATTGCAGAATGTTGCATGTGTTATAGGAACTGCATGTTCTTCCACCACTGAGCCTGGCACCGTGCCGGCAAGAGTGGTGCCTGTGATTGTCTGACACTCATAAACATGATATTTTCTAATTCTTGATGCTGAATGGCAATTACAGAAAGAAACAGCCATACGCATAGGAATTATTTGTAACTGAATCACCGTCATCACTTAACTCACACAATGAAAATAAACTATCATATTGACACATCTGCACAAGAGTCGTCATGAATATGGAATGTGCACGCCAACAGCAGTTTCAGTAATAAAATTTGTGCTGGGTCACACGGCAGTGCATGTATGCAATTCAGTCAAATGTCACACATTTTATAACTTCCAATCTCCCTGACTGCACCCATAAAACTGATTCGTCCAGATATCACAGGTGCCATTTTGAATGTGTGCAACAATTGTCATAGCAACCTGTGCTGCTAAACCCTATGGGCACTTCAGGGTCAAGTGTGAATGTCGCAATGAAGGATACAGAAATATGAAATGGCAACAGGGTAATTATTTCCAACATAGTAACCCACAACGTAAAAGAAAAATCACAAGGAAAACTGTTATTAACAGAGGCAAGTTGGTAATGCGTCACATAAAATGTGTAATAAAATAGCTGTCGACAAGCTACATTGCCGTCTGGACAAGAGGCAAGTAAGGGTGCTTTGGCAAAGAGTAATCCACAGATTGGTGGAAAGCAGACTTTGACTTGATTAGAAATACCGGCAGGGAGGCTTGCAACCTGAAAAAGAGGAGACATCACCTTTAGACAGTTTTAGCTTTCAATTTTTTCTCGTTAACTAGAAATTTTTCCCACAAATAGAGATGATGTTATAAGCCAAGGTTGCCAGGTGCAACTACAGGATGAAAGCAATGAAACTGGAGGGAATCTTTGCAGCATTGCCTGAGGAACCTGAAAACCAGCGCTACTGATATACTTGCAGCGGAGCCACTTGTAGTAGGCTAACCAGATTTTTGCAAGTACACACAATATAACCAAAAAGACATGAAAAGATCCACAGAGCAGACCCTTATTGCCTACACATTAGGCTGACAGCAGTAATAAGAATTTAGTCATGCAAATGATGTGAGCATTTGATAGTGAACAATATAACATGACTTCACTGCAACATGGCTCCTTAGCAGTAAAAACCATTGCCCCTGCACAAACATATGCAGTCTGCTTCAAGGCGCTTAACTTCATGGCAGAACTTTGATACACGATTTACTGGGCAAGCATTTTTGTGCTGCTCCATCAATATTGCAATAGCTCCCAAATAATACTTGCAGACATAGAACCCCCGACAGTCTGAGCACCTACAATGGGAACTACACAGACAGGTGAAACACCACATAACAAAAACTGCATCCAATAAGAGCTTCAGGGACTTGGTGCACCAAAGTAGCAAATTTAATACTGCTCAATGGAGGTGAATTTTAATTCCATGTATTGCACAGACACGAGGGCACTTCAAGCCACCAGTGATGCACTGTGAGGGCAGCAGAAAAGAAACCGGTGCACAGCATACCAAGCATTGCTAAACATGACAGTAAGCAGCACAGCTCTGAAGAACTGTTTGTAGCAATTAATAGGAAAAAGGCCATCAGAAATGAAATTATCGCTCCAAGTGCATCCATGACAAAAAAAATTGGGGTACTCTTTGTCTTGTGGTAGAGCAGGAAAGAGGGCAGAAAAATTTCATGGAACAACAAAAGTGGCATTGTCATTTCATTGGAAAACAACTGCACATTCCAACTTTAGGGCAGTGCAATATAGGCAGTATGTGTACACTAGAATAAATAATTACACTTTAAGCTTGATATATGAGAAGCTAGCAAGAGTATCGGGGAAGACCCAGGACATGAGGTTTATCAAAATAGCGACACATATAAACTAAGAGATGCTTTCATTCTGCATTCTTTACAGGAATGAAACATGCACTGCAACCAAAACACAGGTGCAGAGGTAGAAGATTAGCTCGCCTTACTTTTGAAGATATTGAATTCAACCTAACCATGTAATAACACACAGCTTCCCAACTAATACAAGTTGTGCTATGTGCACTTAAGGTTTCCTGCGGCCTCTTGGATATGTGGTATGACCCCTAAATTAAGAGAACAGAAAAAAATCTACAGAACTTTTTAGCTGCAAGGCTTAAAGAAGTGAATGAAAAATTGGTATATTGTTTGTATTAATTCATTCTAGCAGCTATTCCATCATTTTACAGATTGTGTGCTCAGTTAGCTCCAGAAAAAACATATTTGAATTCAGAAAATTGTGTTCATGGGCCTTGAAATGTTGTCATTCAGGATGACAGGAAAACAACAGCTAGCATCATTGTAAGCCATTGATAGAAACAACCGACTAATATTACTGCTGAATTCTGACTGAAATCCTGCACAGCTGCAGCTAAGCTATCAGCTATAACTACAAAAACGCGCTTTCACCTGAGTGTTACAATAATGTCAGGCAGTGGGAACAGGCACCATGTGATTTGACCTGATCTGGATAAAAACATGAAAAAACATAATTGAGTGAACTAAGCATCTGACCTCAAATAGTATTACATAAGTGAAAGAAACCGGAGAATTGCGACCAGTGCTGTGTGAAGAATAATTTTTTTTAAAAGTGATTATACAGTAGTAAATGACCAGCTTTTCACTAAACACGATAAGATGTAGCCAGCCTTATCCAAGCAGCCCTGCATAAGAATGTTGCAGTCGAACCAACCAGGCGAGTGCCAATGTGGATGCGCGAGACCTACAAATGGCAGATCAGTAGCTCAAGTTCTCTCTCGCCCTCATCAAATAGATTGAAGACAAAAACCTGGTGTGTCTTCAGACAATATGGAGGAAGGAGTGGCAGATAAATAAACTGATACAGTACTGCTTTGCTGCTGACCAAAGTTAGAAGCAAAAAATGCATGGCTAAGTATGGAGGTAGTTTGGTACAGCAAAAAGGATACCATGGACGCATGCTCTCCCCACTACTGATTGCTGCAGAAACCGCTACTGGCTGAATTAATGGTGGCATCTTGATTGTGTTTACAGTGCTAGGCCCACAGTGTGCTTTACCCGTTCTACGGGGTCCTGTGCTACACACTATCCAAGCCACTATGTATCGCATGCAATGCACCGAAACGTGCATAAAAACATGCTGCAGCTCAAAACTTTGCTGCAACAGAATGGAAGACTCGTCACACTGCACACCATGAGCCAAGTGTTTTCTCTGCGTGCAAAAACAATATCTTTTCTACAATTATTCTATTCCAAAACTACTTCACTCCTAAGAGGAAGCGACGAGGCAATGGCTTGCATTCTACCTTTGCACAAATTGTGCGATGAAAGAACTCTTTCCAGCTGAGCATAAGTAAAAAAGACACATTGAGCAATGAGAAGAGGCAGGAATGTAAGACTGTGCCAAATACGAAAACAAATGAACACATAAGGGACATGACGGATGCTGGTAGGCTACTTATGTGTTCTTGGTTTGTCTTTTGTACCATTGTACATTCCTGTCATAATGAACCACCAAGCTCTGATCCAAATTTCACAGAAGAGAGAGCATTGGCCCCCCCAATGCAAAGATAATCCGTGACAATGATTCTCATATACATATGTGCACATCTTTGTTCTCCTCTCTTCTTATTACCCATGAGAAAGAACAAATAATTCTCACTGTTACTCTTTCTAATGCAAACCATTCTTTATTACTTGCCAACATGCCTTGATCAAGCATTCATGGAATAACACTATGCCCAGATCAAGAAAATTACTTTCAAAACGATACACTCTAAGGCACAATGCAGCCCGCCAACAGTTTTGCCATGCAGCTGATTTTTCACAAAAAAATTTGTCGTTAAAAAAAAGTCATATCTCTGGAGTGCACCAAGTGGTTTCTGTTTGCGAAAATTGCACACAAAACAAGGACAGTAATACAAAACAGTTTTGACTGCCACATATTTCAACACAGCCACCAGTAAGTTACTTCAAATTGTGTTGGTTCTTTCAAATACTTACAACTGCACGAACTGCAGGCAATAACCATGTCAAATAAGGCAGGTTTCAGCCAACGACTTTTTCCATTACTGCAAGTGCCGTGATGGTAGTATTTATTCTTAAGACTGGGCACATTTGCTCCCATACATAAAAGCTGCAAACTGAATGTCAATCAGAAGCTAATACACGAGATCAAGTGCTAGTGGAATAACTCTTTCAGTTCCAGTCCGGTGAAAACGTATCAGTAAAACTAGAGCTTCTGTTTAACCAAGAAGCAAATGGAGTGAATATTATAACAAGCATTCAAGAATATTTGTCGCCTGTAAAACATCAAGAACAGCAGAAAATTAAAACAAACACTACATTATTTTCAATACATAGAGGCAACAAAAGACAGCAACACAGGAACAAATCTATTAAGTCATTCTTTTCCAGAATTTCCTTTAACGGAACAAAAACAATATTCATTCTGATGCCTGACTGTGTTTCTATGAATAAAAAGAAAAACATTTGAAACAAACATCATGCTGTACCTGTCTACTTTTAACACCATGTGTCGTAACCACATTTGCCAGTGCAAACACAAGACAGAGAGCTAGGATTCAGGAAAAGAATATTCAAACATAAACCGAATCGAGCATATTTCTTTGACAACACTCATTTCTCATGAACAAAAAGCCAAAACTGATCATGTGAACAATGGTTCATCCAAGAATTCTCTCTCGTCTTCTTTTGCATTATAGTGCCATGTAATATCAGAGCAACAGGCTTCTGGTGAAAAGGTGATGTTGAAATATTTTAATAATGAGCCCAGTGCAGAAGGGTATTACGGCCAGATTTGCTTCTCTGTACAATGCATAAACGTTTCCAACAAGCATGCCACTCAATGCTGGCAGAACACAACACAGCCTTACAGAACCATAGATGCTTCTGGCTGACATTTGCGTTCATGCTGTTTCATTGCCACTCTGCACGCAAATGCCTTTGAGCATAAACGACACTTGTAGGGTTTTTCACCCCTGTGCGATATCAAGTGGCTCTGTAGGCTGTTCTCATGCGTGAAGGTCCTGGGACACAAGTGGCAGTGGTATGGCTTCTCCCCCGTGTGAATACGAAGATGAATAACCAGGTGGTGCTTTCTTGTAAAGGCCTGGCTGCAATGGCTGCACCGGAAGGGGCGCTCTCCAGTGTGTTTCCTCATGTGACGCTTCAAATTCGAGCTGCGAGCTGTGGCATAGCCACATTCAGGGCAGATGTAGTGCTGCATTCCTTCTTGCAAAGTTTTCTCAGGTGGTGTGCTGCACTTGCTGCGACTGGTGGCCGAGGCTGCACAAAGGAAGGGAACACAAGTTTCTGAACACGTTTCTAAAAACATGCCTGATGCATCTACATTCACAGGTAAGATCTAGCCTATCTCCTGAAACAAGCTGGAGAACTCTTGTATGGCAACTGACCAAAACTGGCATCAAAACAGAGTACAAGGAGAAATGAAGGAAGCATATAACAGCATTATTTTCTCAAATGCACATAAATGAAAATCGTCACTAGGAAGTCAGACGACATGCTAGAAATATAGTTCCTTACACCTCAATGTGTGGATGCTTGCCTCGGCACACAACACAAAAGCTGAACAAATATATGAAGCCATCCAAATAGAATTTAGACACACATAAGAGATACAAAAGAAAGAAAATTCAATTCGTTACAGATCAAGATGCCAGTATGAATGGAAACTACTCATATATCCTCATGGTCACTGGCTGTTGCTTTTTCCTATGTGCACTAGGTGCAATTCTGAAAGTCATACTATAATTAAGTCGGGATATATTTAAGGGAAACACTGCTACAGACCAACTTCATGCATGGCAGAAGTATTGAAATGCATCTGCAAAATCGGCATTTTGTTCTCTACTCTGATTGTTCAAATTCAATGATGCACAGCAACTGTTGTCACGATCAGTTCTAAAATGAACTACAGGTTATTGGCTAGTCTAGTTCTAATTCCAAAAATACATCAGTGTGTCCTCTTCATGCCCAGTATTTTGTGTGTAAGATCATTCAAACTATCATCCCAGTTCACATTAGGTGTTTATGCAACCATGCAGTTTATAGGTGATTAAAGAATCAATGCACTATAGGAATTATAGTCAAATACACGTTCATAGGTGCTCAATACAGTATATGTCTAGGTACTACACACAATCATAATAAACCAATTAATCAATTTGCCAACACTAACTGAAAAATCGGTCAATGATTTATTAGCCATTGGCATTAGGGGGAAAAAGGATTGCAGAATGTTGCATGTGTTATAAAAACTGCATCAGTTCTTCCACCACTGAGCCTGGCACCGTGCGAGCAAGACTGGTGCCTGTGATTGTCTGACACTCATAAACATGATATTTTCTAATTCCTGATGCTGAATGGCAATTACAGAAAGAAACAGCCATACGCATAGGAATTATTCGTACCTGAATCACCGTCGTCACTTAACTCACACAATGAAATTAATTTATTATCATATGGACACTACTGTACAAGAGTCCTCATGAATGTGGAATGGGCACGCAAACAGCAGTTTCAGTAATAAAATTTGTGCTGGGTCACGCAGCAGTACATGTATGCAATTCAGTCATACGTCGCACATTCTATAACTTCCAATCTCCCCGACTGCACCCATAAAACCGATTCGTCCAGATATCATAGGTGCCATTTTGAATGTGTGCAACAATTCTCATAGCAACCTGTGCTGCTAAACCCCATGGGCACTTCAGGGTTAAGTGTGAATGTCACAATGAAGGATACAGAAATATGAAATGGCAACAGGGTAATTATTTCGCACATAGTAACCCACAATGTAAAAGAAAAAGCACAAGGAAAACTGGTATTAACAAAGGGAAGTTGGTAATGCATTACGTAAAATGAGAAATAAAATAGCCGTCGACAAGCTACATTGCCGTCTGGACAAGAGGCAAGTAAGGGTGCTCTGGCAAAGAGTAATCCACAGATTGGTGGAAAGCAGACTTTGACTTGATTAGAAATACAGGCAGGGAGGTTCGCAACCTGAAAAAGAGGAGACACATCACCTTTAGACAGTCTTGGCTTTCAATTTTTTTCATTTCCTAGAAATTTTTCCCACAAATAGAGATGATGTTATAAGCCAAGGTTGCCAGGTGCAACTACAGGATGAAAGCAATGAAAATGGAGGGGATATTTGCAGCATTGCCTGAGGAACCTGAAAACCAGCGCTACTGATATACTTGCAGCGGAGCCACTGGTAGTAGGCTAACCAGATTTTTGCAAGTACACACAATATAACCAAAAAGACATGAAAAGATCCACAGAGCAGACCCTTATTGCCTACACATTAGGCTGACAGCAGTAATAAGAATTTAGTCATGCAAATGATGTGAGCATTTGATAGTGAACAAGATAACATGACTTCACTGCAACATGGCTCCTTAGCAGTAATAACCATTGCCCCTGCAGACACATATGCAGTCTGCTTCAAGGCGCTTAACTTCATGGCAGAACTTTGATACACGATTTACTGGGCAAGCATTTTTGTGCTGCTCCATCAATATTGCAATAGCTCCCAACTAATACTTGCAGACATAGAACCCCGACAGTCTGAGCACCTACAATAGGAACTACACAGTCAGGTGAAACACCACATAACAAAAACTGCATCCAATAAGAGCTTCAGGGACTTGGTGCACCAAAGTAGCAAATTTAATACAGCTCAATGGAGGTGAATTTTAATTCCATGTATTGCACAGACACGAGGGCACTTCAAGCCACCAGTGATGCACTGTGAAGGCAGCAGAAAAGAAACCGGTGCAGAGCACACCAAGCATCGCTAAACATGATAGTAAGCAGTTCAGCTCTGAAGAACTGTTTGTAGCAATTAACAGGAAAAAGGCCATCAGAAATGAAATTATCGCTCCAAGTGCATCCATGACAAAAAAAAGGGGTACTCTTTGTTTTGTGGTAGAGGAGGAAAGAGGGCAGAAAAATTTCCTGAAACAACAAAAGTGGCACTGCCAATTCATCGGCAAACAACTGCACAAAGTAGCTCAACTGCTCATTCCAACTTTAGGGCAGTGCAATATAGGCAGTATGTGTACACTAGAATGAATAATTACACTTTAAGCTTGATATATGAGAAGCTAGCAAGAGTGTCAGGGAAGACCCAGAACATGAGGCTTATCAAAACAGTGAGGCATATAAACTAAGGGATGTTTTCATTCTGCATTCTTCACAACAATGAACTTGCACTGCAACCAAAACACAGGTGCAGATGTAGATTAGCTCGCCTTATTTTTGCCAATATTAAATTTAACCTAACCACGTAATACCACACAGCTTCCCAACCAATAAAAGTTGTGGTATATCGGGGGTATCTATCGGGGGTTGCTACCGTCGCTTTGTTTACGTTTGCACCGGCGTCTTGCCAGCGTTACGATTGATCCCGTTCCCGAACCCGACGACGTAGTTCCCGCAAAAACTGCGACCTCATCCCCACAGAGCGTGCGATGCCTTTGAGGGGGCACGGTTAGGTTAGGCGTCGGTGGGTCGTTTTCCCCTTCCTCAGTGAGCAGCCGTTGCAAACTAAATATCAAAACCCTAGTGCAGGGAGTCGCGAGGCGCCAGGACAAGGTCGGCGCCTTGCGCCCATCGGAGGCTGGTCGGGGCTTTGGGGCCAACGGATTGGGATTCCTTGAATGGCGTGGCTGCATGGGGCAGCAGGCGGCGTCGAGGTCTCCCACGGTTGCAAGGGCCAAGTTATTTATTTATTTTATTGCCACAAAAAACGGATAGGTGCTCAAGAGCGGTCGCATTTAAAGTGGGTGCCTTGAAACTAAAGCCGACGCACGACGCTTCAATGGCTTCCGCTAGATCCAACGGGTCCACTGGATTGGGCTCTCTCACCCACTTGCATGTACCTCCAGATGTGTACCGTGAATGGATCAAATTAGCCGAGAGCTCGAAAAGAACAGCTCTGCCCAACTGCCGAAGTTATTGAATTATGTCACAACGCGCACCTCGCTGCGGAGCCGAATCAGTCTGGCCAGGCCGGTGGCGGCTGGCGCACTCGGCGCTAAATAGACATGCTCCAGGTCTCCCCACCAGTGAGGTCAGAGTGCGCCGAAGCCACCGAACGCGTCGGCGCTCAAGCGCAGTTGGAGTATAGAGGGTCTCACTTTGGCCGACGTGACGTCTCCATGCAGCGCGCGCACGCGTGTTACGCCGGAGCATAAACGCGCCTTAACAGAGCCTGCGCTTAACTGCTAACCAACGTATTCGGTGGCGGCATCTATGGGAGCCACTGAAACGCCCCCCGCCCACTCACTGAATGAAAAAAAAGATTCTGTGCCGAGGTTCGGAATCGAACCGGGGCTTTTGGCGTTTGAGGCGGAGACGCTACCACACCGCCACGACGGCTCAAGTAGTATTTGTCAATAAAGGCGCTTCTACTGACTGCACTCTTCCGATGCAGAAATCTCCGCGCTTTCGCTACGTATATCCTGGCCTAACAGAGCTAGGCCATCAGCCATTTTTCTGAACTGCCTTGTACCTTGTCTCCCGTCATTCATAAACGATTTCCGTTAAGTAGTTTGAAGTTGACTGGCACAGTCGGGAATGTTTCGCCGGGCGAGCGTGCGAAGACACAAGTGCTGCCTTGTACGATTACCGACCATCGTGCCATCATAGTTTTTCATCGATCGTGGCGATCATCTGACAAGCCTTAAAAGGCTCCTTCAAAGGTTAACTAGCACTTGAAGCGGCACTTGGAGTTCCTCTGCTATTCGGCGCTTGTAAATTGAGGCGCATCAAAAACAAAACCACGGGGCACGCAAAGCTCATAGACGCAAAGCGCCTTAAGAAATCGAAACACTCCTGGCTGCATGTGGCGCCGCCAAGCATCGGTTCTCTTTGCTTCCAAAATTCAGGTTGCCTTTTGTCTGCCTTCTTTGTGTGATAAAAGTGCACTATCGGTTTTAAAACAAAACTTACTTCAATATTGAACCGCGCAATTTTCCTTTGTCAGCCTCAGAGATTCGCAACCCATGTAGGAAGGAAAATTCCTCCAAGGTGGCGTCTCTTGTCCTACGACGTCACCACGCTTGTACTTGCGACTTTGGCCTGTGGCAGCGATACCTGTATTTTGGTTCTTACTCTTTTCTACCTTACAAGAGCTTTGTTTTCAGTAAGAGCGGCGTTTTTGTGATCAGGAGCTGCTATTCTATCGATACAAGCCAACTTCAATTTCTCCTCAGTGTCCCGTTAACTTAAAGACAATGTAGCAAGCTATAGAAAGAAAAATGGTAGATGTAATATCAGAGACTGGAAGCGGGCCAAGTGAGTCAGGGAACAAACGCAGGTTAATGACATCCTAGCTGAAATCAAGAGGAAGAAATGGGCTTTGGCAGGGCATGTAACATTTCTTGTTAAAAAGTGTTGAATGCCTTCAGTAAAAAGACCTCTGAAAAGCAACCTTGCAGCCTAACTGGCTTGTCCAATGCATAAACCAAGATTGATAAAAAGCATACAAATAAGAAATGACAGTCTTTCACCTTTACAACACGGCTTTATAAAACAATGATTGCCTCCGGGTGACAAAGCTGCTCATGAAATTCTAGCTGAGCCTTTTCGGTGTAAATGTTTGAGCAAAACCTACACTTGAACGGTTTTTCACCCTTGTGGGACTGTATATGGCTCTCTAGGCCATGGCAATTTTTAAAGGCCTTATGGCTCAGCTGGCGGTGGTCCAGATGCTCGCCTGTGTGGATGCGAAGGTGAAACACCAGGTCGTCGCTCTTTGTAAAGCTCCGGCTGCAGTGGCTGCATTGGTAGGGGTGCTCTCTGGTGTGTTTCCGCGGATGGCGTGTAAAGCGGCTCTCAGAAGTTGTGGTGTAGCCACACTCAGAGCACTGGAACTGCCGTCTCTTTTCTTGCAATGTTTGCTGAGGCATTGGGCTGCATGTGGCATAAGTGGTGGCCATGCCTGCATAAAGAAAGAGCGTTTTGAAATGCATGATCTGACGTGCCTCTATTCACGAATAAGAGTACATCTTTCAAGAGAAGTTACACTCCAAGGTGAGGTCAAATAAAAGCTGGTAGCAAACCACAGTAAAAAATTCAGAGCAATGAAAGAAACACAGGAGAGGCTATGTTCTCAGGGATATATGTGTAGAAATTGCTACCAGGAAGTTGAATGTAACGCTATTGACTTTTCTTTATATGCCAGCCTATGTGTGAAAGCTTGCCTTTGCAGACAACTCAATATTGCAATGGAACACATGAAAACACTCGGGTGACATCTAAAAGCACGGAAAAGACAAAGAACAGGAATTTAATTTCACATTATTCAAGATAACCACCAAGACTGAAAATTGCTCACACAATCTTGTAATACTCTTTCCTTCGTGCGTTACGCGCATTGAAAGACACAAAGCTTGAGTTGATGCATCATGAAGGAAATAAGCGCTTCACACCATAATACAGGGCACGCGTAATAAATCTTACCTCCAAAATCTCTATCTACTCCAATTTGTTTAAGAAGCATGAAGTTATGCACTGCACTTGTTATCATTATTGTTTATAACACAAACTACCAGTTATTTGCAAGTTTAGTCTGCAAACAAAATTTATCAATGTGTACTTCTCAAGCTCACCGTATGGTACATAAGGCCCATCGAACTGTACTATCCCAGGTGAACCTAAATTTGTGGATGACTGTTTTATATCTGGTCAACGAATCTATATCAGAACTGTAGAAACTGCTGTCAAAAACACGTCCATAGGTACGCAACACCTACAAATATACTATCACGAGTTGTTATTCATAGGGCACATGGGGGAAAAAAGACTGCAGGACACTGATGCAATGTTGGATATGCATACAGCTTGGCACCTTAGCTGCACATGTTGAGAGAGGTTTTAGGATTCAGATAAGAGCAACTCTCAGTTGTCGCGATACGTTATAAAAATAGGCAGCTTGTAATATAGACATTGTCGAAGAAATGCCCCTATGAGCATGACAGAGACATGCCAAACGCAGTCTCAGTAGTGAAGTCCTGGCCCATCAGGTGGCGCACTGATGCAATTTCGCCAATGCTGTGCATTCCACAATCTCTAGTCCCTAATAGTGCCCCTTAAACTGACTGGTCTGGTTGTCATAGGAGCTTTTTTGAGCACATGTAGACATCTTTACGGCAATCTGCACTGCTGCACCTCAAGAATGTTTCGAGGTGCAATTTAAATGTCACAAAGAGAGCAAACACATGAAATGATGACATGAAACAATCACTCCTGTAAACATAGAATTCAAAATATGAGGTAAAATGGCATAAAATTGAGATAGTCTGTAAAGTGGTATGTAAAATTCAATACAAAGCAGTCAATTTTGTCCTGTGATTCAGTGTGCTGTTTCTTCTGCATTAAAATGTGGATATCAGGCAACAAGTAACGATGACTTGACCATGAGTAATTCACAGACTAGTGGACTTCATAGAAATGTAGGGAGGCGAGCTTGCAACCTGAAAAAAAGGAACAGCAAAAAGAAAAAAAATGCATCGCCTCTAGTCAGCACTTTTCAAACTTTTCTTGCGGTCTTTATCTGTGACATTTTTAGAACAAAATATTCGAGGGGACACTTACACTCTGCCTTAAGGATATGACGCGATAGCATTAATGGGTTAATGGCCACATAAACGGAAGTGGTCATTCTTGACTTTACGTTCACCGATCCCTGCGGGTCCTCATACCACTCCTGGTGCAGCGATTACATGGGCATCCGGAAGGAGGGGCAAAGAGGGGGGGGCTGCCCCCCTGGAATTTCGGATATATATGCGCTACCACAAATAGTGCCTTTTTGGTACTAACGTACAGCCTCCCCTATCCCCAGCCATCGGGTGCCCCCCCCCCCCCCACTGCAAAAAGTTCTGTGGACGCCCTGAGCGGTTAAGTGGTGCACCACTGCCCTGGGATGGCAGGTGCTGCCACAGGTGGGGCTTGTGCGATCCAGGTTGCTTTTCCTGAGCAACCTCTCGTGACTAATCGTTAATTGTAACTGCCACCTGCCACGGTGGTCAGTGTGCTCACAATCCGGTGGACAGGTTGATGACGATGCCACAAGGTCGCATGACCTAGGTGTTTGCTTCTCCAGGGGCTTTTTGCTCACAACGCTCGTGTTGCAGACACCACAGACGCCGGAATTTCTGCACAACGGAAGCCTTAACACCATCGCGTTAACATAAGCGGAAAACGTAAGGTCCTGGCTGCCTGGTGCCACTGCACCAGACAGCAGGAAAAAGAACTGCATTATTGCAGTATATTTGCTGAGGAACTTGAATACCAGGATTTTCCCTGCACCTGCACTAGTATCACTGGTACTCAATGCCACTGGCTGAGGATATTTGGCAGTAACTACAAATATTGGAATAAGCAGAGCATTGCTTAAAATGATGCCAAAAAAGGGAAAGTGTAACTGGAATAACTTCAGGTCTTATGAAGCATTTATTTCCAGAAAGACAAACAATATCACCAAAATGACATGACTACCAACAGTAACAGGGATCTTCATGACAAGGATGCCTGCAGCTGAAGATTGTGAACCTGAAGACACACCAATTCCTCAACATGGCAAACATGAAGTTTGCTTCAGCACAATGTGTCTACGCCAGACTTTGAAAGACACGAGTTACCTTGAAAGCAATTTTGTGCCATCTTCCAAACCATTACGGTCACTATTTTAGCACATCCTACAGAAATAATGCATTACCTCTGGCATCCTAATCTTTAGACATATTGCACACGCATATGAGCACAGCCATGCCTAACTATGTTGTGTTGTTCTTTGCAAGAAGGCAATGTAAGAGCGATATATCTCTGGTAATGAAATAAGACCCTGAGCTCTGCAATGGCTATTATAACCCACTGCCTCTTATATGACAGCTAGATCTCTTTGTGCTCTTGCACCCACTCAGGGGGTCTCATTCTTGCTCTAAGTCATGCAATATACCAATTTCAATGGATTGCTTACAAATGCCTCCTGCAATTTTGCCAAGAGCTGCCTTGAATAACATTTTGATAGTCATGCACATACTTCTCAGATATCTACAGCAATGTTGTACCGATTGTTTCTCCCACTTATAAGTTTGCACAACTCATAAGCAAATTAACAACCTGATTATGTTTTGTACCGATCTGCAGATTGCATACTTTGAGCCTCGCAAAGTTCCCTCTGGATAGGAACATCAAAAAAGAGAAAAAAGCACACGTTAGCACCACAAACAAGTAAGACACAAATTCACATAGCAGTCACACTGCTCCTTTCAAAAAGTTTACGAACATATCACTATTCACACAGTAACTACAAAACAAATGAAATAAACAGGCAGTACAACAATACCACATAGAATAAATTAGCACTATCTTCTAAATTTATTTAACTGTTTCTGCAGTTTATTATAGTCTTCAACCATTCATCTCACATAAAAATGTACAGATTCTGATATGTTATAGCAGGCACGTAGCCAGGAATTTTTTTTGGGAGAAGCCCAAGGTAGTTTTCGAGCTGGCGGGGGTGTGGGGGGTGAAGTGTTGAACTTGATTTTGAGGAGGGGGCCTGGGCCCCCTCGGTGGGCCCCCTTGGATACGTGCCCGTGCTATATGTGAGCAGTACACTTAATTAATCACAGCTTTTTATGTTAATAGTAATAAAATACCCAATTTACTTTACGAGAAAGTAGAAGAAAATAATGAATTTTCACGTAACATAAAGTGGTACACCATGTTACATAGTTTCTGGAGCAGATAAAATGACATTCCTCTGGTATTTATGGTGAAGCAAATGGAATGCCACCGTAGCCTTCAGTTTTGACAGTACATTTTCACTTTCATAGGAAAGCACAGTGTGTTTTAGCTGATTTGTGAAATTGTATGCGACATTACCACCACTGCCACGAGTGCATGACACCATCTAGACATCCAAGTACTATGCTGAAAAGCACACAGCAGTAAGAAATACGGCTGCATAAATGCGAAAGACTATACTCCCATTGGTTCAAATGAATTCTAGGGGAACCTCATTGAAATGTTGATTTGACTGGAAGTTAACTCACTTGAAACAAGCATGCTGCAGCTTATTTTAACGACGAAAGTAAGTAATATCAGGCATTCAAGTAGCTCCAAAAGGCACTCTTTCACGATACTGAAATGCTTAAGCTTGTATTGTGTACTAATAACTTTTGATACAATGCAGTAATTTTCTGCCAAATATCAGTAGAAGAGAATTACTTGCCGAGGTTTGGTTGAACTGCACAGCACAAATAACAATTTCTCCCATGTGAAAAGTCAAAATTACACTGTCTTCATCTTTTCACACTACTCTGCTGCTAAAACTAAGCTATGTGGTGATGGCTTACGCTCCACTGAGAACATTTTGAAATCTAAGGTCTGACGATATCTCGTCTGGTCGGGTAGTAACTCATTTCAACAGAAAAAAAGGCAGACGCCGACCAAAGGTTTTTGTCAAAACAGAACATTTTGTTAGGCCACGTAATCATTTCCGGCTGTACAGAGCTCCGAAGCATATCAAGCACGAGAAAAGACAGCATTGGCTTTCAATGCCACCACAATCCACCGCAGATATTTTATAATATGCGGACAACTTGGTTCTCTTCTAACTACCCACATAAATTGACAAGCTGTGCCCTAAGTCACTTTTCTATAGATACCATAGATTCTTACTTGCAAATATGCTAAACATTCATGCAATCATGCTCTGCACATCGAGACAACTAGGCCTGAAATAATACCGGTGAAGGCTCACTAGTTTGTGAGCAGCGTAGAGGAAGGGCAGGCAGACAGTTTCTTTACAACACAAAGTGAACAAAGGAAGGGGAAAGCCTCAGGGTGCTTGCCAATGCTTCGACAAGAGGACTTGTCTTCATCTGGGCAAAGCGTTCATCATTGGCAGGGTTTAAATAGGGCCTCCACTCCAAGGAGGAAGGCCTGGTGAGGAAGAGAAGGGCGTGAAGTGGGAAGGGTGTTAGGTTGGGAAGCATGAATCTTGCTGAGGCATGATGGCTGATAAAGAGAATTAACTGGTTGACCTGCAAAACTGAAAATAAATAGGCCAGCTCAGCAGAAAGGAATCCCAATAGTTTTACTATGTGTCTGATAACTTATGAAAATTGGTCATTCAAGACAAGTCGGACCGCTAGAGTGAAGTAGTTTGTATATCCCAAGGAAGCAATACAGTGGAGACCACTTATAACGTAACCACTTTTAGTGCAGAACTGGTTATAATGCCGGTATTCCTACCAATAGAACTCAATGTACAGGCAGACCGCTTAATACGTAGGCATGTGAACCAGAATACTGGTTATAATACGGTTTTTTGAAAGTTGAAGGGTGCAACCATGAAATCTGTGCATGGAGCACAGCTTCGCTCCCCATTTAACAGCGAAGTATGTAAACACGGAGGTGCAGACCGTGACGGATGTATGCGACGAAAAGAGAGAGGGAGAAGCAGGTGGCCCCAAAGGAAGGCAGGCATGGTGGCGGCGCCCAATATGGGCATGTGCTGCACTCTGTGCAGCACATTCTATGCAGTTCTTTTGTTGCCTTTAGTACGTGCCCGTCGTACAATCTGCAATTGTATTCAGGCTTCTGCCACCGTGACATTAGCGTCTTCAAACAGCTTCCAAAAGCGGCATGCTTTATCGCTCAAAACCAAGAAATGCCTGATAAAGGATGTCGAGAGCTTTATGAAGAAAGCATCGGTGGTGGAAAAGTACAGCGTATCTGAATCTGACACAACCGTGTTAACTATCTGCAAGAATCAAGAGAAGGTGCAACAGCAACTGCAGCAAGATTCTTCTTCGCTGTCACGAAAAAGAATTCATGCATTGAAGTATGAGGACGTGGAGACAGCACTCTTCAGATGATTCCGAGAAGCGATGGTTCAAAGAATACCAGTAAGTGTCCCCATGCTCCAACAAACTCTTTTAGGCCACAACAACTTTTGATCCACTTAATGGGTGGATCCAGAACTTGAAAGACCACCATGGAATTAGCTGCAAAGTTGTGCGCGGTGAAAGTGGAGAAGTGAACGAGTCCATCGCAGTCCGACTCCGCTTAAATTTGGAAACTACACTGTCAACGTATGCGGACAGGGACATTTACAATGCTGACAAAGCTGGCTTGTTTTATAATTTCCTAGAGAACCGCATGCTCGCGCTGAGAGGTGAAACTTGCTCCGGCCTCAAGGCTTCACAGGAATGCATAACGGTGCTGTTTTTTGCAAATATGGACGGTACCGGCAAGCACCGCCTGTTTGTCGCTTGGAAATCGGCCAGGTCGTATGGTTTCAAAAAGCGAGAGTGCCTGCCAGTGATGTAGAAAGCAAACAGAAAAGCGTGGATGATGCAAGAGATGTTTACGAGCTGGCTTTGCAAGTTTGATGAGGATATAGTGGTAGAGAATCAGCTGGTTGTGCTTATCCTTGGCACAGCTCATAACGTCCAGCCAAAGTTGACTGCAGTCAACTTAAAATTTTTGCCAGCCAACACTACCACTAACAGTCAGCCTCTTGACCAGGGCATCATCGTCACTGTAAAGGCACTCAACAAGAAACGCATCTGTGAAATAGTTTTGCTGAACATATAGCAGCAGCAGCTCCATAAGGTGCAGGGGCGTAACAGAAAAGGTTGTTGCTTAGTGGTGGCAGTTGAAAGCCGCAACAACAAGCAAGTGCTTTCGAAAGGCTGGCTTCGTACATAATGCCAAGGCTCGAAGCCAATGAGCACAGCGACGTCGTCGTTGAGGCAATCAATGACGATGATGTGTGGCCTGGCCTCATTGAGAGCAACTTCGTTTCCACAACAGATACTTTTGAAGAATACGTCGATGCTCGTGAAAATGAGCTGGCTGTCTGCGAGGAAGCGAGCACGGATGATGCGACTGTAACAGCAGTGTGCAGTGGCGTGGAGCTTGCGACCGAAGATGAGCTGGACGACGAGGATGATGTAGCCAGATCTATGCTTGAATAACTGAGCAGAGTGAAAATGCACTGTGTGAAAAACATCTTGAGCAACAAAGTGTTCCAGTGTTTAAAGCCTTGCTGAGTGGGATGAAATCATTCGAAGAGCCGTGAAAAAACATCGCCAGAAGAAAATCACCGTATTCTTCCGCTGATAATGTACCGTATTTACGCACATAATTTGCGCCCTCGCACAATTTGCGCACCCTTAACTTATCACCCAGGTTTACAAAAAATATTTTTTACTCGCATATTTTACGCACCGCGCTGCGCTAGACCACCATCATGCACGCGGGCTCTATCCTATGGCTCTACCCAGTAGCATTCGGCTATTCCGCGTGTTTGTTCAGAAGGCTTTTTGAATCTTTTGTGCACTGGACGTTCATGGTGGCGTCAGAGGCCGCTGTTACAATCGCGGCGGCACCAGCGGCATCGCCACTCGGAACGGCCAGCAGCGCTTCCGGGGAGGATCGGCAGCTGATAGAAGAGCCAACACCGCTGTTTGTTTGGCTGATGCATGTGACTCGACTGCCGGCTACGCTTTTCTTGGTGGCTCTGACGGCTTGTGTTTGGTTGTTCGGTCGTGTCTTGCGATGGAATATCACAACTATACGGCAAGTTTCAAACTGCTTGTCAGCGCCTTACCACGGCGCGGAGCGGCGAAGCCAGCGAGAATAACCGCGTGCACACAAGTTTGCCCATAGACGACAATCGTGTAGGCAAACTTGTGCGCACATGGCTATTCTCACTGGGTTCGCAGCTCCGCGCCGTGATAAGGTGCTGACAAGCAGTTTGGCCGACGCTCGCGCGGTACTGTTGAAGAATTGTGGAGTGTGATAATTGATTTATTGCTTCGCTCTTGCTATCTCGGACGAAGTTGCGAAAGCAAACTTACGGAACCCGGAACTACCGAACAATTTGACAATTTGCTGGGCCGCAAGCGATGATGCTGTTTTAGCGTTTTATTCAGCTTCATGCATGCACTTTCATGGCAACACGGGGGGGGGGGCGCGGCTTTTCATTTAGAGTGAACTTTTTTTTGGGGGGGGGGGGGCGGCCAGCGTGGGGTGCGGGTCCAGGTGTTGACGTATACGCAGCAACATACACTATAACTATATTGCGCGTTGTGACCTTTGTGGAGTTTTTGAAGTCGCGCTCGCGAAATCCCCGCGTAATTTGCGCACCCCCTTCTTCGAGCCCTAATTTCTGAATAAAAATTGCGCAAATTATGCACGTAAATACGGTACTTATGAAGCAAACAATTTTCATGCCCAGTTTTTTTGTGCGTATCATGTGTGTGTGTGAAATGTGCAATAAATTGTGTTATAAAGGTAGGTTGCTCACTTGGCGGCACCGCTTATAGCGCAGGTTTTCGCAACTCCCGTGACTTACTTTACAAGTGGTCTACACTGTATAATGCACACGACAAGAATAGTAATACAAAAAGATTTCCAACTGTGGTATACCACGTATTACTGCATATAAGTCACAACCTTCACCAACCAAAAAAAGAAAGCTGACTCCAAATATATGTTGATGTGAAAACCCCCCCAACACAACTTCAGTGCGATGGCATTGTGGTATGCACAACTGAATGCAAAAAAAATCATAACGATGCTATCGCAAGGCCAACAGTCAGGGGTAAATAGAGTGCAAAGGCGACAAAATGGCATTCAATTTTGTCGTCCACACTTAGGCATGGCCAGCTGACTAGCAGCAAACTGAACTGCTAACGGCCTCGTAGTTTTAGATTATGGAGCAATGCGTGCTCTAGAGGTTGCCGCAAGCTTGCTCTCATGCTGTCTACCACTTCCCGGGGAGAGCGACTGGAAGCATGAGCAAGCCTAGTAAATAGTATGCAATTATAATTTTTGTAGCTGCACAGTAATTTAACTTTTTTTACATGAAGCTTCATGCTCCTACGGGCATTGGCATGAGGTACTTAGTACTTGCAGCACGGCCAAAGATACCTTAGACCCTACAAATAGGGCACCTCTGCATATAGGTCGACCCCACAATTTCTAATGGCCATTTCTAAAAAAGGAAACAGACACATAAGGAGCAATATATGGCAATATCTAAACGCAGCCATAACATTAGTCCACACTCTATTGTGCTTTCAGATACATATAACTCCACGAACGGTATCTAATAACTACACGTAATAAGGTAGCTGTCAATTACCAGAGCAGTCCATCACTGGATGTGCGAGGGTTCTAGGATTTCATGTCAAGCTAATGCACTCTTGCTTCTACACACTGAAGCTGCAGAATGAATGTCATTCATAAGCAAGTATGAAATGAAATGACAAAGGAATGACTTCTACAATGAGGAAATACAAAAAAAAAACAGTGAGAAAACCTCAACCTTTCTTTCAACAACTAAACAAAAAACAGTCAGCAAAACAAATGCTGAAGTGCACTTATTAGCCACAAGGCTTTGAGCAGAAGGCTCGATTTGAACACATTTCTTTTGCAATGTCTAAAGCTAATACAAAGACAATACATCATCATAAGACAGCAATTACTATTTCCATTTACCTTTATTTTGCCTTTTGTTTCACAAGGTACCACCATAGAAGAAACATGGAAGCTATCTAGACTACGCAATGAATGCAAAGAAGAGAAAAAATCCTGACATCTCACTGAAAAACCTAAAAGTAAAAAAAAGAAACATTCAAATGTGTGCACCATGTGGTGGCCGTCACGTTTTCAAAAGCAGGTTTTATAACCAAACTTGTCCTTGCAAACACACAAGCTGATAAAAATGCAGCAGAGTATTTTAAGAGGGAACAAAACTGACTGCGCTGCAAGTAGACCTTTCCTTAACCAGTGCTCTTCATTCAATCGCCCCGTTGCTCTGTTGTTCAGTTAAAAACCAACATTAGTATGAAAGGTTGACCCTACAACAATATCGCAGTTCATGTCTCCTAGTAAAAAAGGGGTTCTTTTAACCTCCTTCAGTAAAATGCCTGGCGGAAAAAAAATATTGACAGATTGCGATAGCCAATAATGCAAAGTTTGAGTGCAGCTCTTCATGAACACACCACCGCAGGCGGCGTATGTGTGTGCGTAACATGCCATCTGGCAGGTGGCGTGTTATGCTGGCCATCCTCCGAGATCTTCCGTGGCGGCCATCTTCCATGTGGCATTTCGCTCTGCTACTTGAACAACCGGTTGAGCCGACAACGCCGACGCGTAACATAGGCATGGGCGCATAAGAGCTGCGCTCTGTAACAACCTTGCAGCAAAGGTGGCTTGTTCACGGCATAAATCAAGATTGCCAGCAAGCATTATTCCACTAAACGATGGCAACCATTAAGCTTTAGACCACAACTTTACAAAGCACTTGCTGCTGCCTCTGGATGATAATACCGCTCATGAAATTCCAGTCTCGTTCTTTCATAATACGACTGCTTGCAAAAGCGACACCTGAACGGTTTTTTTCCCTTGTGGGACTGCATATGGCACTTTAAGCTGCCATCATGTTTAAAGGTCCTGGAACACAGGTGGCACTCAAATGGCTCCTCGTCCGTGTGGGTGCGAAGGTGAATCTCCAGGTGGTCGCTCCTTGCAAAGCTCTTGCTGCAATGGCTGCACTGGTAGGTGTGAGTCCTCCGGTGACACTTAAAGTTGGCATAATGAGTTGATTCGTAGCCACACTCACGACACTGGAACCGTCGTCTTCCTCCCGGCGATGTTTGTTGAGGTGATGGGCTGCATGCGTCCTGAGTGGTGGTCATGCCTACACAAATAAAGAAAGAACATGTTCTCAAATACATGTGGGATATGACTTCATTCATGGATAAGAGTCTCAAAAGAAGTCAAACGCCAAGGCGGGGGGGCCAGCAGAGGCTGGCAGCGAAACACAGTAAAAATAGAAGCCGAAGCAAAAATCATCCTCATTTTCACTAAGGCACAGAGCTATTCTCTCGTTAGGAACCGAATATCATGCCAATGACCATTTTTTACATGCAATATAATGGGTAAAAACATGCCTTTGCTTGCAGCTCAAAAACAAAACAGATTATGCATGAAAACACTCGCATAACATCTAGAAACACTAAAAAAACAGAAGAATAGAGTTTTTCTCAGTGTTCCAAATGCCACTATGGGCAAAAACTGTTTACACATTCTCATCAAGCTTGACTCTTACACTTTGTGTGTTACGTGCAGCTAGAAAAGACCTGAAGCATGAACTGACACAGCATCAAGGAAATGACTGCTTCGTACCATCACACATGACACAGGTAATGAAGCACGTCTGCCAAATTTCCATCCTGTTCTCAGATTTGCTTCAGCAGCATGGAATAATGCATTGTACTAACTGTTCCTATTATCTTTCAACCCCCCAGTTATCAGCTAGTGCTTTTGTACAAAAGCTAGCAATGTTTCCTTTTTCATGTCCAGTGCATAAGCACACTCAAACAGCATTATCCAGGTGCACGTTCAGTATATGGATGAATGTGCTTTGCAGCAGATCAATGACTTAAGGAATTGTAGAAATTTATCACAAAAGCACTTATAGGTGCCTATCATCCGTAAATATACTACGATCAGCTAAACAATCGCATGCATTACAGGACGCAAAAGATTACACAGCATGCTTCACAAGAGAAGTAAGGCAAAGAATGCTGGCCCGGTAATTATTCCTGTGAATACAAAGTGAAATAAGGAGAGTTCAAGTGCTACAAATGCAGTCAAGTCGATTAAAGACAGCAGTAGCTCTGCTGAAGCAGGATGCAAATGTCCAGTGCACGTGACAGCAAATGGCAGGGCACTCTTCAGCCAGTCTCAATGCAATGCAGACGTCGGGCAACAAGTAACAATAACTTGGCAATGACCAATCCACAGATTGGTGCAGCAGAGGCTCGGGTTTCATCAGAAATGTCAGAAGGTGGGCTCGGAACCTAAAAAAAGAAAATGAAATCATGCCATCTTTAGTTTGGTTTATAGGCGTTTAACGTCCCAAAGCAACTCAGGCTATGAGAGACGCCGTAGTGAAGGGCTCCGGAAATTTCGACCACCTGGGGTTCTTTAACGTGCACTGACATCGCACAGTACACGGGCCTCTAGAATTTCGCCTCCATCGAAATTCGACCGCCGCGGCCGGGATTGAACCCGCGTCTTTCGGGCCGGCAGCCGAGCGCCATAACCACTCAGCCACCGCGGCGGCTCCCATGCCATCTTTAATCAGCACGTGACTACCCTTTCTAGCACAATCTTTTTTAAAGCTCTTCTCAGATAAACAATGAGCAGAATGTGAAGACTGAGGACTGATCGATACAGTTGCAGAATGCAATAGTAAAAAAAAAGGAGATAAAAGTGTATTTCGTTGAACAGAGATTAGCACTGCAGCAGCTACCACCGGTACTGAACACCAGCTGCCAGGTACTGCATTCAGTTGAAAACTTGCTCCTGTACAAATAAATCGTAAATTGTGGGCTAAATTTAATGCCTTGAAGCAACACATGGGCTGTGATGGATGCCATAGGGAAGGGCTCTGGATTAATTTACACTACCTGAGGTTCTTTAAGAAGTGCTGACACTGCACAACACATGGGTGTTTTTGTATTTCGCCTCCATCAAAATACGACCGCCGCGGCCGGAATCTAACACACGACCTTGAAGTCAGTAGCAGAATGCCAGAGCCACAGAGCCACTCCAGCGCCCGCTGCGGTGGATTAGCAGCTTTGGTGTTTGGCTGCTAATTCCAAGGTAGTGTGTTAGATCCAGGCCGCGGTGGTCATTGCGTGAGTCTACACAGATTTTTTTTTAGTGTGGATCTCTGAGGCTACATTACCACTCACATCAAAGCAGCGGCGACCGGCCCCAATATGTCACGAGTTTGGATCGACTGGCGGTAGTACCGTTAGATCCGATTATTTTGGCTATAAACACATCTTTCGCTGCCGGACATACTACTACCTCGATGGAAACGTGAACAACCCGGCGCCAACACGCCCCGCTGTTGGAATCTATTTTCATCGCGCTTTTAACTGGGTGGTACGAAAAAGATGTTAGAGTTGCCCTAGATTCTTTTTGCTATCACCGAAGTAAAAGCGCGGGCAAAAGAAATTAAAACAGCGGAGCGCGTTGGCGCCGGGTTGTTTGTGTTTCTTTCCATCGAGGTAGTACATAAAAAAAAACCAGAAAGAGCCAGAGAAACAATTTTTGCACAGAACAATAACTGGGCGACAATCTCAGTTTCCCATTAGCCTGTTTGTTTCCAAAGACCGTGATTCACCATCTTCACTTCAAATACGTATCAATACAGCACACCACACGCTTGGCTGCTTAATTTCGGATAGTATTTTTCGCGCTGCGTGACACTAGTTGCTCATGAGTGTCTAAAATATACTGCAAGAAAAAAATTCTTTTCTAGCCACTTTTTTTGAATACGAACATGGCATCACGAGAAGACTGAAGCATCAGGGGCACTGAAATTCGTGTGCTACTTTTTGGCAGTAAGGGGTAAGTAGACAGCAAATACCCCGAACTTTCGATGATTTGAAAGCAGTGAGTACTACTTGCCACAAAGTGGGGATTAGAACTCAAACCTAACTTGAGCCCCAACTTGGAAATCCGAAAGCTTGTAACAAAATGTTCGTCAATGTGATGGATTTTCGTGTTTGTATCAGCTACATACTCTACCAAATGCAACCGAAAAAGAATGTGCTACACCAAGAGGAAAGTTTGGTCACATGGCTGCTTTTACCCGATACAAGAGCACCAGAAACCTGCTATAGTTACACCCTGAATGCGTCAGAGGCTTGCCAATAACGCCACTTTTATCACCAAGTACCTCCGAATGACAGCATAGCAAAAAGCATTATGAAAATTTTTAGTATGCTGCAAGTGTTATTTCACATTTTGTATATTCGACTGCTTTAAGGTTTTTCCCACACAAAAAAAATTTTACTTAGTCGAGATATGCGACTCTCCCGAGAGCTGAATAAAATAAAAACTTATCGCTTGCAAAGTGATCAGCACGAGTTATTGCTAATTCTTTTCAGAAACCCACGTCGTGCTGCGCCCTCACGGAAGAAACTGCAAAAGCAAATGGGTTAAGGAAGTATATAAAGCCGAGCCCAGATATATCGAACCCAGATATTTTGAACAATTGCTGTATTGTACAAACAGGTTATCCCCTCAAAAATCTTGTCTAAAAGTATAAGAAAGTAGCGCACTATATCAAACTTCAATTCACCGGTCGTTCTACATATTAAACTGTGCAGTGTGGCTCTGCAAGAGGTGTTTCTCCTAGAAATGCTTTTTGCTCACTTTGCAAGCAGAGGCTGACAGCGCTCGCACTATTAAACCAAATGATGAGGTGAGCGTGGGATGTGTTTGAGGGCAACCTTCAATCTCTTGTACTTATTTTCCATGCCAAATCACTGTCATGTGGCGAATTCAGCCTGACTAAAGCCTGGAGGTGGCTCTTGCCTGGCATGCCTTGTTTCACTTCGCTGCTAAAGGTGTTGTCCAAATCAACTGTACCTTAATTTTAATGAACGCTTATTCTATTTATATTGCACTGGTGACAGGATTAAACATCTTATAATTAGAAACTGTTAGTTCTGAAGGACCATCCGCTGTGGCTTCGATGAGAAGCAGGTTAGGCCTAGCAACGCCTAGTAAGCAGTGCGTTGCCAACATGCTGACAGGCAGCATACTGCTTCAAGTGCATCATTAGCATTGGTGCAATGTACTCTTGCTTCTAGGTTACAGGTAAGCTTATCTACAGCCATTTTTAGCTTGCATTGTGTACTGACCACTTTTGGTAAAATGCAGCAATTTTATGCTGAAAAATTATTGAAAGGAATTTCTTGCTACAATACGGTCAAAGTGCACAGCACAAACCATGCATTTCTGCCATATGGAAAGACAATATTAGGCTTTCTTCATTTGGTCACTTCTAAAACTACTTCTTAGTTAAGATGAAGCTATGTGGCTGAGGATTTCACTCCACTGCGGAGAGCTGCAAGACATCAAACATGCAAAGGGACAGCATTCGCTGCCAGGACTGCCACAACACATCACACAGATTTTCATATATGTGCACATCTTTGCTCAGTTCTCTCCTAATCACCCATATGCAATTAAAATTATACCTTCTCCACCACTCTTTAATATAGATTGTTGGTTCCTACCTGACAACACGTTTAAATTCATGCGATCATGCTCTGCACATCATGACAATTAGGTTTGAAACAATAGCAACTAAGGCACACTGCAGTTTGCGAACAGTTTTAATATGTGCCTGATATTTTAAAATTGGTATTCAAGACAAGTCGGACAGTTAAAATGCTTACCAAGAGTACAATATAATGTATATAATGCATCCGAACACAGCCAGGACATTACAGTAAAACCTTGTTAATTCAAAGTCATTGGGATGGTGAAAAATGTTCAGATTAACTGACCGATTAAGAAAAATTGGATATAGGCAAAAAATTTAACTGCAGAAACACGTGACCGTTATTGCACGAACTTTGCGATTACCGTATATTACTGCGTCAATGACGACCCTCCATCTCAAGCCCTTTCTGGGGAAAAAAAAAGCTGATTCCAAATATAAGTACACGCACACACCCTCTGTCCTACCCCCCACATTGGCAACACGTGACCGTTATTGGACAAACTTTGCGATTACCATATATTACCACGTCAATGGCGACCCTCCATCTCTAGCCCTTTCTGGCAAAAAGAAAGCCGATTCCAAATATAAGGTCCGTTCGATTCGCCTGCACTACTTGCACCAGTTCTGTAAAGTTCCGCAGCGGTGCCGTGAGCATGCAGCGCCAGTTCCAGCAGTTCAAGTGCTGCCTACTTCCAAAACGAATGGTCGAGTGCAGGCCTGGTCGTCTGCTAGCCTTGGCGTCGCCACCAAATTGCAGCCAGCAGCGTGGCGCCCAAATCAACGGCCGCCAACAACTCGAACAGCGTGCAGAATTTTCAAACAGCACATCGCAGCGAAGTGTTGCCATGAATCAGCCTCGATGCAACCTCGCGGCAGCTAAGCGAAACGCACGTGTTTTCTTTTACTGAACACGACTGCATGAGGTGTGCACACGCCGACTTGCATGCTAAGCGGTTGTTGCAACAACGTGCATCATGTGCTGTATGCACGTGTTTACTTTTTAGTTAACATAGCTGGCTTCGAGTACTAGTATAACTTTATTAGTAGAAAGGAAAGACGCCGGTTACGGGTGCGTCGAGAGCACGATGGTCGAGAGATGCAAGGTGCCGGCGAGGGCCGCCGTCCCCACCTCCGTCGCCGCCTTCTCGGGTGGCCACTCACGTTCCATGAGAGTCGGCGGGCCCGTGTGAGGCACTGTTACCATCGACGAGTGGAATAATTTGAGTATATCCGCCGTTTATCGCAAATCGCAAGCCATCGTCGCGCAAGCCGTAGTCTGCTTCCATGGCGGCTGCAGCTGCACCATTTCGGCACCTACTATTGAGGAGGTGCAGAGTTTTCCTGCACTTTTCTGAACTAGACCTGCACGTCTGCACTTTTTTGAAACGAATGGCGAAGTGCAGCACCGCGAGAACCAGTTCACGTAGTGCAGGCAAATCGAACAAACCTATAAGTACACACACACACCCTTTGTCCTACCCCGCACACTTTATTTTGTAGATTTCCGCAGGATGGCAGAGCGGCACGCGCAACTCAAAGCAATGCGATCACTAGGACACCTCAAAAGCCAACAGGGACCAAAAGAGAAAAAAGAGAGCTCCACCTTGCCTTCCTCACTTGCGTGCGACCCGACCCAACTGACTAGCGGCAAACCGAACTGCAAACAGTCCTGCAGTTTTGCATTCCATCTCGACGGTAAGTGCCCGCTGGGTACCCTGCATGAGCTGAGTAAGCTAAAGAATTTTCTTAAGCGGGACTGATTTGCATATGATTACATGACTTTTCTGAAATATGGCCTCATGCCTTCTGCCAGGAATGGGCACCGGCACTGGGTGTGTACTAAGTGCCGCTCGTCCAAAACAACCTTAGACCCTGAAAATAGATCGGCTCCATGCATAGGACATCACACCAATACCTGATATTCGTTTTTAAGAACGGTTACCATATTCGAGACGGTACTTAAAGTAACCAAAGATGCCATTAACCTAACCATCTAACCATGGCACACCACTCATAAAAATGGCGCAGGCCGACAGTATGCGCAGTCAACCCGTCACAGGCACGCAGCAAGAGTGGTTGCATCGTAGGGCATGTCGCATCGCCGGGCAGGGGTTCAAGATGCTCGATGCCAGCACCTCCGTCAGACGCTGCCTTGACAACGGCAGTGGGGCTGGGGATCTCCGCATATCAAGCATTGGCATCTCTTCGCGGTGCCCCCTCGCAGTTCCGAAACGCCATCACATCACCGATTTGCGGCGAAATCGAGGTCGGGAATTCCTACTTATCACCCCAGATATTCGAAATAACTGGGCTTGTGCAGGCCATGGCTTCAAATTATCCGGTCAAATTCACACTATAAAGTATGAGACCGTAAAAATTCTTCAAATTACCTGGAATTTCAAATTAAATAAGTTTGAATTATCAAGGTTATACTGTACTTCATACTCTCCTGATGCTTTCAATTATCTATACTAGCATACTGCAACTAATAACTGTACTAAGGTAACGAGACAACGTGCACTGAGGAAAGAAACGACAGGCACCAAAGAAAACAAACATTGAAACACATTTATCAGTTACAACGCTCCAAGCAGAGAGGATGACTGACATTTACTTTGCAATGCTTAAACATAATAACGAGACAAAAACATCAGCTTATGACAGTAATTACCTTTCCCATTTACATTTATGTTCCATTTCCTTTAGCATGGTACCAACACAGAAACAGATAAGGCAAAGTCATGCCTCCTAGAACACTCAACGGATGCAAAAAAAAAAGATATTTCACCAACAAACCATGTACGTAGAAAAAGATAATATTCAGAAGAACACACCGTCCAGTGTCTGCCTAGTTCTCTAAAACAGGTTTCATAATCACATTTGTCCTTGCAAACACATCAGAGTTAGAAAAAGTGCAGAAGTGAATACTCTAAAAGGGAACGAAACTCACTATACAGCAAATAAACATTTTCTTGACCAGTGCACTTCTTTCACTGACATTTAGTTAAAAGCTGGGATTCCTCCCAACGGTTCACCCTAGAACCGCATCACAGTTCACGTCTTCTTTGGTTATACAGCAACCAGCGATACATCACATGTTCCTTGTTAAAAAGTGGTCTCTTGAGTGCCTTCAGTAAAAAACCCTCTGAAAAGCAACCTTGCAGTCTAACTGGCTTGTTCAGTGCATACAGTCGAACCCTACTACAACGAACGTCGCTTCAACGACATTCCCCGTCAGCTCGCCATAGAAAGTAATGGAACAAATTTCTCATTACGAACTATTTTTGGGACACGTTTCCGCTTCAACGAAATTTTTGCTATGCGAAGCTGGGTTTAAAACCCTATCTTACAACAAAACAAGCACATCGCCGCCCATCTGTGTACTTCCGTAGGTCCATGTTGCTTTGTTTCACTAAACTTTCGCAGGAACCAATTGATCCACTCATTCAAACGCACATGAAGACCCCCATTGCTTGGTGGTGATGAGAATCGGGCTGGCTGCCTTGCGACAAGGCGCGGGTGCAAGATCCCGTTTTCTTCCAAGCCAGAGCCGCAACCAATCTGTCGCCAAAGGACGCAGCAGCCTGGCAACAGCAGCAAGTTTGCCCTTGTTTTTTTTCACTCGTGCTTATGCGCTGCAATCGACATGGGCATGGCGACATTGTCTAGGAAGCAGAATTTCCTTTCTCTTGAAGAGAAGGCACAAATTATCAGCGCAGCATCCAGCGGCAGGAAAAAGGGAGTGTTGCAGCAGACTTCGGCATCTCACAGAGCACGCTGTCAACGATCCTGATGACGTTTTGGGACTATGTTGTCTAACCTGACAGTGTTTTTGGGCTGTTTTCACCTTAACGAAATTTTCGCTTCAACGAAATTTTTCGCGCACCCCGTGAATTTCGTTGTAGCGAGGTTCAACTGTATAACCAAAATTGATAGCAAGCATGCAAATAAAAGATGGCAGTCTTTAAGCTTTACACCACAGCTTTATGGAGCAATGAGTGACTCCGGGTGACAAAACTGCTCATGGAATTCTAGTTGAGCCTTTTCAGTATAAGTGTTTGAGCACGAGCGACACTTAAACGGTTTTTTTGCTGGATCTTTAGGCCGGTATAATGCATGAAGGCAGTGGGACACAGGTGGCAATAAAACGATTTCCTGCCCTTGTGAATGCAAAGGTGAGTCACCACATGGCCGCTCCTTGCAAAGCTCTCACTGCAATAGTTACACTGCAAAGGGGGGCTTTCCGGTGTGTGTCCTTTGGTGGCACTTCAAGTTGCTCTCAGAAGCTGGTGCGTAGTCGCGCGTCGGGGCACTGGAACTGCTGCCTTTCTTCCGACGATGTTTCTTGAGGCGATGAACTGCACATGTCCTGAGGGGTGGCCATGCCTGGATAAACAATGTGGTCTCAAAAACATGATGGCTATGCTGAACAGAGTTGAAATTTCATAACAGCCATCCGTCTGCCCTCCTGCTCATTTTCCCCTTCGCCCATCACTAACGAAAGTACACGATCAGACGCATTCGTGTCGGAGGTGTTTAGCATCGTTCATTTCAAAAAGGCATATCATAGCGCGATCTGATAATTTTGTGATAGCCAGCGGCACCAGCAAATCATGGCGTGACAAACCGAACGTGCTGAACACTGGCCCTGAAGGTCAGGTGCGCGTTCTTTATGCAAGGCTGAAAAAAACACGCAGGCCGGTGAGAGGTTAGGTGTTTTTGCTTTTTGCTCCCGATCTCAAGCTCGCCAAATCGCTTCGGGGTCTGAAGGTCCTGCTTTGTTTATAGCATTTCAGAGCAGAGGATGTACGATAGGGTGCTGGTTTAAACTGCTAAGCTCCTCTCCGATGCTCAAGCACTCGATGGCTTTCTAAGCATATAGTAGCGCAGCCGGGTGCGCAGCACCACATCGGTGCAAGCCGCCGCCGCCGCTGGCACTTCTGTCAAGGGCACACTAAAGCCGGGCGCACAACATCTTGGCACTCTGCCAAGTTCGATGAGAACCTAGAGCCTAGTCAGGTTAGTTTCCCGTAGGCATAAAGCCACAGGGGAAAGAGCGTTTAAAATATCTGTCACATCACTGTAGTTTTTTCAAAGTTCCCAATAGTTCCAACTAATTAGGAATGCCGTGTTGGATAAGCTTTGGGGGGGCAGTTAAAAACTTGCTCCCGGTTTGAGGGTCCTGTTACGGGGGTCCTGTCTTTTCTTTTTCATTAAAGAGCGCTGTGCCACCACCGCAGCGGGGGTGAATTCTGTACTCAGTCCATTGCCTCACTAGAGGCTCTGGAGGGCCGTGGAGAACCTGCAGGAGTACGATTCAGAGGCCTCTCCCGACTGGAGGAAGCCTTGCGGGTGGTTGGCCGGGTCACCAACTCGTCTGTGGCTGACAAAGGTAAGCCTAAAATTTTACTTGTGTAAGCACGCCACGTGCCAATGCTATACTTAATTTAAGCTTGCGGACTCAGTTGGAAACTGCAACCAGCTCAATTTCCATTCTTCTGGAATGGCGGGGTTTGCAACCGCCACTGTGCAGTTGGCGGGAATGCATTAATCCATTCGAAGTTGTTGTTGCAAAGTTGCAAGAGCTCTTGAAGAAAAAAAGTGGTTGCGGCACGATCACTATAGGTCTAGCGCTTGCAGGTCTGTGGTCGTACAGTAATTGAAGGGTAATGTTGTCATGCATTATGTATTAGAAAAAAACAGATAGCCCTAAAAAAAGTTACGTGTGCCGAATCATAATGTGAAAAATTTTTCGGATTATCACTGCGCTCACGAGGTAATGAAGGAACTATTAATTAGAGCGTGTGTGCCAGTGGACAAATTTAAAGCTAGGCCTGCACGTTGGTTTAATTTCTGTACCTTGCATTTAAACTCCGCACTTGGAAGACTGGAAGCGAGTGGAAAAAACTCTTGCAGGCAGCAATGCATGCAGCAGAGAGGAAGTGTAGTGCTTGGGACGCTGCACATAACGCACATCCACGTGAGGCCAGGGCCCGCTACTGTGTGGTGGGGGTATGGAGGATGAATGCGCTTTGAACAAGATCGCCATATATCTTGATAGAACTGTATGTGTTGCCACTGTAGAGACAAAATGACACAGTCTCATTCAACACTGCATGCTGCTGAAGCTGTTGCTAAATTTTGCACTGAAGGTGATTACTGTCTTTAGAGTTTTTTTAGGGAGAAGCCTTATAATTTTGACCCAACAGGTAGGTCTGAAAATAATATGAATTTCATGCATATTCTGATAAAATTTCTCGCAGAAAAATTGCAAATGGGGTGCAATGAATATTTCTTCTTTTCCTAATTTTCATGGCAGGTGCATAAATGTGTTGTACTTCGATGTAATGTGACAGAACAGAACAAAAAAGTGGAAAAAAGCCAAAGATGCAGCACTTATGTCTTCGGGCTTTTCAGCCTCTTCCTTAATTTCCATTTCTGCAACGTGCTGGCTAACCTACCTCAGATGTCAGTTTCAGTGTTGTGGCGTCAATTGTATCTCCATGTTGAAGTACCTGCTTACTGGTTTAGTGGCATTAATTAATAAAGGATCAAGCAATGTGTATGCAGAGCCTCCTGACTTTATCAAAAATGTCTAAGTGCATGGCTGTGCAGATATTTAAAGCGTGCATTGAAAAAATGTTTCAGAACGTACAGCACAAAATCCTCTGCACTTGTGATAGCGGCTGCAATGCTTAGCGGGGTGGTATAGGCACGGTGTGTGTACATATGGCACCAGCAAAACCAGCCCAAAACCAGCCCATGGCATTCTAATTACCGTATGATCTCGTGTAAGGGCCACAGCCATAAATGGGGTGCACCTCGTTTTGAACTAGATAATTGAGAAAAACATGGTTATACTTTTTGTAATTCATGCATGGGCTGCGCCTTCAAAATTCGCACCCAAATTTAAAAAAAAAAGTGCCGCCCTACATGAGTTTATACAGTATCACAACTAAATTTTACCTAAAGGTCTAACACTGACACACCTGATTTCTCTTTCAGTGCTTTACATGAACAACAGTTTAGTTTGTGTCCTGCGGCCACAGTTTGTGTTCTTAGCTTTTATCTTTAGTGAAGCATTTTGTACAGTTCGCAGTGCATCTGTTTGTTCTGAAGGGTTATTTATTTCCGATTGGTTTTGATATCTGTATTTTTTCATTTTATGGCATTGGTGCGCATGTATTCTGTTTTGCAGGTGCTACACGCAGTCTCTTTGACCCGAAAGAAGCCTGCGTCGCAGATGCTCAAGTTCGCGAGAGATCAGGAAGGGGGCCGGACTGCAAGGCGTCGCGCAGCCGGACTAGCTGCATCCAGCACGCAAAATGACTGTTATTTATAGAAAAATAAATGCATGAAGGGAATGTTTTACCTGAACGTGGCTGTGTATTTTGTAGTACTCATCTGCTGTGTCTAGAGTACAAAACAATATTCCTGACGGATGTGCGGATATTCATATGTGCAAGAACATAAAATATGAGTACATTACTATTGCAGGTATACAAGCTAATGAATTGCAAATCTAGAACTAGGTGGTTATGCTTCACTCGTTCGTGCAGAATTGCAGCAAGTCTGCTTGCTTCTGGAACCTCAATGTCTGTGACTGCCCGTATACAGGGCTGTTGAATGCACAAGGGCTTTTTTCTTTTGATGGCTGCTTTTAGTCCCTTTTGCCTTTTTGTACCCAAGGTTTCTTAATTTTATATGGCACAAGGTTTGATTACAGCATTTGCAGTCGTTTTTTTCTAGTTTATCTGAAAGACATCCCTCAACGAGATACAAGACGCCTCATGCACTGTCTGTCGCTGCTCAAGTCGTTGCAGATTACTGGCATTCAGTGCAGGGGTAAGAATACAAAATGCAACTTCAGCATAATATTCCAGCAGGAAAAAAAAATGCATTTGCAAACAAAGTGTTCTTACTGCTCTTGAATACATGCTGCCTCACCACATTTGAATAGCACTGTAAATGCGAAGCAAAAAAGAGATGCATGTAGTGTTCGATAGATTTACACACCTGGTCCAAATAGTACTTTGCAACTTTCTTTGCAAAAGTCTTTTTGCAGCAAAGCTGTCAGCTGCTATACTGCATTTCGTACCATGCTGTCAACTGGTGATATTGGTGTTTCTTGAGACCGCCATCTCCTAAAAGGGGTTGTATATATTTGAGATATTTGGCAAGTGGTGGCCGCAAACAGCTTCTGTACAGTTAACAAATCTCATAATGGTCCAGGGAGCTAAAAACAGCAGCAGTTACTGAAAAAATAGCTGCTAGGAAAAAGCTAAAATATTAATTGGCCAACATGATTGGCCTACAGTCAAAGAAACTGCTTGGATTTATCATGGTGTTAGAGTGCAGGCCTCATCATGATCCAAGGCATTTCCAATGATTTTCCATGCTTGGCCTTCCTTAGAATGGCCAATGGTTGGCTTGTCACCACATCCAAGCACAAACTTTGATTGGTGTCCAGCATTTTGCCAATCATGGAAGCATTGGCCACTGATGATTTGCCTTACTTGGGCCAATAAAATTCTGCTGCTTGGGCAAGGCAACAACAACAACGGGGGGGACAGAGAAGCGGAGGCTCCGGCGGGTCAGGGACGCTTCGGCTGAAAAAAGAGAGACGCCGGCTACTGCTCCCGTGAGCTCGCGTTCTACGGCTTCGCATCATGGACTTCCTGCCGTTCCTGAGCCCGTTCCGGGGAGTTAACTGAGGACGCTACCACCCGCTACGGCCAAGGGTGTCTACAGCGCTGCTGCCACCTATCCGGGTGGTGCTCCCAACGCCAACAACACCGGCATCGCCTCCACGGGCGCTTAGGCCGGGAGCTCGTACGACGCAGCCAGCGATGCCGCCAGCGACGCCGGCCGCAGCACGTCGAACGCCATCTCGACGCCGGCTACTGGACCCATACAACGCCGCAGACGCACCGAATCAACCGTGAGCCCGAACGCCGACCGCTAACAGTAGAACGCTAGTAGTAGACGCTGGTAGCAGCGTTCCGGAACGTGTATATTTATAGTCTGTGTTAGTTTTGTCTGCTAGTGTGTGCGTCACGTAGGGTGTGTTAAATGTGCGTCTGTGTGGGCACACCTGTCGCCTAGTCCATTCTTTCGGTCCGAATGTTCTCCGGGGAGATCCGTGACAGAATGTCGTACCAACTTGACCGAGTTTCTGCCTTGACGCAGTTAATGAAGCATGAGCTAATACATCGTGAAGGGAATGACCACTTCAAATCAACACCATGCACGACACAAGTAATGAAGCACATATACAGAATCACCAACCTTTTCTCACACTTGCAATAACTGTACTAACTGCTCCCATTATCTTTCTTAAAGCAACTACTAGTCACTCACTTCATCCATTGTACTAACTGTTCCCATTACCTTTATAAAGCAACTACTAGTCATTCACTTCATCCACTGCACTAATTGTTCCCATTATCTTCCTTAAAGCAACTACTAGTCATTCACTTCGAAGCGGTGATCACTACAGTCCTGTTCTGTGTAGACATCGCGAATTAGAACGGAGTGGTGGTATATTTTCTATTGCTAGATTTCTCAGCAATGCTATTTTTATGTGCGGCGGCGCCGCGCATAAAAAGAAAGGCTTCCGCTGCCAGCATGCAAATGCTCATGCATTACTATAGTGCCAGTACACAACAAGCAATTCAACCACGCAAATCGACAACTTCCGGAAAATGGTACAATTACTTTTACCCGAAGGAGCATACGCCCAACTAGAATACTTGAACTCACGTAAGTACTTACCACTCGACACCCTTCAAGCAGCCAGCCTTACATGTGATAAATGTCACTTGTATTACGACGCCTTCTTCTGTTGCGAGGCGAAAAGTGAGCAGTTACGCAGTAAACAAAGAAAGAGCATTCTTTCAAACGACTTGTCCATCATTCATATATGTGCCGTTGCCGCCATAGTCGATGCACACTGTTATGCAGCTTTCCAATCTTGTCAACACCGTGCTGACCGTGTCGACAGCGCTGACAAAATAAGAGTTCTAAAAAAATTAGATTGAGGATGAATGCAAAAGTATCTGGCTTGTAAAGAGCAATAATTTAATAGAGTACAAATTTGTTAAGTGAAAACTGACAAACACGAAAACGAAACTTACATCAGGTGAATGGTTTTTGCCACGTGACCTAATTGGCGCGTGATTTGAGCATCCTTGGCAGGTGCGCGATGCGCAGGCGGTCGTGGGTGCAGATTGCACGGGCACGAGGCAATCTCTCTTGCACTTCGTTTTAGGTCTCGGTATTTGTGGCGCAATTCAGCATGCTGAAGATACGCGACTCTTTCAAAATTCTCTTTCGATGTTACGCAATCAGACGACTTTCGCCACATCTGCGTTTTCTTCTTGCTAGACGCCCACTCACTAGACCCTGCAGCTTGCCACTTTGCAAAAATAAGTTATGCATTAGCCAACACGACAAACAAGTACAATCACATATAGTAGAATGTCACTTTTTGAAGCGAATGAAATGCTAAGTTTAAGGATGTACCCGCGGCCGGCACGCTTTAATAATTTTTTTTTATTGCCCGCCTCAGCGATTCGAAAACACTGAGCTTGGAAAGCTTCATTCCTGAAACGGCCCCACAACGTGCGAATGATGCATTATGCTGGCCTAGACTTCGGTAGCTAAGTTCCTTTGTGAACTTAAAGTGGCTACTATGATCCCTATATTCACATAGGAACTCCAAAACAAATTAATTCAAGACGCAGTACTGGTCAACTATCACATATGGAATTAGCACAATCGTTTCAAAATTTATTTGATTGTTTCTGCAGTTTATTTCAGTCTACAACTGTTCAACACAGTAAAACTGTTTCTGCATGAATTATGAAATGCACAGTATTGTCGTACATTCAGTTAATCACAGCTTTTCACGTCAATGGCAATAAAATACTTTACTTCCTTTGTATGAGAAAGTACAAGAAAACTGCACATTCTCATCTTACATAAAGTGGTGTAACATGTTACACAGTTACTGGAGCAGATGGGATGATCCTCTGGTATTCACGGTGAAGGAAATGTCATGCTACTGCAGCCCTCAGTTCTGGCAATAAAACCTCACTTTCTTAGGCCAACAAAGAGTGCTTTACACAGTTTGTAAAACTGTACGCAACAATACTACCACTGCCACAAGTGCATTGGCACCATCAAAACACCCAAGCATGCTCAAAAACACATACTAGTAAAAAATATAGACACATTAGTGCAGAACACTGTTCTACTATTGGCTCAAATGAATTCTAGAGGAACCTCAGAGAAATGTTGATTTTATTAGAAGTTAACTCAGTCGAAATGAGCGAACTGCAGCTTATTTTAATGACTCGAGTAAATATCAATCATTCAAATGGCTCCAAAAGGCATACCTTTCACAATACTGAAATGTCTATGCTTTTATTGTGTACCGATTACTTTTGATAAAATATGCAGTAATTTTCTGCCAAACATTAGTAGAGAATTGCTTGCTGAAGTTCGGTTGAACTGCACAGCACAAACCGCATAATTTCTCGACGTGAAAAGTCATAATCACACTTTCACCTTTTCACTCCTTCTGAACACTGCTTTGCAATTAAGACGAAGCCATGTGGTAACAGTTCCACTGGTCTCCACGGAGAACATTTTGTTAAGCCAGGGCATCATTTACAGAGCAGGGTAAGCAGCATGAAATTTGAATTTTTGGAACGACACCGGTTTGCACATGAAGTTTTTTTTTTTTTTTTTTGACAGCATGAGGTTTCATGCATCCTACTGCGAATGTGAACCGGCATGAGGAACTTATTAACCATGGCACGGCCGAAATTACCTTTGACCCTTAAACAGGTCAACTCTGCATATAGGTCAACCCCACACACCAGGTGGCCATTTTGCAAACATAATTTTAGCTTATGCGCGATAATATACGGCAATATCTGAATACAGCCAAAACATCACTTCACATTCTACTGCGCTCTCAAATACTCATAACTGCACAAACTGTGTCCAATAACTTCATGTATGGCGGCTCTCAACCAACAGACCTGCCCATCACCGGAAGTGAGCGGATTGCCAGCATTCACTTTAAGCATACATTGAAGCTGCTGAATGAATGCTTGCTACTCACAATCAAGTACGAGATGAAATGGGAAAAGAATACCTCCTACACTGAATTTAATGAGAAAATCAGTGAAGACAGATCCTTCTTTTCAATAATGGAACAAGCACTCAGCGAAACAAACAGTAGAGCACACTTATTGGCTACAAGCCTTCAAGCACAGCAGCCGATTTTAATGCACTTCTTTTGCAATGCTAATATGGAGACAATAAACCACCTCAGGACAGCAATAACCTGTCCCATTTAGTTTATTCTGCCTTGTGGAACGTTTCTAGAACATTAAATGTATGCAAAAAGAAAAAACACCCTGCGATCTCACTAATAACTATATAAAGAAAAACGCATTCAAAAGCACACATCATGTGGTGCCTGTCTAGTTTCCTAAAGCAGGCTTCATAACCCCATGTATCCTTGCAAACACATGAGCTATTAAAAAGTAGCAAATATTCTAAACTGAACAAAACTCACAACACAGTAAGAGCTTTCTTTGACCTGTGCACTTCTTTCATTGGCACTACCACTCACTGTTCAGCAGTTAAAGACCAGGACTGGTCACAAAGGTTCGCCCTCAAACCTCATCACAGTTCACACCTTTGGTTATACAGCAACATGTAACACATTGCATGTTCCCTGTCAAAGTATCCTCTTGAACTCCTTCAGTAAAACACCATGAAAAACAACCTTGAAGACAACCTGCTTTGTCCAGTGTTTCGTCTAGGGCCAGCAAGAATGCCAATGAAATACGGCAGCCTTTAAGCTTTACACCACTGCTTTATGAAGCAGTAGGCGCCTCTGGGTGATAATACCGCTCATGGAATTCCAGGCGCTCCCTTTTTGTAAACGCCTTAGAGCAGAAACGACACTTGAACGGCTTTTCAGTCTTGTGGGACAGCGCATGGACCAATAAGCCATTATAAGACTTGAAGATGCTAGGACAGAAGACGCACTGGTACCGCTTCTTGCTCAGGTACATGCGAATGTGAGTGGCTAGGCTGTCCTTCCTTGCGAAGCTCTGGTTGCAATGGCCACATTGGAAGGGACGCTCCCCGGTGTGTGTCCTTTGGTGGCGTGTAAAGCTGCTGTGAGAAACTGTGGTGTAGCCACACTTGGCGCACTGGAACCACCGTCTTTCTTCTTGCGATGACTGTTGATGCAATGGGCTGCACCCGCCATGAGCAGTAGCCATGCCTACACAAAGAAAGGCACGAAAAGAAAGCATCATAGGTATGCCTCCATTCATAGACAATGTAGTACACCTCTGACGAGAAGGTAAACTCAAATTCTGGGGCCCAATTCTGATGGTGACAGCAAAGCAAACAGCACTAAAAATTGCAAGAAATAAAGGAAGTAAAAAACAACCTTGTTTTCTAGAGTGCACATAAATGAAACAGTGACCAGGAAGCTGAGTGTCACAATAAAGGTAGGGTAGTTCTTTACATGTAAGATCATGAGTGGAAGCATGTATTTTCTTGCAAATCAAGAATATAAGATTGTGTGTAGAAACACGTCTTTTCTCGCAAAAAAAAAAAAAAATTACACATGAAAGCCTTCCTGCAACATCTAGAAACATGGGAAAAGCAAAAGAAAGGAGTTGAATTTCTCATTGTTCCAGATGTCACCATGATTAAGAACCGCTTTCATATTTTTATGAAGCTTAACAGTTATTTGTTCCTTCGTGCATCACATGCGATTACAATAGATTTGAAGCATGACCCAATACAGCATCACAGGGCCGGATGACTACTTCACACCAACATCATGCATGACAAAGGTAATTAAGCACATTTCCATTGTGCTCTCAAATTTGTTTCAGTAGTGTGCAATAATACATTGTAATAATAATAATAATTGGTTTTTGGGGAAAGGAAATCGCACAGTATCTGTCTCATATACTGGGGTGGGGGACACCTGAAGGGATAAAGGAGGGAGTGAAAGAAGAAAGGAAGAAAGAGGTGCCATAGTGGAGGCCTCTGGAATAATTTCGACCACCTGGGGATCCTGGGGATCTTTAACGTGCACTGACATCGCACAGCACATGGGCGCCTTAGCGTTTTGCCTCCATAAAAACGCAGCCGCCGCGGTCGGGTTCGAACCCGGGGACTCCGGATCAGTAGCCGAGCGCCCTAACCACAGAGCCACCGCGGCGGGTGTACTAACTGTCCCCATTATCTTTTTTAGAGCAACTAGTAGTTATTAGTCAATTTAACCGTCTTCGCAAAGTTAGCAGTGTTTCCTTTTCATGCCCAGTATCTAGTATATAAGCAAATTCAAACTGCATTACCCCAGTGCTGGTTAAGGATATAGATGGATGTGCCTTACAGGAGACCAATGAATAGTTTGAGCGCTGTAAAAAGTTGTCACAAAACCATCTGCAGATGTTTTAAGCCTGTAAATATGCAATGAAGAGCTAAATAATCACATGCATTTGGGGAACAAACGATCACAGAACATGCATGTCACAAGGAATGTAAAGCAAGAAATGGTGGCAGGGTAATTTGGGCTGTGAGTGCAAAATGAAATAATTCAAGGCCAAGTGCTACAAATACAGACAAGCTGATAAAGCATATAGAATGCAAGACAGCTGTAGGTTCATTGAAACAGTAAGTGAACGTCCACTGCATGCGATAGAATATGGCATGAAAGTACTCTTCAAGAAGAGTTAGCACGATGCGGACTACAGGCAACAATTCAGTAACCATGACTTGGCAATGAGCAATCCACAAATCAATGCAGTGGAGACTTGGACTTCCATCATAAATAACATAAGGTAGGTTCGGAACCTAGGAACCTGAAAAGCAGAGAAAAAATAAATCACGCCATCTGTAACCACCGCATCATTTTTTTTCTTTTTAGAACAGTTGCAGATAGCAATGGGAAAAAATGTAAAGATAATCAATGCGATTCTTGTAGCGGAGTATGAGATCAGAATTCAGGGACTCCAGAACAGGGGGGGGGGGGGGGGGGGGGGCAGGAGAGGCGGTTGCCCCCCCCCCCCCCAGCGTTTCTTCAGGGGGGCAACCCCCCTCCCCAAGTCTCCAACTTCTTGCACTCCAATCAGATTCCTGACAAACACTTCAATTTTAGGACGTTATAAATGTAAAGCACAGTGTGGCTGAGCTCATCGGCTTCATAGCCAACCTTAAAGCGTATAATTTCAGTAACCTAAACCAATCATATCCCAACAGAAATTGTTGACAGCTCTGTTCATGAGCATGAGTACTAGCATTGAAACAGAATGAATAAACTTTCTTACTGCAGTCGATCCCTCCTGATGTGTACATCTTTATATATATAATGTTGCCCATTTGAATTCAAGTTTTTGTATGCATCTTTTGAACAGCGGAATATGAAAATATAAACAAAAGTAAATAAAATTGAAGAAACTTTTGAATAAAACATGGAATAAATAAACAAACAACTTAAAACTCTGACCTACCCACCCCCCCTATAAAAAAGTTTCCGGAGTCCCTGTCAGAATTCCTTCTCGGACAGAGCAGCTGGTGCCGCTGACAGGTTCAGACCATGCCGGCGGGTGGCATAATACAGTGCCATGTGACATGCCACACCCCCTCTCCACTGTACACGTGCCTCGACCCTGCCTGGCGACCGCAGTGCCTCTCTGGTCATATGTAGCCTCCTACCCTATCTTTTCCCTACCTCCCCCAGAATGTGGGGAAGGGTATTCCCTTCTCTCCACATTGCACCTGCCAATCGAGGCTTCACATGCCAATGCTGGACATTTTTTGAAATATTGGGCATTCCAAAGCTAATGCAGTAAAAAAGAAAAAAAAAGATAACAGCACATTCTGAAGAACATGCATACCACCACTGACACAGCTACCCCCAGTGTATTGAACAGCACCTGCAAAGTAAAATGCACTCAATTGAAAACTTCCTCCTGTGCTCACCAGCACATACAAGATGCACAGAACACAACAGAGGTATGAAGGCAGCTATTTATCGAACTGAATATCATTTATCAACCGTGAATACATTATGCCCAGTTAAATAATTGTATGCACTATGGGTAAGGCCTTTTATTTTCAGGTTTTGTTTTTTCCAAATTCATGAGGCAACTGGATGATATTTTCTCAGCTTAAATTCGGGTAAAAATCAATTATTCAGTAAAAAGTTCTAGAATATTCTTTTTGCCAGGTCTTCTTTTTAGAAAACGACAGTAATTAACTACCTGCATTCCTTTCTCTGTAGGACATGAAGTGCTTTTTTTTGCTTTTAACGTGATGAATTTGGTAATTGCATGGTGAACTAAGAACTACCTACCAAATAAGGTATTTTTTTTTTCTATTAGTTACAACAGTTTCTCCGCGTACATTACCATCTCTTGCACAGCACATCCTGTCGGCCTTGTCTCTGCCTTGCCTGCCCTCTTTTGTACACGGTGAAAACATTAATTCGTTACCACAGCAGCCATTTTAAATGCACACGAGCTTTGGATCAGAACACTGTTAGTGCCCAATACAATCATACAATTAAGACGTCTAGTCAATTTACCGTGTTTTGTCCTCTCACTTCTAAAACATACTTTTTTAACTTATCAAATCAAGATGCATCACGAACAGTAAGTGTTACAAAAGCTAAAAAATCACCAGCTAAATAAAAAAATCTAGGAATAAGTGCAAGATATATTCGTGCAGTGTCTTCAGATCTGTGCAATGGAAAACTAAGTACTCTAGCAGTCGCATTTTCAGGTAGAAATCAGGTTTAACCAGATTTTGAAGAAATCTGTTCGGGCTAAAAGAATCGGGCAATTCGAGTTTTGCACAAAAACGAAGGGCCCTAATTATGGCTAACAAAATACTGCAGAACATGCATGTCACAAGGAATGTAAAGCATAAAAGAGTTTCAGGATAATTGCTATTGCAAATTAAAAGTGAAATAATGCAAGGTTGTTGCTGTATATGCAGGTAAGTTGGTAAAGTGTTATGTGAAACAATAGAAGGCAGCTGTAGAGTAATTAAAACAGTTATTGAACACCTAATGCACACAACTGCAAATAGCAGTGCTGCGGTCATCAAGCAACAAGTAACAATGACTTGGTAATGATAATCCAAAAAACAATGCAGTGTAGTCCTGGACTTCATAAGAAAGGTCAAAAGGTAGGCTTGCAATCTGAAAAAACAAACAATCAAGCAATCAAAGACATAAGAAAACATTTTATCCAGCACATCCCTTCATCTCTAGAGCTCTTTTTTTGTTCAAACTCATCTCACATGAACACACAGCAGAATGCGAATCACTCTGATTCAGCAATACAGTTACAGAATGCAATGGAAAAGCATTCTAGAGAACATGGATACCACCAACCCTACCACAGGTACCACTTGCACTTACCATCACCTAACTGGTACTACAGTGAAAGCTTGTTAATTTGAAAATCCAGATAATTCGAACTGCAGGCGTGGCCTTGGAAATGCCTATGTAAGCCCATGGCATTACACACTCGCCAATTCGGATGCTATGGAACTTGCAATGGTTAATTCGAAAGGGCTCGCAGCAGGCGATTGCCCAGATAACCCTACTCAAACCCGAATTCCGTGCTGCAGAGTTGCTCGCACACAATGGCAGGTGCGACGACAAATGGACGGCCTCGTCTCCAAGAACAGTCAGAGAGCATAGTTTCGGTTTTGCTTTTCCGAACTTTGCGTGAGCCCGCATCAGCTAGCAAACCGAAATCAGCCGCGTGTCGTTCAGATGCTGATTGGCGCGTTTCTAGTCTTTTGTAATCAGTGCATTTTTTTTTTCTCGCCGTTTCAGTGCTGCTCAGCGTTTCCGTCCACGCGGTTCTTCCGTTCTTCTAGTGCGCCGAAACTGCGTGCTCATCATGTGCCGTTCGCACTTTGTGCGGTTAAGCCTTTTGACATGCGATGCTGCTGCTTGCAAGGTGTGCCACCCAGTAGCGTGAAGCCACACCACTAAAATGATTTGATTTATGGGGGTTTAATGTCCCAAAGCGACTCGGGCTATGAGGGACGCCGTAGTGAAGGGCTCTGGAAATTTTGACCACCTGGGGTTCTTTAACGTGCACTAACATCGCACAGCACACGGGCCTCTGGAATTTTGCCTCGATCGAAATTCGACCGCCGCGGCCGGGATCGAACCCGTGTCTTTCGGGCCAGTAGCCAAGCGCCATAACCACTCAGCCACCACGGCGGCCCCTCACCGCTAAAAATAGTCATTGCCGGCCCTTCTTATCTAAAAAGCAAGCAATCATTGCCCAGTCTTTCTCCATATAAATTAACTATGATGTAAGCGGTTCTTGTTAGCTTTTCCGGGGTCATTCAATAATTCAAACTTTCGGACAATTCAGACACTTTTTTTTGGTCCCTTGAAGTTCGAATTAACAATCTTTTACAGTACACTCAATTAAAAACTTCATACCCTGCTCACCAGCACACACAAGATGCACAGAACAGTACACACTCAAAACTCATTGGAGATACCAAATGAAATGTACCACTAAAAAGAAATAAGCACGAAGGTTTCAACTCTGTAATGTATGTTTGAAAATAAATAAATAAAATCTGCCACAAGCAGAACAGTGCTTTGTTTGCTGCACTCAGAGATGCTGCTAAAGAGAGGTATTGGGCACAAATTTGAAATCACTTTTTTGTTACAAAAAAGGGTGATTAGAGGCATTGCAGGTATTTCATATCTAGAGATCACAGTTCCACTTTAGGGTAATTATTAAATATTTATAAATTAAATACACTGCGGCTCTCCAGTCATGCTCACCTCTTGTTTTACAGAGGTAGTACTTTCACACATCCCGCACACTGACCAACACCAAAAATACGAGCTAAGAGATTATTGTGCCAGGCCGCCCAGAATAAGAAGAAATTATGGCTCTCAAACTAAGCTATACCGGATAACAGTTCTTCTAAACTCTAGCAAACATATAAAAGATCTCATTCATAAATACAGAAATGAGCGCTTATTTAGGAAACACTTGACCGAAATGCTTTTAGTACAGCCCTCATAAACTTACTCTCGTGAAAATGTTCCTAATCAGTGATGTAAATGACTACTTATTTTGTTTAATTTCTGGACGTGCCTATGGTAATTTTGTCATTGTAATTCATGTGTGCTAATTTATATGTTACATTACTGTTATACATGTTACACTGTGTTGCTGTGTCAGGTGCACCATGGGGGACGGGCCTCATCAGGCTTACTATGCCTTTTGTCCACCCCCTCAAGTATGTACACATGCTTTAAATAAAAAAACTCCCTTCAAGTAAAGACCAAAGCATAACACCAAACGAGAGGAAAACTGTAGCAGAAAAACCACTGAAGCCAGAATGACAATTTTATGTTGGATAATGAGGAACAGGACATCTACAAATCAGGGGACATGCGTTAATTGCTCAGATTATTTACATATCTTCACATCCACTATTCATTTGAATCAAGGTTCAGAGTATAAGTATGTCACTGCTGAAAGAAAGAACACCAAAGGAACCCAAAGTGCTAAAAATTTGTTTTAATCTGTTGATATTTGTTGGAATAAAGCAAGCAAATATCAAGCAGAAAAATCGTTTCTAAAGCATACTTTCATAATACTGGAACACCTAAGCTCTCATTCAGTACTGGCCACTCATTGTAAATTGAAATGTCCTTCTGCTGAACATTGGTGAAATAGAATTTCTTGTTGAAGTTTGGTCGAACTTCACAGCAAAAACAGCATATATTTTTAAGAAATGAAAAGTCAGAATCGCATGTTGTTCTTATCTTGTTGCTGCTTCTGAAAACTTCTTGCTCCACACCATGACAATAAGGTGTGAAAAAGTACCGAATACCAGCTAAGGCACATTAAGAGTTTACAACCAGGTTTACTATGTGCCCAATATCGTAGGAAAACTGGTAATTCAAGATAAGTTGGATCACTAGACTTCAGCGAACAGTTGGTGTTCGTCAGAAAACAATAGAATGCACATAACCAGGATAGTCACACAACGAAGTTTCTGACAAACAATACTTGAACACAGCTAAAACATTACTCCATACTCTCTTGGTGCTTTCAGGTACCTACAAATGCACAAACTGTGACCAATAACTGTGTGTAGTAAGGCACCTGTCAACCAACAGACCTGGCCATCAATGGAAGTGGGTAGGCTATGGGATATCACATCTAAACTCTGGAACCCGTTCTTCTATGCAAAAAAAGAGATACAAAGACAATAAAGATACAAAAGACAACAATACAGGTAAAGTAACACTGCAGATAGAACATCACTCACAGGTACTATATGAAAAGGCAAGGGAATAACACTTACAATGATTTTAATGCGAAAATGAGTAAGTTAAACGAAAACTTCCTTCCAACAATGACACAAAAAGTAGTGAACAAAACAAACACTGAAGTGAACTTATTGGATGCAAGGCACCAAGCAGAGGGAATGATTTTAACACAATTATTTTGCACTGTCTAAAGCCAACACAGAGAGAACATATCATCTTCAGACAGCAGTAACCGTTCTCATTTACCTTTACCTTTTCTTTTTACACGGTACCAATCACAGAAAAACTATGGCGAAGTCATGCTTCCTACACCACTTAATGGATACAAAGAAAAGAGGAAAAAAAATCCTGATAAGTCACTGAAAAACGTGATAGCAAGAAAAAAAAAATACATTCAGATGTGCACATCACGTGGCACTTGTCTAGGTTTTACAACCACATTTGCTTTTGCAAACCACAAGAGCCGATAAAAATGAAACATGAGAATATTCTAAAAGGGAACGAAACTCGCTGAAGAGCAAGTGAACATTTCCTTGGCCAGTGCACTTCTTTCACTGGCCCCACTGTTCACTGCTATTTAGTTAAAAACCGAGATCAGTCAGAATGGTTCACCCAAGAACCTTATTACAACTTACATGCCTCCTTAGGCTTTATGGCAATATGTAAAACATCACATGTTACTTGTTAAAAAGTGTTCTCTTGAGTGCCTTCAGTAAAAAGCCCTGTGCAGGGCACCATTGAAGCTAAGCTGGCTTTTCAGTGCATAAATCAAAATTGCCAGCAAGCATATGAGTAAAAGATGGCAGCCTTTGGGCTTTACAGCAAAACTTTATGGAGCAATGAGTACCTGCGGGTGATGTCGCAGCTCGTGAACTTCCAGGCTAGCTTTTTGGACATACGCCTTTGGGCAAAAGTGACACTTGAAAGGTTTTTCACCCATGTGGAACCGCACATGGTTCCTTAGAGTTTGGCGGCATTTGTAGGCATTGGGACACAGGTGGCACTTGTATGGCTTCTCGCCTGTGTGGATGCGAAGATGATTCACCAGGCTGGCCTTGCTTGCACAGCCTCGGCTGCACTCTGGGCACCGGAAGGGACGCTCTCCGGTGTGCTTCCTCCGGTGGCGCAGAAAGTCTGCGTTGGAAATTGCGGTGTGGCCACATTCAGCGCACTGGAACCGCCACCGCCTTTGTTGCAGCAATGTTTGTTCAGGCAATGGACTGCTCGTGCCAGGAGTGGTGGCCATGCCTGGATACATAAAGAGAGTATGTGTTCTCAAAAGCATGAGGGATAAGCCTCCATTCAGGGATAAGAGAGCATCCATCTCTCAAAAGAAGTTAGAACTCCAAGGTGAGGCCCAATAGTAGCTGCCAGCCAAACACAGTAATAATAGAATAAAGTTTGCACAAAAAGTTTTCCACCAGAAAGCCAACTGTCGTGCTGACTGTTCTTTACATTCAAGATCGTGTGTAGAAACTTGCCTTTGCATATGAAACTCAAAAGCTGAACAGAATACATGAAAAGTCGTGCGTAAGAACTCGAAACATGGAAAGGAATTCATTTAGTCATCTTTCAAGATGCTACTATGAATGACAACTGCTTACACATTCTCACCAATAGTCTTATTTGACGTGCACTATGTGCATTTAGAAAATACATGAAGCGTGAGCTGGTACAACCATCAGGGGAATGACCACTTCACACCATCCTGCACAAAGAGCATTTGCAGAATCTCCATCCTGTTCTCATACTTGTTTCCGAAGCGAAGCAGTAATGCTCTGTACTGGTTGTTCCCACTGTATTAATTATGAAACCATGACTACCGGTACTGCCGTTCACTTCAAAATAGTGATCATGCACAGTCTTTTTCTGTGTTGACGTCGCAAGTTACCACCGAGTGGAGGCATAAATTTTAAATCGTTTTTTTTTCAGCACTAAATGCTACTTTAGCTTCAGGTGCATTCATGCGCAGTATCACACAGACACACTTGCTGATTGTATTCTTAGAACAAAGAGATTACGAGTCCCGCTCAGGGCAGGAGAAAATATTTCGACGCAACGCGGTGCTGTCCCGGAGCACCAATGCATGCATTACGGTCGGAGCATGCCACTAATTGCGGGGTGTTGTCAAGTGGGCGTACAACGTTCGCATGCAAATGCTCATGCGTTACTTTAGTGGCAGTGCATAAGGAATTCAACTGTTGCAAGGTCGCGCGCCAATCGTTAAACTCCGGAAAATGTTACGGTTACTTTTGTCCGAGGGGCACGCGCCCAGACACAACGCTTGAACTAGCACAGCACTGGGCACCCGTCGAACAGCCAGCCTTACCTGTGGTAAATGTCACTTGTATTATGGGGAGTTTCGAGATCACAGGTGCCGAGTCTCCCGCAGTGCACGCAAAGAAAGGGCAATGTGTCAAATGACTTTTAGTCCATCGTTCATATCGTTGCCGCCCTCGTCGACGCACATTGTTATGTAGCTTTCCAATCGTGTCAACACCGTGCTGGCAAAAAGTAAAGCGTGCTACAAAAATTAGGGTGTGGACAAATGTAGAAGTATCTGGCTTAACTTGCAGCAAGCTTTATTTGTGTACAAATTTATTGTGTCAAAACTGACAGTGAGTTGCTGGCTTGCAATTTGTGAACTACAGTAGACCATGAAACACGAAAACGAAACTTAATTCAGACGCGTTGGGTGTGGCCTTTCGACCACTTGACTTTCAAATCGGCGCGTTGTTTGAACGGAGAAAATCAAGACCGACAGAAGCGAAGTCTGGTGAGATCTGAGATCTTCTCGCTTAATACCAAAGACCAGATGAAAAAAGAGACTCTCTTCCCTCACCTATACAGCCCGATAGAGGTTGTCGTTGAGGGTAGGTTGGTACCTAGGGTTGACACTATAAGAGTCCTATGATACTTTCTCCAGACGAACGGACGTAACACAACCGCTACCAAGGAGCTTAGAACCTATGTCGCCCAAGTTATTGGTATCTTTAGGTGGATCTCCCTCAGAAACAAAGGCCTGCGAGAGCATTGTCTCCCGAGATTAGTACAAGCATTCATAGTGAGTAGGATTGCATACGCGACTCCATTTCTGAATCTTAGTCTGCAAGAGGAGGAGAAAATAGACAAGTTAATACGAAATGCATACAAAAGAGCTCTCGGCATCCCACCTAACTCCTCAACGGCGAAACTGCTTAGTATGGGAGTCCTCAATACCTGTGCTGAGATCACCAGGGCAGTAAGAGAAGCGCAAATTTGGAGGCTTAGCTCCTCAATAGCAGGCAGGCAGATCCTCAATGACCTAGGGGAAAGCGAGAGGAAACCCCCGTATATTGCAGAGCTAATCCCCTCAGACATACGGAAGCATCTCAGAATTGCCAATATACCTAAGAACATGCACTCGGAGCATGATAAAGAAAGGAGAAGACATAGAGCTTGAACAATAATGAACAATCTTGCCCGGGACCCGCCGGGTAACATAGCCTTCTGCGGCGCAGCCTGTGGGTCCGATGGCGCCTCCGTCATTGCCGCCGTCGGTGGGAATGTGGAGAAAGTGACTGTGGCATCGATTAACACTAGGAATGCGTTAGTGGCAGAGGAGGCTGCTACTGCCCTAGCATACGTGTGTCAGTACCAAAGCCAAGATCATCTTAATTTGCCTGACAGTAAGGCAGCTGTTCACAACTTTTGTAAGGGGGTGGTCTCCAGTCAAGCCGCCAAATTACTAAGAAGATACCCCTCAAGCAGAGAGGTCTCCCTCATATGGGTTCATGCTCATGAGGGCATTTCGGGGAATGAGGCTGCTCACAGCTTTGCTCGAGAATTATACATCCGAGCTGTACTGGAAGTGCCCCTGGGTGGGAATAAAGTCCCTCTCATAACGTATAAAAAAATAACCAAAACACCTAGACTGGATAGGAGAACACTCTCACTTCCGGATAGATAGGTCACTCACTCCAAAGGAGTGCAGGGCTTGGAGGAGGCTTAATTCAGGTCAACAGATTCTTTCTGTACTCTATACTACATGATGAAGACACTGGGGAGCCTCAGCTCTGCAGTAGCTGCCACAGAAAGACTTCGCAAAGTCAATTTGTGAGTGTCAGGATTCTCCTGGGGCTAAATAGCAAAGCATCCCAGACCTTGCCACCTGGGAAGAGCCGATCCGGAGCCTCGACCCGGATCAGCAAAGACTCCTCATCCGTCAGGCGGAGACAGCTTACTACAAGACTCTCTCCGCGGTCTTTTTTGCCGAGAGCCGGCCGGGAGGCACCCCATCCTAATTGCTGCGCCCCGACCGCGAGGCCCCATGATGACGGGAATAAAGTTCATTCATTCATTCAGAAGCGAAGTGCCGAGAGACATGAGAGAGAGAACTTTATTCAGCCGAGCTCGTCTTCTTAGACACCGTCGATGGAAGTGGTTCTCTCTTCATGGGACCCATATGCTTCCCCAGCCGCCTGGCCCCTGGAGATCAGGACCCTGGAGATCAGGATCGCTGGTCTTCCAGGGCGGGGCTGGTTAGCAAGGTCTTCCATCGCTCGGTAAGGGATGGGGTGGGATAGTGAGGCAGGTAAGAGGTGGGGGGATTGACGAAATCGCATACTCCAACGACGTGTTGGAGCGTGCCTGAGTCTTGCAGAAGTTACATTCCTTCTCTTACCTTTCACGGTACATCTTGTTTTGAAGGTAAGGGTGCAGGAAGGATCCTGCCTGTACCTGCCTGCAGATCGCTTGCTGTTCTCTGCTGAGCGATTTGTGAGGATCGGGGTAACGTCTTGTAAAGGTTCATAGTGTCCCTATGAAACACCGAGAGATGGAACACCGGGTAGGGGAAGGTGAGCCACAGCCCAAGACACAAAAGACACCTTTAGCATACCCCGTACCGTGTTATGGGGTATGCTAACGGTAACGGTCATAGAGTTTCTTACTATTAACTAGAGGGAAAGCTGGTGGTGCTGCACCTTAGCCACCATGGACGCTCAAAGCATTATGGGCCGGTGAGCTACTCAGTGTGGGACAGTCGGATTTTTTCGGGAACACAGAGTGGCGTTACTGAGATGTATCATTCCGTCCACAGGGCGCCTCGTGCGCAGACGACTTTGGCGCGAACGTAGTGCAGCACACGACGCCAATAAACGATTCCTGTTTTCCGAAAGGCCGTTAAAAAAACTTCTTAAAGTGTGCAAGCAACAATTTTTTAAAAGCATATTTCTTTATAAAAGTGCGTTTGTTAAGCACGAAATATTGGTTTTTGTGGTGTGCAATACTTGGACAATAGGAGAGCAAGCAATCTCTTATTTTGGGCAAACTATGAAGTTACATACTTTTCTGCTCATTTGTTGCAATTTATGTACATGATATTAAATGTTAGGGCATTCTTGATCATTAAGCAACATTTATTTTTGCATTTTTTTTTGGCCAACATTTGTGGTTCTGCAGTTGGTAGCTCTCCGTCCCATGATGCTTAGAGTGTCCATGGTGGCTAAGGTGGTCTCGAGGAAGCTCCATGCAAACTCCCAAAGACAGTGTGCCAGCTTTCCCTCTAGGTAATATATTCTAGGCACAATAGTAAGGAACGGTAGCACAGTACACAATATGCTAAAGGTGTCTACTGTCTCTCACTTCGCTTTATTTCTGATTTAGCCGGTCTTGGTCTGAAATCAGCATGACTTTGAAAACAGAGTCCCGAACAGAAACCAAAGCAAAAACCAAAGTCCTAGCACACCTGATTAGCATTTGGCCTAACCACACTAAATCGTCGGCATTTTTTAATGATGTCCCCCAGTGACGTACGATAATGAGGGAGCCTATAGACAAATCTTTTGAGAAATACGTACATGCATACTGAACCGTAGGAAACAGGTTCATGACTGCAAAAAAAAGCATGCAGCAGATGACAAAAGAAAGTTTTCTATTAGTCGACAACACGCAGCACAACGGGAGTCTCCCCAGAGTGTGTTGTAAGCTTGAGCATTAAAATTTCTTAAGTGTGTGTTATTAAGGAAGCACATCTGTTTAAGCTTTGAAACTGTCACGGGCTGAATTGATAATTGGCCAGTATATACTGATAAAGGACAAACCATTAGTATACTCCCAGTCAACTTTTTGTGGCTGCGCAGTGAAGGCTAGGCAGGAAATGGAAGGAGACGGGTCCTTGTTCCAGTGCCGTGGGCAGTGGTTTGTTCATTGTTCAGGCTAAGGGTCTCTAGGGCTGAGGCAGCCCAATCCCTATGACACAGAGACAATGGACCGTATCCTTCCCTTTCCTGGCTAGCCATAGAAGCTTGACTGGGTGTATCAAATATGGTGCAAATAGACACAGCTTCAAAGGACGTTTTGAACTTTTGCTAACACTCCATTGGTCTATATCTATATACTATTATTGCCGCACTGCCTTGACAATGTGCGAATGTCGCAGCTTTAATAAGTATTTTTGTTTAAGGGCAATTTAGATGTGTCTCCTGTATGCAGAGCAACTTTAGTTGTAATTCGGAGATTAGTTCCGTTTAAATCATCAAAGTTGCAGCCCTCTGGCATTGCTTTGTACTATTTGTGTAGCCATTAACTGCATGGTACATATATACTCTGCATACAAGAGAGAACTTCCAACCTAAGGTGGTTTCTTACTATTAGTTTTCTTTGGCTTTTCTTTTTTGGTGTGCTCAAGAGAGCCACACTGCCCTTCATCGGTTCAACAACAGCGATTGATCGCCTCGTCAGAAATGCTGGAAGCGCATGCAGGTGGCGCCAGAATACGCTTCTTTGTAGAGGCAGGCGGACATCCAGGTACTCTACTTCTGTGGCCTCCCTTCTCAAGAAGAGGCCTTACACCTCTCCGAAACGGGAGTCTGAGGGTCCTTCTCAGCTGACTGCAGAGTAGCGCTGGCAGCTTTTGCTGAGAGAGCCGATGGCCCAGCCATAGACCCAATATGGATGGTCTTGGTAGGGGCCGTAAACCGATGTGGCACCGCCAGGGGTAGGAAACAACTTCCATATATGCCATTGTCCAGCAAATACAGACATCAGCGCCAATTCCTCCCATAGCGGCTGGAGAGAAGCCAACTAGAGCATCGCATTGTCGTCGTGACAACGGTTTCCAGGAGAAAAAAACTTCATCCCCAATGTCGGATTCGAATCACCGCTGTCGAAAAAATATCCGCTTTGTATCCCGATTGCTCGGGCCACACGGCCATGGCCGCAGCTTTATCGCACTACGTGCGTGGGCAGAAATCATTCATTTTTAAATATCAGTTCACCTCCAATCGCCAAGCGCGCTCAACTCAAGTAGTTTAAACCGAAACTAGCCAGAGTTTCCTACCCTGATGCGGCTCCCTTAGTCGCCATTTCAGAGTACGATTTCTTTTGTGGACTAACTACAACCATGCTCTTGCTTAACAAAAGGAAATGTTTTCTTTGACCCTAAGACCTAGCATTTCCTTTTCATTCTCCCAGAGAGGACGCACGCACAAGTACTCCACATGTTACCTTCACAGCTTGCACAGCATAGGTTCAATTGAGCTGCAGATGCGAGCAGGATGAATTTCTGCACAACAAGCACGTGTAAACCAGCTCTGAGGGCTGTGGTCAAACACCTGGTACTTAAAATAACGGTGGGGTCTTTGTTGGGCTTGTTGCTAAAGGGGACCATGAGAACATCTCTCCTATGAATTTGATGAATCTGTAATATTTGGCACTGTGTTGGCAATGAAGAGGACTGACATGCAGCAACTTCAGAGTCAACAATCGTGGGCATTTCTTGCTTCCCATTCGGAGTCGCTTGAAGAAAGCACACCGCAGGGTTTCGACTCTGCTCCGGGAATTCTTCTGCAGCAGGCTTTCTGACTTTTCTGTGCTTACAACACTATTATGAGACCTCCACCAGAAAGCCATGCCTTATTGCATGTGGCATGTAAAATAAATATTTTTCATATCAATTTTCAAGCTTTCTGTGATATTTGCAAAGGGACATCATAAGCATTCATTCTCTTTTGATGTTGCATCTGTGTCCTCCAAAAGTATGGCTCTGGCACATTTTACAGCGACCGCTGTTAGGCACCTGTCCCTGGCTTGCGCGACCACCATTGGCATCGCCGTTGCCGTCCTCGGCGCAATTGGTGGGTGCGTTAATGACATAAACCCACCAGTCATTAACACACTCACCTTATATCACAGCCAACTTGGGTCGCATAATCCTATTGGGATCTGTTTGGAACAGCCGCCTGCCAGTGCAGGGGTGCATCACTTGATCACTGCACCAGTGCGATATGTGGTCATTGTATCTTTTCTACCTCAAAATATCCCCAAAACTAAATGCCTACAGAGCAATTGCTGAATCTTGCGTTACATAGTCATAACTGTCCTGTGAGTTTTTTACTATGTTAGTGCTCTGACAACATGAGGGTCTACCACAGAGGATGTGCATTTAAATTTTGAGGCATTAACTGCGACAGAAATGGAGAGTTATACATTCATGGCTGGGCAATTCTGTTTGCTGTGACATTCAGGTTTACCCAATGCTGTTCAGAAATGCTGTGTGGCCCACAAGAATAGCCTCAATTAAAATAACAATAAACATCCTACTTTAAAATTTGCATGCAAACAAGACGTTCCACGATTAGGTGATTAGGCTATATAGAGGATATGATCCCAACGGAGAGAAGGTGCAGTAAAGGTTTTGTTAAAACTCTGAGCCCGAATAACCTTTCCTCCAAATGATGGTGTCGATTGTGCATATTTAAAAGGAAATGATGATATTTATATTGTAGCAAGAATTTTGCTAAGACCTTGATTACCCCACAAAAAACAAACATCGAGTATACCACGGTAACCCCAACAAAAATGCTGCAAGTTACTGGGAACGTTATGTAACACATCAAAAACCTTTAACAAGCCAGTCAGGAGATGTCAACTGTGAGAACAAAGTTATGCTGGTAACTCAAAAAACAAGCAATGCAAGTCACTGGAAATACTCAACATGTGGTATGTCAAACACTTTAACACTGAAAAACTATGTTCGCTCAACGGCCGTAAAAGAGATCCGTTAAGGTGCTCGAAGCCAAATTGCTCTGTCATTCTGTGTCCAAGTGGCCAGACTCCAAACTCTTGCGGAGATCCATCAATTGCCGGGCCTTCTGCTGTTCCTCGAGCAGGCGCAATCGCAGTTCTTCGCCTTCCAGCTTGGAGTGTTTTGCCAGCACCATAAGAGTGCCGGCGAGTTCGATCTCGGCCCGCTCCAGCTTTCGCATGATGTCATCTTCGTATAGCGGACCCTGGAAGTTTTCAACAGAAGATTATGCACTCTCTCGAGTGGTCAAAAAGCGACGGTGAAGATTCGACCGTTTTCCTTGCAGGAGCAGTGTGCCACTCTCGAGCTTCAGAGATATACAAGAGCAGCAACTCGTGCTGGCATGTATGATACGCTGTCTTTGTATGCTTTACTGTGATAGTCGTGGTGTCAATGCTTACTGTACCACCAACGCAAATTTACTTACGGCTTTGACAGACAGCACGGCACATTGAAATACAGGTTCATTAATCGGAAAGCCTAACATCATTAATCACCCCTTATATGCTTTCAACATGTCCCAATATTTCAATAAGGAAAAATGTACCGCTATTCGACACTTAGTTTCAACACTGGTGACATTATAATCATGCGACAGGAGACCCCTACTTTTATGGCTGCAAGACTTTCATTTGAGCTAGTTGGTTGTAGCTTGACATGGTTTACGCAAAAAGCGTACAGGCGCTAAAAGACGTCATCGTCTTTTAGCGCCTGTACGCTTTTTGCGTAAACCATGTCAATTTATGGCTGCATTTGTTCGTTGAAGGAGGATTTGAAAAGATGGCTTTCTTGTGGTCAGCGCGGTGTACACAGTCTGATAACAATGTCATTTTTTTTCATAGAAAAGGCATTTAATGAAGCATTTTCTCTCATCAGCATTAAGAAAGAAGCTCCAGTCAGTGCTGGTATTTCCAACAGATGGAGTCACTGCGTTCACACAGCAATCATATTCTGGCCATATACCGTTGAGACAGGCCTAATGAAGTAGTAGCAGAATAACTTTATTCATAGGAAGAGTGATGAAGAGAATCACGGGATATTTGGATTATAAAGTTTATAATGGGCTCTCTTCCAGTCTGGACGTCAGGTGGCTACACAGTATACCCTAGCAGTCGAAATGGGCATCGACTCAAATAAAGCATTTCCTCCTAGGAAGAAAAGAGCTCGAAATAAGTCATATCCTACGTATGTAGGGGAAGAAAATTTGACGTTTTGTCAAACTCGGCGATAAGTATTTTAAAAATTTAGACACCCGTATGACCATACTAGAGAATCAAATGCTTAGCATGAAGAGTCACATACTAAGCATGAAAAACGCAATGGGCCTAATGAACACAATTCATTATTAGTAATATGGCATTCGGATGCTCAGCCCGAGCACGCGGGATCAATTCTGGCCATGTTTCGATGGAGGTGCGAAATGCAAGTGACATCCATGTGCTGTGTGATGCCAGTGCATGTTAAAGATCCCCATGTGGTTGAAATCATTCCGGAGCCCTCCACTATGGTGCACCTTTCCCTTTTTCTTCTCCCTCTTCCTCATTCGTCCCTTCCCTGACGCCGCAGTGGACCGTGACCTGAGGGAGAGTATTGCTTGTTGCTGAGTTGTTGTTGGGGGTTTGGGGGTGAACGTTGTTTTGCTGTAGCAGCTCGCTTCACATTTCCCTGCGTTGCGATGGTTGCATACCTCACCGGCAGTGAACTGCCACCTTCAGCCATGCTTTTCTGCCTCGCCTGATAATGTAGACACGAGCGATTCAACTCGGACGATGAAGGCTCCATAGTCCCGCAACCTCACTCTCCGAAAGCTGAAGGCCAACTGATGGCGGGGACTTTCCCTTTTGTGCACTCTATAGCCGCATTAAAATGAATAGGACAGTGGACAGACATGACAATAACTGAATTACTGTAATGTATTTACATTAATTTAATTGCTTTTCTTGGTAATTTGTGAAGTGATTAATTACTCTTCTGTTCAGGTAATTTAGTAATGTAATGAATTACAGATGGGAAGCAATTTGGGGGAAAGTAATCTATTGCTGTGGAAATTAATTTTGTTAAGAATGTGCCACTGCTCTTTGTGTCAGCAATGATTTCTCATTTGTTGGGTTGCGCACCTCGAAAGCAGGAGCAAAGCGCAAAAAGCATGGGCCAGCAAGCCAGCGAAGTTGAAAACGTGGCTGAGAGGCGATATGAGTACGCGGCCTTTTTACCATCACCTTCAAACCGTGAAAATCTATGCAGCTACTTGCACTTCATACGAACCTAGATATGCAATTTTACGATAATCTAGTTGTGCCCAAGGATGAAAAAAATTTTCATCATGCACAAGACAGGGTTGCCCTTAAACACATCAGTAGAAGGGCAGCAGCATGGCAAAGCATCCTATTAACCTTGTCTTCAAAGCAGGGCAAAAATTTTGATGCTCATTTTGAAGCTCAGCTGCTCCTGAAATTCAATTCAGCAAACTGAGAAATCTGAAATGAATGTACTAGCTGTGCCCACTGTACTTTTTGTATCTATGAAAAGGAAAAACAAATTTAAAAGTAATTGCAAATACTTTCTAAAAGTAATTGCAATGTAATGTAATAACTATTTCTAAGCAATAATTAGTAATGTCAGTTAATGACATTTTGCAATTTTTCATGAAAGTAATTTTTCCATGTATGACAGTGGCGCACTGTATTTCCTAGCGTATCTCGTGGAGGCAGTTCACGCGTATCACATTAAGTCAGGTGGGACGTGGGATCTCGTCCAGTGCATGCGGCAGAGGGGGCCAGCTGCTAATGCCTCGAGTGTGATCTGCTTAACGTAATCTGAGTGAGATGGCGACCCCCAGGGAGGAAGAGAGGTGACCCGAAACCACGGTGACCCAAACCTGTTTACTTTCATCGCAAAAGTCGACTTGCCCCTTCTAGGAGGGGGAGAGTCACAGTTTGCAGTGCGAGGAGCAATGTTTCTCTCTTGCCTGGGCAGCGGCGGTGGCACTCCTCCCTTCTAGGAGGGGTGATGACGTCACTCGCGTGCCGCGTTTCTGCCACGCCTGCTTGCCAAGCTACAGCGCAGTTTTCGCACAACAAGCCAAGCGATGCTTTTGCATTAACAAAGCAAATTGACGCAGCACCTACCTTAAATGCTTTCTTAGTAACTTTCCTTCAGAAATTTGGATGGTGCGGAAATCTAAAAGCTAGCACCTGTGCTACTCTGCTCATGTGGAGAGCATATATACTGGGAGCTTAAGGGAAGCCCACCAATAATTTTAAAGATAGCACTTTTGAGGTATAAAGCCTGGCTTTTGAGCCTCGGCAACGCCAGTGTTGGCGCGGACATCAGAACACTGACGAATAATGTTAACTAGTAAGCTAGTTAACTAATTTCTAACGGTTAATTTTTAACTATTACAATTTGACTCTTGACTGCAATGCGAGACTTGTAGCTAGCCTTTAGTAATAGCCATAGGATATTTTAGAATTTCAAAAACGCGATTGCCTTCGGAGCTGTGGCTCAAAACATTTTCGCTATATTGCGCTTCTTACGAAAAGTGAACATTTTTTGAGCATGCCATGGTGGAAGGAAAGACATGGAGCATGCACAGCGATGCCCAATAGTACACGACACTTTGTGGTGCATGCGCCACATGACCTTGTCCCACCCGTGATGCGGTGCTCGCCGCTGCTCCAGCCCAGAAGGGGAAGAAAGGTCATGTGACACGTGCGCAACCATGCACATGAGCAGTTGGGCCTTGCGGAACCGGATTGTGCCTGCTGTGTAATTAACTACACTGTACCTGCAGTGTTCACGCGCATGCGTGCTCAACCAGTGTGTTGAGCGATGTTTGTTCGACCTCCAGAGAGGCCGCCACATCTCGTGAACAAGGCAGATGATACAAATATGCAGGACATGGACACGAATCAAAGCGTGAAAACCGTTTGCGGGTATGATGTCAAACTATTCATACATTGTCATCATCTCCGAGGTTGGCAGATATCTGCTCGGACACTTCGTAGGCTCTCGCCAGGACGTCACAGGGTATCTGCGATACTTCCGCCAGCTTAAGTCCTGCAAACAATGTTGTATTAAGATAAAATTAGGAAAGAAAGCCAAACTTTATTCCAAATCAAACGCTTATAATAGAGCTCTGTTCATAGAGCAATGACATTCTAGAGGTTGCGGCAGTTTATATATAGAGATGAAATGAAGTGACATGAGCTGTTCAGGACCGCACTGCCGACATTTCTGAGAAGACCTGAATATTTTTGGTGCCATTCTTGCCTTTGCTATAGACACCAGCTGCTCAGCAGTATCGTGATGTTACAGGCATGCACGCAGTTGGCGCCGGGCCTTGAGACATGGAGCAAGAACACAAAGATGAGAAAACTCGGCTGTCTTCTCGGCCTGCTGGCATCATGGGCATTCGGAGCTGGTAGCATTTGGCGGCACTTCTGAAATCTCATCTATCATGATAGCATCCAGTCATCAGGTCTGAACACAAACGATGTTGACCGATGTCAATGACGCAGAGGCAGCTTCGCCAAAAAGAGCCAAGACAAAGGAGTTTGGTGCGAATGCTGACCTATTTTTGCAAGCATTCCCTTCCGTGAAAGCCGAACAACAGGGCGAGGAAAACCTTAACCCAGCCAGTGCCGGGGATCAACGCCTGCATCGCTAGCAAGTCTGAACGCAAACGACACCTGATCTAATTGTGTCTCCCCCCGAGCACCCATTTCAGTGGCCCCTTGAGTTCGATACATCCGGGTTCCACTGTGTCTGCATCTCCTTGCTTTTGCCATACGGCAAGCGTATTTTGAAGAACTTGCCAATAGAGGTGGGCAGATGTCCTCATTTCCCCCTTTTCCCTCACTTTCAATTTGTCAGCCCTCCCCAGCCTCACTCTCATATTCAGCAAGTTTAACATTCGACTTTTCCTGATTTTTGACATGTGCTGATAATACTGAGCAATAATCGTACGCGCCCTCAACATGCTACTGGATGACGAAATTAAAGAGCTGGCGACAAAGAGGTGCACGACACAAGCGCTGTCTTGCAACTAAAATTTTATTCAGAAGGAAAACACATAAATAAAATTATGATTTAAAGGGTGTTTCATCTAAAATTGTTTCTAAAAATGGGCTTTTTGAGCTAGAAGAACGCTCTTCAGCACTGAATTGTCAGCGGTGGTGTGCATCAGAATATAGTCAAGACGTGTTTGATCAAGGCTGGTAATGTTAGTTAAAGAAACAGTCACCAAACTTTTACTTGTGTATTTTCTTCTTTCAAATGATGCATTAGATGTCATTAAACACAGGTCACCCCATGGTCATCTATGAATGCTAAATAATTTATAATTCAATTTCTTCTTGTGCCTGTTTCAGTTCTGCCTTCATCAGTCGAACGATGGCTGTAAGGATTAATTGGTGTTTAGGACATGTGAGCCATGAAAAAATAAAAAAAATACCTAATTGCTGATATGTTGTTTTTGTCATTCTAAATCTTGAAGCAAGCTGGCTTAAATGCTGTAGTTAAATAGAACTACGTATCAGCGTTTATATTTCAATTTTTTAGTGCCTCACGCAACCTAAACATCAACTACACGTCGCAGCCATCGTTCAGTTGATGAAACCGAAACAGCATGAGAGAATACATTCAGTTATTTAGTGATCGTAGGTGAATACCTAATATTCTAATCCCTAATACATATCGCTTGAAACAAGAAAACATTTAACTAATATTACGTGTCTATAGTGCTTTAACTTTTTTACTTTCACAGTTAGGCTTCTCATTTATTGGGAGGTTTGTAGCCTGCCATAAGCAATATCCATATCAGTATTTAGATTTTCGGAAGTGTCATTCTCGTCGCTGCTGCAGCGCAAGTAATTTTGGTGTTGTAGAAGGACCAAACCGAAACTGTGCAGCCGGAGACAGCATTACCCCATTTAGGAGGCTCTGGCTAACCGCGCCTTCAGGTGTTGCACAGCGGCATACCTGTCACATGTTCTCTTCCCATTCAGGAAGTTTTCCTTCCTCCTTGCCGCTCATCTTAGAGGGAGCGTGACATCACACGCTCAGCCTCCACAAGCCATCCGCTTCTGACGCCGCTGCCTCCTCTCACCGAGGGCCCTTTCGTGCAGTGAATCTTGGGAATTTGGTTCTTCATAGTTACCAGACTGCAAGCCATAGCTTGATTCTTGGCGTTTTTTAGTGAATGTGCATGCACCGGCGCAGCTCCTGTCCAGTGGAATCCGCATCAAAGTCCCATAAGCTGCGTCCGACGTGAGTTTTAATTTTCAAGTGCCAGCATTACGCTGCGCAGAGAGCAAAAGCGAAACTTGACTAGCTACCGCTGCCTTGTCATGTGAGGGCCTCTTTCCCATGATGCTTTCCTCTGTATTTTTTATGACTATGCTTCAAGAATGTCACGTGACGTTCCCTCCTAGATTCTTTTTTTTTTCATGCACCGCTCCTACATTGGCGAAGCACCCGATACCCATGCCGCCGTGCGACACCCGCTGTGTCGTTTCCTGAAAGCCATTTTTTCTTCCTTACAATCTGCGAACCCGATGCGGAGGCCAGACGTCATCAGCCGAACCAGGGTGTCAAAAACCTATAGAGTTCAAAGTAACACGAGAATCTACCTTTCATTTCTGTGAAGCTGTAACTTCGAAACTTCGCCATTATGTCAGCAATATGCCCTAAGAAACAAGTATTATGAGAAATATTAGCTGCAACCGGTGACTATATTCAGGAACATAAAGAAGAGACTGCGCATTTAGGCTCTGTAGCTTTAACTGCATTGTGAAGAAAAGTTGTTACCGAGTATAGTTCCAGAATTCGAGCCTCATCTCAGCAGCTCTGCCCTCATTCTCACTAATTATTTTGTGCCAGTTATACCTCACCTAGTAAGGTCGTCATGAAGTGAGGATGAAGATGCCCTCATGAGGGTGCCCGTCTGTCCGCCATGCATTAATATATCCTCTGATGCACAACTTCCTCGTACAATGGCCGAGGCATGCACCCCCCCTCACTCCTCTTTTCCAGTGAACATTCCAAGGTCAGCAGAAAACATGACTACAAATGGTGCATTCAGATTGGACAGAAGGTGTACATGTGACCACGGATGCGTGACATCATCGAGTTTTCGGTTACAGCAAACATAATCCCACTATGACGATGCCATAAACCTTGGAAAACTTTCCCGAGAAACATCTCCAGAAACATGTGCACTGATGACGTAGGTCGGGAGAAGTCTATTGTTGGTATTTTCAGCGCTCGACCTGCCGGCTGTTTCTCTGTCCTCCACAGCCTGTGCTGCCTCATTCCTCTATATGTACGACCAACATGCACAAACTGAAATTATAGTTCTTCGCGGCAATCGCCATCACTTCATCTCAGATCAGGACACAAGTAGGATGTTTACACAGATCTCAGAAGGGAAGAGGAAACGGACCATAGTTTCGCTCCATGCACGTCCCCCTGGCCAGCCTGTGCGTGTAGCGCAGCCTGGTGGCGCTGCTCGCGGTGCCGTCGTCGTCGCTGCTGCCCTCCGTCTCCACCTCCATGTGGTAGCTGCACCATGTGGGGATGGTCTATGAGCACATTTGTCTCGGCTCTGTGGGGAAACGAGCTGTAACTCTTCTATCTCCACAATTTCGAAAACTTTTTCTCCCTCCATCACGGCTGCTACCAACTGCGGTGAGGCTACGGCTTTCATTGACCAACCGCAGTGGCTCAGTGGTTAGGGTGCTCAGCTACTGAGCCGGACTAGCCGGGTTCGAACCCAACTGTGGAAGCCAAGGTTCGCTGGAGGCGAAATGCAAAAGGCACCAGTATGCTATGCGATGTCAGTACCCGTTAAAGGTCCCCCAGGTGATCGAAATTATTCCAGAGCCCTCTACTATAGCACCTCTTTTTCCTTCTTTCACTCCCACCTTCTTCCCTTCCCGCATGGCACAGTTGAGGTGTCCATCGAGAAGTGACAGAATTACCGCACCTTTAATTTCTTTATAACCAATCATTTTTTTCCCCTCAGTAGTGCCTGTGAGAGTGACACCTCTAGTTTACCATGGCCGCGTCCATATGCGATATGCTCCCGCCGCCATTTTGACGGGTCCCGCAGGCGGAGGAGCGGGGCAGTGATGCCATGCAGTGGATACTTTATGACATCATAAACAAGAACGAAAAATGACTCTGAGAAACGAAGAGAAGCTTGCTTAATTAATTTACACATCGTTTGTGAGCAGTGATACTGCAAATGGTCGATGTAACTTGGCCAATAGGTTCTCAGCGATTTAATCTTACCCACTGAATGCAACTGGCGACGCTTAAAAGGTGGTTCAGGGCTCCTTTGAAATAATTATATTTCGGAGAGTTGCCTTATTGCAATGATTGGACAAGGCATTATAACAAAATTAACTTTTACAAAAATACACTCTTTCGCAAAACATCCAATTGAAATTTTTTCCCTCATGACTCACAGCACCCTTTCTCCAGAGTGATAAGCACTTACATATGTAGCTTCTGCATTGCAAATTGGTTCTTTATACATGGCTGTTCTTTAATGCATTGTCGTACTTATATATGTTGGCACCATGATGTTTGTTGCCGCTATGCATTATCAATGCATGTATATGGTACAGCATATGGTTACAGTATATGGTACAGGGTGTGGCCACCGTCGACGTTACCAGCAGCAGCAGTTTCCACTGCACACGCAGACAGGGCAATCCTCCAGCCACTGCCGCACATGCGGGGAGGCTGCTTTCACGAACCTTCGGGAATTGCAAAAACTGAGTGGGTTTAATAACGACTGATCATTTCTGTCAGTGTGCAGAGTGACTGACGAACACTGCTGCTTCGAAGGACCTGTGCCACATGATGCGAAAAGTGAAATTACATAAGGGCCTGCATTACATGTGCTTGTATTGAGAGCAGTATCACATGTAACTTGTGGGGTTGTAATTAGAGGGATAAATTCAACACCGCCTTGCTGCGAGGGGGAACAAAGAATTGACACTACGAGTGACAAAAACACGGCATTTATTGCTGCAACAATAATAACACCAGCTAGCAACAAAAGAATTGGATGGGACACTTAAGGGTATGACGTGATAGCTTAATAGGTCAATTTCCTTATATGAAGAATTAGCCAATCTCTACATTCGTAGATTCGTGGGAGCCCTCATACCACTCCTGACACAGTGGTGCAGCAGTTAAGTGATGCGCCACTGCCCTGCGATGACAGGTGCTGCCACCGGTGGGCTTTGTGTGACCCAGGTTGCTTTTCCTGAGCAACCATGTCATTAATTTAACTGCCACCTGACACGGTGGGCAGTTTGCTCACAATTCGGTGGGCAGGTTGTGGATAATTCTGCAAGGTCACATGACCTATGTGGCACGCCTGCCTCCTAGGTTTCTTCACTGGTGATTTTTTGTTGATTTTTCACTGACTGCCAACAACACCGACAACGATGCCGGATTTTCTTCGACACAGGCTCTCTAACGCTATCACGTTAATACGCAAAAGAATCGAGGTCATCTGGCTCACCAGCAAAGTTACGAGCGAACATTCACCCATGCTTGCTGGTGGAGAGCAGAGCGTTGCGCCGAAACATCCGTGCGTAACGAGTTCCTGAGCCGAAGAGGAAGAGTTATCCCCTGTGCGCACGCGCAGCAACCCTACCGTCCGTGGTGCTTGTGGCACTGCAACGCCGGCTCCCTTCCTTGTCAGTTAAGGTAATCAGAAACTAGGGAAGACTCATCGCAGGAAAGCAAACCAAAGGGAATGGGGCGGGGCGAGTCCCCACAAACATTGTACAAACATCTATAGAGTGGAGAACTCCTTACTTACCTGAAGAACCTGAAAGAATAGAATAGTGGGGATTTCTGTCTATTTCATGCATAAATCCAGTTTGGAATGAACCTGCCATCAGTGCATGACACAAGTATTGCTGTTTGGTTGCGTCATGTTCCAGAGAGTGCCATAAGAAATGAAAAATTATCACCATAGTGCAACAGTTCCTCATTCTCATGAAGAATGCATGCATATGTAATTCTTTTATGCAGATCATGTCTAAGCGTTTGAGAGTTTCAATTAGCATAGCAGAGATGCACTATATCCTGGCTGTATACAGGGCCAGCCGGGTGCCTATACCGTACATGCGCAGTGGCAGTGCATGCCTAGGCCAACTGGTCTCTTGAGCCATCTACAGCAGCAATGAGTTGCTGTCTGGTTGTGCTCAAATCTATGTTAATAATTCGTGGTGAATCCCGGTTTCATCTGAGCAACCACACTACTAACTAGCTTAGGGCATTGGGTGTTATGCTGCAGAGGGCTAAAGAGACGATCCTGTACTTGCTTTATGACTTGTGGGTACATGGATTCCAGCTGTGTCATCATGTCAAAATGGGTGGCGACGATCACGAATGCCTGGAAGATGCAGAAAAAAAGATTTAAAAAAAAGGCTTCCTTTCGACTGCACACGTTTGTTACAGCACTTCTGTAATCACAGACACTACTGTAACACCAAACTGCGTGAGAGATCGAGAATACTGTACAAGCCTCTCTTAGCTCCTCCAAGCCTGCTGAAAACCAGAGCTGGAGTTTTCCTCACCCTTATCTAACAGCGATGAGCATGTCTCCGTTTGTTCCGATTTCAAGCTAATTACAATGAACAAAGAATAAGCAGTGCTTCTGGCCACAGATAAGATACTTACATTTCTCCCTGCATTGGCTCAAACATTGACTCGTTTGTTTTTTGTGCATATATGGTTTGCTAGGCCAACCACAGAATGTAAGCACATGCTATAATTGATGGTGTGCATGACATGTTGGCGTGTCAAATAAAAATAATGTAAAAATCATAGACATATGCAGATGCAGCGATGTCGCATGTGTCTTGTCAATTGTGGTACATCACTTCAAAGTTGACAATGTAAGATAAAACACAGGTGTACTCTAGAACCCCGCTGTTACCCTATCTACATGACTGTAAGTTGACCTATTTTTCCAAATTTGAAAATCCGAAGTGGAGGGTCGACTTAAAATTGAAGCCAAAGCATCGCACTATAAATAAAGGTGAGACAAACGAGATATAAGGCAATCTACAGCGTGGTTGCAATTTTGCTGCGCGGCTAGCACCAGCCCACTTCCCACACGAGGCCGCAGATTGCGGCTACTGATAAGCGGCGGTGGCCGATAACGCATTCGCGTTCTACTCTTAATAGGTGAGTCCAGGTTTCTTTTTTTGCTCTCAACCGCTCACTCGGCGCTCTAGGGAGCGTCGATAGTTGATGGAAGGGACGCTGTTCCAGTCACAGCGGTACCCTCATTCGGAACCGTAGCGGCGCCAGGGAGTGTCGGTAGCTGACGGAAGAGCCGACGCCGCTTGCGCGTACTCTGGCTCTGGCGCATTTACTACTGCTGGCCACATTTCACAAGTTTTTAATGTAGTATAGTGCTTTGTCATTCGTCATTTGTGCTATGGGTCCATCAAGTGGCCGGCGCTCGTTCCCGGCTATGTTCAAGATGGCTGTCATTCTTTACGCCGAAGAAACGAACTGCGCACTGGGCCGCAAGTTTGACGTTCGCAATGGGTGATACAGGTGTGGCAGCTGCAGCGAGGCAAAATTTTCAGCTGTTCCTCGCAACGTCGTGATGTGGCTGTTTGTGAAGTGCGTGATTTCGCTGCAGGACAATGTTAGAACGACGAGCTGTGGGACTGCAGCAGCGATCACGATGGCAGCGCTAGTAAGGACGAGTAGTCCAGTGACTAATACATTTTCATTTTGGAATGTGCTCACGGGCGCGCCCGCGCGCGGCAGTCAATAGCGGCTGGCGATAAGCGGAGGCCACAGCTGGATAGTGCTATCGTGTTCTATTATTAAAGGCCAAGTGTAAGCGACCAACAAACTTTTTTTTTTCAGAAATGCGATGTGGGGGGTCGACTTCCATTCAGTCAACTTACAATCGCGTAAATACGGTACATTCCTGTGTGCTGCATTTTCCCGGCTGCTACGTTTTCATGCGTCTTGTACCATTTTAGCTCCCAGGGAATCCCACGCAAAGGAACTTCAAACTGTGGTGTTCCCACATAGCACGGTACGAATTCCACCTTGCGTGTTCTACGCTGTATCGGTATTTTGAGAGCTTATGTTTAGCAGGCACATAATTGAGAAGGCATGCAGGCTACAGCGAGAGTCCACACTACATTGAAGCTTGACCGCCACCACCTTCAGCAGCTTTCGGCGCGCTGCGCCCATGTCAACGCCATGCATGGAGGAAGGGAAAAGAACTCAAGAGAGGCGGCTATGTCACATTTTTTGAAGCCGGCTCTCCCCTGCTTCCCACCGCTTGGTTATCGTCTCAGCGTGCTTGCGCATGCGCAGCAGGCATTGCAGCAGAGAACGCCACTGTGCCTAGCGTTACTATTGGCTACGCCACCGGTTAAAGACTCCCAGTAGTCCTTGCGAAAATGTGTGACTTCCGGCACACTTTTTCGCATGCCACTTGGATGGCGAGGGCCTCTCCTGAGCCTTCCTTCCTCAACGATGCCACACAAGCTTACGGCCAGCAGAATTTCTGTTGTGGCCATTGGTGCAGTTCTACCGCCTCTCAAGCGAGTGGGAATGACTAAGGGCACAAAAATGAAACTATGCCGCGAGACACGTACTGTCCGCTGGCAGCGCTGTACGTGCGTACGAGATGTGGCTGCACAGGTTGAGTCCGAAGGTTTTTTCCGTTATCCATTTTTTTCTTGTCCGCAGCATTAAGCACGCAATTTCTAGATTCTAACTGTGCGCAGGCTTAAAGTGGCTGCTGCTAAAACAGTGCAGAAGTGTCTTCATTCGCGCTCTCCTAGCATGCTCAGATGGACGGAGGGTGATCGCAGGGCATTTCGGAAGTTCTGCACGTGTAGAACGATCACGAGAGCCACGAAGCCTTACAAATTCCGAAGAAGTATGTTGATCTTATAATAAATAATACCTGCCACAGTGGCGTCACTTCCATTAAAAACATCAATATGTTGCCAACACAACGGAATCGTATGTCCCTGTGAACTTTTTCATGCATTGTATTTGGCGACTACATTTCCCGAATGACAGTTCTTATTTCGTGCTCCTGCGAAAAATGCAATAACGCGTTTTTGCTGCAATGTAAGCGGTCTATTGAAAAAACAATGAAAAGGAAGGACTAAAGAAAAAAAAAAAGATGAGTGCCAGCTACAGAAAGTGCTGTATATTCCTCACACACCTGATCTGTAGCCGGCGGAAATATAAGGGATAGTGTAGTGGATAGGAAAGATGAAACAGAGATGACAGGAAGGCAAGAAAGTATAACGGAAAGGGGTACATGTTGAAAGCTAAGTACAAAGACCACATTCACATGAGACAAATGAACTATCATTGGCATATTCAGAAGTGAAAAACAATGAGTTAGAAAACAAATTATCAGATTATGCAAGCATACAAAATGAAGACATACAGGTACATATTTGTTTACATGTTTGAATTAGGGTGCGGGTGAAGAGCCCCCTTGTTGAATGAACTTACGTCAGAATTAATGAGCTTCTCAGTTATTGCAATGCTCATTGCTGAACCTTCCTCTTCGCTGGTACCTAACGGGAAAAAGAACAGATGCGTGTTAATTCTGTTAACTACTGCACAGCACAAAGTGACTACAGAAAATCCTTGTTTCAGAATTTGACAATCCGCTTTGATGTTTTTCAATGTGAAGAACTTATGGTGCCACCTTTAATACCTTTTTGATGTGGTTTCAAAAGAATACAAAATTACCAAGGTGGACCAAGAAGATTAGGAGTAGACAAAGAAGACAGCCAGACAGGACACATGCGAAGCAAGCCTTAATTGTAAGGGAGTTCAATTCATCTCATGTGTTAAGGGGTTTTAAAACAAATCCACATGATACACACTCACGGGACTATAAGCTTGTGATACTTTTGTAACTGTTTGAATTTAGGTTTTTGCAAGTTTTTCCCGCAGCCAGTCTCTCTCAGCAATATATCAAAGGCAATCATTTCCTAGCGCGACTGCTCTCTTGATATATGCCATGTGCTCATTGACCTCTCTCAGCGGTCCCCTCTGCTCCTTTGTAAATCGATAGGCATAATGCTGCAAGGGGGAGGGATGGGGGAGGCAAGACGTAGTTGTGACGTTTGCCCTCACTGCTATCAAATTCAAACCTGGTCTTTTCTTTTACTTTGTCAAGGTAGGTCCTATTCAAAACGATTACTCAATACCCTTCCTCAGAACAGTAACAAAAATGTTTCTCTACATTTTCCTTGATTTCAGAGGCTGCTGGCTTGTTTTGTACAAATCCTAATGTGCCCCTCATCTCTCTCATTCTTATCTACCACACAAACACACACATGCACGCATGCACCACATACGCACATGCGGTGCCAGTAGCACAAATCCTGTCCAGGAAAAAACCTGCCACATACCCTTTTTTCCACGAGTCATCTTGGAACAAGGGTGCCAATTAAGTAGTCCCTAACTTACAAGCTGCAGATTGCAAGACAACTTATTTAGTGCAGAGACACACCAACCACACAAAGGAAACAATAAAATGTTTACAAAACTTGAGGGGCCCTTAAGCTCCGCTTTTTAGGGTATGACACGACAGCGGTCCCTTTAACGCTGTCGTTCCTCTAGCCCACGCAGACACGGACACAGTTTCCTCTTTCACAATCATGGTCATTATGTGAAAGACCACACTACATACATATAAGGCCCCACTTTAACCAAGCCATACGAATGTGCCTGCGTTGCGGTAGTGTGTCTGACTCGCAAACCGAGGGTCAGGGGTTTCTGGTGTGCTGCTGTAGGTGCCTTGATCGGGCACGTGCATCGAGGCACCCTACGCCACTGATGTGGCTGGCGCTACCTATACGAGCCGCTTGTAAGCCACCTTTTCGACCAGTCCGGATTTTCCCGTCACACGAACACCGGTTTTTCTGTGACACGGGGCCTATATGGTTTTGCTTAAGGTTGCATTGTCTGCAGCAGTGGCCCACCTGCGAGAGCAAAATACCAACCTCTTCCAAGCTCGTCGATGATGATGAGAGATTCGTCAGTAAAGTTCTGCAGGATGTAGTTGATCTCCCGCATCTAGAGCACAAAGGAATAAAAAGCAACTGTCATGTTTGCCTTGAGCAAGCTAGATAAGAGTATCATTTTCTGACAAACATAAATGAGCCTTCTGCCAAGGACCCGTCCCCTAATGCTGTTCACATATGGCCCACCAACCTGCATAAGTAACATGGCCTGCACATTGAAAGGCATTTTTCCATTTCTAAAATGCACTTTATTAGGGAGCCTTGGTAGAACAAGAGGATCTGATACAGCTGTAAAGGTGTGAAGCAAATGCCAATGGAACTGATGGCAGGCAAACGAAAATCACACTGGCTGAAAGCATAAGGTATCTGTATTATGTATGCTGCCTATGCAGTACAACTTGCTCAGATCTCTGCGGTAAATACTAATGCAAAAAAACACACAAAAAAGTCTGTATGTCTGTTTGCCTTTTCAACTGAAAAAAGTAACAGTAACAAATTAACTGTTTCGGTATGATTGATAATCGATATGAGTTACCAAGCCTGAAGTGGGTGAGTACGGGAGCTGTGTGGGTGATCCGAATTTTTCCTCACAAGTGCGGCCAGAATATTATAGCGCATGCTTGAAAGTTTGAAATTTTTTCAAACTTTCCATAGAAATGGTTTCTTGGTTTCATATGCTGGCATGGCATCGGCATGTGCTATAAACTGTGTGCATAGTACTTCATAATTTTCGCTAGGTAAAGAGTGAGAAGTGTCTGATTATCAAAGTGTCATCTGTAATATTATGGTTGGGACTGTACATATATTTTCTTTGCTGTATCCTGTTTGGTGCAACCATCCGGGGCAGCTGTGGCGAGTTCAGTCAACGGTTACCTCCGGCTGCTGTTACCCTGGCGAGAGGGAGCAAGCGTGCTGACTTGCGTGCGACTACTGCAGAATCCTGGCCTGCTGTTTTCAGCCAGCATTTTCAAAGCGGCCCACTCCAGAGTTCTTGACGTGAGCATCATCGTTTGCCTGCGCCTGTGGCTGCCTCTGCAGAATCCCGATGCAGTCCTCAAATAGGCCGTGCCTCATACCGCTTGCGGACACATAGTCTACAGAGGAGACCTACACGCTGACTTCGTCGCACCGTGGAAGTCTGCATGTTTGGAATGCCTTCGGCACGACTTCCGCTGAAAGACCTTAAGTTCATGATAACCAGGATATTCCTCCATAGCGTGTACTCGCAGGCACGTCGGTCTATTGAAACGAAAAGCTTCACTAAGCTAGGTAAAGCAGTTGTCTCAAGGGCCGGAGAAAAACCTTGAATGACCTTAAGCCCAACCATGTTAGCCGTGTATGACCATATGTGGTACAGCTATGGTGTCGAACCCTTGACCCATGACCTTTAGTTGACGTTTGACCTCTGATATTGGATGACCTTGGGTTGACCTTTGACCTTAAGAACATCCGATGGGGTAATGTGAAGCCACGTGATACATCCGAGGGGGTGTCGTAAGACCATGTGATACCATGTCATAGCCACGTGGTCGTGTGGGTATATATAGAACGGCTGTCGTGAGCACAAAGCGGAGCAGCTATGGTCGAGCCTCAGGCGCTTAGCAAGCATGCTTGTTTGCTGCTGAATTCCACGGTTAGCCAAGTTAAGCCACTGCCAGTTTTTTAAGATTAGGAGGATGTGGGTACTCGACCTGCCCTATCTCCTTTGGTTCACCGTGATGCGTCCTCCCTTAACTACATTACCTTAAATACAAGGTAATACCTGTGTCAAAGTGACACTAGCGCCAGACACTGCGCGATTGTTGCGGGCATGGGGGAGACAGCTCTGTCCTGCTTTGGCGTTGAGAACTTAATTGTCGTACGTGGACATTCTGACGCAGCACTCTGCTTTCCGCCAGCAGCGCACGGCCTCACTAGAACAAATCCTGCGAGCTTCTCCCTTACCCTAGCATGCGAGAAAACTCGCTTGTAACCTTGCTGGTGAGTTGGACGACTTTTATTCTTAAGCCCATTTTGTTGCAAGCTGGCGCTATTGCAGTTGTTCCTTTCTTTTGTCGTTCCTTTTGTGCGATTCCGCAGTGGGGTGGGCGGTTTTAACTGTCAGCCGCGAATAAGCGGGAAAAAATGCATTTATCCCCATATTTAAACCCTCCACTAAGACTCCAGAAAAATCTCAGGCCTGCATTTCACGTCCATGGAATGTTTGTTCATTTCACATGCATCCACATGCTCCTGCTATGGCTAGAATCAAATACACAACCTTGTTCCTAACTGCAGAACGTCACTGCTACTGACACATGACACTGCTTGCAGGTGTTACATTAGACTGAAATGCACAAACAGTGATTGAGTAGTGACCTAATGCCAAACCCTTGCATTCATACTGCAGTTAACTTCGTTTAGGACCCTAGCTGTTTCCACTGTACCTGCCAATCTCAATGAGGGTATAATAAGAAAGATGATGATGTAGAGACCTCCATGAGGAAGGTGGAGCAGTTGGTCTCGATGTCGTCCCGGTGTCCCGTACGTGCAAAGATCTGGTCAGCGATGCGAAATGATGCGTACTTTGCAGGCACAAAAGAGCCCAGCTGGGCCATCACTTGTAGTACTGCCACCTGCTTCAGGTACGTCGACTTCCCGCTCTGAAAGAGTAGTGTTGATGATGTGAAGGTACGAAGAGCAAGGTGCACATTTTTGGCTGCCAGGAAAAAAATATACACAGAGCTCCTCAAAATTAATTGCCGGGAAAAGAGGTGCCACTATCTATGTGGGTTCTTTAAGGGGGCACAAAGAACAGCTCAACCCAATTTTTGATTTTAGTAAAAAAGTTATTGTTTGGCTCATTGCAACTATGCCGACTTTGTCTAATGGCAAATGAAACATTAATTGCTCAGTAAATTGGACTTAAAAAAGTAAAATTTTCTTTCCCTGCGACTCGATCCAAACTGGTATAGCAACGCCTTGCGACAGTTAGCAAACAAAAAGAAACACCTCTATCATGCAGCCAAGCACGCGAATTCAGTTGAAAAATGGGAAATGTATAGCAAGTGCCTACATGAATACATCAGTCTACTCCACATTGAGGGATTCCCCTAAAAACATTTGGCCTAGCCTACTACATCGTTCTAAAAAGAAATTTTTTTCACGAAGACCTTGGAAACATCATGCGCGTTAACCCCAAAAGATTCTAGAATCTGGTCACTCCAAGCAAAAACCACACTCAAATCATTTCGTTGGTTAACCAAGAAATCTTACATGTCCCTGATAATGAGTGCAGATGTCATGAATTCATATTTTTACTCCGTGTTCACGCACGAGCCTGCACTCCATATTCCCCCAATACCTGCCACTAGTATTTCCCAAATGCCACCAGCTTTTATAACCCATGAGGGTATCACTAAACTCATCAAGAACCTTAACTTATCTGGTGCTCCTGGGCCAGACAATATAACGGCCAAAATATTGAAGGGAACTGTGAGCATTTCTAGCCGTATTTTGCAAATTATTTTTCAGGAGTCCGTTTCAAATGGTGAAATACCAAATGATTGGAAAACTAGTAAAGTAACCCCAGTATTTAAGGCAGGCAATCGGTCCGATCCTTCTAATTACCGCCGACTTTCATTAACATCCATTCCATGCATGCTACTGAAGCACATTTTATATTCGCAGACCGCATCACACCTCGATAATAATGCTTTCTTTTATGAAAAACAGCACGGTTTTAGGTAAAGCCATTCTTGCAAGTCCCAGCTTTTCGAATTCACCACAGACCTTCACTTAAACTTAGATTCTTCTTTTCAAACTGATGTTATTTACCTAGACTTCTTCAAAGCCTTCGATCGCGTTCCACATCAGCATTGATGCCAAAATTCACCTGCCTCCACATTAACCTTTTAATCTTATCATAGATTGACTGCTTTGTCTGCGACCGCTCACAATATAGAGTAATAGGCAACCACAGATCGGAAAATACTACAGTCATCTCTGGTGCCCCTCAGGGATCGGTGCTGGGACCACTCCTTTTTCTGATATTTATAAACGGTCTTCCTAATGCCATATCATCTTGCATCTGCCTCTTCGCAGACGATTATGTCCTTTACGGCCGCGTATCTACTCTTGATGATCAGAATCTGCTTCAACGTGACTTAAACCTCGTAGAAACTTGGTGTACGTCATGGCTTATGCAACTGAACATTTCCAAATGTAAGTTCATGCATGTATCGAGAAAGTGGAATAACCTCAACTATCCATATTCATTAAATTCTACACCACTCTCCGAAACAGAATCATACAGGTATCTTGGAATCATCATCAACAACAAACTAACCTGGTCTGAGCACATTGCAAAACTTTGTACAGATGCTCGCAAGTTGCTTGGGTTTATCAGACGATCCCTGGCTTTTTCACCCCATTCTATCAGTCAACTCGCCTACGTAACATTCATCCGTTCCAAACTTCAATATGCCTTGCCGATCTGGAGTCCCCATCAGAAATATCTAATCGATCAGCTTGAAGCCACCAAAGTCGCGCGGCCCGTTTTATCACATCGCAGTATGGTAGACGACGCAGTGTAACTCTTATCTAGGCATCCCTTGATCTTCAATCCCTGGCACTTCGGTGTAAAATTTCACAGCTTTGTTTATTTCACAAATTGCACCACACCTTCCCAAAGCTAAGAAACTCTGTATTGCACACGCCGCTTCGCACCTCACGCCGACTTTTTAACTGTTAAAGTTTGCAGCGCATACACGGCTCCACAAACTCATCTAATAAATCCTTTTTACCTTGCTCCATTACATTGTGGAATGGCCTACCCGATTTCATAGTTACTGAGATAGAATCTAATAAATTCAGGCAGTTATTAACAGCACATTTCAAGGGCTGAGTTACTTTGCAGTGTTTTTGAGTGTATGCATGTGTGTTTTCTTATCCTTCTCCAAGTTGTTCATGAGCCACTGTGTCTTTCCTAATGTTGAAACTTTTGATAATGTTAATGTTGAACATGAACCCTGCACCTTGTATTTCTTGTCAATGTTACCGACCACTGTATTATGTAACAACTGCTCCCCCCCCCCCCCCCCCTTATGTAATGCCCTAAGTCAGGAGCCTTTAAGGGTAAATAAGTGATGATGATGATGATGACTCGCGACATCAGTAACAAGCAGGACTTCGTGACTATTCATATGGGACAAAATGACAGGTGTAGCCTAGCCCATGAGATCCACAGACAAAAAACTGCTGATGTCATTGCAGTTTGGTAGTGAAAATAGTCGGTGACAGCAACACATATGCATTAGATTTTTTATTTTTTAAGTTATACTTTATACAATGCACACATCAATTGCCTAAAATATTGTATACTATATGTTTGTTCCTATTGATGGTGTTTTCCCCTATGATAATGCCTAGTGTGTGTGCTGTAGGCATTTTGCATAAATGAAATAAATAAAAATCTATATTCAGTGAAAGTAGCTCCTTTGCCTTTAGAATCCAGAGCTGTCTCTATACATGCCAGCTTCAGTTTGTCCGCAGTGTCCTTTTAAAAAGTGCTTCATCCACCACAGGAATGCCAACAAGTGCAAATTTCTTATTTGGCTTGGCCTATGTTTCGCCAAAGACATTTCAGTGCTGGACTATCACCAAGTCCTGGTACCACCCACCGTGCTCAGAATAAATTTGGTATTTGGCACATGGAAACAAGCAAAGCATTTGCAGAATGTTTACCTTGAGAATTGTTATGGATGAATCTTAGTTCCTGGCCAATTACTAGACAAGCAAATTGTATAAGATATAAGTAGTTTGCATTTCCTCGCAATCCTGCGGTTGATGAATTACCCTCTCTTTCTTCAGATAATTTTGAGACAAACAGTGGCAGGGAGGGTAGTGTAAACGGGTAGTCAAGCAGTGCTGCAAGCATTTACAATACAAGTTCTCATGTCGATTGTGTTATCCTATATTTTCAACAAGTAATGGGCTTTTCTTAGCCGCTGGCAAGGTGTCAAAACTTTTTGTGCCACTTTGTTGCTTGCATGTGAAACCTCACTATAGTCACTGCTGTGTATGGTGAATGACTCACTATACTGTGACAGGCCAACTATTGTGTGTTAATAGACAACTGCTGGAATGCAGCAGAAAAATGCAGTACTATGTATATAGAGTGCAATGAATGGCAAAGAACTGCATGGGTCCAGAAGATGCGGCGTTACATGACTAATATATGACATCACAGGCTGCTCATGTCTTTGCATGACTTTCAAATAAGACAGAGTGTGCATTAATTGTCATTAATTGTGCATGAAGTAATGCCTGCAGATTCCTTATGTTTTCTAAAGTCAATCAGATCCGACCTTTCATACTGTTCTTTTTTTCCCCTATTTTGAGATGACAAAATGATGTCGCTAACATTGTTGGCGATAATTGTCCGCTCCGGGTTCTGCAGAGTTATTGTGAACATGACAACAAATTTTGCATTTATGCTAGTCTACTTCTGAAAAGTTGACATCTATGTTTGGGCAACTCTTTGCAGATTCCAAACTCACCATGTTTGGTCCAGTGATGACATTGCAGCTGTGATGTGGGCTTGCATACTAGAAAACCAAATTTGAGAAACAGCCATTCTTAACATGATGAGAAAAACAAAAACAAAAAAAAAACTGCAAAGTTTAGACGTACACAATCCTGGCATGCCATTTGCATCAGTTCAAAGCAAACAGAAATTTTGCCGGTTAAATCATCACGATGCCTTCCGGTATCTTGGACCGGCTTGGAAATTTCTCAAGAGATGAGTAGAGTTGTGATGCAGCATGTTTTCGTTAGTACTTGTTTACCTAGGAGACGAGCAAGAAGCCTGAGACGTGCTTTTATGGCATGCTGTTTAGGGCAAACTCAAGCCGCTCTGAAGCCACGAAATAAATAAGTGATTGATAAATGAATTACACAGACGCCACCTTGTTATGCAAACAACATGCACAGCACTTGCCTCCAATTGGAAAGTTATCCGGATCAACCATTATCACACAAGTGTAGCTACTCCGGCACTCTTTCAACCTTAATGAGACAACTGAGACTTGTGCAAGGCACAGGTTAAGCATGTAAAAAGTGTCCAGTACATGATCCAAAGATGGTGCTTTGAGAGCCTATGATGTTTCTAACGGAATGTGAAAACATTGTGAACAGCGATATCACTCCTGTGCAACTGAAGTAACCCACTTGGTAACAATTGTGCAGTGAAGTGCTATCATGCTGTGTCTTTCTCCATAAACAAGAATGATGATTAAGAATCCCTCTTACCGTGTCATTTGGGACAAAAGTGCGCATGCCAGCCTTGTCCAGCACAGGATGACGACCTTCAATAATGCACAGGGTGTCCGTGAACTCTGGACAAACTGCACAAAGTGATAGAAAACAGAAGCATGGTATATGAAGCATTGAGCCAAGCAGAGCATGTTTTAATTAATTCATTTATAATGTCCCGTAGTAGCCACAATGTTTCATGGTAGTTATTCCACCTAACTTGGCATTTCAGAGCATTGAGCGAGGGGAGTTAAATGTAACGTGCAAATATAAAAAGCACAAAACCATGAGAAATATGTACACTGGGTGTTTTGCCTAAGATTTTCTGCAATTTTTCAAAATAGGCTTTCTGAATTAGAAGAGCACTTTTCTCATTGTCAGTGGTGTCATTGTCAGTGGTGTCACGCATCAAAATACTAAGCCATGCTAACTAGTAAGCAGGTTAACTAATACTGAATAGTAAACTTTTTAACTATGAATGTTCGTCTTTTTATTTAGTATCCATATCAGTTTTTTGAATTTCGAAAACAGTCACCTTCAGTGCTGTGGCCTAACAAATTTTCGCTATTTTGATGAGTTACGTGCATTAGAGGTTGCTCTGCCTGCAAGCTTCTCGAAAGCATATGTGTTTTGGCACAATGTAGGCAAAATTTTTTGGGTCACGCATCGAAAGTAACAGCGTTTTCAAAATTCTAAAAACTGATATAGATATTACTCATGGTGGGCTAGATGCCTCTTAATAAATAAGAAGACTAACAGTAATAGTTAACAGTAGTAGTTAAGAAGTTAACCACTCAATTTTAGTTAACCAGCCTATTCTTTAGAGCTTTAGCTGTATCCAGTGCACTACTGAAAATGCTATGTCAAAAAAAGCACTCTTCTAACTCTAAAAGACTATCTTGAAAAATTGCACATCTTACAAGTGAAACACTTGGTGTGTACTGGGAGGTTTTCTTTAATGTTCGCAGGTTCTTACTAAGGTGTAAGCCTTCATTGGCACATAAGTGGCGTCGATGGGAGTCGTAGACAGAAGTTGTAGGCAGGAGTTGTAGGCGGAAGTAGTAGGCGGAAGTTCGCGGACGGAAATTCGTGGACAGAAGTTCGTGGATGGAAGTTTGTGGGCAGAAGTTGTCCGCATGAGCTGTCAATCATAAGTTGTATGGCAAATAAAACAAAAATGTAAAAGTACATTAGCAACAGTTCTAAGTAACATATATATAGTGAGGAAAAAAACTAACAAAAACTAAAAAAGCGAAAAATAAATTTAAAAATTAAAACAAAAATAAAAATATATAAGGAAAGTAACAAAATTACAGAAAATAAAAGAAAACGAAAAATGGAGGGAGAAAGAGAGGTCAGGGAAAGGCTTTCGCAATTCTGCTAATAAGCAGACTTAAGTGCAATTCTGTAATTTAAAAAAACCGACAAGATACATCAGTGCATTCTGTGTGAGTGCATTGTACAACAAGGTGGACATCATGTACGTGATAGAGCTCAATAATTAGACAAGTAATTAAATGAAGTTAACTAATAAACTCTTTATTTTTGATATTAAGGGGTAAGGTTACATAGCAAGGTCGAAGGCCGTCAAGATTGAAGGTGAGCTCAGTTTTTAAATTTTCTCAATCAACAATGTGGTTCAAAATATTAAATGCCAAAAATATGCGTTTGAAGTGCCTTCCCAGCACTGCTCATTTATAAAGTGGTGTCGCTCGCATTTCTAATAAAGCAAATGCAGACAGTGGTTGTGTGTTTTATGACATAGAGGCATAACAAGATTTGGGCGACGACACTAGGTACAGCGGCACCCCTTTGTAAATGTGCAACGCAGCAAAAGCCAACTGAACAAGAGAGAGAGAAAGATGAATGGAAAGGCAGGGGCGTTAACTAGGAGACAGCCGGTGTGCTACCCTACCCAACTGAACAAGCTTTCAAATCCGTATTTTTCATGGTCGATATTTCAAATCATACCGCCAATTAAGAAAATTTAAAAACTGGGTTCAGCTCCAATGTTGATGGTCTTTATTTTCGCAACTATAATCTTGCCCCCAAATCAAAGACAGAAACGTTTGTTGCATAAATTTAGCTAAATAATGATAATTAATTTAAGCTCTATCAAGTACATTATGTCCGCTTTGTTGAGCAATCCACCTGCACAGACTGCACCAATGTATCTCTCACAGTTTACAAACATCTGTAAACGTTAAAAAAATGTCACCTGGTATAAAAGGAAGGTACAAGGTATAGGTTTACATTAAACTAAGAAGAACACAGGTTGCTCTAATCTGCTGGTTGCAATGTACAGAAATCTAAGTTCTTTACATACAGGATGACAGTGAAGAAACAAATGTACACATGACATTGTTGATTGCATATATATATATTGCTCACAAATATGCATGCATGCACAGATACACATATATATGGGCAATGCCATCACACCTGTTCCTTACCACTTTTCTTTTTAACCTGTTTTACTCAGCAAAAGAGCTCGGTATCACTGCACAGATAACATAACAGTTGTGCACTAAATGCAAGCGGTGTGCTAGCTTTGTGCAGGTCTTCAATTTTCACCTTGCACAATCAAAACAGTTGAGAAAAAACGACCACATTTCTGCAGTGCATATTTACAGGTCATAGTCCCCCCCCCCCCCCCCCCAAAGGCTTCCTCTCAGTGGCTTTAAACCCTTGGCTCAGTAATATGCTTGAATGTTAGCATGACATTTTGCTGAAGAGAGGACTTTAGCTACCACAGAACTTACGACACCAGTGACTGCTCACCATAGTCGGACAGTGTGCAGGCCTCAGCCAAAGAATGAAGGAAGTCGATGTTAGAGATGACCTCGGCAAGCTTGTACAGGCAGCCGATGTTCAACACAATGTCATGCAGCACAGAGGTCAGGACACTGAAAAACCAGGAAAGGTAAGATTGGTTTATGGTTAATGGGGGTTTAACGTCCCAAAGCGACTCAGGCTATGAGAGACGCCGTAGTGAAGGGCTCCGGAAATTTCGACCACCTGGGGTTCTTTAACGTGCACTGACATCGCACAGTACACGGGCCTCTAGAATTTCGCCTCCATCGAAATTCGACCGCCGCGACCGGGATCGAACCCGCGTCTTTCGGGCCGGCAGCCGAGGGCCGTAACGACTCAGCCACCGCGACGGCTCAGGAAAGGTAAGAGATTTGTTAGAGAACTGCAAAATCCCAAATAAGCTATAAGATGTTTTGTAACTGCATGTGTAGGAAAATGTGATGAAAAACAGGCACAAAGAAATCCCCATACTACATTTGCAAACTGTAGTTAGACTGAAAAGTAATTAACAAGAAACCTGGAGATTTCATGAAGGGAGTCACATTTAAGAATTTTAAGGGCGCAATTATATGCAACCGATATAATAAATAAAACAATTCTAAATGCCTTAGGCATGCAGGGTTAACATTGGCATGCAGAACTACAGAGCAGCTCCACGTTGCATATCACTGCTGCATTAAAATGCAGCTATTTTACATAAGTAGGAACTAATGCTTAAAGACTGAGATATGAAGTACAGTTTACAGGGACCTGCTGGTTTGGAACAGCCCAATTACTTTTTCTTTCATTGTACTTGAAGCTTACATTTTCCAAAGATCACTCAGCCCGTACTGTTTAAAGAAACGTGCTTTCTTGAGCTGGTTCATGCTGACAAGTTAAATGCAACCCAAAGTAAGACAGAATCAGCTTGCAAAACATAGCACAGGCACCGAATATGTTCTATGTATTTCGCACTCTCCCTTTTCTTACACTATGCTCCACCTATCAAAATCATGGGACAAGACAGAGAACAAAGCAAAGTTTTCTAAGGAGGCTCAGGAGTAACTAACTTTCAGAGATGCAGTTATCATGGGTGAAGAAGCAGGTAGCATACCTCCAGCTCAGGCGGGTAATTTCATGTATGGCTTCTCTGGCTCGATCTATAAATCAAGATAAAAAGATTCCAAAAGTGAACAAAAATTAAAAAATATAATTCTGTGCACTTCGCAGAAAACATCAGTGACATTTTTACCATTCATCTTGATCTTGGTCCAACGAGAACAGGGCAGCACGTAGATGGAAAAAAAAAAAGATGCAAGCGTTTAATAGCCAAGAGTGAGTTGCCAAGACAGTGAAAGGCACTGACTGCATGCAAGTCTCATCAATTTCCTCTTGTTGATAAGTGCCCTGGTATGTGACTGCATCCTCAACAGAACAAAACTGAGCAGCACTTGCACAGCTAACAAGAGGCGGGTGGAGGTATGGAATCACATTTCGCTGCAGCGAAGAGAGAAAAATTGATTATTTCATGCAAGGACACTACTCTACCTAGTAGGAAACATATAACAGGCGTCAAGTACAATTTTACCGCCTTGTAATAACGAGGTAGCTCTTACCAACGTGACTTTTGTGCTTCACTCACATGTAGCAATGTGCACGCGCTACATCATTTTCTCCCTTCACTTCAATCATCATCACCATCAGCCCAGCTATGTCCACTGCAGGTGACAAAGGCCTTTGGCACTTATCGCCACTTAACCCTACCCTGCATTACCATTCTATCTCTAATTCTAATTTTGTGTGTCCACCTTACTCTCTGCTGCCACCCGGTGCGGTACATTTGCCTTCCCTTGTAATGCACTGCCTTACCCTAAGGAAGAATCAGTCTATCGGTTCTCTGCATCATATGTCTTCCTTGCCCATTTCCATTTCCTCTTCTTGACTTCAGATCAATTAACTTGCAATTGCTGCCTAATCAACAGTGCTTTCTTTTGGCCTCTTAACACTGCCCCTTGTTTGTTCCCCAACTCGCTGCAGTGTCTACAACTTAAATTCAAGGCTTTTCATCACTCCTGAGTCATAATAAACTTGGCGACTGATTCTCTTGGCAATGAAAGGAAGGCTACAGGGGCGAAGCATCCATGACTGTGTCCTTCCACCGAATGGTTCGACCACACGAGAGCGTGCCTGGCAGATGGAGCGTTGCTCTCTTCATTCTGTTGGTGGTCTAGCCGGTGCCATCTACGGAAGCTTCTTGTAACAAGATTGTCTAGCAAATGAGTTGTAATTAAAGACGTGTTCTTTCCTTCATTTTCTAATGCTGAAAGTTGGCAGCTCTCTCAGAAATGTGTCTTAAGTAATTAATAGTGATAAAATACTGTTTTAAGAAAAAAATGAATAACTGCAACTGGGGACTACATTCCACATGCATAGGAAGAAAGGGCGTGTTTCAGCTTTGTAGCTTCCACTCCATTGCCAGGAAAAGTTGTTGCGGAGTAACGGAAAAGTTCGAACTTGCCCCTGACTGACAACATGCCATCATTCAGCAGCTCACCAGACCGTCAGTGGTGAATGAAATGGTCGTCTTGGTGAGCGACACCTTGATGAACTTGTCAGGCAGGTCAGGAGCTTTGCCTGTGTAGTTCATTTGAATGTAGAAGCCCCGCAGCTGGGAGTAAGCCACTCTGAGTGGAAGTGCATGCTCCTGGGCCAGGTCCTTCTCAACCATCTCTGCACAGAAGTGTTGCGAGGCACCCGTTAATAACCCCACAGCTGGAAGGAAACTGAGCAAAGGCTCTTACATATAAGAAAAAAGAAGGAAAAGCGTACGCATTTTTTAGCAGTGAAAGATACGTTTTTGAATGTCAAAGGGACACTGCGGACAACTCCATCCAGTTTTTGTTCTTGGTACAAAACAAGTCAACTTTTTTTTCACGTCGATTTAGCAGCAAAAAAAGACATTTATTACAGAAAAAATTGCATTTATAAAATAACCTTGTTTTTCTCTTGCCACTTGATTCAAACTTGTGACATCAATAATGAAAACTAAAAGAAATAATGGTGACCATTTCGATGCAAACATTATATTGTGGCTTAGCCTCAGAGACTTTTGCGATCCCTGCAGTCTGCTTGTGAAAACGGCCGCTCATGATAACATCTATATTCCAGTTCTTTGTACTTTAATACCTAATGAAAGCTTCGTTTCCAGTGAAAGTAGGCACTTTAACACTTGAACGTGGCGATCTGTCGATACAGGCCAGCCTCTGTTTGTCTTCAGCATTTCCCTTCAAGTGAAAGCTTTGTAACGCTCCCAATTTATTTTTTGTAAAATATTAACAAATCACTTTCTTGCAAGGTACGCAAGAACTGAGTATTGTGCAAGTAAATGAGCATACTAATGGGATGGATCTTCATGAAAGCATTCAGATGACCAAGAAATGGAAGACTAAGATGCGTGAGCCTGTGTAAGTGGCGTTTCCTCATTGCCAAAGCCGTGCCAAGTTAAAACTTAAATTACACACTCACTTCTACAGATTCAGTAATAGTCTTCTAGCTGTTTCCTTGGTCTGCTTAGAAATGCGATTTGAATGCAGTCAACCACAATACACGGAACTAGTACCACATTTACTTGCATAACAGGCACACTGTTTTCACAACAATTTAAAGAAAATTTTGGAGGTCTGTGTGCATTTTCCAAATGCATCAATTATGAGAGTAAATATGACATTAACTGCTTTGTTCACAGATTTTAAAAGCAAAGAGAACCGTAGACTGCCATGGTATTTGAATAAGTGGCCAGTGAGATGGATGAAATTTGTGAATACACATGTCGTACAAGCCTATGGCAGGAAATAATCTTTTTAGCCTCCAGGAGTGCCACTGGCTTCTGAAAAGGTACCAAGAACTCTGTGTGTCTTGACTTCCAACCCCTATGCCTAACATGAAAGCAAAAAAAAAAAAAAAGCCTGCAGAAACACAGCCCGTCAATGCCCAAAATGAATTATTAGTGGATCGCTGTATAGTAAAAAAGTATACTAGTAGTAACTTTAGTGCTATTAGTTCCATGCTGAGGCAAAGGAAAGGTGGGGTTTGAGGCAGACACATACTATATGTGCTCGAGAAACTGAAATAGCTCTCCCAGAAGCCAAGGGTTTCACGGAATTGAGTTCACGAACCTCTGGCCCACAGGTTCCCTATGAGAGCACAATGCAATCTCACCGTGAATATCATCTTGCACTTCTGAGTAGGTCCTTCGCGCAATGTCAAGGAGGCCGTTGACTTCAGGCTGAGCAATAGAAAAAAGATGCAGCACTGGCGAATCCAATACCCTCTTAATAGTACCACTGAATGCATAGAGAATTGCATATACGTATTGCTCACTATTTTATTTACAGCGCTGGTATTCAAAACTCTTCCGAGTTCAGGAAAAACATGCCAGGCATTTTCCGTGAAAATGTTTGAGATTCCAAACACGAACAAAATGTTTAATGTTATTCAATTTATAAGCAACGTTGCATGCAACGAAGGATATAAATCCAACATACTATTTGTGCTCCTGCCCACTGTCATTATTATTATTTTGCCATTGTTCCTTTGCTAAAGTATAATGACGTTACCAAATTTGAGCATGAAGTGCAAACGAAACTTTGTTGGGGTAGGAATTACGCTGGGGTGAGTTGTTAAAACATACTGCGAATGAAAGCACATGCTGGACTAACCTTTATGCTGAAGCACAGTTGCAAGACTCGGTTCCATGTGCCCTTCTGGTAGGCGACATCATCCCTTATAACCGTACAGATGCGTTCATGCATCTGGCCGTACCGGACATCAGTGATGTGCTAAGTTGAAAGAAGGATAAAGGAAAGGAAATACTATATCAGTTCTCATTTTTAGCTGTCAAAATTCCCCACACTGTCTTGAGTGCAAAGTGCAGGACACCTAACTGGATGAAACTGCTCAATTTCACGAAACTGGCATCAATGAGACATTGCATGCTCTCTGGCATGTGAAATAATGGGATGTAGAAGGTTTGTGCTGCCACATGTGAATTAGTGTCGGCAACTGAGCAATCCGTAGTCGTCTCAGGCCTGCTGGCCTACAGGAGCTGTGCTTCGCATACCTAATGTAAATGTCACATAGTAATGTGAATGACATCACACATGACTTTTTGGTTAACAGAAGCCAAGCTTGAAACCTAGTAGCATAAATTCTGTAATAATAAATCCTGAAGGGCTTGCTGTACCTACAATGCAATGCTGTACTCTCACTGCAGAGGGTTAGATCATAGAAGTTTGGATTGAAGCGGAGTAAACAGCTAGTTTAAAATTTAAAGGGTAAAAAATACATGTGCAAGCAATCCATTCATAACCAGTCTAATACATGCACTCGAGCACTGAATATCTGTTTACTTATTAGTACAAAATGCAAGTAGCTTAACACAGAAGGCTACTTAGAGACATGTGAGAGCAAATATGAGATGTGCAAAAAGTGGCACTAAAATTCAGGCTGTTAAACACAGTTACAAAACATGCTGGCAAAATAAGCAGATATTTCATTCGTAACACAAGAACAGATAGCCACACGCAAAATACTATAAACCTGCTCATTAAAATCTGTCCAAATTTTGCCAAATTCTACCTCTGTCTAGCTTCGACAAGTCAGAGAAGAAGGTATTTAGAGAATATTTATTTAGTACCAGCAAGTTCAAATCTCTGTGCTATGTTATGTTTGGTAACAACCAGCACCATGCTGGTTTAAATGCTCGTATAGCGAACTCTCAATAATTCAGACTTGGAATGGAATAAAAAAATTTGTTTGGTTTATGTGGAGTTTGAAGTAGAAAAATCATTCTTAGTACACTTGATGCTGGCAACATCAATGAAGCTGAAGTTCTAATGAAGCAAGTTGGAATTAATGACCATTTCCTGTACAATCCATTGCCATTGAATTCACAGTGGAGCCAATATTAGGGAGTCCTACATGCTGCCTCCAGTAATAGTTTAAAGCAGTTTGAAACAGACTATTGCCAATATAAAAAATAAAAAGGGACCAAAATTTTGCTTAAACTATGTGAGTTTAAAATTGAGAGGAACCTTTCTAATGCACTGGAAAATGATGGGACCAATACGTTCATTTTAATAACCGAGGAGTCCACTGAGGACACTGAGGAGTCAGGACAATTGACTCTCAAAATTTCGTCCTTAGCGAAAATTGCACTTTATGGCTCTTTGTGGTCACTTTAAAGTTTGCACAGCAGTAAAAGACACATTTATTGTGGAAAAAATTGCATTTATGAATTTGCCCACTGCTTGAACCACTGAAAAAGACTCCGTGTCACTCTAATAGCAGTGCAGCCTATCCTCAGGGATCTGTATGAAAAACTGTCTTAATACACCATGGTTTGCTTGTGAAAAGGGCCACTGATGGTGACACCTGCACGTATTTCATTTTGTAGTGTATTGTGCCATTCAGAGAGAGCACCGCACACTCGGCGGAGACAATTCTAAACAGGCAAACTGAAAACCAAGAGCCAGGTGGCCAGGTTGAGATGAAAACAACAGACACAGGTGCGAAGCGACCGCAGTCTGTACTGAAAGATGTACCACACTAGAATAAACCAGTTGAATTTAATAAGACTGTCATCCTTTCGGATTAATGCAAAAGACACCGCACATTTTGTGACCTTTCTGTTTTCAGTGAAAGCAGATTCTTTGTGATTAGAACATGCAATATATCGACACAGGCCAACTGTAATTTGTCCTTAGTGTCCCTCTAACACTACTTGAAACTCAGACTACTGCTTCCGAGTGCTCACCGCAGCGTATGTGCCCAGCAGGGTTCCCTGGCACTTGTCGAGCACTATGCGCAGCGGCTCGACGTGCTCGAGGATGTGCTTGATGCAGACGCAGTTGTGCACGGCCGCCTCCATGGTCCGCAGGGTCTCCACCCGTGGCACCTGTACCAGGCCTGCCAGCAAGGACTCCATGTCTGCAAACTTGACCAGCAGAAACTGCACCGCCAAGCAAAGTATGTGGGACAGGTGCCACACTGGGACCAGTTTCGCAACAACCGGCACCGTGTTTTTCATTTGAATGACAACTGTTGTGCTGTGAACACAACAGGTGTACAGGTGTGACAAGTGCAAACCAGTGTAAATGGTTCAAGCACCTGTTGTCCAAGTGACGTACCTGAATAACTGGTGTAAATGCTTCAGCTACCTAAAAGCTCAGACTAGGGGGTGCCAAACTTGTACAACAGGTGTAGAGGCCGGCTGACAGGGGAAAACAAGTGTATACGCTTCAGCTACCTAAACACTCAAACACATGCAGTACATGTCTCTGCCTGTAAACCTGTACAGCTGGCATACCTGCGCACGTGTATTATGGAATGTTTCAGCCACCTAAACGCGCCCTCAAACATAAGTTCTTTGGGTGCAAAGAGGCTTAAAATACTTTTGATGCCAAAACTCACAGGCACATTACCACTCAAATTTTTTGCGGAGGCAGTCTCTTGTGCTGAATTATAATCAATGTCAACTTTGTTAGGCTTCTCATTGCTTTGCAAAGAATAAACAAAATTATAATGCCCGTGGTTAGGCCAGGCTAAAACTAAAGAAATTTACAGCTCTATGACAAATGAACCATCTGTGGCTGAGATAATGAATGCTCACTGCACTTTCTCATCGCTGTCTCACTTTTTCTTCTTGATTTTCTTATTGATGGAATAATATCACCTCAGTTCTTCTCTTCCAGCAAAACGCATTACTGGCTAAAACTTTCCGATAATGGTGGCATGCCTTTGGTTTTTGTCTGCTCATGACAAGTGTGACAGCATGCAGTGGAACCTAAGGACAGGTAATGACTTGTGGCCGGTTTTACTAGCAGTTATAGGTTATGCTACTTCTGCACTGCACATTGTATCCCCCCTCCTGCCTCAAAGTCGCTGTGCACCTGAAAGCTGTAGAAGAACTCCTCGCTGTCCAGGATCTGTTGCACGGCCTTCTGTCGCTGCACGATGGTGGCCAGCTCGCGGGGAGGCTGCAGTATGTTCACTCGAAGCAGCCTTGAGCCACCGGGCGTCTTGGCATTGTTCAGCACGCCAAACAGCGACACCGAGCTTCGTGGAGCCAAAGTGTTGGTGAGCAGCTCGAGGTCGTGCATCGTGGTCGAATCTATGGGGCCAAGTGATTTTGAAGATTGAGGAGCTTGCAGGCGCATTATCGTTGATACATTTACTCAATGCACATGATGAACACATGCACATGATGCACAAGATGAAGTGCGGACGAGTTGTTTGTTCCCATGGCAGTGGTAAAAAAAAAGCTGCAGACTTCGCTGAGCCCCAATGGAAGGTATTTTTATGAGGACTTCGGCAATTCTATGTCTTTCTAATACAAGCATACACTTTACTACGAAAGTGACAGCAAGAATGGAGCTAATATAGCTTTGCTTTTAAACCCTGCTTTAACTGCTGGCTTGAATCTGCTATATTATCTATACAGAAAGTGTTATACACGGATACAACTTAAGTCTGCAGTGAAACTCTGCCTGCATTTGGGACCACCCGGCGAAACTCTTCCACACACAAAAAAAAATCCATTGTTAAAACTTTTCTTGTCATCTAACAAGAAGCTAATAACAAGAAGAAAAAATTATAAGCTCCAGAATTCTTATACCTGGCTTGTTTAATAATGTAAAACATAAAAAAGCTGATTTTGTTTACTGTTGCGACTGGCTAGCAGAGTAATGCCTCGGACCTTGACCCAGCGTTAACAGCTGCTATATTTTTAAGTTGTGTTCTAATATAGTATGTCAATCTTGAAGATTTTTTTGTCACACAAGAATGACAGGCACACTTATTATGGACTGTACCTGTAATCATAATTTTTTTTCTTTTGATCCTGTAGCACGCAATGGTATTTATTTCACACTCAATGTTCATTACGAATTGTTTTATTATGCTTATATGATCTGTTCAATGATATCAACTGAGTAAGCTTTCAATTAGAGCAATGATTATGTGCATTTATTTTGATGTATAAATGCTGTCGAGATTAACTATATCTGTATGTGCAAACATGTTTTTAACCACTTTATGCTATGTAAATGGGGGCTTGAACCATGCCAAGTGATTTGTTTCTAACTTTTATTTGAGCCCTTGCAACCTTGATGGCTCGATGGAAATAAATTTGTTGTAAATTTTGTTTCTTTGTGCAGCAGGTATATGTCAAACACAACATAACACAACACAACACACACTGTAACACATACGGGCATTCACCAATGTTTGAAAGGGGACCAGCTTGTATCAAAATAATGTGGAAAGACAACTCACAAGGTCATTACAGCTCTTCACTACAGTAAAAAGTATGGTGTGTAGAAGGAGGCGACGGGGCATGAGAGTTGCATATAAGTTGTCAGATCACAAGTTCAGTTTCCACAAACGCCAATTTAGCCAAGCTGTATGACTGTTTTTTACCTACAGCTTCAGCAATGACTATTCTTCAGTGACTTTGGAGCAACAACACTGTGACTTCAAGGTTCAGCTGAGAATCAGCACTTGCGCTGTGTTGCTTCTGAGCTCCTAACCCTGTTATACATAACACCTCGCCTACGCCACAGTTGCAAGTTCTTCATTTCTTACGTAATACAGATCCCAACTCACGACTGCGACATGTCACACTGGCACTGTGGTTGTGCATTATTCACGCCTCTATTCTGTGTACATCATTGCCCGTCATAACCCTCTTTCTTCATCTCTCCCTCTCCCCAGCGATAGTACCAGGCTAGAGAATTATAGCTCAGGCTAATCTCCCCGTACTTCTTTACAAACAGGGCCCCCTTCTCTCCATCTCTTGTCTGCTGGGCCTTCATTGTCAAAGGCATGATGTACCAATGCCTCCCTGTTAACACCTCTTGTAATAAAGACCGCTCCGGTTGAAGAAGATGCAACGAACTCACCAATTCGAGCCACACCTTCCCCGGAGCTGAAGATGACCTTGATGGAATGGGCTGTGCAGGCAACATTTTGCATCATCTCCACATAGTGGATCAATGCAGCCGTGGCAGAGAGCGCGTAGTACCTGTGTAATTCGAGGAAGCAGAAAATCAGGCAGAGGTACTGAAGCAGATAGATATGTGCACCTGAGAGCTCAACGAGTGTGAGTAAAGCATATACACAACATGACAACTTATCGCCAGTATTGCGAATGTTTAGTACACATCAACTAAACGAAGCAGAATCCGATACCATAACGTTACCCCTCTAAGGCACTTTGTAAACAATTGTGTACACTGCAGACTGGCAGCTTTTTTCTCCAGTGTGCGTTACCAAGCACTGATTTCATTGTTTCGGAAGAATTTAACATCCGTCGTTTTTCAAATGGGGTGCTTTTTTATGCCAACTAGTGAATGCAGCAAATAATGTTTCTCAAAAACAGTGTGTGTGGGAGCATGTCCCCCCCCCCCCCCATTTTCTTGCAGACAGGATCTGCAACCAGTGCTAATTAAATTTTTTTCTAAATTTCAAAGGTCAAGCGCATCTTCGAGAAAGAAAATGATTACACAATGCCTCGGACATTTATTCCACAAATCCCAGTATTTTAATATTCCAGTTTCCAACCGTTTTGACAGTTTGTAAATAATTTTGTATATGCATGTAAAAAATTAACCATTGGTGTGTTCTACTGGAGATGCATGCATTCGCTTTCTTGAGGACTGGGTATACTATTTAGGTACGTAAATATTTGTTTAGCATCAAAATGATAAATGGCACCTCCGTACAACTTTTGTTTTCAGTAAAAATGGATTTTATGGCTCTTGTCCAGCAGCAAAACATGAACTTAATGCTGAGAAAAGTGAATTTAAAACTTTTTCCACCACTTGACTAAACTCATGATATCATGTCAGGACAGAGAAGGACCACATGATCCCTATTTGGAAGTGAGTAGTGATACAGTCTAGCCTCGTGGGTTCGTGTGAAAACACAAAGCTGTTTCGATAAATCCCAGTTTGCTTGTGAAGACAGCTAATAGTGGCGATACTTGCATTTAATTTTTCAACCTTTCCAAGCTTATAAAAGCTCTGTTTTCTGTGAAAGTAGTGTTTTTTATTATTAGAAACACTAATCAACCAATAAAGGCAAAATTCAATTTCTCCTCAATGTGCCTTTAATGAGACTGCAGCCCTTCATGTTGCCTTACTGATTCAAATTAAACCCCGCGAACACAATGAAGTTCAAATTACTGAGAATGTTGCTCTAGCAGTATGTTTATACACATGTACTCCTCATTCAAACATGGTGGCAAAAAGGAAATGTTGAAACTGTCGTGGTCAAATTTAATGAGACTGCTGGTAGAATACAGATTAACTGTCGTCATCTACCAAGTTATGTTAGCACAGACGTCATGAGAAAAATACAATGTATGCATAATTTTTCGCTTTCACAAAAGAGTGATAGAGCTTTTCAGGAATTGAAGAGAAGGAAAATTAAGGCAGCACAGTGTATGAACCATGAACATCAGTAAAACCAGAAACAAAAAAAGGTTACCATATTCTAACTGTATCTATACTTCACATGAATCGCACTTTGACCGCACATCATGCCATCAGATTTTGCTAACATGCACTAAAAATACCTAAGTAGGTATTTTGTATCACGGAAACAAAAACAAATGTCACCATTAACATATCGGTGAGATGATTCACAGTTAGATACTACACAAAGGCACTCACTTGTTAACGACTTCTGTCTCAACCGAACTGTACTCCGGCACACACAGCTTCCTAACATACTGGATGCCAAGATTTTCGTTGAAGAACTTTCGAGCCAGGCTGGTGATGGTGGCTGTTGGCATTTCCTGCTTCAGCTGGCTCACAAGCTGGGGCATCAGGTTGCCTTCCAGCACCGTCTTGGGCAAGAGAATCTGAAAGTGGGCAAAGAACAATTTCCGTTACAAAGGCACAACTCCAGAACTTTCAAACAAAAGCGATAAGAGGAAAAGGTTGTTAAGGTCATATAATGAGCTCTACCTTTTAATGAATACTGTTCGCAAACCAATATAGTAGCAACCGAAATCACAGAGCACAATTTGTTAGTCAATATGGCACTTTTTAATCAACGTGTTAGCCTACAAAGATCTCTCGTTCTGAAATCTGTACAATCTAGACTCATCTGCCAGCCGACTTAACACTGGACTCAGGTTGAACAATTTGTCTGTTAGTTTGTTTCCTACTAACAGGACTGTTCCCGGTCACTTCCAACACAATTGCGTTTCAAGCTAGTTCAGAGTTGAATGGGACCAGTCTCTTTCCTAAAGCTCTGTAACTTCTACCAACTGCTTTGGTTTGGTTTATAGGGCCGTAACGTCCCAAAGCAACTGGGTTATGAGGGACGCCATAGTGAAGGGCTCTGGAAATTTCAACCACCTGGGGTTCCTTTAACGTGCACTGACATCGCACACTACACGGGCCTCTAGCATGCCGCCTGCACCAAAATGCAACCGCCGTGGCCGGAATCGAACCCATGTCTTTCAGGTCAGCAGCCAAGCGCCATAACCACTGAACCACCGCGGCGGTCCCAACTGCCTTCCACTTAGCATTCAAATGGAACTGTAGTCAATGTAGTTTAGTCCTCATTGGAGACCGGTAGACTTTGGAGGCAATTATCTGATTGTGGTTAACATGAGATGACAGGCCTAAAAGAAGAGAACAAGACAGATGTATTCAGAAAGATATGAGAATACAAATTTCAAAACACACATGAATCAAAGCCCACAGTCTCTTCCAAAAGTTCACTGGCCATTAGCTTTGATCTGTGGTGTGGTCTGTTAGCTTTCTCAGCACTGTGATAAGAATGCCAGAGATAGTTCGCACTGCACAACCCGGCAGCTGCACCATGAGAGCCTCTAAACTTTCACAAGGACAACATATTTCCTGACTGGGGTGCTCAACAAACATCCGAACAGTGCATTAACTAATGCCACAGGTACCATGTCCTAGCTGAAAATTGCAACTGCTTTAGGGTATCAAAACATCTTGCCAAGAGGCAGTTCATGATAACTCAGAATAACCGGTAAATGAGTACGCCAGAATCCATTCACGTTTTTCCAGTGCAAAAATATGAGGACAAACGACCGTGGGGATGACACATATGCTGTCTTTCAACTGAAGGCTTGTGAAAAAAAACAAAACAAGGTTAAGTATATGTGGAAAAAAATTAAAGGTGCATTTAAGTCTACGTACGTGCGGAAATGCAAAAGCATTCGAGTTTCGTTGCCTCCACTGTTATTCAGTAATGTAGTTAATCATTGGTGGTAACTATTTAAATAGTCAATTAATTAGACACCTAAATTAAGTAGTTAACCCCAGTCAATTTTGATACAGTAATCAACAATCAGTCATTAATTATTTTAATTAATTAGTTTATTATTTGCTCAGTTGGTTTGTTAGATTACTCAATCAATTTTTATTCATTATTAATCACTTAATTTCATTAATACTTCAAGCATTGTTCAATTCTAGAGGAATTACTAGAAATTCTTAAATTACTCAGAGTAGTTAGCAAAATTATTTGCCTTACTATTTAATTAATTACTTTAATAATGTAATACAGTCAAATACAGTCACTTAAACTTTCCACTCAATCATTACTAATCATTACAAATCATAATTACCTCTTACTGGACGATCCACATTTTGATGAGTACACGCTCTGTCCACAACCCCTGGTGACATCCTGTCCACGCCACTCATGAGGCAAGAAATGCTTTCACATTAAAATGCATTTTTCTGTATGCAATTCTGATTAACCCTCCAATGAATGGGAGTGCCTGTCTTGTTCCTACTTTCCTTTGTCTTTTTATTTCATGAAAAAACACAAAATGCAGCTTATAAAGTAGCTTGAAGTGGAATTCAGCATAAGAGAGTGAGAAGGATTTGAGCATTTATTCACAATCATCAAGCATGTTTTTAAGCTTACCCCCATGGCAGTCATCATCTCATCGCAGGGTACACGCAATTTTTTTCCTCCAGCAGCATGCACAGGTGTGCGCAAAACAATACAGAGCACGCTCCAGTGTTTGAACTTTTCTCACATGTTCAGTAGAGAAAATATGTAGCTTTCTTGGGTTGTACATAAGTGTGCTGGTAGTGTTTATTAGCATATGCATTGTATTAAGTGCCCCGTAATTTTTGCCAGGTAAGGTATGAGAGGAGTTAGGGCGATGAAGCATACACTATAATACTAGAGCTGCGACTGTACCGTGTAATATGTTATCATTAGCTGTTGCGGATGCACGCTGGAACTAATGGGTTATAGTTTAGTCAGATGAGGGCTGACCCTGGTGTACTTGAGAGGCTAACGGTTTGATTCCTAACGTGACCAGAAATGCACTATTTTTCTTGTTTCGTTGCTTCATAACTGGAAACTGTGCAGAGCAAAACAATGCGCTAACGTAGAGAACCTGAAGATGCTGAGAGACTGAGGATATCTGGTAATGAATCATGTTTGGGTGAGACCGCACAAGAAGTGAGTGAGGTTCTCTAAAAAGTAACAAACTCTGTGAGAATAAGTGACCTTGGCTGTGGAGCTCCCTCGGCTTACAAGCACTTCATGCTCAACAAAAAAGAAGGCTATGCTGATCTGAGCTGTCCCACACGCTACCTCATGAGGGTCCAGCACTTGCAGCTTCATGAGTGTGTTAGTGTACATCCTGTTGTCTGGGAACTGTGCCAGGACCAACTCCGGGTTCTTGAGATCGAACGACGCCATGCCGATATCCCCCCTGGCGAGACCTCTTCCTTCGGCGATTGCTGCAAGTGTAGATGACAAGAGACAAAGTAAGGACAGGAATAAAAAACAAAATGCCTTGGTCATTACGCTCATGAAACCAGTGCCCGAAGGAACTACACTGTAGCACGCTTTTAAATACACACTGAAGGAGAGCCATTTAAGATGGATTGAGATAGTTCTTCAAATATTGCGACTAAAAAGATACAATGATGGACAGAAGAAGACCTTAAAGATGGTCAAACTAAGCCAATATCTATTGCTGGAAGAGTGGGTGAGGGAACAAACACAGGTTAATGACATCCTAATCGAAATCAAGGGCTTGGGCAGAGCATGTACTGCAAAGGCAAGATAACAGCTGGTCCTTAATGGTAACGGATTGCATTCCAAGAGAAGGCAAGCATAGCAGGGGGCGGCAAAAAGGTTAGGTGGGCGGATGAGATTATGAAGTTTGCGGGCATACAGTGGGAGCGGCTGGCAAAGAACAGGGTTAATTAGAGAGACATGGAAGAGGCCTTTGACCTGCAGTGGGTGCAGTCTGGCTGATGATGATGATGACGATCTATTGCTGGCAGAAATCAGGAAAAAACTACAAAGCTCTGCATGGTGCTAAAAACAGAAGAGAACATTAATAATGGTCAAGTCCCCAGAGATGTAATCAGTGAGGGTCTCTTGAAATTCTGATGCTGATAGGTGGGGTACGCATTATAAGAACATATGCATTTTGTTTATTATGTTAATTACTATGTAATATTTATGTTACTATTATGCTGCTATGTTATGCTTATTATGTTATGTTAGAACTTTGTCCTGAGATATAACCTGGCCTTACCAGTGATCATAGCCAATCACTCACAGTATCAGAAAAATACCCAACCATGGGCCAGTCTGAACGCATGTGAAATATAATAAGGATTTCACAGTTTCAGCAAAATTTAAAACTGCTGTCTTTCCAATGCAAGATTTTACTGCCATTTACAAAGATTACAACGACCTCATATGCTAAAGACTGCCAGATAATGAGATGATTTGTTTAACAACATATAACTCTTAAGCTTAGTTTAATAAGCTATCAGGACAGGGCAGTTTTTTAAATTAATAATGTTATCAACAAGTAATCTTGCATTCTTCGTAAGAGAATGCTATCATATTTGCCTACTCTTTGCCCGATTTTAAGCACTTCAAACAAAAAATGCCACTGTTAATAATTAATATTAATAGTTATGACAAATGTAGTAAAATATAATCGTTATTAATTGAAATTAAAATTAAGTATATGCCAAAAATTAATGAGAATTATCTAATTAAATAATAATGACGAATTAACTAGTCTTTATAATTATTTTATGTATATATTGACACTCATAGTAACCAAGTGACCCATGTGATCAATCTACAAATTATCAAATTAATTAAAATTGAATGTGAACAAAAATCAGCTCTTTGTACACTCTTCTCGGGGTGCTGCAAGTGGCCAAAGATAGCAGAAGAATGGCATAGCAGCTCACCGACAACCACTGATTTGGAAAGTACATCAGTGCTGCCTGTGCCTGGCGTTGTCCTGCGTCTCGCCCCCGATGAAGAGTTTGCAGTCCTTCCATGGTACAGTGGATTTCTCAGTGCTGGTGCAGGAGTTACCAGCCGTGCTCCAGAACCCCTGAAATGAAAGAAACCACAGGAAAAGAACGAATGACTGAATCTCTATGCACACTCTTCTGGATAAAAACAAATACTGGTCTTAGTTCACAAAGGTGAAGGGGCATTCAAAGAACAGGTCAGGTCAGTGTCAGCTGAATGCCTAAGCGATGTCAGGGGCTGCCAAAGCAAGAATGTATGCAAACGTGTTCAGGGGTTCAGTAATGATGACAGTTAAATGAATCACACGACAATTAATAGGTCTCATGGAACATCACTGTGGAAGACAGGTCACAGGACACTACAGCAATGTGATGACAGGCAATGTGATGACAGGCAATGTGATGACGTTGTTTCATGTGGATGACAACCACACGATCTCGGAGAGGGGTACTGGCTATAACAGCTGACAATGGAAAAGGAACTTTCGATTGAATTCATCCACCATGAAATCTACTGGAGGGTTAATTGCATTAGATGTTGAGTATGCAGCCCATTAGATTGTTTACAAGACACTCGGGAGGCAAAGCTACAACACATAAACTTGCAAAGCAAAACAAAGAATGTTTATGCCCGGGCAATGATCAAAGGCACTGGAAAAAGGCACTCATCAGATACAGATAATACTGGGTATAGTGTATTCACAAAACAATAGGAATTGCATAACAAATTCCCCTGACATTCAAAAATAAGCTTACAAAGTCATGACAAAAACTCAGACGCAAATTTATGGAAGGAACTAATCTCAGTAAAAAGGGAACAAAATAAGACCAAAGCTGATTTTTTGAGCAGATAGGTGTACTGATGCATGTATTATGTGCAGTCATAACATTTGTCAACGTTAATGGCATGACTGGAATTTTGATACCAACCAGAAACTACACTGGCATTTGTTACGCACACAGTAAAGTAGCAGCTATAGTGTTCAAAAACCCAAGGGTGAGAAAAACTGAGTATCTGTAATAAACAGTGCAAAACGAAACATAAACAGCAAAACAGCTGAAAATATCAAGGCAATTAATTAGCATGAATGGCCACACTGATGGCATTGGAATATGCTGGCACTTGTGAACATGGGCCTTGTGCACAAGAAAATGTGTGCAGTCTTATTTTAGTGACGAAGTCTTCACTGAAAGTAATGAACAAGTTCAAATTATTGCTTAGCGTTTCTCAAAACATCCAAATATGATATATATTAGTCCATACACAATATGAGAATTGCATTGCAACAAAATTTAACACAAAGCTTCGAAACCTGTATGGGTCACCGCAATATGGCAGCTTCTAAAAACTGTAAACTATAAGCTTTCGCAGCACAAGCAAGAATTTGTACAGCGTACGCAATAACCAGCAAGGTAGTGACCAAAGACATTTACACAATATAAGCCACAATGTTTTCTCATTTCAACGCGATAGCGTCAAGTTCTGCAGAAAATCCACCGCCACCGTCGGTATTGTGAGCAAAAAAGGGTAAAGGCGCTCCACTGCCGAGCCTGAGGACGCGGGTTCGATCCCGGCCACAGCGACCGCGTTTCGATGGAGGCGAATTGCGCAAGGCGCCCGTGTACGCGACGTCGACCGGTGCACGTTAGAAAACGCGAGGCAGTCGAAATTACTCCGGAGCCCTCCACTACGGCGTCCATATACCATGCCACGCCATACCGTCACGTCACGTGCGAGACAGGCGGAAAACGGGGCCCGTGCGATTGCTTTCCATAGCCTACTTTTCTAGCTGTGTCATGCATGTCACCGTTCGCCCCCGCAAGAGGTAACAAGCAGGCGGCGATTATAAGCAGTTAAGCAGGCAAGCGCCCATCGAGGTGGGGCTTAAGGCTGCATACGCAGCTCTAAAGTCACTGCAGCGCGAGCTGCGGAAGCCTGCGCAGTGAACCAATCCGAAAAAACCGGTCGCCATAGCGCTCGATGCCTGTGCGCGGCAAGTTCGAAGCGCTCAGTGAACCGCTGCCTGCTGACCCGCTGAAATTTAGCGGGTTGCCTCAGAACATTACGTGGTAGCCAGCAGGAGCAAAGGTGGTACGTCTGCACGTTCGCTCTGTTGCGATTCGCAACTTTACATGCATTTACAGCACGAAATAAAACTAATAGACGCAACTGAAGCTGACAAAAAAATCTGGGCACGAGCACGATCGCCACGCTAATGACCCAAACTAGACCGGCAAACGCGATCTGGCCAAAGAAGCAGAAGCATGTGCAGCGTCCTCTCGAGCTTCGCTGGTATGTTCTACTCCTACTTGTCCATTGCGACATTCTGTAGCAATCTCGGAGGCCACGCTTCTACCATTAGGGCTCCGAGATAAGCACGACGATTTCGAGGGAGTGAGACATTGCAGCCATGGAGGAAAAAAAACTTTCCTTCCTCCATGATTGCAGCCAATTTTTCTTCGAACCGCGGTGAATTGACTCATAGTGTGTATAATGACATTGTAAGGTGGGTGTTTCACCTGATTAAGCCTCTTTGTAAATCAGTTCGCCTCTGCTTCTTAATCCACGAGAATTTACTGCGACTGTGCAGACTATGCGGCGTAAACAAAAGCTGCTGCAAATTTCTTCCACAAAGTGTCACTTTATACCACCGTGGAATCGCTGACGTTGGCGTTGCCATCTTTCCTGGGAAAGCCAGTTTCCAGCGTAAGCTAGGCTGCTCTGCACGAACTGAAATTCGCTAGACAGGAACTAAACAGCTGCGACATGAAAGGCGTTGAGCTCTCACCCGCTACCGCTGCTGGCGTCGAATATCGCGTTGAAGTTCAGGGACGATGACGAAGTCGTATACGTAGGATTCGATCTCCTTGTTGTCGCAAACCTTTCTCGAGCTCTGTGGGGGTGGGGGGTGAACCATGTTAGAACAAGGTAAAACGAGTTTATGCGAATTGCGCGCAGGATCCAACTGCGCATAAAAGGCGCTGATGTCCGGAACTCTCACCCACTGCCGCTGCTGGTGTTGAATATTGCGTTGAAGTTCAGGGGCGATGAAGAAGTCGCAGGATTCGACCTCCTAGTTGTCGCAGACCTTTCTGGAGCTCTGGGGGTTTTAAAAGCCATGTTAAATCAACGTAAAACGAGATTATCTTCTTTACAATCCGACGTCTGTGAGCAGCACGAAGTGATGCAAACAGGTGCACGAAGTGTCTTCTGCTACACTACCAGTGAGGGAGCAGGCGAGTGCGAAATAAATCTTTCAGTACATGTTGTGAGGAGTGGTGTTTGTACACAATTAACTAGTTTTAAATAATTTATTGTTTTTCGTTGTCGTCTTGCACTGAAGACTTGAAATTTAAATTGTGAGCCAACTTTTGAGCGCCTTGAACGCGCGCGCCGCCACGCGGCACAAACAGAAGCAAGCGGGGTGTCCTCATTGCCTCCCTTGATTTATATTTCAAGCAATCTTTTGATATGCGAGTAACAGTGCCAGTGAAGAAATCAAAACTTGTCGCCATAGTTACAAGTTCTAGTAGACGGATAAAAAATTAACACTAAGGTTAATTAACAGTTTCAGTTTTTTTTTTTTTTCGAAGAAGGAACCGACGTTTTGCCCTTCATACTGGTGCGAAACACTATGGGAGAAACTGATACGTTCTTTCACGGCACCGTATATGTGTTTCCTCAAAATGGGCTGTCGAACTTGAAAGCGTCTCAGCCCTCTGGGGTGGCCTCGAATACTGGCTCCGCCGAGTTCTCTGACTCTGTGACGTGTGTTTTGCCTCGCTTATCGCGTCGGCGACGCTTTACGCCCTGCCTACAATAAGCAGAGTTTTCAATCTAAGTTAAGCTCACTCGGTCAACGAACCTTTCACAGCTGGCCGATAATTAATTTTGCGTGTTCAGACGTGAAAAACACCGACAAAGCAAACGTGCTTAGAACGACAAGCGTCGACACGAACGGTGAGCGATGCACTTGAAAGAGAGCCTAAACCGCAGTGCACACTGTAGACTTCTGTTTGCTTGCTAGAAGTAGGGTAATTTAAACAGCGCGGAGGTGGAACGGAATGGGAATGTCGGTGAAAAATCGAAATTACCTTTATTTTAGGACCACACTGCATTATACTGGTCGAAGCATTAATTCACTCACAGGTCAAAAGATTGCTGCATGAGAAGAACGAGGAAAAACACTGTAATCGTGTTAGTGTTGCATCTGTAATAATAAACCCCTTTGAAAGCAAAAATTCGATTTAAGCCGCCGCGGTGGCTCAGAGGTTATATGGGAAAAACACGGCATTCCTGTGACGCTGTCGGCACCCACCAAGATGAGAGGGCTCCGCAAGATGGTGAACTCACGTGATGACATAATCAAGAAGAAAAACACGTGTGGCGTCGAGCACAAGGATCCAAATGTAGACTGCGTGCAAGGGGTTATATGCGAAATATCACTCACATGCAAGAAGGTATGCGTGGGCCTGACAGGCAGATGTCTAAATGAGAGGCTGAATGAGCACAAGCGTTCATGTGACGACATTACGCATCCTGGCAACGCACATCAAAAAGTGCCCCAGGAAAACAAATACAAAAAGAAAGCATGCTAACCGATGCTCAGCAAAACGACAGTAATCGAAAAATCGAAAAACAAGAGAGAGAACGAATCGAAGCCTTTACGATGATGACAGTAAATGAAGATTATGCGAACAGCCCACCCGTCAAACTCAACAAGAAAGAACACGCCTATCTGATATCAAGACAGCCATAACTGAGTGAGCCCACCCTCCCCCATTCCTACCAAAGCTTTTCCCGCCTGAAAAACAAAACAGAATGGCCCCGCCGCGGTGGCTCAGTGGTTAGGGCGCTCGGCTACTGATCAGGAGTTCCCGGGTTCGAACCCGACCGCGGCGGCTGCGTTTTTATGGAGGAAAAACGCTAAGGCGCCCGTGTGCTGTGCGATGTCAGTGCACGTTAAAGATCCCCAGGTGGTCGAAATTATTCCGGAGCCCTCCACTACGGCACCTCTTTCTTCCTTTCTTCTTTCACTCCCTCCTTTATCCCTTCCCTTACGGCGCGGTTCAGGTGTCCAACGATATATGAGACAGATACTGCGCCATTTACTTTCCACCAAAAACCAATTATTATTATTATTATTGAAAGCAAAACAGTTGAAGCTGCGTTTTTATGAAGGAAAAACGCTGAGGCGCCCGTGTGCTGTGCGATGTCAGTGGACGTTAGAAATCCCCAGGTGGTCGAAATTATTCCGGAGCCCTCCACTACGGACCTATTTGTTCCTCTCTTCTTTCACTCCCTCCTTTATCCCTTCCTTTACGGCGCGGTTCAGGTGTCCAAAGATATATGAGACAGATACTGCGCCATTTCCTTTCCACTAAAAACCAATTATTATTATTATTGAAAGCAAAACAGTTGAAGCTGCGTTTTTATGGAGGAAAAACGGTAAGGCGCCCATGTGCTGTGCGATGTCAGTGCACGTTAAAGATCCCCAGGTGGTCGAAATTATTCCGGAGCCCTCCACTACGGCACCTCTTTCTTCCTTTCTTATTTCACTCCCTCCTTTATCCCTTCCCCTACGGCGCGGTTCGGGTGTCCAACGATATATGAAACAGATACTGCGCCATTTCCTTTCCCGCAAAACCTATTATTATTATTATTATTATTATTATTATTATTATTATTATTATTATTATTATTATTATTATTATTATTATTATTATTATTAAATGTAAGCGCTCGTTCTGTTTCTCTGTGTCGTTCTGTCAAAGTTAGCGCTTCCATTGCAAAAATGCTATACCAACTAGCCCCAATCGTCGGTTCATTGTTAAAGCCGCACAATGAACTAAAAGTAATGACATCCGCTCCCTCCTCCTCTGTTGCCGGCCCTCCTTCTCTCAGCTGCTCCCGTGCGCCGACAGTGGCGGCACCTATCTGCAGGGTGTGCACCTAGCAGGCGCTCCTAACGCTCGTCCTTTGGCGCGCCCCGCCCGAATGAACTGTTAAATAAGATCATGGCATGGGGCATTAAAACATTTGTTGCTCCAATAAATGCCCCGACCCACGTTCCACTGCGATCGCTTTGCGGCATAAACAGTGGAAGTAGCGTACGCGAGACTTTGGATATTGTCGTATATTGTTGCCTTTTCGAACGACACCTTTTGTCGAGTCGCAATTGAAATTGAACGCCGTCAAGAGGAAGTGGAACGATTTACGTGCTGTATGCGGATATTTAGCCTTTACCATTTTTTGAGACAGACGTTCTATACCGCACGACTTTATATGGATCGATAGCTGTTTAATGCTTCCATAATTTAATCTCTCTGCGCGTAGTTGCCCGTTCGTGTAAATATTTACTTCTTTAGTTCAGGAAAGCTTGGCGATTGGTTCGAAGTGGCTATACCGCTGATAAGTCACAGGCTAACGTTGGAATGATCCGACTAGTTGTAGTCGCTTAATCTTTGTGTGTAGATTGACGACCACGATGTCCTAATTGCGCACTGTTACATGGTTTTGATCGAACAAATTTTGATGATGGATTTATTGTCTTGGTTGGTTAACAAGGACAACAAAAATAAAAACAGGCGTTATCACCACTGCTTCGCTCAAAGCTACAGCACTGGATGACTCACTACCCATGCAAAATTTTTTTAGACAGTCTATAGACTTTCGATAGACTTCTTTCTATAATGTCTATGGACTGTCTGTAGACAGATCCCAGGGAACAGTCTATAGGCAATACAAATACTATAAACGGTCTATAGACAATCTATAGATTTATGGCCCTACACTTTTAGTAGACTTTTGTCTATAGACAGTATATTGACTATGAATAGACAAAAAGAAATATCTATAGGAAGGCGACAGAGTCTATAAGGAGTCTATAGACTATCTATAGACTATTTTTATCAGGGTAGAATGCTGTCCTTCCGGCGATTGTCATCTGGCGTCAGCACATACCGTGATGGCTTGTAAGAGGACAATGGCTTTCATCGTGCAATTATCACGCATAATGCGTAGCAGCCTGAACTGCCGCAGGAAATAAAATAGGATTTGGTATTCCCCAACCTTATGAAGAAAGATGCAAGTCAGAGAAGAAAAATATACAGCGTGGCCTTCATAAATAATTTAAAAATCATGCACGACAGCTTAACGACATTGAAAATTGTTGTGGCCATTGCGAGCGCCTCTAGGACAGTGATTCATTTAACGCCACATATCGACGTTACAAAAGTTCCGACCAGCCAGATTTGCGCGTGTATTCGGAGGCAACTACGATGGAGTTTAACGCAATATGTTTGCGACTATGTTTAACGGACGTTCTCGCTTGCACAAATACTGTACGCGCAGATGTAATGTATTCAAGATATAGGCGCCGTTAAACAGTGCCTAGGCACAGTAACGGCCGACTTTGGTAGCAACCCCACCAGCACAGATACGTTCAGCAATGACGCAAAGTCAGGATTATACCTGCACCGCGAGCAGCATCAACAGCCGGGGTTCAAACAAAGAGAACTGCCTCTTCAGTACCGATTTCGTGAGCGGATATGCAGTACAACTGCAAAAAAAAAAAAGAACAAATACGTACAGCAGTGCGCACAAGATCAAAGGCAGACTGTCGCAGCGAGCAGTGTAGAGGACTTGGCTCAAACAACATGAAGCGCGACTTTAGAGTCGAGCTCATGAACGAGTCCAACTGCAATCAAACGAACACGCCATGCAGAGAGCGCAACATCAAAGCTAGACCTGGAGAGCCAGACGCGGTAACGGCGGCGCTGAGACAACACGAAGCGCGGCTTTCGTATCCCGCCAGCGAACGAATCCAACTACAACCATGCCGAACGTAATTAACTGCAAAGAAAGACTGCCGTCACTCGCGCTTCGCACCAAATACTAAAAAAAGAGAAAGACACGACTTCCTGCTCAAGAACGGCCACTTACCTCAAAAAGGCGCGGATCTAGCGCATTTTCGAAGTTAGCACGGCCGACACTTTACAGCCAAACCTTTCGGGCGAGCATCGTTGGTTTTGCCGTATGGAATAACGAGAAGTCTTTTCCCGTTGTTTTCTAGGTTGTTGCGCACATAAGCTGAACACAAGCTCGGTGTCTCCGCAAAACGTAAACGCCATCAGTGCTGCCAAAACTTTTCCCACCAAAACTCTGTCGCACAAAAACAAAAGAAATATGCCTTCGTGCCCGGGAATGGCGCCGGCGTCCGGTGCGGAGCAAAAAAAGCGCGCGCTAACACGTGATCACGGCGTCTTGGCCAATGGGAGTTTCGATCCTCCCGCGGCGCTCTGGAAGAGGGGGAAGCCGCGGGAAGTTCAAATGAAGTCGTTTGACTTGGGGTTCATTCAGGGTGTTCAGGCCAGCTGCGCGTCGGGACCAATCAGTGAGTGCCCGCTAGTAGGGCGCTGAAGCAGATCTCGGTAGCGGATCGCTGGTCGCAGTCTGCTGTAACTCTCTAATAAGAAAACTCTCCTTTTCAACCGTCAGGACATTGGTAACTTGCAGACCATTTGTCCAGAAGACTTTTGTCTAAGAGTGCGGTGCAGATTCCTGTGTCACTTTCTCGCAATCATTCTTATAAACAAAGCTTATTTCCTCGAGTTATTAAAGAGCTGAACGTGCTGCCTGATTTCCCTATAGGAGGAGTGATTCCGTTGATGCCTCTCTTCAAAGTCTGGAAGCGTGTATGTATCACTAGTGCTCCTGAACATCCACACAGTCAGATACATGTGCTGCAACTTAGGTGCAACATTCTGTTTTTAGTTCAGCAGAGCGATAGTTTGTACTACAGTGGCATATTCTCTTGTTCGCTGAACTCCTTAATTTATGAATTCGTGTCTATGTTATCTTCTTTTATAATTCACTTCCGTAACAGGCGGGTAAAGCGTGGTGGAGAGGTTGTGCAAATCCTGTGCGGTTGCGACTTGGTTATTAAACCCAAGAGCGATTGAGAGATAAGAGACGCAAAATCAACGAATCACTGTTTCATCAAGCGCTGGAATTAGTTTCAAGATAATATGCTCGTTCTTTTGAGTACCCTGAACTGAACACCATTGCAGGAATGGTGTCAATTTGGCAAGTTTAAAAGTAATAGCGCACTTTGTAGCTTCAGCTTTGTGGCATTGACGGCCCCCACGGTACCGGTCAGAATCACGGGACATGGAATATTAACGTTGCCAGATTAATACTCCATGTGTCTGTGCCTCATAAGAATGTTGGGCTATCAAGAACGTTAATGACTTTCACCACGGTAGATAGTGTGTGCAGTCGCGACCAAACTAATACGGAACAAGCTTCGGCGATCAAACTGCTCTCACGCCTTACCTATAGAAAATTATAGGGCACTTACTACACACGGTAGGTACTTATTTCAAAGCCGTCATACTTTCTCCACGTAAGTCGCGAGAAAAGTTCAGACGGCGAGGCATTCTTCGTAGTATTCTGGCCACAGCTGTACATCGAAGTGCAGCTGGCACCTTCACTCTAGTGTCAGTATATCTCCTGCGGTCGCTTCAATTAGGCGCAGCCGTTGCTCAGACAGAATCGCAAGATCGGACTCTCCGAGAAGAAGGGTGTTAGCCGGCGCCATCTGTCGGCTGCGGCGGCCACGACCGGCCGGCGGCGCAGCAGCGCGCGCTGCTCGTCGTCTGCGACGGGCCGCAATCGATCGGTGGCAGGCGGGCGCCAGCCAGAATGGCGACGTCTAGGCCCCGCCGCGTAGACTGCCGGCGAGCGACGCGACGCAGGTAAAAAGTAGCGCCACGCCGTCGGCGGACCGCCCGGTCACGGACCCACCCCGGAACGGCCGGGCCATGGCGGCCACGCCGACCACCACCAGCTGCTGGGGATGCTTCCGATGGCGCCAGCTGCAGCAGGTAGGAACACACTACGTCTACACTTCCCCACCTTCCCGAGAAATCGCGCTATCCCGTTAACTCGTCCCGCGACGGGATGTCTCCCGTTCGACGTGGAAAACGTCCCCTTTCGGACGCGCTCTGCTCTGCTTGCAGGCACGATCTCTCACGTTCTTCCCAGTTTAGCTGCCGTGAATATCCGGCTAGCCCATTTCGATGACCGCACTCTTGGGCAGTGCACTCAGACTACTCACCTGAAACCACTTACGAGCACCGTTTTATCCTCGTCAGCTCGAATCGCAGCTTTCAATTTTGGTTTTCGCTTCAAAGCAACGCCTGCTTCTCGCGAAACCAAAATTTTCACTTTTGAATCACAGGGACAGGGACAGTGTATGTAGGTCACAGCAAGGCTAACAATAAGACGCGGCTCTGACGATGTTGTCTCGCTCTCGCACTGCTCTTCCAATACATAGCGACTAACGAGCCTGAATGAATATTTTGCGACGTGTTCTTTTTTTGCTTGTTTTGGGAGATGCGCTGGGCTGTCCTTCTAACTCATTTATTAGTTAATCTGCACGCCCTAATACCTCTCTTCCGATGTGCCGGACGTTGATGCGTTTTTTTTCCCCGCTTACCTAAAATTGAGCGTTATTCGTGGAGGTACATTACGTCAACCAGGTAGGCAGCGTAAAAGCAGCATTTTGCTGTACTAACCGAATACATCGACAAGGACCGACCCGGGAAGTGTGCCGGTCGCTTGGTCGTTAACGGCCTCGGTTTCGACCGGTGCGATTCGGGAGGAGACCGTAAAACGGGATGACCGGTCGACGGACAGGATTAACTGCGTCGGCCCGCGTTGAGTTTTGTGACGGCCCTGCGAGGTGAATGCGCTTTCCGCTGATCGCGACCCAGTGTAGTACCACCTAAAGCTGCAGCACTTAGCAGGCAGGAATGCGGGCTGAAAAACATTGGCGACAGAAAGCAAAATAAAACACAGCCATTGATTACACTTTGTCTTCGAGAAATGACTGCTTTCTGGTAGGAATTTTAAGTACAGTTTTCTTTACAGTGAAAAACACTTAAACGATTTAGCCGCCGCGGTGGCTGAGTGGTTATGGCGCTCGGCTGCCGGCCCGAAAGAGCGGGTTCGATCCCGGCCGCGGTGGTCGAATTTCGATGGAGGCGAAATTCTAGAGGCCCGTGTGCTGTGCGATGTCAGTGCACGTTAATGAACCCCAGGTGGTCGAAATTTCCGGAGCCCTTCACTACGGCGTCTCTCATAACCTGAGTTGCTTTGGGACGTTAAACCCCTATAAACCTAACCAAACCACTTAAACGATTTGGTGACATCCCTGTCGCTGACTGATGAACGGCGACAGATCCTGGTCCCATCGTGTCTTCATTTCTAGGATTATGCAACAGAAAAAAAAGACAAATGAAAGCTTAGTGCAGCTGCTCTAGATAGTTCGTGATAAGGACAGTGAGCTTAAATTGAACCCTGCGTTTGATGCGAACGCTTATATGCCGGTCGCTGTAACCACGACCATCGCTTTCACAGGCAATCCGTAAAATTGATTACGTACCAGGAGAGTTTCGGGGCAATTTCAGAGTGTGCGTGGCATTTACGAAAGAAACGCGTATGCTGTGTAAGCTTCAACGTCCAGAACAATGAAGTATAAATAGCAAGAATATAATGTTATGATGCAATGGAAATGACGCTGTTTGCGAGTGGCTTCGTTACAAAACTTCTGGGGAATTGGACGTGACGAAAAGTTATGAACGTCTGTAGCAAGCCATAACAGGTATAAATCACGCCGAAATATTACGTCAAACCTGCGTTCGGTTCTCGTACAGATAGCGAACCTTCGTGACTACTTAGCGGGAACGCAACAAAACTTCACTTGTAATGGATAAACTTTGCATTTAGAATAAGGTCTGCGCAGAAAAATCAGTAACTCTGTATCAAGGTACGAGACCATTTACCGCTAATCGAGCGTGAAATTTCGCACTTCACACCAGCCCATCCCGCCGCGGTGGCTCAGTGGTTAGGGCGCTCGACTACTGATCCGGACTTTGCGGGCTCGAACCCATACGCGGCGGCTGCGTTTTTATGGAGGAAAAACGCTAAGGCGCCCGTGAGCTGTGCGATGTCAGTGCAAGTTTGAGATCCCCAGGTGGTCGAAATTATTCCGGAGACCTCCACTGCGGCACCTCTTCCTTTCTTCTTTCACTCCCTCCTTTATCCCTTCCCTTACGGCGAGGTTCAGGTGTCCAACGATATATGAGACAGATACTGCGCCACTTCCTTTCCCCCAAAACCAATTATTATTATTATTATTATTATTATTATTATTATTATTATTATTATTATTATTATTATTATTATTATTATTATTATTATTATTATTACACCAACCCAGCTCAAGGTTTGTAGCTTGGTCCAGATATCCGCCGTTCACGATTGTTTCCATTGAGTTACTTATCGAGTCTTCGATCACCGCTCTACTGGACTGCAGGTCGTGATATAAAAAATAATCAAACAAATTAATACTCACAAAAGGAACTTTAATAAAACAACAATCGCCGTTCTACACCTTGATGACCGTCGAATAATGTGATGACATGTATTTTATTTTCCCATTTGAATATATGGCGACAGCATGTAAACACAGCAAATACGTCACGTTGTTTTCTTTTTGTGTTGTCTTCACCGCTTCTGCCAGGGAATGCCCCAAAATGCGCCAAATGCCCAAGGCACGCCCGGAAATGTATGCGCATAGTTGGAGCTAGTAAAATTATCATTAACGTCATTACCGGAAGCAAAAGTCGCCAAAATTTTCTATAGCGAGCTATCTATGCTGATCCGTTGAGCTGAAGAACATTCGGAAATCGAGAGAATTGCGTTTCAACTCGTATTTTGCGCTGTGCGCGCGCGAAAAGCTACCTACCTCAGTAGGAACGCTCCCGAACGACGGGAAAAAGCGGTATAGAAAATCCATCGAGCACGGCTGACGTCAGAGATGCTTTATAAGCGACACCGTAGCATGCGCTGCCAAGCACGCGTGGGGCATTAACGATTCCTCGCAAAGGTCAAGCACGCAAATATGCGACCTTTCGGAATGTGATGCACCGACCTTCCAAGCTGGTCATTCTTAGACGCTTCTTCTCTGCATGGCTGTTGACACCGAATCGGAAACAATGGGTCAAAAACACAATAAGTTCAAATCCGGGAGGTTTAACATTGTTTTCGGCAGACGGTTTGCGTTTTGTGTCTCACTTTAATCCGAGGACTGACCCACTGTCATAGCACAGCGGCTACGGCGCGTTCTGCTAGCGAGCATTACGTCGCGGGTTCGATCCGCAACGTCGGCGGCTGCTTAGAGATCAAGACGAAAGGTGAGAGCACTCTCATGCGCTAAATTTCGTTGCTGGATGAAGAAGGCCAAGCGAACGAAATCAGTCCGGAGCCTTCCGATGTAAGAGGTGTCTCAGAGCACACTTTAATGCTTCTAGAAATGAAAGCCGATTAATGATAATCAATTTGGATATTGATTGCCAGAACAATATGCCTCCTCACCGAACTGCTCGCAAAACGGACAGCCGACAAAATAAATGTGAAACGTGGGAATCTTGACGCTCCTTTTGTACATTAACACCTCTTTATACAAGTCTCTCACGTATTACTGACGTTTCAAGACGTTCGAACACATTTGATGACATCTGAGGGACGACTATGAGTTTAGTACGTATTTCGTCGTACGCGTTGTCTCATCCTTGCTTAGCGTATTGCGCTTGTCCGTAAGCAGTGTGACAGTGTGACAAGAACTGGGCTCGTTTTTACTTTTTCACTGGTAAGTCGCACATTTCAGTGTCGGCCATTTTTTTATCACCCAAAACAAAGAACGAGAAACGAGTCTCGCGCGAAGAAATGAAATTCTGGGAAGCAACTTACGCCGATTTAGAACTCATAATAGCGAGCCTAGTGGTGCAGTTTTCAGTTTACTTATGTGGTGGTTACAGTCGGGCGCGTCATTATTATTACAATCATGATGATGATGATCATCATCAGTCTAACTATGTCAACTGCGGGTCAAAGGCTTCTCCCATATCCCTCCTATTAACGCAGTCCTGTACCAGCTGCGGCCACCTTACCCTCGCAAACTTCCTAATTTCAACTTCCAACCTGTCCTTCTGACGGTCCCTGCTACATTTGCTTTCTCTCGGAATCCATTAGGTTGTCTCAGTACTCTCTGACACTCTCCATAATCTTACACTGCTAGTTATTCCACTCACCCGCCGCGGTGGCTCAGTGGTTAGGGCGCTCGGCTACTGATCCGGAGTTCCCGGGTTCGAACCCGACCGCGGCGGCTGCGTTTTTATGGAGGAAAAACGCAATGGCGTCCGTGTGCTGTGCGCTGTCAGCGCACGTTAAAGATCCCCAGGTGGTCTAAATTATGCCGGAGCCCTCCACTACGCCACCTCTTTCTTCCTTTCTTCTTCCACTCCCTCCTTTATCCCTTCCCTTACGGCGCGGTTCAGGTGTCCGCCGACATGTGAGACAGATACTGCGCCATTTCATTTCCCCAAAAACCAATCATTATTATTATTAGTTATTTCACTCCCGTGGCCCGCATATGCGGTCACTACTTGCCCCAAGTTCATGCATTCCCTCACCAGTAACAGGAGAACATCTCCAGATGCCATTAAAATGTGACTTTTCCTCTCTCTTTCCAAAGCTTCGTTGCGTATTGCAAAATGTTTTCTTTCGGTGCCATTGAACATTACTTTACTTTTCTTCACAATAATGTTTAGACCCATTGTTCTGGTATGCCCCTTTACATACTCAGTAACGGTTGGCGATGCAACCCCCCCCCCCCCCCCCCCGACTTACTGATCAATGCATTGTCATCAGATAATCGGAGAATGCTATTCTCCAATAACTTTTATTCTCAGTTCTTTCCAGTCCAGTTCTCTGAATACTTCCTGTAAACGCGCGGCGAGCAGTAGTGCAGAGCTCGTGTCTCCCTGCCTGACACCCTTCTTAAATGGGATTTTATAGCTTTCCCTGTGGACAGCTATAGCCGTTGTTGTTGTTGTTGTTAGTGGCTTTTTATTAAAAAAAAAATTAACAATGGAAGGAAAAGATTTTGCTAGCCGCGACATCTGCCATCGAAGCCTGATGCACCTGAGCTGCGGCTAGCGTGAACAAAATCACAGGGAGATGGCAGGGAGACGGAAATAAAGGGGGAGCGATAGTAAGAAAGGGTAGGGGTAGGGCGGCAATATACATTATGTACAAGTACAGAATATCGACTATGGTCGCTGTGCGAATTTTCGAGTACTAATATACACCTGATGATTATCACCGAAAAACTTATGAATGTGCTTTTTTGACGGATTTGTACACGACGCCTTGCGAACATAAGGAAGATCTGGGTGCTGCCAGGGATAAAGAGAGAGAGAGAGAGGTTGGAATGAGCTGGGGATCCTATGGCTTGTGCCTCTGCACTCAGAAAGAGGACAGGAGAAGAAAGAGAGTTAAGATGGGCGAATACATGAAAACGCATGACTAATGCGGATCATCACAGCCGCGAACTGAAACCCGAGTTGCGTAAGAAACAAAGGAGCGCGCCTAACTGCACGGCGAGATTTCCCAGACTCCCGCCATGTGTCCAGTGCACGGTCTTTCGACAGTGTCCTGGTCTCGAAACTTTCCAAGGAAGCCGACAACGAGTATTACGCGCGCATAGACATGAGGCAGACCAAGATTACGTCATGCACAGCCTCAGTGACGCAGCAAGGAGCCCAATTAGGAGAGTCACCACCACGTGAAAGCCGCATACACACGGCCAAATCTTTAACTGGCGTGATTTTTTGCTTCCCTATTTGCGCCTTGTAAACAGGCTTCTCTTGGCTAAACCGCTGGCATGTTCATGTTGCAATTTGGCGCGTGTGGCGGCATTTGTAGTTTCATTTTTTTCATATTATGCTTGAGTGGAGTAATCGCCTGATTAAATAAAAATGCCGCAATCACGCTTACTCTGGGCAAGCTACTTGCCTAGCATGGGAGGCGAGGTAGTTTACCCAGAGGAGGAAGCGAGATGAACCAGAACCATTGCTGCATGTGCCGCTTGTTCTGACTCTTCGTAGCCGTAGACGATGATGGTTACTAATATTTTGGATTTAATCAGGCAATTACTCCACTCAAGCATTATATGAAAGAAAATGAACTGCGCAATGCCCCATCATCATCGTCATCAGCCTGACCACACCCACTGCAGGGCAAATGCCTCTCCCATGTCTCTCCAATTAGCCCTGTGCTTTGCCAGCTGCGCCCACCCTGTGCCTGCAAACTTCCTAATCTCCACCACATGTCACCACATGCGTCAAATTACAGCATGAATATGCCAGTGGTTTAGCTGAAAGAAGCCTTTTACAAGGTGCAATTAGGGATGCGAAAATCAGCTAAGGATTTGGCCGGGTGTGCAGTCTCGCTCTGTGCTTTCACTGCCGCAACTACGTTTGTCTGAAGAGAGCCTCTCTATTTCTGTCGACGTCGGCTAATATAGTAGTTCTCACGTACTTGCACAGGACTAGATACGCGAAAATTCGATAATTCGAACGCAAAAAGGGGACCGAAACTTTGTTCGAATTAAGTGGAGATTGAATTAACGGGATCCAGATCGGGCTCTCCTGTGTTATGCCGATGGGAACACAACGACAGTTCGAGCGAACCGGGAGTTCCAACCAAGCGAGTAAGAATGTTTCGTTTAGTTTGTGGGGGTTTAACGTCCCAAAGCGACTAAGGCTATGAGAGACGCCGTAGTGAAGGGCTCCGGGAATTTCGACCACCTGGGGTTCTTTAACATGCACTGACATCGCACAGCACACGGGCCTATATAATTTAGCCTCCATCGAAATTTGACCGCCGCGGCCGGGATCGAACCCGCGTCTTTCGGGCCAGCAGCCGAGCGCCGTAACCACTCAGCCGCCACGGCGGCTACGAGTAAGAATGAAAATGATTCTACTTTATACAGAGCTTCGCGAATTACTGACCTCAAGCTCCGCATCTCACGAGAGGAATGCACCAGTGCATGAGGGAAAAAACCGCTTGCTGATGGAACATGTCATGGCCCCATTGTAACAAGTGATGATGCTTCTCCGTGATGGAGGCCTAGTTTTAAACACCACAGGCTTGCTTGTTTATTTTTTACGGGAAGCGTAGCGAGTGTTCTTCTTTTTCTCGTTGGAGTTGCCAGGCAGTTGATTGTACGGCAAAAGAAAAATCCCGCTGTCTTGAGGAGGTTAGGAAACCGCTTCAGAGGATACGGCCTAAATAGGTAAGAAAAAAGAAGATAAAGGAGAAGCCTTCGTTAAAGGTCGAACTAAGGTTGCGCCATCGATGAATTGAAAAGACGTGACGAATTACTCCGCACGCGTTTCCAACCGAGACCACTTTGGGAATCTTCACCCGGCGACAGAGTGCTTGCCTTTCGCATGCTGCCCTCGCGTTGCGTTTATTCAAAGCATGTCACGTTCAACGCTGACAAGCCCTGACTAAAGACCGACCCGACAAGCCCCCCGTTCACGTTCAAGCAGGCGACATGCATCAACTACGGGGCCGGCGTTCCTCGAAAGTCTGCTTTTCGAGAGTCGTCACCGCAAGCAACAGATTGGAGGGTGTGCCTGTGGCATCAAAAAACTCTCCTCGAGCTTTTCTGTTCGTCCTTCCTATCGGGCTGTCTGGCGTAAGCTGATGAAACTCCTGCTCAAAGCGAATAAACAGGGAGACTCATTGCGGTTCTCCTCGCTGCCTGTAGAGAGTCGCAAGACGTTTTCGGATGGTATACGCCTCCGGCGTTTTCTTGGCTGCGCAACAGTGCGGCTCAGAGATCGAAGAAACTTGTGGTTTCGAACGCGCACGACAGGTTGTGGGAGCATGCTGTGCTCCTTGGCGTGTTCGGAGGCATTGCGTCACCAGTGCTCACTGTTTCCCTCCTTCTGGTCATAATTCGTCATCAGTTTGCGAAACGCAGCCAGCCACCTTCAGTTTCGCTTGATGTGGCAATCTTGCCGTGACTTCTTGTCTGCTCTCTTCTCATAGTCTTGCGTGGTACATGCGTGCGTTGCGGTTGGAGGGCATCTCCTGTCACGGCACGCAGTTCTCTTGCCTTTGTGTGTGGACACCTACGGGGTACCGTTCTCCCTGTTCACTCACGTTGATGAGATACGCAGGGAGCGCCGCCTTTTGGTGAAGTAAATAGCATGAACCCAATCACACCTTGTGTCATCGAAGTTGAACTCCATTTTGTATGTTTATTCTCTTATACTCAAGGACATCATCAGATTGTGCAACCCTTAAGTGCGGAGCGTCGAGCGGCAGACGTCGCAGGCATTTATATTCGATCTGAAAACTAAACAGAGGTAAACAACGCCAACTTGACACTGGTTCCTGCTACCCCAGCTCCTAAAAAACCAATTCCCACATCAATCATTCAATCAATCAATCAATCAATCAATCAATCAATCAATCAATCAATCAATTAGTCAGTCAATCAAATAACAAATCAGTTATATCTCAGCCTATGATGCACTCAACCTCTGCATGAATGAATAAATTATTCACTGAGTTAATTATAACAGTCTTTCGGTGAATGAATTAATAAATGAATGGGTGATTCTATCAGTCAGTCAATGAATGAATAAAAAAAGATTTTTTTTTTCAGTTTTCTAAAGGCGGCTTTGCCGCTGCAGGGTGCATTCAGTGGTAAAGCACGCTTCGCAGGCTTCGTTTTTTTTTTCTTTTTCTGCCCGTGACAGTCCGGGACCGATTGGACGGGAACGGAGAGAAGCACGATTGCGGAATGGAACGAATAAAAAAGAAAACAAACAAGCCCGCATAAAACGAGCGACACAGCGCCGGAAATAGTAGGGATCAATAGGGCGTGTAGGGAAAGAGAGGAGACAGCGCGCGCCTGGCTGCCCAAACGTATTTATGTTCCGTGACGAAATATGATCGTCGATTTCGAGAGGAACACGACGGCACGAGGCGAGGCAAGGGAGGCGTAATGGGAAAAGCAGCCGAAAAGAGGGAACATAATTCGGGAACTCGGGGAAGCGAGGAAAAGTCTGCGTTCCACTCCCCGAAGGATTTGACGTCGGAGGCAGGCTGTCTGCAGTAGAACGACACTTGGTTGTTTCTTTGATATTGAGCGCGCAACGGTGTTCGCGGACTGGTTGACAGATTGGATACTTTCCTCCTTTCGTGAACATCTCAGCACTGTGAGGGTAAAAGAGAATTTCATTTTGCTTTCTCATGTTGCATGGCGCGGACGCGTCTGCGTGTCGTAAATTCGTGAGACTAAGCGAAACATAGTCATTAGTAAAAAGTAAAAAAATAATCACCGAATATTAACAAACATCCAACTGAATCGAAATTCCTGGCATTGTTCTCTTACAGCTCATTTCAATATTCTTGGTGGGAACAGCCGAAAAAACCAAAACGCAGACACAGAAAGGAACACACAGAACGTAGACAAGGCTGACAGTCAGCCTCGTCTACGTTCTGTGTGTTCCTTTGTGTGTCTGCGTTTTGGTTTTTTCGGCTGTTCCCACCAAGAAGAATGAACCAACTAGCTCAGTTTTCTACTCTTTTATCATTTCAATAAGAATGTATATTTCACTAGTGGTGAGTGGCATAGATAAACCATGTTGTCTCCCATTTTTGCTATGAGACCTATTTATTTTGTTCTTTTGTAATTTAATACATTTCTTGAAGCATTTCGCATCGTATGTATATGTAATAAATAAACAAATTTTTATGCTCACGCACAGACAACTAATAGGGTAAGAATACGGAGAGGTCCCGTAATATGTGCTGAGGACGGAGGCAGCAGTGTGATGCTTTCAGGTAGGGGCTTCTCGAAGATCACCGACAAACGTACACGCCTTTTTATGTTGCTTTCCTCGCACTGCGAAGCGGCGAGAATGGAAATGTAATCTGTTACGGGCATTTCTCTCAGGCGACGCTAATCAGCACTGCGGTGGAGATTAGGGCTTCTCTGAGATCACGGAGTAGGTACCGGTTCATCCCGGTAGTTCGACCGGCTAACGAGCTGCTGTTGGGAGGCATTTACTATGCACTCAACCGAATAAATTCATACCTTGAAATCAATCAATCAATAATAAATAGATAAATAAATAAATAAATAAAAGTATTAATCGTTAAGTGAATCAAACAATCTTGTAAGACCAAGTAAAATCATGTCAGGTCACCAGAAAGTCGGATAAATGAATAGATAAATGCGGAGATATATATTAGAAAGAACTGCACAGATAAGCAGGTACAGTTTTGCTGGCTCAGATAACTCCCTAAAAGAAGTAAGCTCATCGACTGACCGAGTGCGTCGAGAAAAAGAGGGCGGGAAAGTCCAAACGGGGCCGACCATAGATGAGGTCCATTTGGATATTCTCTATGAGTACCTCCCCTTCCTCCCTGTTGAATGCTGTGTCCGCGTTTGGGTACATAGGCTCCCTCTACCAGCGAAGCTCGGGGATCCAGAGAGAGCCGTTTGTTTTGATGGTCTCGCATTACAGATGCTTTGCGCGTGGTTGGGCTCCGATGTTCGAGGGTTGCCTCCGACGAAGCTGCACTTGTTTTTTGTGCGTGGCTTACCCACGGTCTTATGTTTTCGAGTGTCCTCGGGCCTTTTCATGACCGTCTTTGTTTGTTCTCGTGTTTTTGTGTTTCAGTAAAGGGAATAAATCCCCATCGTCCTCCCACCAGCTGCATGCGTGTGCTAGGGATTCTAAGGCTTTATAGAATCTGCGTCCTAGATTGGACACCGTGGCACGGAGCGCTCCCTGAAGGGATCTGTGCGGAGTTTCTCAGCCCGAGAGTTATGCGGCGATCTTGAGTCGCAATTCCGCATCTCACTTGGCTGTCAAATAGTTTGGAGAACGAAATGGCGATTGGTGCAAGTGATTTGAGAATCGGAGTGCGTATCCATAAATTTTTGTATGTACATTAGATACCTTGCCATTCTACAGCCATTCTCAAAGAAGATAAGAGATGAAGAAACATTGGGGACGTTGACAGGTCACAATGTCCGGTTGGCCACCGTACACTGTAAGGATTCGTTCAACTGACTCTGCTAATAACTCTGCAATAACAGAGGTTCCACATTTATGGTTACGTACATACAAAAATTTATGGATACGCACTCCGATTCTCAAATCACTTGCACCAATCGCCATTTCGTTCTCCAAACTATTTGACAGCCAAGTGAGATGCGGAATTGCGACTCAAGATCGCCGCATAACTCTCGGGCTGAGAAACTCCGCACAGATCCCTTCAGGGAGCGCTCCGTGCCACGGTGTCCAATCTAGGACGCAGATTCTATAAAGCCTTAGAATGCCCACTACAATGTTCTTGTCGGGAGTCGCTGAACTCATCTCACGTGAAAGTGCAGATGTCTGTCTGATTACTCTTCTCTGAGGTTCGCTTACGTTCGCTCTGTCATTCCGCACAAAAAAATATATAACGCCCTGTGGTGGTCTCCTGTACTCTGCAACTCAGAACGCCATTGTGATCGTGATGCAATTTCAGAAAGCATGAACAATCATGAGGGACCACAAGGTACATGGGAAAGGGTTCATGAGAATCATTTTGCCTGTATTCTCAATCAGATGGCATGCACATAACGATATCCGAGTAGCTCAAAGTTCCAGCAAGCTTCAATTGAACTTCTAGCTGACCTAATATTATAGTTTTACCTTTATATGCCGGTACTAAATTGTCCAAATTGGTTCCGTTTGAATTCGTGGTTCTACTATACCTATTTCATTCAAAATATATTCGACGTGACAACTTTACATGTTTCTCATAACAAAGTGGTCTGCATACAGGAAAAAGTGACTTGAGAATTCGGCATTAATTTTATTTCCGCGTAGAGAAGCTTACCAGTTCTGTGTGAATTCTTGATGGGCCACCGCTACTATTACGCGCTGACTTCAATCTGAATTCCGCACTTCCCGAAACACATCCTGATTTCATTTCCTCACAGGCAAGCTCACAAGGCATAAATGTGAGCTTGCCTGTGAGGAAATGAAATCAGGATGTGTTTCGGGAAGTGCGGAATTCAGATTGAAGTCAGCGCGTAATAGTAGCGGTGGCCCATCAAGAATTCACACAGAACTGGTAAGCTTCTCTACGCGGAAATAAAATTAATGCCGAATTCTCAAGTCACTTTTTCCTGTATGCAGACCACTTTGTTATGAGAAACATGTAAAGTTGTCACGTCGAATATATTTTGAATGAAATAGGTATAGTAGAACCACGAATTCAAACGGAACCAATTTGGACAATTTAGTACCGGCATATAAAGGTAAAACTATAATATTAGGTCAGCTAGAAGTTCAATTGAAGCTTGCTGGAACTTTGAGCTACTCGGATATCGTTATGTGCATGCCATCTGATTGAGAATACAGGCAAAATGATTCTCATGAACCCTTTCCCATGTACCTTGTGGTCCCTCATGATTGTTCATGCTTTCTGAAATTGCATCACGATCACAATGGCGTTCTGAGTTGCAGAGTACAGGAGACCACCACAGGGCGTTATATATTTTTTTGTGCGAAATGACAGAGCGAACGTAAGCGAACCTCAGAGAAGAGTAATCAGACAGACATCTGCACTTTCACGTGAGATGAGTTCAGCGACTCCCGACAAGAACATTGTAGTGGGCGTAATTTATCCTCGGCGTGTTTACTCATGTTGAGTGGAATCAACTGAGTCCAGTTCGTGTTCCTTTCGAGATCACTTCACGTACAGATCGCGTCCAGATTTTGGGCGCGAACAGTCTGAGGAATCCAGCTGGTGGACCTTGTTGATGGTCACAGGTATAGTCATCAGCGTGCGCCTCCGTCCTCTGTTGCATCGGGTTTCGCGCTGTTTGCTGTGGTGTGAACTAACCTCTGGCCAAATTCAGTGTGGGCCGTGTTTCCTGATGGGCCACGAACTGAGAGACGCGCAGATGCTATATAAGCTAACTCCGAATTTTTTTGAAAACACTGGCCTTCTGGGGCAGCTGAAGGTGTCTCCAGCTTTTCTTCACTACAATGCACAGACTGAGCGATTGCCGACATAACTATTGTGCGCCTAATCCCACCTCGATTACCAACGGCTCTCACTATAGAAAAAGTTTTTTCCTTGATTAGGTCACCACCAGTGTTATAATCAGTCATAATCTTTTCATCATCTTTGTCATCACAACAGCGCCATCACCACATTCGTTGGCCCCTTCCAGCCCCCCTCCCCCTCCCTTCCGCCACCACCACCGTGATATCATCGTCGACATAAGCACCACACCACCACCACCCCCAACCTTGAACTTCGTTTTAGTCCAGTGATATTAAGACAAAGACAGCCTTGCCATTCTACAGCCATTCTCAAAGAAGATAAGAGATGAAGAAACATTGGGGACGTTGACAGGTCACAATGTCCGGTTGGCCACCGTACACTGTAAGGATTCGTTCAACTGACTCTGCTAATAACTCTGCAATAACAGAGGTTCCACATTTATGGTTTTCTATTGGAACCTAGTGAATGCGAGACGCTTCGAGACGCTCCAAATTACTGGGCGAAATGAAAATCGCTGTCTGCGTTAGTTTTCTAAAGAACCGTGTCGAAATAGAGTGGCTGGGCCATTCCCGTAAATCCTGCGTCGCGGGTATATTGGGAAAAGAAAGCGTTACTAGCTTTGCAAGCGTTTTTTCTCAGGAAGTCCATCCAGCATTTTCATCGGCAAAGTAAATCCTTACAATGACCCGGAGGAGAGCTTAGTGAGGTAGGACTTGACCTTCAGGCAGCGCGAGTTCGCCTAATATAACCGAATGTTTCGTTTCCGAAACGACTCCCCCCCCCCCCCCCCCCTCTTCCCGAGCTACAGTAGCCATAATAAATGTAAACTGCCAGAGCGTGCCGTGCGGTGTTCGCTGACGAAATCACCAAGAACGGTTCTGAAACGGAAACTATAAGCTTAAAGTTGTCGCCAGAGAAACGCAATTTAAAGTTGCGACAGTTGGGAAATTGTGACACATCGGTGTTGCAGGCTGCTGCACGTGCCTGAAGTATACGTACAAAGAAATCCAGGGAACCAGCAAATGAAGAGATGAGCCTGCTCCCCCATCTCCCAACCCTCCCTTTTCAAACTGGCAATATGTTAAAACAAGTGGTCCCAATAAGGCACACTCAAGAAAGGGTTCGAATGAGAAAATGCAGGTGTTTGAATTTCCTGCAGAGAACCTGGGATACCAGGTCCTATACCACTGTCGTCATCATCTTCATCATCAGCAGCGTATGTCTGAAATAAAAAAAATTGGTTCTGTAGCTGGACTCCCTAGCCACGCGTACTTACGACACTGGCAAAATCGTTGCGCATGCAACAGATTGAAGGTCTGTTTAGCGCAAGTTGCTCCATGCTTATCTCGAATACGCGGTGCTAAACGGACAAGGGTGAGTAACCAAGAACGATACATCCTCATCGTCCGGGTTTTTCCTCCATGCGCCTTTTGCACGGCACATTCATGTTGAGAGAAACAGATGAAGCATTAATACATCGTTCGGGCGCAGTCTTGCACCCACCCGTTAAAAAGGGTGCAGCCACAGGTCATCATAAACATCATAATCATGTTACCGTGTTCTTCATGACACTGGTTTCAATGCAAGCTCATAATGAAATCCAGGAGGCCAAGAGTTTCGTTTCACAGCGAACCACATAGCACGTCTACGGCGGCTGTAGAAAATGATAATAGCAGCCGCATTATGACCGGTCCTGGAACTCGTGTTACGGAATGCGGAGCTAACGCGTCCCCAGGGACTCCGCGCAGCTCTGACATGCCTGCGACGAAACTACCAAGCGGCCGTCACTCTGCTTCGGATTCTCTGCGTCTGTGCCATAGGATGTGGCCACTGCCGTGAGTGGTCGGTTTTAGCTAATTGCTCGTTCACCGGATATGGTAGGATATACGGTTTGAGGGTCCGGTATACCCGTTCACCGGACACGGCAAAGCTATAGCCTGCTGCCTTTACAGGCATGCCCGTTCACTGGATACGGCCAGGCTATAGCCTGATGCCTTTACAGGCATGTCCGTTCACTGGATACGGCCAGGCTATAGCCTGCTGCCGTTAGAGGCATGCCCGTTCGCTAGATACGACCAGGCTATAGCCTGCTGCCTTTACAGGCATGCCCGTTCACTGGACAGAGCATGGCTTTAGACTGCGATTTTTGGCGTCATGCTCGTTCACCAGATGCGGCAAGCTGTAGCATGCCTTATCTGGTGCATAGCCTTTAAGTCCTTCAGCCCCGGTTACCAGCGCCTTTGTCGTTGGCGATCATCAAGTAGAGCAGACCTTTTTCCGTTCCAAGGCGTCAAAGCACGCCTGTCTTTAAATATCGGACCCCACTGGCACAAAGATAACAATGAGCTCAATTTGTTCAGCGACCTTCGTACGTCAACCTAAGCTCGTTAATCGTGGGTGGCTACATAGAGGCTTGGGGCCTCGTCGCTGAATACTGCCAATTTTTCGATCGCTGCTGATCGAAGTTCTCGAGGAGGCCCGAGGCGACGACTTTCTCGGAACGCGGGGCCGTGATTACTTTCCGCTCAGCCTTAGTGTTTAATTAGAGATCCGCCGTACGAACGAAGCTGTTGCTCCTATTACTTGCGCTTCGCTCCCGCAATCACAATCGACCTATTGCCCTCCCACTCCCTCAAATTTCGCTGAAACTTTTCTCCTCCCCCCCCCCCCAACCCCCCCGTTGTAGCTCGGTGTAGCCCAGGTGGGATCACCAGGGAGGCAATTTCACGTACCGAGGAATGTCCACGGAAGTTCGGTACTTTTAGGACTGCACCACTGTGCAGACCGATTGGACGACCCGCCTCTTAGGCCTACAAGGCTAAAGAAACCCAATAATCGATTCCTTTCTTCACTGTACTCTAGATGTTAAACGAAGGCAATTTCTACGCAATATAATGACTAAATGCATCTTGGCACGTTTCGGCAATAAATAAATAAATAAATAAATAAATAAATAAATAAATAAATAAATAAATAAATAAATAAATAAATAAATAGGGATGCGAATAGACCACCATTTCAAATGGTACAATATTCTTTTAAGAAACTGCCCGTTCAGAACATTGCTTCTCGGCTCAGTAAGTGTGAACGTGACAAACGCATGCTATGATTCTGCCAGCAAAGCAACATGCTTTTTGTTCTTATTTTCTTACCTTATTCTGAAGCAATTCACCGAGGTTTCGACTTTCTCATTGCGCGGGCAATGTTTCTGCACATTCGTTGGATGGTTACCACTGTGTAAAGCGAGATTCCGCGGCAGCTGTTTTGCGCCAGTGATTATAATACGGTTTATTCATTATTAGTCGTCTTCTCCTCTGGTAAGTGCTCGTGACGTCACTATGTTGTCCCTCGTGACGTCAGTGTTCGTACTTCTCAGCATGGCGCGGTGACGTCACTTCTCTCATTTTGACGAATCATTTTGACGACACGGCATTTTGACGAATCAGCGTGCGCGTTGCAGTAACGTCATGCCTGACGTGTTTACATGCTGACCAGTAAGCGTGGGGTGGTGTTGCGCCGTCCCTAACGCCGACGCCGCTGGCCCGGGAAACGCGCCAGTAACAGCTGTTGCTGTAAAATTGTACAGTAAGAATGGAAGGCTTGGAAGCGATATTAAGGATATCATACGCAGTTCAAGGAGAAAACATAATCATTCGTCAGAGAAAAAAGCATTAGGCCCGCTTAGCTCCCCCATTTTTGTTTGTTCCTGCTAACCTGTAGATATCGACCTCTGCACTGAACGTTACTGGTATACTTAAGATATGTGAGTTGATCCAGATATGCTCTTTCACAGTGCTCACGAAAACAGCCGTTCTTATTCCTCAAAAATTTTACATCTGGGAAGCTTCAACTGTCCACGGAGTACATTACCGTTCTTAAATTGTAAAGTAAGGACCAAGCAGAATTCTTCGTGGCAACTAGTGCGACGTCTATAACGGCGCCTTTAAGGTGCGTGTATACATACATGTAGTGTATTAAACAAGACGAAGAGGCAGTCTGTGCCAGGCGTTACTTCCAACTTGTGGGTTTCGTCGCGCGATGACAAATAAAAAAGAACTACATGCGCAAGTCTTGGGGTGTCATGTTCCCCGTCTGGGCCTTCCCGGCGAGCAGCGACATCTAATATGCTGACCAACAGTAGCGCAAAGATCCCCCGAGGCAACGAGCGGCGTTCGGCCGGAGCAAAGCGAACAGCTCCGCAAGGAACAGCTTCCTTTGCACCCTAACGCCTTCTCCCCACTTCCCTACGCCAGCAATCAACCAAAGGGAAAAGCCGGCTGGCCGGGCTCGTAGACGGGAAAACAATGGACGAACCGGAACTGAAGACGTCTGGGGAAAGATACTCAAGAACACAGGGGGGACCAAGGGAAGCAAAAAGGGAATGACACAAAGGAAGCGTGGAGCGAGCATTTGCAGCGTGGTGCTTCAAAAAGCCATCCGCTGCGACGCGCAAGAAAAAGGGAAGGCGCTTCCCGAAACGGGGCTGGCAACGGTCATCGCTCAAAGGACCGGACACGCACGACGGCGGTGATTAATTTCAGGACGCCGCAATTGGGCGCTCGCTCTCCCGCCCGCTCGCTCGCTCTCTTTCCGCGCATGGGTTGCAGGGAAATAAAGAAGGTACAAGAAAGAGAAAAGGGGGCGGATTAATGGGGAATACGGAAGGAGAGGGAGAAAGCAGCGCCTAGAACTAACGCTGGTAGGGAAGGAAACGGGAAAAGGGGAGCTGAACGATGGGGAGGAGAGTGGGAAAGAGGGAATGAAACGGATTTGCGAGCGAGTAGTAGGGGAAAGAAGGAAGGCAGGCAAAAGTGTGCGGAGGAATAGGGAATAGAGAAGTGTTGCGGGAATGGACTCCAGAGCGGAGCGCAGGCTAAAAGGAGAAAGGGTGCTTCGGAACGATGGGAAGTTCGGAGGAAAGGGTAAAGTAAACCGTTTCGAGAGCGAACGCAAGCAGAGAGGGGAGCTAGGGAAAACGTCTGCAGAGCGATGAGGAGTAAAGGAAAGGGGGGAGGACGAAACGGTTTAGGGAGTGAGCGCTGGCTCCAGCCGGCCCATCGTTGTCGTCGGGAAAAAAAGGGAGTCGCGAACAGGGCCAGCGCAAACAAAGAGACTCGAGCGAGCCACGCTCGCATCGATCCTCCCTCAAAAGCAACGCCGCGCCCCTTACCGCCATTTCACCGTTTCTTTTTGGCGCTCGCTACAGCCCGTAGTTTCCATTTCATGTGATTTTTTTTTCTTTTTTTTTTCTCCTCTGGAAACAGTTTACCGTCGTCCTCAGTGTCCCTATTATCTTTCTTCGTTCCTCCCGAGCCCGCTTCGCGCTGTTCGCTTTGGCAAGACGCAAGTACAGTGGTGTGAACGGTCGGATGTTTTCTGGTTTCCATTTTCGTCCCGGTTCTTGAAGCCCGGTGGTCATTGTGACGCGGGATTCGTTTGTGCAGGTCACGGCATTGTGAAGGCGACACGAATGCAAGAAAGTTCGGCACATTCTGCACCGTCCCAGGTTTAACACTTTTGTGTATAATGTATGCCGGCACAACAGCTGCACCTCGGCTTTGTTTTCTAGCATGCTATGTTTACGTTTCAGAGCATAAAAGTATGTTTGAGCGCATAAATAAACAGAAATAGGACAGTATTAACTGCTTTTAGTCTTGAAGCTGTTTATTGCGCTGCCGTTAGATTCTGTTAACTAAAAGGTCCAAGCTGTGATTATATTTGGGCTGGCTGAAGTGCTAAAATAAGGTGTATAATCGTGAGTTGGTCTTTGTGCAGACCCGAGGAAAATATAAGCGAACAAATTAATGTGTCAAAGCTTCTCGAGCACGTCACTCAAGTTGCTTTGCATAATTTGAACGAAAGGTTTAGGTATGATGTTACATTTTGATCAATGAAGCCTGAATAATACGGGCCAACTTAAATGACATATTATTTATTGTTTTATAAATAAGAAGCTATTTTTACGGTAACAACTTAAATCCCAGAATAGATGCACAACAAATTAAAACCGGTTGCTCGTGACGAGCAAGGCCCAGTTCTCTTAAACTCCTGCTTTATTCTTTTCCACATACCTCGCAGGATCTTTAGTTGAAGAATAAAGTAACCCAATGACGGAAATAAATTGCACACAGAAATATTTGCAACGTTATAAAGAAAAAAGAAATTGAGTCGAATAGGAAATGAAATCATAAAACATAAAGGCACATAATTACTTTGCGTTGACAGTGCGATAGCATTAGAAGATGTTGATGCCTTTACGGGAAGTGACGTCACCTCCTTCTAGCCAATGAAAATTAGCCGCTCCAGTGACGTCATTTTCCTGCAGCCAATGGGAATTATCCGGTCTGGTGAAGTCACTTTCCTCCATGCCAATGGGCCAATTTTAAGACTGACGACACGTTTTTTTCCCGATAAAGCTTCTTACGCTGGCGCATTTAAAATATTGGTTACAGCATTGAGAAAAACAAAGCAAATGCAACTTATGTCTATTACATTTTACTTTGGCAATCTGAATCAAAAGGGCTAAAATAGAAATTCCCGAGTTTCATACTAAGAAGGCAAACGCATTCCAAAACAGGGCAGGTTACCGAGGAGAAGCTTTAATGTCTAGGAAGAAACCTCTGTTCTGTCATTCTTTTTTAAGAACTGGCGCTTGTCAGCGTTTGTCTCACATTTCATGTCCTTAACCGACATGAACATGAGCTAAGCAGTCGAACAAAATGGGTTGAGTCTCGTTCCCGTGTAACATGAAGAAATTGTAGGTTTTTAACTTTAAACCTCGATTCATGTTGCCTGAAGCACATTGCGTTAAGACGCCGCTTAACTAACTATGCATGGGTCGTTCACTCAATTGCTCGTGATTAATCGTGCGCGCAATCTCATCCCACGGTGTTTGCGTCCCTGGCTGCACTAAAACGAGTCCGACAAACTGAGTTGGCTGATGGAACCAGCAGAAGACGTGTCTTCTGATGCAGAGATCTGCAGCCTTTAACAGTGACATCATGCTCTTTATACTTTCATGCGCTCAGTCATAGACATCGCATACTGTCATATCTCTCATACGCATGCTCACTCCCAAGATCGTGCTCTCATATATCTCGTATTCTCACTTATGCTCACTCTCATGCTGATATCTTTCTCTTTCTCTTGAAGAGATACTAAGCAAGGCCATGCAAACCCGCTCCACAGTTTTGCTAACCGGGGCGGCAACCGTTATGGTAACGGCTTCTAATAGCCTGCCGTTCCTCTGGCGATATAAAACAATGTGTACTTCTCCGGGAATGACAATCTTCTCTGATCGAATTGTTCAAACCGGCGCCGTTATGGTCTATGCAGAAATCATTCCTGAAACTTTAAGATCAGATTTCGGCGCTTATTGAAGTAAGTTGTTTATTTTGTGTCCCCTTTTTTCCCCAAGCATTCAAAGCAGCGCCATGATGTCACCACCAGCGATTATGGAACAGCTTCCTTTCTGCACTTGTCCGGCTCTGCGTAATATTTTTTAGGGAAGCAAGCACTGCTCTCGGTAAAAGTAACGTACGTCCAACCTCGGGACACGATATCGCTTAATTTAGGTTGATTTAATATTCCCCTTTAGTGCCTCTTTCAGTTATCAAGCACGTAGGTCGGCGCCTCCAGTCATTCACAAAGCGCTCCGTTCTCTTTCTATGCCGCTCATTCCTTCTCTTTCTTTTTTACTCTCAGAGAGATAGAAAGTCCGCGCGCGCTTAGGCTGCGCTGTAGGGTTTCGATCGTGAGCGGTATATACGGAAACGCAGAGCGATTCCTTCGGGGGGTCCCGAATGAGGGAAAGAAGAATAGAAAAGTGATAAAACTGATATCCATCAACGGTCGTCCAAGAGCACGCCAAGTGGGCATTACGCTTCCGGTCACGTTCTTGTCTATAGATATCCTGTCCTTCGTCCCTCAGAAAGGAGTGCTGCTGCTGCTGCTTCTTCCGGGGACTCGTGCAGCCCCGGGGACCTAAGGGAAAACGTGTGGCGCCCCCTGTGGGCTGCCCCCGTATTCGTATATACGCGGAGGCAATTTGTTTCTTCGGTGCGTATGCGACGCATACAAACTGCGTTCGATAAGGATCGAGAGCGCGCGTAAAAGCTATCGAGGCGACGTGCCTGCTCTGCGCATGCGCCGTCGAAAAAAGACGAAGAAAAATGTATATAAACAATAAACGGGTGAATAAAGCGAATTGTGGTTGCGAGAAGAGACAACTCCCGTTCGCGCTAGAGATTTTAATGCAGCTTTTTTCCGGCGCATTTAAGCACGCTTTTGAGTGGGGTGTTTGGTTTCAGCTAGACACGAACTCGGCGGTGGTATTTTATGACTTATGCCGCTGTGGCGTGCGTGGCATCTTGTGTGAGCAGAAAATGCTCGCAGATCCTGGCCTGGATTTGAAGGCGTCACGTTTATTATTACCGTACGCACTAAAAGTTATACCGGGTGTTTTTTTTTCAAGTGTTTACAGATAGTTATTTTCAACCCTGCGTGAAATACGTCGGCGCTGTCTGTGCAGGTGGATTGTACAGCAGAGCGGACATTATGTACGTGATAGAGCTCAGTGATTAAATGATCAATTAACTAAAATTAACCAATCAACTTTTTTTACTTTTGATTTTAGGTTCCCACATTATATTAGGAAATTGAAGGCCGTCAACTTAAATTTTGAGGGCAGTTTTTAAATTTTCTTTATTTTCAATGCGTTTCGAAATATTTAACGTCAAAAACACTTATTTTTGCTCGTAAAGTTGGCTTCCCGCAATGCACATTTTTAAAATGGCGTCGATCGCATTTGGTATACAGTAAATACGGAAGCCGTTGGTAAATTTTATGCCGTACAAGCAGTTAACGTCATTTCCGCGACAATGCTACGTCCAGCGACACCATTTTAAAAATGTGCAATGCGGGAAGCAAGCTTTGCTAGCTAAAAATGCGCATTTTTGACGTCAATTTTTCGAAACGCATTGCCGATAAAGAAAATTAAAAAAACTGGACTCATCTTGTATGTTGCCAGCCTTCAATTTCTTGCTATAATGTTGACCCCTACGAGGAAAAGAAATAAAGTTGATCAGTTAATTTTAGTTACTCCTTCCATCACTGAGCTCTATCAGGTACATAATGTCCGCCTTGCTGTACAATTCACCTTCACAGACCGCAGCGATGAATCTCTTGCAGGGTTCGAAATAACGGTCTGCAAACATTAAAGAAAACGCGCCCGGTATATTGTATGGAATGGTTACAAAGTTTATAGTTGGCAGGCGGTTGTTTGAAAACCAAATAATCCGTGTGAGTACAACGACAAATCACATTCGTCACTATCGTCGTAGTATTCCTGCATGGACGTAGTACGTGCCTGTTGTGAGATAAGGCGGACGTCTTGTGTATAGGCGCCCACTGTGCCTAGGCAGAATTCGTGGCGTACAAATATGCTATTAAGTGGGAGCGTGTAACCGAAAAAGAAAGATAGAATCGAAAAAATTATGGAATGAGCGGATCTTCAGTGGACATCTCGAGAAAAGCAGAAAAGAAGCGCTCCAAATAAACACGGTGCAAAACTGGAAGTCACTGCATTCGTACGCAACCAGCCGTGACTTAAGTATGGTCGACGAAATTGAATACTTAGAAAGTGCTGCAGCTTTTGTGAAAGTTTGGCTGCTTTCGGGTGGCGGTTGATGGTAAATGTTATTACTCCCTTCGTTTAGATGAGGTTTGTTGTTGAAATACTTAAGTAACACTGCATGGCTTGAGCACCATACTATAGACACTCTGTGTGCATCCTGTGTACTCACGCAGTGGTGGCGCCCGCGGACATATTCCAGACAGTGCTTGATCTTCCATTCCTTTTCACTCTTTCATTTTCTTCATCACATCCACACGTGTATAGCAGCCAATCGGGCACTGCCTATATTTAACCTGAAGTTATGAAGTGATCATACCTCCCTCGTTTTGTTCTAACCTCCCTTTGACCATGCTGGAGTCCAAAACACCTACCTTTATGAAATAATTTATGGACTGTCTGTAGACTTCTTTTAGACTGTATTTCCTTCCAAAAGTTACTCCCTTTTTCTATTCATAGTCTATAGAATGTCTATAGACAATATTTTATTAAATGTGTATGGCCATATATCTGTAGATTTTCTATAGACTGTCTGTAAGGTTTGTATTGTCTATGGACTAGTCAATAAGATTTGTCTACAGAAAGTCTTCAGACTTTATAGACAAAAGCCCGTGGACAGTCTATCGACTGTATAAAGAGAAGATTCGCCCTCCCATCCCAACACCATATCCACTTCACACCCTTCTCCCCCTCACCGGGCCTTCCTCCTTGGAGGGAGGAGGACCCTATTTAAACCCCGCCAATGATGAACGCTGTGCCCAGACGAAGACAAGTCCACTTGTCGAAACGTTGGCAAGCACCCTGAGGTTTTCCTTCCCTTGTTCACTTTGTGATTATCAAGAACCATCTGACCAACTCCTCTTTACCATGGACTAAAGAAATTTTTGTAAGCGTAGTACCAACTGTGCTACCTGTACGGGCTAGCGGTTATCACAGGCAACCTATATTTGAGTGAATGCATTTTGATGATGATTACACATAACTCGATCGTTTCCGAGTATTCATTGGCTCTAATTTGTCTCTTCCTTCTCCTTAACGTGACACACAGGAGAGGAGTTCGCGCGAGTCCACCCTGAGCTTCCGTCCCAGCCACGGCCTCTCGTACAATCACCACCCCCAGCAGCCGGGCCAGCCTCTGCCGCACCACGGCGGGGGGTTGCAGCCTGGTCACCCGTTCGCGGCGGAGCGCCCCCAGCTGGAGCAGCCGACGAGCCACACGCCGGGCCCCAGCCAGCCGGGATCTGTGCACAGGCTTTCCTTTCCCCCCAGCGGCATCGAGAGGCACCTGGCGCGGCTGCACAGGTGAGGGGACCTCAGAGGTACAGGAAGAGACCTGAGGGAGATCTGAAGGGAATAAAAAATATCTATGCTACGGGGGACCTGAAGAGTAAACTGAATCTGAAGGCTAGGATACATATAAAGGGTGCAGAAAATCTCATGAGTGCAGGGATCTGAATGGTACAGAAGATCTGAATAGTACACGGGATCTCAATGATACCGTGAACGTTCTTTTCGCTTGTACCACAGCCACCCATTTCCCATGCTACCCTAAACCCCCTGTTCCCTAAACCTTACCCTAAACCCCCTGTTCCCTAAACCTTACCCTAAACCCCTTGTGGCTGGCGTCGACAGATCACGTCGGCCAGCTGGTTCTGGTCCGCATGGTAGAAGAATGCATATAAGATCTTGATTTGATCTTCAATAAAATAACAAAATGCTGTTATTCCCTGGGCGGTCATGTGATTTGCACTCCGTCATGTGCACAATGACGCGACTGTGGTGTCTGTGCAAGAGATTAATTGTTTGTTCGTTTTTTTTCTCTCTCTGTCCTTGCAGTACCACAAGTACCGACAACAGGAAGTCGTTTCCTCCGTGTCAGGTGAGCAGGAAAACGTATGACGCTCATCGAAATGATGCGAAACTACAACGCGACTTTTGTTTCAGAACGTGTAGCCACACTGCGCGCGATATGCCAAGCATGACAGCCAGCCATGACTCGTATTTGATGTCCTGTCTGCCACAATGGCGTGACTTTGTATTTGAATTGTGTGATACTGATCTCATAAGAATACAGCGTAGCCGTTGCTTCGCTTTCGCTCTATACTGCCCTCGCCGGAAGGAAAGGAAATGACAAAATACTACTGCACAACCCTAGAGAGAAACGTGGCCGGCACACCGCTCTGATTCGTGTTTTCTGTCACTTTTGAAAACCATGCACGTTTGCCGTCATGGTACATTCGGAATTTGAGCATGAAGTGCCGGAAGCAGTTCCCGGTTTTCACAACCCCACTTCGATGGAGATGAAATGCAATACCTGGGTACAATAATCAATCAATCAATCAATCAATCAATCAATCAATCAATCAATCAATCAATAAATAAAGCAATAAATAAATAAATTAGTCATTTGTTCATTCATTCATTCAATACTGAATTGATTCATTAATTAAAATTCCTCCACACATTCAAGATAGAGAGAGAGAGAGAGAGAGAAACTTTATTTGGGTGCTTTCAAGGGCTTGGCGTCTCGAGGCCTCCGTCGTCTTCACTGCGCTGGCGACTTGAGGCCTCTTCTTAAGCAAGGTTGGGCCCCTATTCCATAGGTTGGGCCCCTATTCCATGGCTACACTGAGCCTAGCTACCTCGCTTGCGTGCTGCACTAAAGCCCTTTGGGCCGTGAGCTCGCAGCTGGTGAGCCGACTCTCGCATTGCTCCGCACTCGGGTTATTGTGTTGGTGGAATGTTTGGTTGCGTTTACATTACCCAGAAGATTAATCTAATTACCGCTCTTTATCACTTTTGTGATCGATAAAGCGATTGGTCAATAAATGATTCAGTTTTTACGTGACCCAATACACGTGTTATAAAAGTTATTTTGTCATTAACGGAGAGGTTGTAGGAGGTAAATGCAGTACTTGATTCGACTCACAGGAGCGGCAAACGTTAATATATGAAAAAAAATGCATATTGTTACGTGCTTTCCGCCCGCAAATACATGCATATCCATGCCCGAAATTCACACATATACTGAAACGACAAAGAACTCGCCTTGTTAATATCTGCCAATCGCAACGGGAAGAATAAATCGAGCTAAAGACTAACTGTCGCGACCATCACAGCAAGCACTTTAAATGTTTACGATCCTCGGTTACTTGCGCAGCGTTTAACGTTTCTCAGCTCTTTTCACCAGCTCTGAAAGCCAATACACACGCTTATAGAATGAATTCACGTTTCCGCCATTGCAGTTCACTTTTCGTTCATCTAACGATAGGCATCAACCTTTGCAAGCCCTTCTTTGCAACAAGTCGTCACAAACTCAACGCAAGCCATAAGGATTGAAGCGATGGGGCTTCGCGTATGGGTCGATTGCATCTATATTCTATGTTTCGGGTTACGTTACCTTTTCTTGCTGCTATCTGTACACTGTTGCCACCGTTTTTACTGAAGGAAGGGGTGCACTCCTTTGTCAAGCCGATCTAAGGATTTTCGGGTGCACCTCCTAACATCACCTGATGCTGAAATAAAGACAATTGTCCATGCTGGTTTTCAAGAGCAATTAGCCTAGGAAAACGGGGCTAAGACATGCCTTATGCAGGAACAGTAACCAAGTCTTGTTTCAGATGTGGTCCGTGCCCTTCTTTAGCGTTTTAACATGAAGTGTAATTCGATTCTCCGGGCCCTTGCAGGTTTCGGACACAGACTCCGGCCTGGGCCGCACCATAACCGCTGAGACGAGCGAGGAGAGCTTTGCCGGAGCCGTTGCTGGGCCCCAGGCTCCACCTACGCATCGCCTGTGTGGCGGCTCCGTCTGCAACGGCATCTACCGAGGCAACGGAGCCGTTTCCAACCCTCCTGGTGCTGCTTCCCTAGGTGGCGGTCCCGAAAACGTCCTCGACGACGGCCTCGCCCACGAGATGGCGTTGCTGCGCGTCGAGCTCGAAATCGTGCGCTGGGAGTGCGAGAGCATCATCCGGCAGAAGAGGCGCCGCGACCAGGATCTGCTGGGCTCGTGGTCCAGGCGGCGCCGAGTCCTAGACTGGATGCAGCGGCACGACAGCAGCGACACGTCCTACGACCCTTCCACGCTGTCTTCCAACTCCGAAGACCGCCGCGAAGCGAGTCCGAGCCCAACGTCGTCCGTTGAGGCCTTGTGCAGTCGAACTCCGCCACCGTCTTGCGTAAGTGCAGCTGACTCGTCGGCCATGGAACATATTTACGAGGCCGTGGCCAGGAGCCCCTCGCCAATGTCTGCAGCGTTGGGAACGTCTTCGCCTCACGTTCGCTCTCAAAGCATGACCCTGAACAACAATCCGCCAACCAGTGGTCCCCCGGGTCGGGTCCTCTCTCCAGAGCACAAGAGGTGCTCGTCAGCGAGTCCCGTGCGCCGGAAACTACAGAACGCCGCCTTACCGGCCGTGCTGAGTCCCGTGAGGACGTACCGGTTCTCGTGCACCATCAATGAGACCCCGCCGGCAGGGGCATCTAGGGGTACGCGTTCGCCGAGCTGCTCCCCTGTCAGACACAGCGCGGCATCGTTCAGACCCCGATGCAGTTCGAACCCGGTTCCCCACTCTGTTACCCCAGCCGCCGTACCGATAGTCACGTCGCGTACGGCGGGACAAATCAGCGATCTGTACAGGCGCCAGGACCACATCACTTCCTGCTTTCCCACTCAGAGCATCCCGGAGAGCCCGCTGGCGCTTCACAGTACCAGCTCCAGCCCCATACCCGTCATCTACGACCGTTCTCCTGCATCGCCCGTGAGGTTCCAGGACGGAGGTGCCGTTTCCTCCCCGTCCGGTCTTCGACATCCAAGACCTTTGAACGAGGACAAGCCTCGGCGGTGGTTCGACGGCATCCTCCAGGACAGCTCCGCGTCGTACCAGCACGAACCCTCTCAGCTGTGCTCCTTCTACAGCCCTCAGAGACAGAACCCCAAAGGTGGAAGGTTGCAGCCGGTGTTCGAGGCCGAGTGCTACGGAGGTCCCAGAGGAGGCATCCTCGACCTCGACCTCGAGTTCGTCACCAAGGAGTACGAGATATTTCCGGCCGACGACAGCGCGGCGTGTCGCGATGATGGCAATGCTGCCGCTGGCGGTGGTGCTGCGCAGAGACCCAAGAAGACGCGCCGCCAGATGAGGAAGGAGCGCGCCATGCAGATCGCACGCACCAGGGCGGACACGACAACTTCCACCGACTCCGACGCCACGCTCAAGCACCACCACAGCGGGTGCCACGCCTGCGCCCGTAGCCGCAAGAAGGGTGCGTCGCAGGCGCACAGGTCACCGTCCAAGCAGGACACCACCGCCACAGCTGCGCAAAGTCGCAAGCCGATGCACCGTGATGGTTCTCTCGTGGGCGCCACTGACTACATGCTCTGAGTCATGGTCGTTGCCTAGGGCATATTATGCATGAACTTCGCCTCGCAGATTCCGTGCGCTACAGTGAAACTTGAAGCGACGTTGCAAAATCGAGCCGGCTGCTACGTCCGACGGGCTAGTCTTATTCCAATATAAAAGCCTAAGGCTGTTAACGACTAGTCCGTTTATAAAGAGAGCAAAGGGAAAGGAGCTGAAGCATCAGATAGATAAAAGAAACTTCAAGAAGGGTCGTATGCTGTGGCTCTTCTTTTGACCTTGGTAACTTTCTTCTGCGTTGCCTGAAGTGATGAGACCTATACGACTCTGTCCAAAGGGGAGTGTCAGTTGTCGTTTGTTGGTATTTATACGGAATTCATGAAGGGATGTAACTTCTTACTAAACGCTCGGCATCAGTGCACTTTGCTCTCTGATTCGTGTGGTAATTCGTCGAACCCTTTAGCCAGGAGTGTCTTCCTAACAGACTGAAAGGAGTTCCAAACATATTCAGCGGAGGCAGAGTCCAACAACCACAGGGGGCACGTGAGTGACTTCTCAGTGATCGGGCGTTGAAAGCTGCTGCCGTTTAGTGGCGAAAGGTATATGTCGGCGAGGACATGAACAACTTTGACCTACTCAGAGCCTCTGGTCCGCGTCCCGTACATACATCGAAGCCGTCACGCTGACTGCCACTTTGCATCATATTGACATCGAGAAGTAGAGACTCCAAACTAACTGCACCTTTACTTTGATAGAAAGGACACTGGGTGGCACCGAAGCTAAAACTTGTTAGGCGATTGTATGCAATTCTATGCCGGGCGTGAAAACGTCTCTCACTCCCTATTTGGCGATAAAAAGTCGGAGTTTCCACAACTGCGCACGGAATTGGCGAGGCGGAGATTTCTAAGCACTCCACTAGTCTTACATAGGGACCACCGTTTTACGAAGTTCTCTCACGGCGACAGTGTTGCGATGGAATATAGTATTCATCGCTGGCTGTTCATGACGTCACGGGTACCATGTTCAAGAAGGACCCACTGCTTCTGTGTTGAGGAGAAAAAAAAAATGTGCTAGCGCGTTCCCCAGCTTAATGAATCAAGCGACCAGCTTTCAACGCACGAAGATGTGACGCGTTTGACATTGTGTGCGCGCACTTCCAACACTCGACGCTCCTTATATAGAAACAGAAGCCCGCAAGCCACCCCGAAATGCAAGTTAATACGCAGCATGAAAGAAAGCTGTGCTTCGTCTTGAGTCGTGGTCATGGCAGGCAGCAAGTAGTTTCTGTGCATGCGCTCAGCGATAAAAAAAATACTTGCTGAAGAAACAGCGCGTCCTTCACCATTTCCACTCTTACAGGACAGTTCGTCAAATAGAGTGATTGGCTGGGTAGTTTAGAGCGAACACTTGTAATAACGAAAGAAATTCATTCGGACTACCGCTTTTAACGAATTCTTTCGCCTTGCGGACATTCAGAAGCTGGGTTTGTTGCAACAGCGCTTGCATTTGGCTTGAACACAAAAGATATAACTTTAATTATTTGCTCTTTTCTCAGTTCGTTGTACCGAAACTATACCGTAACCTAATCGTAGTGGCAAAAAGCCAGAGCAGCGAAAAGGCTCGGACTAGATAAGTACAAGGACCAACCCTTCCTCAGTTTCCTTAGACCGAACAAGCGGGCTCGTTTATTCATACTGTCTTGGAGCGTAGGTGGTTCGGTAAGAAGTTTATTACATCTATCAGACACTTACAAATGCCGTCTTTAGTTCGGTCGTAGGACGGTCAGTGCATGGTTGTGGTTACGAGAACATGTGGGCCGATACCGAAGGCTTGCACATTGCCTCATAGTTTCGCGGCGCAGCTTACACTAACGAAGTTCTGACTTGCTAACGGACACGGCCCGCGCTTAGCGAAGCTGTGTTTAAGTGCATATCCCAAGTAAGCAGCTCGAAAAACCTGGATTGTTCCCGAGGTTATGCATTACAAGTAGAGTTATGCGCGATCGCCCCTGACAACTGGGTACTCAGACATTCGCGAAGGCGCACTCTAAACAGAAGGGAGTGAAAAGGAAGTAAATTTTCCTCTAGCGCACATGTGTGCTAGAGGACAGCTTTCTTTTTACTCCAATATAGGTGCATTGGTGTTTAGAGTGTGGACACCCGAGCCCCAAGTGTGGGCGTTCACGAACGTTCAGCGTAAAGGGACACTGAAGACAAAATAAAAGTACCATCTATCGACACATTACGGCGCTATAATTAGAAAGGGGCTACTTCCATTGAAAACTAAGATTTTTAAGCTAAAAAAGGTAAAAAAAAAATTTCTTACAAGTGTCTCCACCACCGGCCGTTTTCGCAAGCAAACTGCGGTGACGTCAAGATCTACCTTATGTAGCAGATCTCTGAGGCCGCACGACACCGCCATTCACTTCGTAATGGCGATCACGGAGCCCTTTTTAGTCTTGACGTCATGAGTTGAAATCGAGCTGCGGGGAAAGTTTCTTTTTTTTAAATAAAGGATTTTTAAATCCTGCTTACCCAGCAATATATGGGTCTTTTGCATCCGAACAGACATGCACATAGCCAGTCGCATAATTAATTTGTTAGTAAGGAAAGAAAATTAAAATGAAATTGTCATCAGTGCCCCTTAACGAGTACGTGGCCTCAACGAACACCCGGCAAAAACCCGACGAACGCCATGATAGGCTTGCTTATCGATGTAAAGAATACTGCTGGAAACAATGGTTTCTAGAGCAATCCACATTTACCTCACTGCCGCCTGTTGTGCTTTGGATATCGCGGAGTAATTCATAAAACATCATATGCTGTTTACACGGTGCAGGCATCTCGCGGTGTTACCAAGAATTGCAGCGGGTACCTCAAAAAAGCAGTGCCTTCCAAAGGACTGCGAACATGCTGTTAGTAAGAACGGCGCGATGGTTAGCCGCAAGGTGGCGTTCGCGTTACGTTTACAGTACAAAAGTGGAAGATGTTTGACGCTGTTTTTCGACAGTTGATCGGCAAGCAAACTTAAAGCCAGTAAGTTAAACCGGTGACAGTTACATCCTTAAAGACGCTCCAATGCTGTTATTATAAAGTTATAACTCGACGTACGCATTATTATTGCCGTATAGATAAGCCTAGAAGTGCGAGCACTACTTGTGACTCTTGTGAAATAACGTTTGCTTCGCAACAATGAAGTGACGCTGTAATAAGTTCATTATTCCAATGTGCGGCTGTTACATAATCTAATCAGGATGGCTGCCAAACTTTTTCTGTGGCGCTCACTTCGGTATGGCTTAAATGTTGTTGATGTTCTGATTAACTATCACGCCGAATGACTCATGTACTATGTCTGCTCATACGGTATGAGTAGTACGTGGGCGCCAAGCTAAAACTTTTTTCCCCGATATTTGGCGCTACACACGCTAGATGGAAGCTAGCGAACTGCCGGAATAAGGAAAAACTATCGCGATTCTCACGATGACAGTTGAGTTTTCGCGCTCAATATCTGATTGCAGGGGGCTTTAGGCAAGCTGTCTTGAAACACGGGATTAAGAAGATGCGAAAACCCTCACAAGCGTGACGGTGTTCAGCGACTACTCTCAGCAATCAGTATAACTTGCACCGAGAGATGGCGCAACCAGTCCGTCTAGTCACAAACACGGTGCTGATCATTTACCCTCTCCCACCACCGCACTTAGCCCCATCGCTACATGCCGGAGAGAGTGCCTACGATCATCTACCCTCACTCTAAGCCACAATATACACGAATGCTTTTATCTCACCCTCTTTCCAGCGTTCTTTTAATACAATGAACGTCATCACACCCACTCTGGTGCATGAAATATGGGTCACCTCACACGTTGACGCGCGTTTCTTTGTCGAGTGTTGTTGTGCGTTTTTTGTGCAATCCGTGTTTTTTATTACATCACGCTGCTGCCTATATAACAACTCACTGCTCTGCTGTTGCTTCGCCTATCGGGTGCACTCACTACGGGAGTTTTTTTTTTTCGCAATTACTGCGGGTTTGTGTGCGTTTTTTTTTTTTTTCAATGTTGTGTAAACGAGTCGGACATTGCGAACGACGATATATGAGTCGGCGGTATTATTTTTCACTAGTTTGTTTTTGTGTAATGTCCGTAGCATCTGGTGGTACGTGCCTTATTAGTGGCACACCCGAAGAGAACGTGTTTTTGGGGAGGGGACTGTCTACTGTTAAGCTAATAATCAACCGGTTCCTGGCTGCGAAAGAGAATGGTTTTAACAGACAGGTGCTCTTCTGCGGCACATTTATTCGTGACAAGAAAGATTCACGAGATCTACCTTTCTGGGAGAGCCGTACCGAGAGCCTGTGCACAATGGTACACAGCGTCTAGCTCGTGTTAGGTCAGTTTCGATTTTAGGAGGTAGTGATGTGTGCGTCTGTGCGTGCGTGTATTTTATTGCTTCGAACAATCGGGTGCTCAGGGACATGTCATGTTGTGTGAACCGCCTGGTTGCGTGGTTTAGGTTGCATTTGGAGCACTGGGACCATCGTGCTTTGGCGAGTGTACGGACGAAATGATATGTGGAAAGTTAGGTTGGTACTGAGGTGGAACAAATATGGTAAAAGGTGATGGTTAGAGTGTCAGGCAGAGGAAGAGAAGTGTTGCCAGCCACTAGCTTTTTTTCTTCTTCAACGTTTTGAGCACTATGATAAATTGGAGCAAGTCGAAAAGAGCTGCAACTACCCAGCATTTCATGTGTAAACTGTTTTTTTAGGCATTCCTTTCTGGGTGTAAAGGACGTCGTAATGCAGATAACTAAGCGGCGTTATAATTCTCATCAGGTTCAACTACACGTTGATGTTGCTCCACGACATACTTTTAAAGCGTTCCCAAAGTTCGCTTGTGTCGTTAGGTTTAAGGTAACTGCGCTAATATCAGACTGCGAGGTAAGAAAGTGCAAGCATCCTTAATTCGTACTTTGCGCTGCCCGATTACAGCATTGCTAGGCCTCGCCTTGGAAGGTATCCGAATAACAGAATGCGTAGCCTTGCTCGTTTCTAGTAGAGTGCTAAAGAACAACGCAAGCATTGCTAAAAAAAACATTCATCCCTCACAGATACTTAGCAATAAGAACGTCACTCATTCGGATTTCGCCTTGAAGTGTTCAGATTCCCCCAAGAAGCGAAGGGCACTACTTACCTCTACTGGCTGCACCTGAAATGTGCTTCGATTAAGGACAAGAATTACAGTATTTACGTTCCACGTCCATATTTTTCATGCGAAACTTGATGTCTGTGACGTCACAGAACCAGCTGCGACGTTCCCGCATAAGCGTGTACACTCCCCGTCAAAAGTCTTCGGGCCACAAGGTTTGCTTTTAGCCGTCTATAGTGGAGTATTATGGCTCCATTCAAAGCTGTTTACTTGCGTAAGTCGAAAACAACCTTGTCCTATTCTCTCAAGACCCTTTGGTCTTCAATGATACCGTAAGTACCCCACTGTATGGCTCAGAACAGACCGTGGGGGCCCGAATACTTTTGATCAATGCTGCACATTTTCATTTTTTCTGCAGCATGGTTGGGGCTCTCGTTGCTTAAAGTGGTTCACCGAAGCGAAATGTTTAGTGGAAGGGTAACAAATACACTAGTAATTAAAGGTTGTGCTGAAGGCTTAGAGGTCATCGAAAGGTCCGCATGCACTTAGATGAGGAGATACAATGGTAGTCGATCATATAACTTGACATTTACTATGAAGAGCAGCACATTACTTGTACAACATTTAAGATGCTAAGGTTCTGCCTAGTAGCTATACTTTCAGTATAGTTTATAGACCAAAGAACCTTAACAAGTGCATCTTTTCACGTTTATTTTCATTTTGGCTTCGTGCAAGTGCGATTGAAAGCAAGAGTGAAATGACACTGGCATGGCGCCGACAACCTATTGTTAGCCGATATTTCTTTCTCGTGTTTGAAAGAAAAACAACCCTGTCGCTTCTTCTGCAGTACTTTTCTCGTGTTCACACTAAATTTCCATGTACCGAGTACGCAGACGGCGAGTGTTGAACGTAGTCGAAGAAAGCCAAAGATAAACGGATGCATGTCCAGGCTTCCCTAATGCTTCTGAATGTTTCGGTGAGCGAGGGTTGACGGTTGCTTGAGAGCACAGCTTTGTCTGGATAAGTCAGCGTGAGTGGACCTGTATCAACGCAAAGTAATAAAACAAAGCATTTTGACGTTTTCATTTTATCACATGGTGTGGTGTGCGTTCACTGAATTGTAAGAGGCATGGTACGTATACAGTCTTTGCAATAAGTAAAAGGCTGTATGGTTTGCTTCTCAATCTTGATAAGTGCAGTCCTTATGCCACCATTCGAGCTCTAAATGCCGGTAAGGTAAGAAAAAACTTTGTTCCGACCTTTCTAGGGCTTTTAATTTTTAGGAAAACTATAAGGGCTCCGCTATATGAATGAGAAACAAATTTCGTTGGAGGCACTTAGATATCTCTGAACTGCGGAAGGCGAAAGCCGTTTGCGACTCGTTGTACTGATTTGAATTTGCCGCGCTTAAATTCATTTCACAGCACAGGAGAAGATCAGCTGGCGCGAGTGTGGTGCCACGTGGCCTAGGTCCCGTGACCTAGGTCACGTGACCTAGGTGGCGATGTAACGGACGGACGGTCACTGCGAGTATGAGCCATTAAAGGCTATCGCCTTAAAACATGCAGCCTGGTTACTGCTGGCAAAGATAGTACATACCGTTATAATGACTGCATAACCAGCGACTGCCGAAGTCAGTTCTGAATGGGGAGGCATAGGCTCGGAACTCCAATTTCAGCAGCGACCACAGTCAATGGAGGGAAACGGCCCTCTCCCTTCTTCCTCACCAGGGAACAGGCGGGGAGAAGGGGTGGGGCGACCACTACCCTGTGGCTTTCTTCCTTTTGTGGAGCTCTCTAGGTAAGTGCCAAGCCTGCTCTATTCTGTGAGGAAAACTGGCGGTGGGATCTGAGGAGTTAATCGCAACATCTAGCCTAAACATACTGGCCATGCAGGTTGCATGTGTAATGCCGGTCAGGGAGTAAAAATAAAGGCAAGAATAGAAACTCCCATTTTTTTTTCAAATCTAAAACCTAGAAATTGTTGTTGGACTCTGTTCAGCGCATGAACTAATGCACTAATTTTTCAAGTTTACCTAATTTCACTAAGTCACACTGATGCCGCTACATTTCACGTGTAACGCTCAAATTCCAGGTGATATCAGCACGCTTGAGCGACGAAATCTTGTTCTTTTCGAGCATGGTGCAGACGAGAACGTGTTTTAATAAAGAACGCGTTTTAATTCAATCAATAAATCAATCAATTAATCAATCAATCCTGGATTCGGCGTTACTCCTTCGCAGCAAAAAAAAAAATTATGAGCGTAAAGATCAGTCCTACATGTGTAAAAATTGCGTTACCTCTGCAAAACAGCGAAACAGATCCAGGTGCGATCGATATTGCTCATTATTAACGATAATCAAGAGCGTTATATCTCGTTTCTTTTCAAAAGTAAGCTAATTGTTGACAATTCTTTATTTAGATTAATTTTTGGCAGGATATTTCGCGCTTGTTCGCCCCGAATGATCGCCAACAGCGCTGTTTCAGCCACCCCTGCAGCTTGCACTAGTTTCAAAGTTTTGCTTCACGGTGAGTGGGACGCATTGCATAAGTCAAGCTGAGTTTCCTCGCTTCATGCATGAGTGGCCTGGCGTACGCTGAGGGGGGCACTGCATGTGCAGGTCTCATGGGGAAGTGTAGAGCCGAACCTCATGTTTGTGGCTGTATTTTTAGACTACCAAGAAATTAAAGTTTTCCTTCGCTTCCATGCCCCGTAAACTTCTGAGAGCATCTGCGGATCCTCAAGAGCGCTTTCTCGTCGTCCCACGTGTAGTTTGTCAAAAGTCCTCAGGCCATATCGTTTCATTTCCAGCTATGTAGTGGGACACCTACAGCACCCCTGAAAATCTAAATATACGTAGGTACCGTACAATGCCCATTCTCACCTTATGAGAGGTACCGAAAGTGATCCACTCATACTCAGCAATTCTGGACAAAAGCAGTTTTGAGCGGGAAATCGTTTAAGAACGCAATATTTTCATATAAGATTTCACTATAACAATCGATATGTCCGCAAATCACCCGACGGCAGTCTTGTATTTTTTCTATTCACGTTTTTGCTATTGTCAAAAGCGTTCCCCATTGAATTTCTACGGAATTTCTGTTGAATTTCCTTGAACTGTTCGATGCGATCGCTGGAAACACTTTAAAAGAAAGATTTTGCTACATACCAGAATAATGGACCGTTACCTTCAATATTTCTATACCAGTGTCTTGCAATTTTATAATTAACAAAACTTTTGCCCGAGAAAGCTGGACTTGATACAGCTGAAAAAACTTTTGACCAGTGCTTCACGACTTGTGCGTGTAGGTCACCAGGGAAGCAGCCACTTGCGGTCGGGAGGTAGGCGCCGAAGCTTTCGACGACGACACGCTACACCGTCACGGCCGTCGTTTACCACCAGCAGTACGAGGGACCATCTTCTGAGGGATAACGGTGGGGAGCGTACGTAAAGGTCCCCGTGGAACTCACGTGGTATTGTTGTTGTTTTCCTCTTCAGAAGTGGCACGCGATGTCCTCAACCCAACTACAATGCAAATAAAGAGGAAGGTGGAAGCCTATATATAACGGTAAGAGAGAACACACCGAGCGTTCAGTACATATTGCGCTTAGTTCACCAGGGCGAGCTTGTCTTCTAGCTGCATCGGCCGCATGTCATGTTCAGGCACTCCCGGAGATGGGTGATAGGAACCAAATGAAGGACATGAAAAGGGCGAAAAGATTGGTGACAAAGAGTGTTCTGGAGGTGCGCAGGAAGTAGGGAACTTCAGACAGGAATTGTCAGAGCACCGTGCAATAAATTTTCCGATCTGAAAAGCACGTTGACTCATTAGGCATGACCATGTGAAGCAATGTTCGAACATGCTCAGAAACTTCAAGCTCGCTCGCACTGAAAGGGTTGGGCAGATAATTCCTTGACCAGTTTTAACAGTGCATATTTCAGCGTTTCAAGCCGCTACGTTCACTTGTAACCCATGTGGCCCCAGCAGTCGTGTTTCTCTTGATGCGCATCGAACTTTGTTGCCCAAATTATTGTACCGTGTTGACTGCCTCGCCGCGCTTATGACCGAGTCAATCGGCCAGCTCCCGAGGACGAGAAAGATGCATCTGCACTGGATGCTCACGCGCTCGTTTGCTCGAGGCCACGCCTACGAACGGCGGCAAAACCGACGCGCATAGGCACGACGGTCGCGCCGAGCGCCAAGCCCCCAGCAGGCCGTTGCATCCCTCCTTCGCGTCTCTGGGATCCCGCCTCCTCCGCTCCCTCCGTCCCCCTGGACAAGATGGACGCCCGCGATAAAGGCGAGGACCGGAAGGAGGAAACGCCATCTACTTCCCAGCACGGTGGATCTGCTCAGTTGTTCCAAATGGCCTCGCCTAGTTCGTCAAACCCCCCGCCTTTTCCTGCCACTCCTCACCCTTCCTTCGACGGGTGGCGGACGCCTTCTTCGGGCCAGCCCAGCACTGCTGCTCAGGCTGCAAACAGGATTAGGCGCATCATGGGGCTTTTGAAACGGAAGCTGTCCACTCCGACAGGTGCAGGAGCTAGCAGCCCTACCGCGGAAGCTGGACCTCCGCCACTCGAGACGAAGATGGCGCAGAAGAGAGCAATGAAGAGGGAACGCGAGCTGGTGCAAGCCCTTCGGAGCCTGCAGATAACAGAAGAAACGATGCCCGAGCATTCTGGATGTAAGCGAATGCTTCTTTCGTCGATGATGGACAGTCCTGGTGGAGGAAGAGCTACCTCCTCGAAACATGGTGGAACGTCGAAGCGTGTGATCAAAGGGCGCATGAAGAGAGCCTGGCGGGAACCGTCACCAGCAGGCCTTGCGGAGTGTTCGGAGGACAGTTCCCGGAAGGAAGACCTCGATGGCAATGGATACAAAGAATTTCCGGTGCAACAGGGCAAGCAGAAGACAAAGTCAGTGGACGAGGATGTGCCACGGAGCAGGCTGTCCACATGCAGCAACGAGAGCAAGAGTAAGGAAAAGAAAACAGAGGGCCGACCGTCCAGCGAACCAGGAGGCCCTACGGGCATTCGGATCTGAAGCCGTGCTGGCTCCAGTTCTGCGGCGGCGAAACGTGTAGCCCTACAGCTGCGCTGTGATGAGAAATATATGTGTCTTCGCTTCACGACCGATATTGTGCGAGAGTCATAATCCACGCAGTTGCAAAATAATTACTTGTGGTTTATTTTGTAGCCTTTTCTTCGTGGATAGGGTCTCTGATACACGCATTGTTTTCGGTTTGCGTTGTGGCAGCCGGATAATGAGCCGCTTTGAAGGTGCATGCCTCAAAGAGTTTTGAAAAAGTTCTTGCACGTAAGCGCAGCACAGAAGCTTCATTTCTTGTACTTAACTCAGCTTTCCTGCATCACTGAACAGGGACGTGCATCAACTTTACATTGCATTAAATAGTTGACGCCGTGCTTACGCAGAAAAAATGTCAAGTTGCCTCGGTAGGTGTCAAGGGCTGACTACTGCTGTCATTGTTTACTGAGAGAGCCCTCACAAGCGACTGTTCATCTCTGGCCGAATGGGGATGGACAGGAGAGGTATGAGCGTTTGTTGTTTACCAACAGGCGCACTCAAATAACAATATGGTTGACTCCAAACATCGAACAGGGGATTCGAACGTGACACCTTTCAGCCAAGGAAGCTTCTGAGTCGGCCTGTGACAGCTTATTGCGATGGAAAATTGAGAATTTGCCACCAGTTTGCAGTTTAGCATTTAGGAAGGTCTTTGGGGAAAGCTGGGTGCCAGGAACTTGTAGTTCGCTCGCGTTAATGTCAGCAGCAGTTTGCTTAACGTTTAGCCGTTCACTGAGAAGTGCTTGATAGAAAGGAAGCACGCAAGAAGTTAGACACTGGACGTTACTAAAAGAAACGTTGAAGGACATGGATATAAGGTGTACCAGCGGACCTTCATGCTAGGAGTGAACGGGGTCTGACTGCCGAACTGATCATGGAAATGAAGGAAGGAGATGAAGTTTTTTTATTAATGACAGTATTAGACCACACCAAGCGATTTCACGACCTGTGTTAGCCACAAAAGTCACCAATTGGTCGAATGGGCGATGACGTCACAGGGTCACCTGACCACGGAGCAAAAATTAAAAACTGAAAAACAATGGGGGGGGGGGAGACAAGAATAACGGAACAGGTTCTCGGCGGCCGCGGCGGCCCCCGCGTTAGTGTGCAGCTGGCACTCATTGAGTTTGGACTTGCGGCGGGCAGCTGTAGTTGGCAAGGGCCCATAATCTACTGCAAACGTCTCTACAGCCTTGCGAAGTACAGACTCGTTCGCAAGTACTTCTACAGCACGTTTTTTAATGCTGTTGCAATCCCCTTAAGGTGACTTAAGAGAGAGAGAGGGTTTGTTGACGGGAAAGACAGAGAGATTGGCCGGAGAAATAAATATCTGGCCTGCTACTCTGCACTGGGGAAGGGGAAGAGGAGAAAAAAGAGGGTCACGATGGGGAATGATGGGAGGAGTCAGATGAAAAAAGACAAAAAAAAAACAAGGCGCACTTTCTAACATCACAAACGCGAGGCAAGGCCCGTGTCGCTTAAAGAGCGTAAGAGCGCTCGTGTTGCCTGTACAGTTTTCAAAGAATCTTGCCAAGCGCCGAGGCTCAAATCCCCCGAGAGGGGCCTGGTGTCAAAAGACTTCAAAGCAGATGCAAGCATGAGTCTTTCACGTGCATATGCAGGGAACGCCGCTAAAACATGGTCTGCAGTCTCTAGCACGCCACATGTGGAACAGTCCGGGGAGTCCGCTTGTCCAATTAAGTGCAAGTACTTGCGCGTGAAGGCGACGCTTAAACGTAACCTATGGATTATGCATGCAATAGGACGTGGTATTCCGCGAGGAACAGAAAAGGTCATCGCCGGATCCAGCCGTTTAAGGCGGATGTGTGGAGTGTCTGGCAGGGCCCGGTATCTAGCCGTCGCACTCCTCGTAGATCCCGAAAGGAGACAAGTTGTGTCCACTATAGAGAACAGTACAGCTGTACGCAGGCCACTGCTGAAGGCGCTCCTTGCTTCAGCGTCGGCGGTCTCATTTCCATCGAGTCCGCCGTGTCCGGGAATCCTCTGGAGCACTATACGGTGGCCTTTTTCTTGAGAAGATGACAGGAGTCTAATGATATCAAGAGCCAGAGCTTGGTAGGCGGTGTGGGTATACGCACCCCAAAATTTGTAGCGCAGGTTTAGAGTCAGTGAAAATGTACCACTCCTGTGGCGGTTCTCCGCAGATGCGGCGAATCGCTTCCCGAAGGCCCGCAAGCTCTGCAGCGGTTGAAGTTGACTTGTGTCCTAAAATGAACCTCTGGGTCGTCTGCTCAGCGGGGATTGCGAAAGCTGCTGTTGATGCCTTTGGTGATGCAGATCCATCAGTGTATACGTGCACACAGTTTTGGTATCCTGACCAGATGTAGGCAAGAGCAAGTTGCTTCAGTCCGGTAATCGGAATCACAGATTTCTTTAGTATGCCAGGGACATGCAGGCATACTGAAGGCTGAGCCATCACCCATGGTGGCTGCAAGGGATGATACGGCAGGGCATAGTCTGATGGCAATTCAGATTCATGGCAGCGCAGTGCACGTGCAAAACTACTGGCTGGTCGCTCATCAAAAATCGTCAGCGGGTGACAGCGGTGCCGTGTAAGCGCGCGTAAATATACACGAAGTGGTTCGTGACACAGGTAGATCGATATTGGGCACGCATGAGCTTCCTCAATCGTGCCTTTGTTCGAGGCACAACGTGGTAATCCGAGGCATATCTTGAGCGCCTGTGCTTGAACACTCTCTAATGTCCGCAAGCAGCAAATGATCATAATAGAGAGTACAGGAAGGCTGTAACGAATGTAGCCTATAAAGAGAGTATAGTAAAGTCTTAGCAAGGAGCGCTCCGTTGGGCCCCATTTAATGCCTGCTACGAAGCGAAGGGCATGGCAAAAATGAGTGAGTCTTTTCTTTAGCATATTTATATGCCTCGAGCATGACAGATCGCGGTCAATAATGCCCAAAAATCTTTGGTGGGAGACGTATGGTATTGCAACCCCTTGATGTGTTACTGGGTAGCGGCAGACAGACTTGCGCGTGAATGCGACCACAGCACATTTTTCAGCTGCTAAGTGCAAACACTGACGCCGTAGGTACCTTGAATTGGATGACACGGCACGTTGTAATCTCGCGCGCATTTGCGGACGTGCTGAACCCGAAGCCGAGACTATACTGTCCCCATAGCTTTTATGAACCCCAAACTGCATGACACGATCAGTGATACAACTGATGCGGCAGTTTTAGAATCAGTCACCCTTTCAATAAGCACGTGAAGGCCCAAATAGTAAGGTTAGTGCCATGGGGCACAATATTTTGGAGAAATTCTGTTTGACGTGCCTAAGTGCAGGCGTGAAAAGACCCACTGTGTTATCTCTAGTTACAAGACACAAGGACTAGACGCAAGAAGCACCCTGGGAAGGTTAATTTTTATGACGTTTGATAAAATATTGTTTTTTTTTCGTTGCAATGGTATCGCTCACACCAGCCGGGTATGAACCACGTTTCACACAGTGAAATGCAGCGTTCTATGCAAGTAGCAGAAGCCACGGAGGAAAGAAAGAATTGCCGGAGCCATGACGACCGCAGTTCCGCAGTCATTGACTACTCAACTGAAAGTCAATCGTCAATGACGACGGCAAGAGATGAAGGACACCTGATGAGAAGAACAGCGGAAAAAATAAAGGAGTTCAAGGCACTCGCGTCTGTCATCGCACTTATTTGTGTTATTAAAAACTCGATATTATTTCTTAAGGGTCCTTTAAAGTCCTCATTATTTCAGTCATTCCTTCCTTGCCTAGACGTTGCAAGTTTTTCATTGCTAGAATTTTCTTTCGAGTTCTTCGTGTCATTGGAAGTTGCCATAAGGTTTAAACTACGGCATACACATTCTGTAGTAGGCCATACCGCTCTTTTGAACAGTGCCATGCTGCCGACAATTCATCGCTGTGCGCACGCTCTTGCTCTGGCAGAAGAAAACAAAGGCGAAGTAGAAGAAGCGGAGAGGCTTTTACTGAGGTAAATAAGAAGAAGAGAAAAAAGAAAAAGACGCAGCTGTACAGCTGTATACGATTGTTGTAATCTCCTATGGAAATTTCTTTGTTTATGCCACTACACCTTGGCCAATCCCCCCGCGTGGGTATGTGTCATGTTTACTGAGATAAAGAAGAAGAAGAAGAAGCTGTACACGAGAGCTGTACGAGGCCTTGTCCTTGACACCAAAGCAGCAAGAAGTCCCGCCAGTGCCAGTCCTCTCAGGCGTCCTGTTGCTTTTTCACACCTTCGGGCTTCTGCAGGCGCCTGTGCAAATCTAACGATGGACCCGCGGATGCTGCCCCGTACACTCGGTACGTACCGCTGTGTAGGCGCCGAGACATCCACTGAGAAGATCTTGTTCGTAGCTGGTGCTGCCGCAATGGACCACGCAGGGTCAAGGTCAAGCGCGTCCCCGGCTCCCACAAGCGCTACCCGCCATCGCCCGCGGACAGACCGGTGGCCGAGGAGACAGCGATGGAGGTGGGCGGAGACCCTCGGCTCACGAGGAAAGAGGCGCTGAAGCTGGCCAAGACGAGGGAGGCCGAGCTGGTGCAAGCCCTCCAGCGGCTGCAGATTGTGGAGACGGCGGCGACGCGAGTAGCGAAGAGGAGGCGAAGGCGTGTCTCAGCGATGCCCGACGGCTGCGCTGGAGGGGCCGTCGGTCTTGAGGCAGCCGGAGGAGCGTTCTCGGGACATGTGGCGGAATCGGGAAGAGCTGCGGAGAGGCTGACCAGGAGGGTCCAGCGGATGCCGTCGTTGGAAGAGGTCGTGGTCTGTCTAAAGGCCAAGAAGGCAGCCCAGATGGACATCGCCGGTGGCGCCGGGGATGGTTACACCCTCAGCCATACAGGAAGCCAGAAAGTAAAAATGAAAAAATCCAAAAAGGCGCCCCGCCCCGGAGCAAGCCGTCCACTTGCAGCGAGGGGGAAGAACGGAGGAAAAAAAGACCCCGTCGGCTGAGAAGCGATCCTGGGAGTGCTCCTTGCGTTGATAACTGAAGGACCATCGGCATTAGTTACTAATACCAACGTGCGGCATGACAATTTTACGTAGTGTAATGATTACCTTGTACTTAACCGTGCAAAAGTATGAAGTACGTTACGGAATAACGCGCCACGAAAGACGTTTATTTTACGCGACTTATTACTTTACTTACCGTAGATTCAACGACCTAATGTGTATTTTGTGTACGCCTCTGCGTATGTCATGTACAGTTAAAAATTATTGCTTTGCGCATAATTTTAGTTGTTCTTAGATGGAACCGCTACTGAAAGGAATGCTATGCCTTGAACAGATCATAGATGCCTCCCAGTAATCCGAAGCGAGTTGACTTGTAACACGTATCGATTGATGTACGTTTTTGGGCGCCGATTAATTATTCTTGTAATGATCGCACGTTTCTCTACCCACCACGATCAACAGAACTTAATACTTCTGCTGGCTAAATAGAACATATTTTATCAATGGACGGGTGTACATACTGAGTCCTCTTTTAAGAATAAGCTTCCAAACCTCTCGCATGTTTCGAACTTTCTGTTGCTTGTGCAGCGTGGACTGATGCTTTAAATACAGTCTACATTGTTGTAAAGCGTGCTCTAAAGCTGAATAATTATTTTACTGGACCGGCTGTATCTGTTAAAGCGCCCATGCGCCCATGCAGCCACTAGCTTCGGAGTTCAAAATGAGCGTACACTAGTCACAAGTAGCAAAAAGCACACAGCACTGGCGCTGACGTAGTTTTAGGCTAGTTGTCGATGCAGTTTCTTCAAAGCTGCCACAGCAGACGCGATTCACAGCTGTCCGGTTGGAATTGAAATATCAGAGAAAAGAGATTAAGGCGAGGTGACCGTATTATCGTCATCTCTGAGAAATAACTTTGGGTGGGCTTTATCGTCATTCGTCCCTTACTCAAAAGAAGGATTTCGTCTTCGCCGATACTTGGGGGGTGGCGTTCAATTAGTTCTCGGTTTAGTAAAGAAACAAAATTGGGAGGGCTTTACGTAGTTCAACCGAATGGACGTGGGAAAGCGTGTGTTTAGCCTGATTGCTTTGCTGGGTCGTCGGAACGTCTGGCGCTAATATTAAATTCAGGTTACGCCCTAATCGAGCTTACGCTGACGTGATTAGGTTCGCGCCGCAGGTGGACACACCTAACAGTTCTGGACAAAAGTATTTTTTGACGAAAAAAACCTAGAGGCGAAATTTTTTATGCTATTGCGAGATTTCACTTTAAAAATTAGCATGTCTACAGATCTCCCGTCGACAGGCTTGCATTTGTTTTGTTGTTAACGTTTTTGCTATCGTCAAAAGCGTTCCCCATCGGTTTTCTATGGCCGTCTTAACTGTTCAATGCGAGCGATGGAAACTCTATAAAGCAAATATTTTGCTACATATCGGAAAAATGGACCATTGCCTTCAATATTATTATACCAGTACCTTACAGTTTTTAATATTCAAAATTTTTGTCCAAGTGTATTGGACATAGCTGATGGAAATGTGCAACGCGCAGCGCGAGAATGTGTTGAAGTTTAGCACGAGGTGTGTTCGGCTACTTCCCGAAAGCTTTAGTAGACAAGTCACGTAAATAGGACGTGATTTAAGCATAATATTATCGTGTTTTAAATGAAATCTAGCGACTGCCTAGTACAATCAGGATATAAAAAAAACCTTGCCCTAGACTTTGTTGTTTACGGTGACAGTTGAATTTCTTCATACGTATACTGTAACAAGCCCCCTCATTTATAAATCATTATCTTGAATAGGAAGTAGAAGAAAAAACCACATGCCGCCCGAAGGATCCCGCACCGCTTTCTTCTGCCACGTACTTTGCTCTGCCAAGTGACTTTTGGCGGCAGCTGTCCATTGATTGTAAAACATTTTATTCGCCGGGAAGAGCTTGGCAAGAGGTCGCGTTAAGTGGTCGAGAGTACATAGCCCTCGACGACTTTGTCAGCCCACTCCACCGCCAAAACTTGCGTTCTGGGGTCAGAGCTAGCCAGCACGGTCTCCCACCGCTCGAGAGATGGAGCTGTAACTAGATCACCCGGAGGTGGCTCTATTTTGCAGTCCCACAGGATGTGATCGTAGGTAGCACGTTGGCCACAGTGTTTGCAGTTTGGGTTGTAAAGATCTGGATAAATGTGCGCGAGGAGTGATGGGGTGCGTATCGATCTCGTCTGTAGACGACGCCACGTAACCTCTTGTTCTTTAGTAAGTCTTTTGTCTGGAGGGGGGAAAATTCTCCTCTATAGTTTAAAATGATTGGTGAGATCATAATATGTGATCATTGAGTCCTTCGTGAAATTCAGGGAGCCAGACTCATCCACTGCCCGGTCGACGAAACCTCGGGCTTTATTGTGGGCTGCCTCGTTCCCCGGATTCCCCGAATGGGCTGGGACCCATATCAATTCGGAATAATTTGGTGAGAATTTGGTTGCATTAAGGATTCTAAGGGAGGTGTTTGTAATTCGCCCTTTAGCGAAATTATTGATACCCATTTTGGAATCGCTGAGGATGATGCTCCCTTGGGTATGTGCTAGGGCGAGGGCTATAGCCGCCTCTTCTGCCGTTTCAGAGGATTTCGTTTTGATTGTCGCCGAGACGATGTGGTCACCATTCTCGTTCACAACCACAACTGCAAAGGCATTGGTATTTTTGTATTCTGCCGCATCTACATAAAATGTTGCAGCGCACTGTCTGTATTTCTTATGTAAGGCTTTGGCTCGTGCTTGTCTTCTACCCTCATGGTGTAAGGGGTGCATGTTTTTGGGGAGTGGTTTGATTAGTAGGGCCGTCCTATAGGCGCGGGGTAAGTCTACTTTAGCATCGTTATTCGTAGGTTGAAAGTTAATTCCGAGCCTGGTAAGAATACTCCTGCCAGTTCTGGAATTGGCTAATCGCGCTGTTTGAGCCATTAAATGGGCTTCTTTCAGTTCATTGTAGGTGTTATGTATTCCTAACCTCATAAGCCTTTCGGTTGAGGCATTTAGTGGGAGTCCTAACGCAGCCTTATAGGCCTGCCGTATCATGCTATCCAATTTGTCCTTTTCTGCTTTCGAAAATTTCAGATAAGGGGTGGCATAGAGTATCCTGCTCAGCGCAAAGGCCTGCACTAGGCGGCATAAATCTCTTTCCCTCACCCCTTGTCTGCGGTTAGCTATGCGGCGGAGTAATCGCGCCGTCGCTTCTACCGTGCGTTTTAGCTTAGTGAGTGTGTCAGTATTTTTTCCATTTGTTTGTAAATACAACCCCAGTATTCTCATGGTCTGTACCTCTTTGACAGATCGTCCATTAACATAGACGTTTATTTGCGGGGGGGATGTCGTGGTACGCCTACCTCTTTGTTTACGACGGATCACGAAGAGTTCAGATTTTTGCTCAGAACAAGTGAGGCCGGAATCCCATGCGCATGCCTCGATGATGTCCACTGCTGCTTGGAGTGTGTCTTCTATGTAGCCTTCGCATCCTTTGGTTACCCAAAGTGTGATGTCATCTGCATAGAACGTGTGATGTAGGTCTGGTATTTGTGCCAGTTTGGGGGGAATTTTGATGAGGGAGAGGTTAAAAAGGAAAGGGGACAGGACGGAGCCCTGTGGCGTTCCTTTACTTCCTAGTTTGATTGGGGCAGACTCTATTGTTCCGACCGTTATCACTGCTGTTCTGTTAGTGAGGAAGGATCGGATGTAGTTGTACGTCCTTTCTCCGGGGTTGATTTCTGACAAGTTTGTCAAGATGGCTTTGTGGGTGACGTTGTCGAAAGCTTTAACAAGGTCTAAACCCAATATTGCTTTCGTTCCAACCTTCCACTTTCCATCGCATTTGTGTTGCGCGCCACCTAACCTTGAGCGTTCACCAGCGCCACCCTCGTCCATAGCGGAGGACGCAGAACAGCATATAATACCGCAAGTGCCACGTGGAACGTGATCCAACGAAGGGCATCGTACGCGACATACGGAGGTCGTGGGTTCGAAACGCATTGGCGGGATATGTTTTTCTCCTACTTTCAAATAATTAATATTTGACACAAAAAAAGTATTGCAGTGCTAATTTTCCATTGATCAACATCAGAAAAAGTAACGGAACATGGCCCTCTTCTTTGTTTCGGTCCCGGTTGACTTCTATACTGTGGAAACAGTCGGCATGGGCTTCTTGTGCCCTTTCCCTTTAACTTCCTATTAAAGCTCCTACGTTTAGAGTAAGGTATGTAGTAAACTGCAGAAAATTCCCACTTGAAACCAGAAACTGAAATTTCGCCCCTTCATCACTTGGCTAAATTTTTGCGTTCACTGCGCCCTCAACACAAAGAAGCAAGCCGTTCACTAGCAGTGACGGGAAGAAGCATGAGAAATAAAAGGTCACGTCGATTTACCGGGGACCCTGAAACTCCTTCTTTCTTTAAGAGCTTAAGGGCTGTCGGCATTTGTGACATGTACTAAGGTGAGAATGTTAGTTTCATGAAGTGTGCGGCAACATTTGCGGAATTTAGTGGCGACATATATGCTGTATCCAATGGTTTTGGTTTAAAATTTATGGATAGGCTATTTGATTCTGTTGCTACTATATACGACGCGTTCATGGTAGACGTCAATCTGTTTCAAAAACACACACGGAAAATCTCGTCGAAAGAGTTCCTATCACTTCTCTGCAAGGTCACCAGTGAAATGCGATGACATTAAAGTGGATCTGATAAAACAACTTCAGCATCCGCCGGGTACTCCAGGACCAGCGACTCTCTCGGGAGCGGACGGGGCCACTACGAAACGACGTAGAAAGGCTAAAATCAGCATTGCAAGAAAAATTGCGCTCACTACTAATGGCAAAACATGGCAGAAGCTTGTTTCAAACTATTGGAAAACCCGATTTCACTTTGGACATATATATAGTATGGTGGAGCTGCCATAAAAAGAATGTAAACCAATAAGCTCCTGCCTGCACCACTGACGTATAACAGGCTTGACCCAATCGTAAAATAAATGAAAAGGCCCGAAGGCAATCCATCGTTTTGCCACCCGTAGGTGGAAAAATAAAAGAAAGGGGGGGAATGCTACAAGCGACCCATCGCCGGGGGAACGGGCCCGGGGAGACTCCCCTGATCTCCCCTAGGACGTAGCGGAGGAGGTGGGATGTAGGGTATGGGAAATTAGAATTGGGAAAGGGTTATGGGAATTGGGATGGGAATGGGGACAGCGAGATTTTGCTCTGATCCTTCGTTTGACATCGACTCCATTTCTGGCCTGCCTGGCCATGACAGGTAGGGCATCGAGCTTTTCCAATGGTGCGGCTCCCCCACGGGATGCACGACCACCCACTTGCTCCGACCGTCGGAGACAGGAAAGAAAGAAAAAAAAAATTCCTAACTTGGGGTCCGCAGCCACCTGCTCCTCCACGATTTTAAGGGGTTGGATCGGACCGGCCGGTTACTAGCCGTCGACTGTGTTTCGCGGTTTTTCAGACTCCGCAAGTGTGTGCGGTGTGGTCCGGCCAACAGAGGCCCAGGTCGTCAGCCTATCGGCGCTTGGCCCTCGGCACCATAACCCGGTAACCCTGGGGGACCCACCTGTGCTACCTTCCAACCACCATGCACTTATTTCCTCCCCTTGCTTGCTCCACACCTACTGAGGAGGGAGTATTCAAGGCCGGGCGCCCGGGCCACGAACCAAGAATCGGGCATAGGGTGAGATAAGCCGGGCCTACTCCACCGGTACTCCACACATCGACGGTTTTCGCACTGGTCCTACTGCACACCCTCTACCTCGGCGTCCCCAGTGGTCCCCAAGACCGGGTCAGCCTCGGCGTCCGCAATATGCCACCCATCATAAGCGATCCGCAATGAGAGTGCTTCCCCGAGGACATCGATTCCGAGGAGCTCGGGCTGTCGGAACCCCCGCGCGGACCTGGCCTCTATGTAGCCAGAAACCGAGCATTAGTAGCCGTGCACGTTCCCGTGAGCGGAGGTTTTTGACTTTTGACATTCCTTTCTACCGGATTTCGTGGGTCCAACCTGGTCTGCCTCCAGGCCTGCCTCCGCACAGACAACGGACCTCACGATTCGGCTGGCCCTCACAGCCGTGGGAGTCTCTGCAGCTCCCAAGAGGATGGGCCCCGGACAACCCATCCCCACCGCTGGCGTTGCACCGGAACAAAGCCTAGTAGCCGAAACTACACCGGCCCGTATCCGGCGGCAGGGATAGTTGATTTTTGTCCGATTAAGTTCGTGACTCAAACTGCGTTGGATCTATGCGGGCCGCGGCGACAATGTAGTATCGGCCGAGGTGGCCGTACGAAGAGACGAAACTGAACGTAAACTGAAACCGAAGCCATCATTTATTGGGCGCGCACAAGTATTTATGGACCTCCTTCACCCCGCGACGTCACGAAGATGCGGTGGCGCTGATGTTAGCAGCGACTTTCGCATGGTAGGCAAAACAGGTTCCGCTTGCCCGTGCCTACCGCAGCTGCCGCAGCCACCGGCGGCTGCTTCAAGCCTGTGCACTGCAGAAGCAGCATGTATTGACCAGCTGCGTCACTGCTGGATCCGCGTAGTAGCATAAAAAATATTAAATTAGCCTCGATAGGTTTCTCGCGCATAAATGCCGCATTCGGAAACTGGCGAACAGGCACTGAGCCACGGTAGTAAAGCGCGAAGTCTGGGAGTCGATAGGCACTGCCACTCAATGCACTTAATAACTTGCAAGTTACTGCGTTCATTCACCTGAACTTCAGGATAGTAGGCTGATAATTTATCAAGGAAAAAAAAAGACATATGCAGCTGCACACGTACTTATCACCTTGAACCGGAGTGCACGGGGCGCCGACAGGTTCACTCGCCCCCAAGTAATGCGTTTTTTTTGTTAATAGCACACCATGTTTTAATGGCGCGTTTTATGACATTCAATATTTACTTGAAACTGTTTCTTGATATGACGACGTAATTATTTCATTCGAGTAAAAAGAAGTCTGGTAAGTTATTGTGTCAATCTTGCGCGGTCGCGTTGGTGTGCTTAGAATAGCGTACCTTAAGTATGCTAATAATAATAATAATAATAATAATTGGTTTTGGGGGAAAGGAAATGACGCAGTATCTGTCTCATATATCGTTGGACACCTGAACCGCGCCGTAAGGGAAGGGTAAAGAAGGGAGTGAAAGGAGAAAGGAAGAGAGAGGTGCCGTAGTGGAGGGCTCCGGAATAATTTCGATCACCTGGGGATCTTTAACGTGCACTGACATCGCACAGCACACGGGCGCCTTAGCGTCTTTCCTCCATAAAAACGCAGCCGCGTTTTTTTCGGTCTGAGTGTTCTTCGGGGCGATCCATGACAATGGGCAAACGTCCATATTACAGATACCGCTCCGTCCTTTCGTTTTTGTCCTAATAGCATCTTCCGCCTGCTCAGAGCTTTCGTTTTAACAGTAACGCTCGTTACGATGAAATTGTCGTGTGGCTTAAATTTTAGTCAGTGAACGTCATTTATGAGAGAAAAGAAACGCCGCACTTGTTGCTTGCCCTTCCGAAAAAGACAATGCTAAACGCCATATGCTTTTTCATTGCATCATGCATGTGTCATGTTTCATGAGGTAGTACATGATCGTGAAGCTTGTTTGGAAAGAAGCAGCCGAAGGCGTGCTACTAATAGACACGTGGCGAGATTGAGAGGGGACGCGGCAATGAAAAGTGTTTTCGTTATTCATGCATGCGATATGTAACTAAACTTGGTTGGTTTTTGGTGGAAAGGAAATGGCGCAGTATCTGTCTCATATATCGTTGGACACCTGAACCGCGCCGTAAGAGAAGGTATAAAGGAGGGAGTGAAAGAAGAAAGGAAGAAAGAGGTGCCGTAGTGGAGGGCTCCGGAATAATTTCGACCGCCTGGGGATCTTTAACGTGCACTGACATCGCACAGCACACGGGCGCCTTAGCGTTTTTCCTCCATAAAAACGCAGCCGCCGCGGTCGGGTTCGAACCCGGGAACTCCGGATCAGTAGTCGAGCGCCCTAACCACTGAGCCACCGCGGCGGGTGTAAACTTGGTGCAAATATGAAATTCCTACGCTAGTTTCACTAATTCCCTTTATTTATAGCTATACCTGGTGCAGTTCTGGGTAATTATAATTAACACCGTCGTCAAGTCCCCCCAAGGTCTCAAATAATTTAGTAGATACTGCGGATTTTTTATGCCAGAATGTACATAAAGCCCTGTTCATTACGATGACGCGATTAGTTCTTTTTCTATATGATCAGTACTTGTGCATGCATATTACATGAAAACGCTTCTTACAAGAAATAACTAACACAGTACTGCACGTGTAGGGAAAAAATCGAGAGATTTATTACGCTCCTCAACGTCTCAGGAATAGTTTGCGACAAATGGAATCTTTTGATATTCATGCGAATTACGAAGGTGAGTGATCCTGTCGCAGAAAATGTGAGAGGTTACAAAACGAACCTTAAAGTTTATTCCCTCGTTTATGGCATCTTCGCTTTCGCTTTGGTCAAAGAAATGCGGCACTGAAATCAAAGAAATTTCCTCACAATTTTTGACGACCACACTTCTAAAAAGCGTAATTTCTAAATTTGTACTCAATAATTTGCTATAATTTTTCGTCACGAAACTAGATTCAGGGCTAGGAAAGAAAATAATTCTAGAAAAAAAAATTTCACCAAATCGACCAGCTTAATAACAGGACAAGTCGGCCTGGCTGGTGCGTGGTCATGCGGCTAAAAACAGCGCTAAGCGAGACAGGAGATGAGGGACACGACGCTGTCCCCACTTTTCGCACAGCGCGACACGTACGTATGTCAGCAGACGATGAGCGCATGTCTGCTCCGACGAAACAAGGCCAGCACTTCCCCTCACTATTGTCCCGAAGTAAAATCATTCCGGCTAGTGCAGAGTATCAAAACTTGTTTTATTCAATGCCTAGCGCATAAACGGCAGGAACGCTTTCTACATGTTTACTGCTAACCAAATATACAATACAGTGGCAAACTATTTCTCTTTATAGGCCGCACGTGGCCAACGCGAGCTCGTGTACTTCAACAAATTACTAAGTTGGAAGCATCGACCATTGCTATGATTCGCAGAAACTGGAAACGCGCCTACAAGCCTTGAAAACCCGCGCTCAACACCTATCCGCGACGCCACTCCCCGACCTTTTGCCTACCATGAGCTCGCTAGCGACTGCAGCGCCACCTCGTTTGTTTACAAACATGCAGGAGGTCTAAGCACGTGACACAAACAGCCGATCAACAAGTCCACATAAGCACAAGGAAGCAAATAGCCAATCCACCAATCCATCAGTTGGAAACCGAAACCAAAACCAATGAATACAACAATAAATGGGACCTATGCGACCAAGTGCGACGTCATAAAGTTGTTTTATTCTCGCTGAGATATAATAATTTTCACGGTGAACCAAAGGTTAATAATAATAATTGAGTATTATTGAAATTACAGCAATGATAATATTGGGGTGACATTAGCTCTCGTAGCTAATTTTTTCTTCTAGGAATTCATAAAGCCATAAATCATGATTATAATGCAAAATATTGCATGTTCATATTTTATTTTCCGATACGGCGGCCCGTGCAGCGCTGGACTCATGTTCAAGACCTATTTAGAAGAAGAAAGAAGTAGAAGCAGCTGTGAGGTCTCACTCCTGGCCCCGTGGTCACGTGAGCTGTACGAGGCCTCGTCTCTTCTACCACGGCAACTGGACAGTCCGCCCGCGCCCAATCTCTTAAGCTCCCTGTTCCTGCTCCTCACGCCCACGGAGCTCACAGAAGAGATACAGGTGAGCCTGAAAGCCGAGGCAGTCGCTGAAGAAGCGCGCCGTATTTCAACTGTCGTTTCCTTGACCCTCGCTTCTTCATTTCCAGTCATGACAACGCGGATGCTGCCCCGAACACTCGGTACGTACCGGTGTGCAGGCTCCGAGACATCCACTGAGAAGATCTTGTTCGTCAGCTGGTGCTGCCGCAATGGACCACGCAGGGTCAAGGTCAAGCGCGTCCCCGGCTGCCACAAGCGCTACCCGCCCTCGCCCGCGGACAGACCGGTGGCCGAGGAGACAGCGATGGAGGTGGGCGGAGACCCTCGGCTCACGAGGAAGGAGGCGCTCAAGCTGGCCAAGAAGAGGGAGGCCGAGCTGGTGCAAGCCCTCCAGCGGCTGCAGATCGTGGAGACGGCGGCGACGCGAGTAGCGAAGAGGGGGCGAAGGCGTGTCTCAGCGATGCCCGACGGCTGCGCTGGAGGGGCCGTCGGTCTTGAGGCAGCCGGAGGAGCGTTCCCGGGACATGTAATGGAATCGGCAAGAGCTGCGGAGAGGCTGACCAGGAGGGTCCAGCGGATGCCGTCATTGGAAGAGGTCGTGGTCCGTCTGAAGGCCAAGAAGGCAGCCCAGATGGACATCGCCGGTGGCGCCGGGGATGGTTACACCCTCAGCCATACAAGAAACCAGAAAGTAAAAATGAAAAAATCGAAGAAGGCGCCCCGGAGCCAGCCGTCCACTTGCAGCGACGGGGAAGAACGGAGGAAAAAAAGACCCCGTCGGCTGAAAAGCGATCCTGGGAGTGCTCCTTGCGTTGATAACTGAAGGACCATCGGCATTCGTAACATTTAAGTGATGATTATCGTATTTGTGACTTATAGTGCTGTGAAGCTTCTTGGTTTCGTTTGCTACGATACTAAGGTTGCGGAATTTTTTAATTTAAAAGACAAGCCTAATCGACGAAGTAGCGAATTGCGAAAGGTGTTTAATGTAACGACAATTATCCGGCCATCTTTTAACCGTTCGAGTTTCAATCAACACGCAGTATTTCTGGCACTTGACTCAATGCATGCGGATTTGCAAGTATAGTGTTTCATTTTATTTTGTATTAAGCCGTTAGATCGAATACTGTGCTTCCCAGACGCGAAAAGATCTATCGCATGGGGACCTTTTTTGCCTGTTGAATTGTGACAGATACGGAATAATGTACTATCGGCTATCAAAGCATACGAGATGCGTGTTATCGGCAAAAAAAAAAAAATTAGTATTGCGATGCCTCGCAATCTAGCCGCCTGGAAAAAGTATGGGTTAATGAAGGATGCTTGTTCCCACATAACGTTCAGACATTTCAGGCGATTGGCTTGACGGACTATTTCGAAAGAGATTTTTCCCGCCATTCCCCATCCGAAAGTAGGGTGTTGGTTTATGTTGCTGTAGTTTTGTACTTCGTAGGTTCACAAAAAACTCGACGCGCTGCATATGACTCGGCCGAGAATATTTGCTTCGAAGGTGTAACATAGATAGTCGAGCTATAATATAGGAGTGTAATACGAAGATACCCAATCCCAGTGTTTTAAATCTGTTGGAATTTCTGCAGCGCAGACAACTTTCTTTTTAACATGAGGACTGTTATGAGATATGTTCGTGGACGTAATATCGCAGTGTCCAGTAAGTTAGATGAATACGGTTAAGGAGTAATACATAGATTCCATATGCGATATCAACGTAACGTTTACCCCTTAAAAATGCTCAGATGTTTACTCAGCCGCTTTTACTCATTCGCCCGCCTGTGGCCTAGACGTTAATGAGAGATGCGCAGACAATGTCAGCTGCTTTTTTTTTAGTTTTCACGGGAAGAACTGCGTACTGCCAGCGCCATTCAAATCTCTTGATAGAGCAGCAGTCTGTCTTGTATTAGTTTTACAAGGTTACGAGGCGATTAAAATGGTAAGAGTCCGTAATGATCACGTGAATTAAAAACTTGTGATCACAGGGAGGCGTCATCACAATTGAGTGCACTTTGATCTGGCGATGGTGATAGTGGATCTTTCGCGCAGAAGCTTTTTATACCTTTTTCGCCTCAGATTGCACTCCAAATCTTCAAGTACGCGGATCGCCTCCTGGGCTGTGACTTTAACAAAAAATTTTAATGGAACTTAAAGATGTCTCATTCAAATGATAGTTGAGAATGTCCTCTTTTCTAAACGTACATCTGTCTTCTACAGCTTATAAAATGCGACACTGAATGCTTCACAAAATACTGTCGCAAACACGGCACCAGCAACGCTTTCTTCCAGTGCAAGAAGTACCATCTAAGTTTATAGTTTACATCCACCGCCGAAAGAGGGCAGGCAGTTCGCGAAGCGCTGCTGTTCGTTTCAGCCTTGCCAAATAGGGACATCACAGAGGGACTGAGTTGAGCGACGCGCTTGTGTAACGTGCTCAAACGCGAAAGGCAGTTAACAAACGAGATTTATAATCGAATCACGGGATCAGACGAGGACGGGTACCCAAACGCCCAACCTGTAAAACGTACGCGGAACATAGTAGGCATGTCAATAACACCCGCCGTTCTAGTAATTTCGTTTCGATTTCCCGTGGTGATTGTGAAAAGAGCAGGAGCGTAAACAAATTCCGTTTTAAGTTCCACTTAACCTAATTAAGAAGTAAGGAAGAAGTTTGCTAGTTCCCAAGCTTCGTGCCGCATCTCAAGGCGCCAATTAACCAGTGAGTGGTGCATGTGCTGGAAGAAAAATAAAGTAATATCCACCAGAAAAGCCTCTTTTGATGTAAGATGGAAAGAGTTGAACAGCCCGAAAAAAATGTTCAGTGTTGCCAACTCAATATGGACTATACACCGAACCCTGTTCAGCCCCCCGTAGTAGATATGCATGCCGTTTCCGAAGAGGACAAAATCACCATCACACGATCACTTAAACTTATGAGCCAAACTAAATGTAAAGCGTTTTAATGGTTTTCGGCACTCAATACTTCGCGCATTTATCGTGTACTTAAACCATTCGACAAAACGCAGTAATTTTATACTGAACTTTCGCATTCAGTTTTGCCGGTGTAAAAGCTTGAGCGAGTTCAATCATGCTTTTTTTTTTGTGCCTCATCTGGTATCAACCGCTGCTATAAGCACAACTGCTTTCATCTTCTCTAAATATATTCTTATCTATCTTCCTATATTCTCGCTAGGTAATTCATTACTCTTAATGATCAGGTTACAAGCCAGTTGCGTATACTTACCAACGTAAAATATGAATGGCTTCATCGATTTGCCAAGCTTCGAACTGCCGCGGGGCAGCTCGGGACTGTGTGTGGGCCGGAATGAGATTCACAAATGATGTATACAGGAACCTCCAGGTGGCCCGTCGGTGTTCTCGAGTTCGGCGCACCTGATAGATCGAGCATATGTTAGCCCAGCGCCCTCTCTTGCCTTCACAAGGCAAACTGCCACCGGCTAGACTGCTGTGTAGACCCTTTGTGATACACATATGCGCAGTATCGGCCACAAATGTCTCCAGGACAGGCAGGCGGCAACCATCGCGTATAGATTTGTTATCAGCCGGTGGTTACAGACTACATTTGCGGAGGTGGAAGTTGTTCTTGGGCTCTCTATAATGTGCTAGTGAAATTCTGACCTATAAAAAAAAAGGACACCCCATCTCTTTCATTCGGCGTATCACCCAAAACCAGAAAAGACTCAACGAAAACAAAAATAATTCCACATCTGGCCCAAGAACCTGCAATCGGCAAAAACGCGTTTGCAATCCTTATGTAAAATGCATCAGTGAAACCTTGGCCCTTATTCCCAGGAATGAAGGGATACAAACGACACACAAACCAACCTCCACCAACGGACATCTCTTACCTGCCCAAAAGACCGTCGCCCGAAAGAAAAAGGCTCAAGGGGTAGTATACAAAAAGCCCTGCTCGAAGTACTCGGGGTCGTTCATTACTTAAACCAAGAGCTTTCCCGAAACAATGAAGCAGCACAAAGCGGATGTCGAACAAATGAAGAGGGATCGAAGCACGGTGGCCGAACACTGCGAGGCACATGTGACCACAAGATTGACTTCGAGGAGACTATTGTTCTGGACACCGAGCCGCGGCCACGCAGGAGGCTCTTACTTGAGTCATGGCATATTCAGTAGACGGGGGGAATGCTGACCGCTCCCTAGGAACCCTTTCTCCCTCATGGATCCAAGGTATACGGCCAGTGACCCAGCGGCTGACTAAACGAGGGCTTAAAAATGCAAGCTGCAACTCGCCCGCAGTCACACCTGATGTCACACCTGATGCAGTCACACCGCAGTCACAACCGAGTAGGTTATGAACCGTCCTGTTTTTGTCATTTTTGGTTGGCGTTCTTTTATGACTTTCATTTAAGGTATATATTAGCACAACAAAGACAGTTGCATTTTTACATAGCGGGAAAGGGATGAACTGTGACATGGGCTCTGCAGCAGTGCTGTCAGTGCAAATCTTCCTTCACTAGGTCTTGTGAAACACGTACATACTCCGGCAGAGAACCCGACCGAATGCTTTCACCGCCACAATTTTGTTGCCTGCAGCGTTTCACACTTAAAGAGAAGAATCATATCCCGCAGTTAAGCGGTTAGGTGCACCCCATTTCGCCAGGCCCGAGGGACGGGGGCTGAGGCTCGAAAACTTGAAGGGACACCTAAGTTTCACCTTACCTCTTTGCTTATCACTCAGCAGACGCGGTCGTTCTCTGTTTGCATTCATAGATCGCGGGAAGTTCTCATACCACTCCTGCCGCACTGTTGTGGTCCAGCGCTTAAGAGGTGCGCCACTGCCCCGGAAGGTCGCTGCTTGAAACACAGCCACCGGTGGGGTTTGTGAGACTCAGGTTGCACCTCCCGTGCAACCTCTCGCCGCCTGCTACTCTGGGCGGTTTGCCCATAATCCGGTGGGCAGGTTGTGTTGACCTCACAAGTTCACGTGACCTAGGTGGCAGGAGGGCACCCAAGCTGCTTTTTCATTCGCTACGCCGAAGCCAGATTTTTTCCACAAAGGGAGCCTTGACGCTGTTGCATTAATACCGGCAAAAAACGCAAGAACTCGTATGCATATGCATTATTCGCCCGCCTATGCAACGCGCTGCGGCCTTTATGTAGTCGGTAGTTTTCTATCGCTTGTGGCGGAGTTCAGAAAACATTCTTTTAATGAACATCTCGTAGGGCACGCACGTTTTATCATCCTTGCTGCTTACAGCTCGCTGCCTATACGTGTTTAAGAGTTAAAAAATTGTATTTTTGGACTGTGTATAGGTGCCGACTGCAGAGCATTTTTTTGCAATATCTCCCAATATACCACGTATCTCCAATGCGATCCTATGTACCGTGTTCTCGCAATGTAGTAAAAGAAATTGTTTCAGTTAAATTGAGCCCCGCGGGCTGTATACATCAAGTGCTGACTATACACCAGAAACTGTGGTGCTTCAATTGCCATCCGAGTTCCGCAGCCTTTGACCAGAATTGTTTGGGACGAAAAACACGACTAGAGGTTGAGGTTGAGGTTGTTGCAGCTTCTGGTGGGGTTATATCCATCAGATGACGCTACAGCAGCAATGTAAACCAACGCCCAGAGTTATCGAGTAACGTTTGAAACCGCGCTAAAACCAGGCGTATTCGCCCTTGCCATTCCGGAAGTGACGCCACCGCACAACATCGGAGTTGCGGCGAAATCCCCTTGTGCTCGGCGGAGCGAGTGGCGCCGAAACGTCGAGTGAAACCCGCGAACCCTTTCCAGATCAACCAGTGGAGCATGCATTCTGCGCCACGTAGCCAGAAAAATCTATCCGAATCAGCGCCATGATATTGGAGGTGGAAAGAAAACTGTGTCGGGAGCGCTACGTTATGCGGCCAGTCTCCGGCAGCCAAGTTCTCTTGAAGCCGTTACCAAACTCGGCCCAACGTGAGGGCTGAGACTCGGCCCTGAACAGTAAAACGCGCCGCATACTGTCACATGAACAGTAAAACTCTCCGCATACTGTCACTGTCATTTTCTCTTTATAGAGCGAAACCTCTACTCCTCTCGAACAAAGCTGAAAATCATGTGGCTATGAAACTTGATCTTCAAACCAGAAGGAGCGGAGGCTTGGCTCTGACGTTATGTCACGTGGCTTGCCACGCCTCACCACAGATGCGCGCGTTGAGCCGACGGCGCTCACTCGCCTCGCAACTATCGAATCACGTGACTCGCTGCGCCTCGCCACAGTTGCGTACGCGGAGCCGACGGCACTCTCGCAACTGCCGGAAATCGCGCGACGCGCCGTTCGCTATGTAAAAGCGTGTGATGTGTGCTTACCTTCACAAAAAGCCTGGGATGAGCAACGGGCCGGAACTAGATCTTCGACGATATATCGTCGCCGTCAAGCGGAATCTGGATATGAAGACACGTCAGATTGGATAACCAGGCTTAGCAGAACTTTCGCTGGTCTTGCTAGGGTCAGCCGGGTTGAACCACAGCTATATTTTTTTTATTTTTTGATAAGGCTTCACGATTATCACTTTATACTCCCTTCTGAATTTTTATTCCTACGTGGCTGATGACTGAGGTCGAGCTTTCAGGTAATCTTCTTTGGCGCTGTTCTGCCTAAAATGTGAAGAGAAGGCAGGCGTACCAGGGGGCGGCAGAAAGTTAGGTGGGCGGATGAGATTAAGAAGTTTGCGGAGATAGAGTGGTCGCATCTGACACAGGACAGGGTTGCTAGGAGAGATGTGAGAGAAGCCTTTGTCCTGCAGCGGGCGTAGTCAGGCTGATGATGATCAACGGTCGGTCACATGCGGGTGAATGACATGGAGAGGCAGAGAAAAACTTTTGCATTCCCCTACACGAGAGAGTTATGGCATAGCGTGGTCCGCGATCCGCTACTGTGATCCGCTGCCGCGAGGCGACATTGCGCATGCGCAGAACGCCGTGAAGGCGCCAGATGGCGCCACGTGCCCGTCAAATGCATGCGTGTCTGCTGCGTTAGGACCAATCAGCACTTAGCAGTGGCGCCCCGCGAAATGGTTCACAGTAGCGGATCGCGTTATGCCATAACTCTCCATTAAAGCAGTGACGTAAGTGAAAGTGACAGGTATGGTTCTGCACTTCTTGGACACGATCGACGAGAATGAGCTAAAAACGTGTTTGGTGCTCGTTGGAAGAGAGGAACATTCCTCCCATCTCCTCTAGAGCATCTGGGTGGCAATCTGTGTTTCCAAGTTGTAATACATCGTTAAGATCATGGTAGGCAAGCATCACTTGTAGATATTCCAAGCCATTAGGGGTCACGGAAGAGTGATTGGTAAACTTGCAATTAATGTAACGGATGCAAGAAAGGTATCAGATTGTTTTAGGTATGAAATGCTTTTAGTTCTCGGCAAACTCTGGCAAACATCGTTCAGAAACTGCGACGAAGGTTAGGGCGACCTTTAAGGAGAGGGCGGACATTCAGCGAACATCGGGAAACTTTCCGTACGAATGGTATGCAACTTGTTGAGTAATAAGGAAGCAAAAAGAGAAAAAAATCAGGAATCTCTCATTCTTGTGTTCAGAAACTCATGACCTAGTTCCTCATGAACTCATGAGTTCACAGATGAAAGGAGAGAAAAATTTGATTGAATACGACGGCGTCCCTTTGGTCTTTTGACACAGTGCGTCGTTTCGAACTTCCTTCGTCAGAAGAATTGAATAACATTTTCGGCTTAATGAAGAAGTGCCAATATCTCGCCGAATTTTTGCATTCAATATTCGTCCCTGAGAAAAAGCCAAGCTCTTTGATGAACGGCGACGAGATCATCATCCAAGCCAACTGGATGCGAGTCTACGCCACATAGCGGGAATGCCTGCAGGGTAGATCGATGGTTGTCGCATCCTTCTAGAGATGGCGGCAGTGGTGTTAGAAATTTCACCATGGATGGATTCTCGGTTGTAGCCGCGGTGGAAGAAAGAGGTGCTCCGACCACGCGGCCGCGATGAGGTGGGGGAGCGGGCAGTTATTGCGATAAGGGTCATTGAATAAAGTAGCTATAGTTCCTCGTTTGCTTTCCCCGCACCACTCGTGCCTCTATAAATTGAACGCAATCACATGGTTGAAAAGCATCTGTGCATTGCGAAGCTCATTCCTACGATTGCGAATAACATTTGGACAGTGGCTAGGTCAGCCGAACGGCTACATTTTGAACTTTCGTTGTCATTCACGGTTCCGTCCACCAATTAAGGCTACAGGACGTTCATAGGCGCCCTAGTGAGGCTCAGAGGATTTTCACAGAATTCTCGTTCGTTGTTGTTATATATGTCAAGCGAAGCTGTACTGACTGCAAACTTTTTTTTTAATTGCTACCAACAATAACGACTTTGCGAAGACACAAGATTGTCAGTCTGGGAGAGTGCGCCCCAGCGTCAAGTGTTGCCGCCGCGGCGCGGCACGCAGCCATTCAAACAAGAATCGCAAAGGTGGAACCAGATGACGCCACTAGTCCGCGAATTTTCCGAAAAGCGCATGTGCACTGGCTGGCGGTGCTGGCGCCAGATGGCGCAACTAGTCCACGAGTTGGCCTAAAAGCGCTTGCTCACTGGCGGTGGCGCAGTGGTTGGGGAAATCGGCAACTGACCCGGAGTAACCGGGTGCGATCCCTACCGCGGAGGCCGCGTTTCGATGGCGGAGAAACGGAAAGGCGCCCGTGTTCTGTACGATGTCAGTGCACGTTACAGATCCCCAGGCGGTCGAAATTATTGCGGAGTCCTCCACTACGTATTTCTTCCTTTCTTCTCTCTGTTCCTCCTTTATCCCTTCCCTTATGGCGCGGTTCAGGTGTCTGCCGAGATGAGACAGATACTGCGCCATTTCCTTTCCCCAAAATCAAATTTTTTTCAGTGGTTAGCGCTTATTGTGTAAATAGTTTTTGTGTATATTACGTACTTGTCCCTCTATCCGCTCTTCCTGTCCCCTCGCCTCTTTCATTTCTCCATTCTGCCTGCTATCCTTTACATCCGTTGCCCCACCTCAGGTGCTTCAGTATGGGTGGCATATGACAGGCCTAGGAAAAATGTTTTGCTTCCTTTTTATTATTATTTCAATAAACAACTTACTACTACTGGCTGGCGCTTGATTAGAAGTCATTTTCCTCAAAAACTATACTTTGCCCATGGCAACAGAACATGGGACAGCACGCATCAATTCCTGCAGTGGAATAATCTAGGCGTAGCACGGATTAGACCAATAATTTTTTCGAAAACATGCAGCAAAGCCCGACGTGTACAAGCTCACCATCGATGAAATGTGGATCCAAAAAGAACAAAGTTGATCCAAGAGCGCATCTGCTTTGTAGATTTGTAGCCGGTCGTTAGTAATAGCGATATCAGTTTTTACAATTTCGAAAACGCGAGTACCCTTGGCGCTTTGGCTCGACAAAATTTGGCTTTTTTGTTTAATTACATGCACTGGAAAGGGTGCTTTGCCTGTCTGTGTTCCGAAAGCGCATCTATTTTGGCCCGATGTAGCCAAACTTTGTTGATCCACATCGCCGAGGATAATTTATAAATGCTAAAAACCTATACAGCTATTACTAACGACTGGCTGTAACTCTCTAATTGCCACTAGGCACTAACTGTTGGTGTGAATAATGCGCTACACACTAACAAAACGACAACTGGAACGGGGGACAAAGGACAAGCGCGCTTGCCCTAAGTCCCCCTTTCCAGTTGTCGTTTTGTTATTGTGTAGTGCGTTATTCAGACCAAATGTACAACCAACTAGCCCACATTGCTGCTTTGCTTACCTAACTGTGCTAGTTAAAAGATTAATTATTGAATATTACTTAAACCAGCTTACTACTTATAACGATTCTCTGGTTTTCTGGTGTCTGCCAACACGGGTAATAATATGCAGCAAAAGCCATATTTTGATCCCAAAAAGCATATACCTGAAAATTTTTGAGTCCTCCTTGAAACACCTGGTGTATAGAGATTATAGGCCATTAGGTGTTCGAATTGACACGAAGGAATACGGAAATTATTCCGTTCTTTTTCGTCCGTTTTTTAAAGGGCAGGTGATGAAGAACACGGAAAAACGTCGCCCAAGAAGTCTAGCACGCACATGCATGGCGAAACTTGCCCCTCTAAAGCAGTCTTGATATCGCTTCATCTAGACTGGCCGGCGGCCCACACCGAAAAAAAATAAAAAGTATAGCCGCAGAAAACGTGACGACGCGTCGTCTGCCACACGGAAGCAACGGTGGGGCGAAGTGCACATGTCACTGCTCGCCTGTCTCTGCACCAAGGGGAAATTTTCGTTAGCTGATAAGGGTGACAACGCAGAGCGACCGATCGCATTTTAGCAGCCGACAGCAACGCGCATGCGCAAGCAGCTGCATCGCGGATGAAAACTGCGACCGCCAGACCGCTCCTCATCCTTCGTCCGTGGTAGCCACGGAAATTATTTTCGCCGTAGTACAAGCGGCAGTACTCGTTGACGTGACTTTGTGCTCGTTGCCGTTGGATTGCTGTGGTCTTCGCCTTCCAGCGGAGACTCGTCGGAGCCGTTACACCCGCGACCGACCGACGACTGCCGAGGAATACACCTCTCCGAGCCAGGCCGTCGGCATCGAAGGTGAGTGCGAGGCTAAGCCTCGCGGCGAGGGTGACGTGCCCGTGAAACCTGCTGTGGGCTGTTAGCGGAAATTTAAGCTCCACTCGCGCTGTTTCCGCGAGCATTGAATAATAATAAGCAACTCGCAGCGTACAGAAGAGAGGTTTCATGGGCCATCGCCATCGGGTTTCTGTTCCGTGACGGAAGCGCGGTGAGCTAGGATTCGCGACGCATATAGCTTTAGGCTTAGCTCACAATGGGCAAGTCAGATAGGCTTCGCTCGGTGCCTCAACGGGGCTTAGATATGCGAGCTCACTGCCGTTTCCGTCATGTAACAGAAACCTGTTCCGAACGGCGTTGCGACCAAGCCACCATGTCATGCCACCGAAACCCCGTTGCGGGATAGGGTCTTGAGCGACATGTGGTTTTTGGCCGTACACGGCGCTCGGAAATTCTCGCCAGCCTCGTCGAGCAACTCCGAAGAACGGACGCTGCCTACGGTCTGCGGCACATCGTGTTTCCGCTGCAGCCAAGGTCTGTTCGGTTTTCTTACTTGTTTCAGCCCCGCGGCGCAAGGCTTCAGTCGCGCCCACTTTGCTCCCACGGTGAGTATGTGAAACTGCGACGATATGCTTGCGTGTCTGTCACACCTTTTTTTTTTCTTTGCAGATGTGCTCACACCAGCATTCTCATGCTTGATGCAACGTCACTGGTGCATTCGGCTCGCGATGGCATCTGGCCCGATAGGGCAGTTGCGGATCGTGAAACGTTCCTTTCGTGCACCCTCTGCCTCGTGACATAAACGCTGTACTGCCGGGTGCTTCGGCCACTGCATCGCAGCGTCCAGTTTTCTGCGTTTTCGATAAGTAGGACCGTGACTTATCGAAACGAGAAGACTGACATGGCTGCAGACGAAAGCGGTGCCCCCGAAGTTTGTATCGACACCCAGGAACCGCAGAGGGGGCGGATGATGCAGTTTAGGCGAAGATTGCGTGGTATATTCACGCTTCTTCCAGACAGTGCAGTGTTCAGCGTATAACTTCGGACGCCCTTGGAAGGCTCAGGACATAACGGTTGCTTTTGAAGAACGTTCAGTTTTTATCTTTGCAGATGCACCAGCTCATGGTCTCCCTTTGACTTGTCTTTGCAGATACGCCGACTTGGGTTCCCGGAGCCACTTCAGCAAGTGCGAGCTCGGATCTCTCGCTAGGTCCGGCATCCACGCACCACGCTAGATGGTCAATTCCTGCCGCACGTATGATGCCTCCTTCCTCTACAATACTGTACTACTGGCAGTACAAGTCTGCGTTACTAGTCGACAACAGTTAATGGCCCTCATAACATTTCGTCTGTTCGTCCTGCTCAATATAATGTTTTCTCGCTTGTCTCTTGTGCAGTCATTCCTGATAACCTGTACATGCTAATTAGCTGCCTTTGCATACTTTCAAGGGGGCCTCTTGGCCAGGCAAGGTGGACATCAGTCTGGCTCTTTTGCGGTGTGCAAGGTTACGTTACTGAGTGCAGTGATTCCTGGTCACCCGTGCGGGCTGATTAGCTACCTGTTGCATACTTTCAAGGGGGCCCCTTGACCAGGCAAGGTGGACGTCTGTCCTGCTCTTTTGAAGTGTGCAAGTTTACTTTTCTCATCTGTGCAGTCGCTCCTGATCGCCTGTACGTGCTAATTACCTAGTTTTGCATACTTTCAAGGGAGCCTCTTGACCAGGCAAGGTGGACTTCAGTCCGGCTCTTTTGCGGTGTGCAAGGTTGCTTCCTTCTTCAAAATACTTTCGGCTCTATTTGTCTACTTTGCTTCTTATTTCCCTGCCTTTCCTGTTGCCTTAAGTATTTCACCTGTATGTTTGCACCTGAGCCTTTCAGTTTTTCCATTTGAGTGTACAGAGGTGTTCAGTTCGACGCGGTGACCTGCTGCTCCCGGCCTGTCGTCGTCGCTGCGAGGGCTCCAGTGTGCCAGCTCGGAGCTATTGCCGACGAGGCGTATGGAGCTGCCTCGATCTCCTGTCCCTGTCCCTGGCCATCGACTCGAGGCGGCGCGTCGAGGCCTGGAGTGTCTACCCCACGTGAGCAGACTCCTTTCGGACTTCGTTTTTCTATGTTAAGCCAGACTGATCAGCTATTGACAGGAACTATCGATAAAGTGTATTTTTCACTCTGTTCGAATTTGTATGTTTTTTATTTTGCTTGTGAGGCTTTCTCCTCTTGAAGCCGGCTCGTCAATATATCGAAGCCTCAACTTCGCCGTTCTTTGTGCACGCTTTTTCCCTCGTCCTTTCCTTACTGTTTCTTTGTTCTCCTGAAAATAGCGTTTCGTTATTTTTTTATTATCTGATTGCAGGCTAATCCCGCTCCTGCGGTCTTTTGTTTGCTTTCGATTGTTTTCATTTACATTTGTCAGTGATATCTGTTTGGGTGTCGTTCTGTGAAGTCTGGGTGTCGTCCACGCACGCCCTTACACTCCTGCAATGTAGCACATATACGGCCTGCACAGCCACCACACTCAGTCAACCGGAGGCGCAAAATCCGCTTATGCACTGTAATACCCCTAATCCCCACACTCGTACCCGTTGATTGCTTACTGCACCCGGATACTCCTGCATTGCCAATGTTAGGCATTCCCTCACCGGCTTGTATGGCAGTGCATATATTATAGATCGATGAGCGACCATGCGTGACGCCTCTTTACTGTACCCTACGACACACTGTTACCCTTTGCCACAGGGTAAACGTCCCGTCACTCATCGACCACATTGGGCAGTTATCCATGAAATTCGCCTTGCCACGAGGGTAAATGTCTGGGAACTTCATAATTTTACTGGCAAGAAAATAATTTTGCTGGGCCTATAGCAGCGTTGGTTGAATGGTGTCAGAGTGCGCACGCGAATTTCTTGTTCGTGCCATTTTTTTATATCTCCTTTTGTTTCTGCAGGTGCTGTGGCTTTCCTGTGTACTACCCACACCATCTGGACCTGCTGCTTCGTGTGCCGTGCATGCTGTCTTCTTACTTCACATCTGGTCCTGCAGTGACAGCCGCGCGTCGTGCAAGACTTCCTGTTCCCCACAAGCACTGTGACGTGCCAGAAGCACCTCGCCTTCCTGCTGGATCGTAAAATGTGCACCGCCACAGCATTCAGCGTGCTCTTGCCATGAACTGCACTTAAACATCGCCTTCGCTGCGGCGTTCAGCGTGTTCGTCGAACAATGTCTGCTCCACAGTCTTCATCTACCATCACGCTACCTGACTCTGGAAACAAAAAGATGAAAGGATCTTCCGTGTCTTCTGGCGCAACCTCTTTCACAAGAACTGTCAATAAATCATTTGCACAGCAGCCTCGTATTCGAGCTTCTTGTCGCCACTCGTGTGCTCGCCGGCGCCAGCCGACTTGAGCTCGTTGTGGTTGACGTGACTACGACGTTTCTCGGTGCTTCCTGGCGCTGCAGCAAAAGTGGTAAGATGCCCTGTTCATAGAAAATCGGCTCCACAATCCAGACGTCTATTAGATGTGTGTTCCAAAATAACTTTCAAAAGTTGATTAAGCGGCTTTCGATTTCACAATGTTTCGCCCTAAATAAAAATGAATTCGTGATTTCATTACATAATCTTCCAATTTTTCTCTATCGCAAGGCTTGGCTTTCCGTGCAGTTCGCATGCAGACCTCACGAAGGTATCATTCGACGTTTTAAGGAGGAAAACTTGGAAACAAAAACATCCGTAAAAATAATCAGATTCGCATCTCGTACACTAACTTCTTCAAAGAATCTCATCGTGGTACTGAAACCTGCAATAGGTTTGTTACGTTCCATCCCATGCAGCACTTGAAACTTGGTATTTAGCAAAAAGGACACGTTGGTATTATCAGCTGGAGCGTGACGATGGACGCAGAGTTGTTTAATAAAAATTCTCCATTAAAAATTTTGTCAACATCAAATGATTTTAATACTTCCCGTCGCTAGACGATAAATAACAAAGTGGTCTGTATAGGAGTATACCCTTGACACATTTCTTGCTAGTTGATATTTTTTACTGCCGCTGCTGGTGGAGGTGGTAGCGGTTCATCAGAAGAAATAACTAAAAGGACCGAAAACATGTTTGTCGGCTGCAGAAACTAGGAATTCGGGTGGATAATTGGTACTAAGTTTACATATTAACGCCCGCTTAAGGCCTTATTTAGGCGGTGTCTTTGTGACCGCATATGTTTCCGCTGAGCCAAGTGGCGCCTCTAGGTCGGCGGATGGTGGTGGTGGTGAAAACATTTATTAATTATATAGAAAGGTGTTGGGGGTCGTGACATCAAGGGTCACGCCCTTACAACCACTAGGGGGCATGACTAGGCAGTAAAATTTCATAAGTCATGGCTAGGTGGCTTGAGCCACCGCCCGATTTAAACTGTTCAGCCGTATCCATCCATCCACCAGTCCGTCCGTCCGTCCGTCCGTCCGTCCATCCGTCCGTCCGTCCGTCCCTCCGTCCGTCAGTCAGTCAGTCCGTCCGTCCGTTCATCCGTCCATCCATCCATCCATCCATCCATCCATCCATCCATCCATCCATCCATCCATCCATCCATCCATCCATCCATCCATCCATCCATCCATCCATCCATCCATCGAACGCGCAACTGTGGTACAGCGTACTAAAATGTTCTTCACTACAACTCTGGTGCTTGCTATACAGTGGTTTTAATTGTGACCGGAAGTGAGCGCCTCTGAAAGGGGCAGCACGAGTTCAGGGGGCTTTTCTTTCCGCCGATTCAGCGTTCTTTGCTATGGATCAGCGGTAAACGCACAGAACATTTGCAACCTCAGTCAGCAGTCAGACACTACAAACTCTATATATTCCCTCTTTCTTTATTTAACCACCTAATTCTGAGCAGGTAGAACCTTTCATACTGCTTACTGTCCAAGTCGAGCAATGGATTTTCGACATCATTCCACCGATAGCTATCCCTCACCGGGTAACCAGTAACTCAGCGTACAAGTGTATGGCGATGTGTAGGACAGTGTCATCCATCCCTTTCGAATGCTAGTGCAGAGATGTCGTTTCTTCCACTGTCTCGAGCTTTTTTGCCTGTTTCGCTAGTGCAAGAAATTCATGATTGCGTCTTAACAGGGAGAAATAATTTATACGTTCCTCCCAGACAACACCAAACATCCTGAGGACGTCCTCAAATGGTCCAAACGTCCTCGGGGCCTCTAAAACATCCTCAATATGTGCTCATAATGTCCCAGGTTGGATTGTCATCAGAATGTTCGCAGAATGATGTTCCCAGGTCATACCAGCGGCTTCGTGGTCCTCAAAATGTCATTTTGAGGACATATGTTTGTGAACACGCATGCATGAAAATTATCAGAAAAATAATGCTTGTATATATATATATATATATATATATATATATATATATATATATATATATATATATATATATATATATATATATATATATATATATATATATGTGTGTGTGTGTGTGTGTGTGTGTGTGTGTGTGTGTGTGTGTGTGTGTGTGTGTGTGTGTGTGTGTGTGTGTGTGTGTGTGTGTGTGTGTGAAATTTGATTTCTAAGCATTTACTTCCATTAAGTTTTATTTGTGATGCATTACTGCGACGGCGCTCTGAAGTTTTATCCCATTGACAGTATGCGTGGTTTTTTTCAACGACAGCGCGCTTAGACCGCTAATTGCTGCACGCGGAAACGAGAGAAACCACCGCGTTTAGGTGACTACCGCGCATGCACGCTGGTTCTAACTGCAGCCCAGAGAACGCTTGCTGCGTGCCAACGACAGAGAAAAAAGTTTGAGGTGCGGTTCCGGTAAGGCTCGTGCAACGCCGTATTCAGCCACCCGCATCGCTGCTGGTTCATGTCCTGAGAAAATCGATGAGTTCTGTTCTACCGTAGTTGTCATTGCCGTTTTTTCATGTGACGACGCTATCGCGCACAATAAAGCTTCTGCAAATCGTTTTCCTTCATGCAAGGCTACGTGTTGTACGCAATGCCGCTAGCTTTTCCTTTGGCGAAGGAGCACGATTTTAGCCCGATCACGGAAAGCGGGCTTGAATCTGGGGGCCCGTCTGTGTGTTGCTGGGTAGGCAAATTACAGTGTTTTTTATTTCAGTAAAAAATGTTCTTTTTCACAAAGTCAATCGTTCCGCAATATTTATTGCCTCTTAACATAGCATCGCACGATCAACATCATCATTACCGTGTGTTGCCGCTTCTCGTTTAAGCCAAGCCAAGCCTGCATCCGCAACGTCGTGATCGATTACCGGGACGGCGAAGCACGCACGCTACTCGCACGTGCGTGTTATTCCGCGATGGATGCCTCTCAGAAAAGTGAGTGACGCCTTTTAGATTTGCACGATGTCAACGGAAAGTCGTGCGCGAAAGTTTCGCCGCACTAGGAAAAGACGGGTTGACGTTAGCCTGCAACTCCCCGCGTGTGCCGAAGCTGGTGCTGATCCATTGTCAGAACTGTGCAGCCAGCTTCAGCGTGATGTGTGTGTGACCGAACGTTTTGTGCCCGATACTGAGGATGTGCCGACCCCAGACCCCACAAGTCAAGATGCTGAAGCTGGGACCTCATCGGTTTTTGTAGATTTAAGCTCCGATCAGGACCTTTGTCCTCAGGTTGACGGCAGGTTTGATTACGAAGCCGATCATGAACGCGCTGACGAGGACGTAGCGACTTTCCGCCACCAGCTTCAAACTTGGGCAGTGGAGTCTGGGTCGTCGCATGCTGCTGTCACGTCACTTTTGAAAGTGCTCCGCAGCCACAAGTGTTTTTCTTCTCTCCCATCATCGGCGAGAGCGCTGCTACAGACACCGAAAAAATCGAATGAACTTTCCGAAATTTCGGAAGGCCAGTACCGCCACTTCGGTGTAGAAGCAGGAATACGGGAAATCCTGGGACAGTGTCGAGACCTGCCGCCGGAACTGAATCTGACTTTTCATATTGATGGCCTACCATTATCGAAAAGTTCTAGAGGCCAGTTTTGGACAATTTTCGGCCGCATAAGCAACCTCAAGCATGCGGCACCATTTGTGACGAGTGTTTTCTTCGGTGACAGCAAGCCGAGAGATGCAAATGAGTTCCTATACAGCTTTGTTGAAGAGCTAAATGTTCTTTTATCTACAGGAATTGCTGTTGAAGCTTTCACAATACCTGTAAAGCTAAAAGCCATTGTGTGTGATGCGCCTGCAAAGGCATTTGTTTTGTGAGTCAAAAACCACACGGGCTATTACAGCTACACGAAGTGCACTGTTAAGGGTGCGTACATTGAAGGAAGAGTCTGTTTTCCAAACATTAGCAGTGAGCTGAACGGACTGCAGTTTTAGGCAGAGGTCGCAGGAGCAGTATCATACTGGAAGCAGTATTGTAGAGCAGCTGCCAATAGGCATTGTGAGGGATGTCCCGCTAGATTATATGCACCTCGTTTGCCTAGGCGTGGTGCACAAATTGCTTGTATTGTGGTTCCGTGGCCCGAAAGCTATAAGGCTTGGCAGCAAAGTCCGCATTGAACTGTCAGTGAGAAATGTCAAGGCCGCACCGTTTGTTCTTTGTGAACTTAACCGAAAGCCTCGTAGCCTCACAGATCTGGATCGCTGGAAGGCCACAGTTTCGTTTCTTTTTGCTGTATGGGGGACCCGTGCTCCTGTCATCGCTTCTTCCATCAGAGATGTATGAGAATTTTCTAGCTTTGCATGTTGCTATTACCATTCTTTCAATGCCTAATGGCACAAAAAGTGAAGTGCAGTATGCAGGGCAGCTTCTGAACCATTTTGTTAAAGGCTTTACGAAGATATATGGCAAGGAGCATGCTTCGCACAATGTGCATGGACTATGCCATCTGGCATCCGATGTTGAGCACCTGGGTCTATTGGATTCATGGAGTGCGTTCCCATTTGAGAACCACATGTTTGCTCTGAAAAGACTGCTCCGAAAACCAGAGCGACCACTTGAGCAGCTCTCTAACAGACTATCACAGCAAGGAGCTGTACTGAAGGAGGCTCAGCAGATGCCAAACTTCCCACTGCTCACTGGACAACATGAGTCTGGGCCCCTTATTGCTCCATGTCAAGGGCCTCAGTTCAAAAAAGTGAAGCTGCCAGGCAGTGTAGTCCTTGCCCCTGGCAAGAGGACAGCTGCTGCATTCTGCAAGATGGATCTATAATTGTCATCGAGAACTTTGCACATCTGCCAACTGGAGCACCTTGCGTTGTAGGAAGAAAGTTCATTCAGCTCGAGGACCTGTACTCCTCTCCATGCCGATCATCAATGCTTGGCATATATAGAGCATCACAACTGTCTAGTCTGCGTGCCTGGCCACTAGAGAATGTTTCACGCAAAGCTTTGAAACTCTTTTTTAAACGCGATGCCATTATTTTTCCCCTCCTTCATTCAGAAATATCAGCATAACTGACTGTATAAACCATGAGTTTATGCCACAGTGGCAGAAGCGGAAGGCTTTTTCTATGGCGGGTGGCATGTTATCTTTTTCCAACTCCAAATGGATGCTTTCAAGCAGTATCTCTCATGATTGCATTTCAACTTGGCCAGTACTATTTATGTGCTACAGAATTATCGGCGGGATTTTATTAAATTTTACTGAGGGTTTTCTCAGTTTTCTGGTTCATGTCAGTGGGGAATTTGTACACAAAAGACGAGAAATTCTCTATTTACTTTAGGAAATGTGTGAAACAGAAATGTAATGCTTGCTGAGGGGCTAGTTGGTGCACATTTTCGCAAAAGGACCTAGTGCCAAAACAGACAGCATGCAGTAAGAGAGAAGGAACAAGCGCTTGTCTTGTATTGTTTGCTGCCTGTTTTGGTGCGGAGTCCTTTTATGAAAACATAAATGTAAAGAGGAAGGGAGTGAATAGCTTAACGAAATGATCGACTGACCAGTTCACCTATGGCTGTTTTTTTTCCTTTCCTGCGCCTGCGCATTTGTCATTTTTTCCAAGTATTTATTTCGCTTTCGCACTAAATACACTCAGTTGTTAGTCAGCGCTCGAGTTTGTCTGTCTTTCTTGTCCTGTGTGTTTTCTTTTGCACTGTTTTCCCTCTGAATATCTCACCAGCTTGCCCAACAACACACATTGATATGGCTGGATGTTTGTGTGCCTTTTCTTCCCAAATATACACTTTACTTATGTGCAAGTATTTATTATTTGCATGAATTATTTCCTTTTTGGATGCACAACATGCAAAATAATAACATGATTTGCCTGTGCTCCGGTGTTCTACTATGTTTGTTTTGGTTTTGTAAATGTGTGTCCTCATATATGCATATTCCATCTCTATTTCTGTAGGCACCACAGAAGACAGTCGCAGCTCAGAAGAGCAGTAAAGGAGCCCGTGAAGCACACCGGGATAACACCAAATGGCAGCAAGCAGCTGAGGAATTTAATGAATAAATTATTTGCACAAATTTTTCGCGTTTTTTTATGCAGCTTGACCAGTTATAACCTCCTCAGAATGTACTCAAAACATCAGAAATTGTCCTTTTGAGGCTATTCTGAGGATGTCCTGAGGCCGGACGTGAGGACCTTTCTAGTACATTTTGAGGACCATTTCAGGATGTCCTGAGGATAAAGAATGTCCTCAAAAAAACATCCTCAGTATGTCCTCAGGATATTTCAGTGTTGTCTGGGCTGGCTGCAATAGCTGCTGCGTGACGTGCACAGAGCAGACGTCACCTTTCAGCGCTCCCAAAGCCGGAACTCGCCAGTAATCGTGGTGAAAGCTCATGCCTACGGTTTCGAATAACATTTGGACAGTGGTTAGGTCAGCCGAACGGCTACATTTTGAACTTTCGTTGTCATTCACGGTTCCGTCCACCAATTAATGCTGCAGGACGTTCATAGGCGCCCTAGTCAGGCTCAGAGGATTTTCAAAAAAATCTCGTTTGGTTCTTGAATAAACATCGCGAACAAAGACGAGCACAAAAGACAAGAAAGCGAACGACACGGCGCTTTCTTGTATTTTGTGCTCGTCTTTGTTCGCGCTGTTTATTCAAGATGCTTAACCAACCAGCCCGCCAAAACGTGTTAAATCGTTTGGTTGTTGTTATATATGTCAAGTGAAGCAGTACTGACTGCAAAATGTTTTTTTTTTAATTGCTACCAACAATAACGACTTTGCGAAGACACAAGATTGTCAGTCTGGGAGAGTGCGCCCCGGAGTCAAGTTTTGCCGCTGCGGCGCAGCACGCATCCATTCAAACAAGAATCGCCATGGTAGTACCAGATGACGCCACTTGTCCGCGAGTTGGCCGAAAAGCGCATGTGCATTGGCTGGCGGTGCTGCCGCCAGATGGCGCCAGTTGTCCGCGAATTGGCCTAAAACCGCTTGCGCACTGGCGGTGGCTCAGGTGATTGTCCGGACCCCGTAGAGTGTCTGTTACGGGTCCAATTGCACTTATTTTTGGAAATGTGACGGAGAGTTTGAAGCATGCTTCACTCCCGCCACCGGTTGGCCCGGTATTGCACTGCCTCCGGGTTCGGCCTTGTCTCTAGCGCGTCTTTACTATCCTGTCTTTCTATCCCATCTTTCAGCTCTCCTACTATCTGCACGTGGTAGCGATTGTGGCTCGGCTTGAGCCAGTGAGCAGGCCTGTGCACTTTCCTTTCCTTTTCTTTATTCCTTGCAACAACTTCTTTCTCGGTGGCTTAGTGGTTGGGGCAATCGGCTACTGATCCGGAGTACCCGGGTGCGATCCCTACTGTGGGCCGCGTTTCGATGGAGGCGAAACGGAAAGGCGCCCGTGTGCTGTACGATGTCAGCGCACGTTACAGATCACCAGGCGGTCGAAATTATTCCACAGTCCTCCACTACGTATTTCTTCCTTTCTTCTCTCAGTTCCTCCTTTATCCCTTCCCTTATGGCGCGGTTCAGGTGTCTGCCGAGATGAGCCAGATACTGCGCCATTTCCTTTCCCCCCAAAACCAATTTTTCAGTGGGTAGCGCGTGTTGTGTAAATAGTTTTTGTGTATATTACGTACCTGTCCCTCTATCCTCTCTTCCTGTCCCCTCGCCTCTTTCATTTCTCCATTCTGTCTGCTATCCTTTATATCCGTTGCCCCACCTGAGGTGCTTCAGTATCGGTGGCATATGCCAGGCCTAGAAAAAACCTTTTGCTTCCTTTTTATTATTATGTAACTAAACAACTTACTACTACTGGCTGGCGCTTGATTAGAAGTCACTTTCCTCAAAAACTATACTTTGCCCATGGCAACACAACATGGGTCAGCACGCATCAATTCCTGCAGTGGAATAATCTAGGTGTAGCACGGATTAGACCGCTATTTGTTTCGAAAACATGCAGCAAAGCCTGACGTGTACAAGCTCACCGTCGATGAAATGTGGACCCAGCAAGAACAAAGTTGATGCAAGAGCGCATCTTCTTTGTAGATTTGTAGCCGGTCGTTAGTAATAGCGATATCAGTTTTTATAATTTCGAAAACGCGACTACCCTTGGCGCTTTGGCTCGACAAAATTTGGCTTTTTTGATTAATTACATGCACTGGAAAGATTGCTTTGCCTGTCTGCTTTCCTAAAGCGCATGTATTTTGTCCCGATGTAGCCAAACTTTGTTTATCCACAGCGCCGAGGACAATTTAGAAATGCTAAAAACCTATACAGCTATTACTAACGACCGGCTGTAAATCTCTAATTGCCACTAGGCACCTAACTGTTGGTGTGAATAATGCGCTACACACCAACAACACGACGACTGGAACGGGGTACACAGGACAAGCGCGCGCGCTTGTCCTGTGTACAAATGTAAAACCAACTAGCCCACAGTGCTGCTTTGATTACCTGTCTGTGCTGGTAAAAAGTTATTTATTAAATATTAGTTAACCAGCTTACTACTTATAACGATTTTCTGGTGTCTGCCAGCACGGGTAATAATATGCAGCAAAAGCCATATTTTGATCCCAAAAAGCATATATCTGAAAATTTTTGAGTCCTCCCTGAAACACCTGGTGTATAGAGATTATAAGCCATTAGGTTTTTGAATTAACACGAAGGAATACGGAAATTATTCCGTTCTTTTTAGTCCGTTTGTTTAAAGTGCAGGCGATGAGGAACACGGAAAAACGTCGCCCAAGAAGTCTAGCAAGCGCATGCATGGCGAATCTTGCGCCTCAAAGGCAGTCTTGATATCGCTTCATTTAGACTGGCCGGCGGCAGACACCGAAAACAAAAAAGTATAGCCGCAGAAAGCGTGACGATGCGTCGTCTGCCCACGGAAGCAGCAGTGGGGCGAAGTGCACATGTCACTGCTCGCCTGCCTCTGCCCGGGGGAAATTTTCTTTAGCTGATAAGGGTGACAACGCAGAGCGACCGATCGCATTTTAGCAGCTGACAGCAACGCGCATGCGCAAGCAGCTGCATCGCGGGTGAAAAATGCGACCGCCAGACCGCTCTTCTCCCTTCGTCCGTGATAGTCACGGAAATTATTTTCGCAGTAGTACAAGCGGCAGTGCTCGTTGACGTGACTTTGTGCTCGTTGCCGTTGGATTGCTGTGGTCTTCGCCTTCCAGCGGAGACTCCTCGGAGCCGTTACACCCGCGACCGACCGACGACTGCCGAGGGATACACCTCTCCGAGCCAGGCCGTCGGCATCGAAGGTGAGTGCGAGGCTAAGCCTCGCGGCGAGGGTGACGTGCCCGTGAAACCCGCTGTGGGCTGTTAGCGGAAATTTAAGCTCCACTCGCGCTGTTTCCGCGAGCATTGATTAATAAGCAACTCTAAGCGTACAGAAGAGGTTTCACGGGCCATCGCCATCGGGTTTCTGTTCCGTGACGGAAGCGCGGTGAGCTAGGATTCGCGACGCATATAGCTTTAGGCTTAGCTCACAATGGGCAAGTCAGATAGACTTCGCTCGCTGCCTCGACGGGGTTTAGATATGCGAGCTCACTGCCGTTTCTGTCATGTAACAGAAACCCGTTCCGAACGGCGTTGCGACCAAGCCACCATGTCATGCCACCGAAACCCCGTTGCGGGATAGGGTCTTGAGCGACATGTGGTTTGTGGCCGTACACGGCGCTCGGAAATTCTCGCCAGCCTCGCCCAGCAACTCGGAAGAATGGACGCTGCCTACGGTCTGCGGCACATCGTGTTTCCGCTGCAGCCAAGGTCTGTTCGGTTTTCTTACTTGTTTCAGCCCCGCGGCGCAAGGCTTCGGTCGCCCGCTTTGCTCCCACGGTGAGTATGTGAAACTGCGACGATATATGCTTGCGTGTCTGTCACCACCCTTTTTTTTTCTTTGCAGATGTGCTCACTCCAGCATTCTCATGCTTGGTGCAACGTCACTGGTGCATTCGGCTCGCGATGGCATCTGGCCCAATAGGGCAGTTGCGGATCGTGAAACGTTCCTTTCGTGCACCCTCTGCCTCGTGACATAAACGCTGTACTGTCGAAAGCTTCGGCCACTGCATCGCAGCGTCCAGTTTTCTGCGTTTTCGATAAGTAGGACCGTGACTTATCGAAACGAGAAGACTGACATGGCTGCAGACGAAAGCGGTGCCCCCTAAGATTGTATCGACACCCAGGAACCGCAGAGGGGGCGGATGATGCAGTTTAGGCGAAGATTGCGTGCTATATTCACGCTTCTTCCAGACAGTGCAGTGTTCAGCGTATAACTTCGGACGCCCTTGGAAGACGCAAGGCGTAACGGTTGCTTTTGAAGAACGTTCAGTTTTTATCTTTGCAGATGCACCAGCTCACGGTCTCCCTTTGACTTGTCTTTGCAGATACGCCGTGTTGGGTTCTCGGAGCCACTTCAGCAAGTGCGAGCTCGGCTCTCTCGCTAGGTCCGGCATCCACGCACCACGCTGGATGTTCGATTCCTGCCGCACGTATGCCTCCTCCCTCTACAATACTGTATTACTGACAGTACAAGTCTGCGTTACTAGTCGACAACAGTTAATGGCCCTCATAACATTTCGTCTGTTCATCCTGCTCAATATAAATTGTTTTCTCGCTTGTCTCTTGTGTAGTCATTCCTGATAACCTGTACATGCTAATTAGCTGCCTTTGCATACTTTCAAGGGGGCCTCTTGGCCAGGCAAGGTGGACATTAGTCTGGCTCTTTTGCGGTGTGCAAGGGTACATTTCTGATCAGTGCAGTCATTCCTGGTCACCTGTGCGTGCTAGTTAGCTACCTATTGCATACTTTCAAGGGGGCCCCTTGACCAGGCAAGGTGGACGTCAGTCCTGCTCTTTTGAGGTGTGCAAGTTCACTTTTCTCATCAGTGCACAGTCACTCCTGATCGCCTGTACGTGCTAATTACCTAGTTTTGCATACTTTCAAGGGAGCCTCTTGACCAGGCAAGGTGGACGTCAGTCCGGCTCTTTTGCGGTGTGCAAGGTTGCTTCCTTCTTCAAAATACTTTCTGCTCTATTTGTCTACTTTGCTTCTTCTTTCCCTGCCTTTCCTTTTCCCTTACGTATTTCACCTGAATGTTTGCACCTGAGCCTTTCAGTTTTTCCATTTGAGTGCACAGAGGAGTTCAGTTCGACGCGGTGACCTGCTGCTCCCGGCCTGTCGTCGTCGCTGCGAGGGCTCCAGTGTGCCAGCAAGGAGCTACTGCCGACGTGGCGTATGGAGCTGCCTCGATCTCCTGTCCCTGTCCTTGGCCATCGACTCGAGGCGGTGCGTTGAGGCCTGGAGTGTCTACCCCAAGTGAGTAGACGCCTTTCGCACTTCGTTTTTCTATGTTAAGCCAGACTGATCAGCTATTGACAGGAACTATCGATAAAGTGTAGTTTTCACTCTGTTGTTCGAATTTGTATGTTTTTTATTTTGCTTGTGAGGCTTTCTCCTCTTGAAGCCGGCTCGTCAATATATCGAAGCCTCAACTTCCCCGTTCTTTGTGCGCGCTTTTTCCCTCGTCGTTTCCTTACTTTTTCATTGTTCTCCTGAAAATTAGTTTTCAGCTATTGCTGCCTTTCATTATTTTTTTATTATCTGATTGCAGGCTAATCCCGCTCCTGCGGCCTTTTGTTTGATTTCGATTCTTTTCATTTACATTTGTCAGTGATAGCTGTTTGGGTGTCGTTCTGTGAAGTCTGGGTGTCGTGCACGCACGCCCTTACACTCCTGCAATGTAGCACATATACGGAATGCACAGCCACCACACTCAGTCAACCGGAGGCGCAAAATCCACTTATGCACTGTAATACCCCTAATCCCCACACTCGTACCCGTTGACTGCTTACTGCATCCGGATACTCCTGCATTGTCAATGTTAGGCATTCCCTCACCGGCTTGTATGTCAGTGCATATATTATAGATGGATGAGCGACCATGCGTGACGCCTGTTTACTGTACCCCACGACACACCGTTACCCTTTGCCACAGGGTAAACGTCCCGTCACTCATCGACCACGTTGGGCAGTTATCCATGAAATTCGCCTTGCCACGAGGGTAAATGTCACGGAACTTCATAATTTTACTGGCAAGAAAATAATTTTGCTGGGCCTCTAGCAGCGTTGGTTGAATGGTGTCAGAGTGCGCGCGCGAATTTCTTGTTCGTGCGATTTTGTTTATATCTCCTTTTGTTTCTGCAGGTACTGTGGCTTTCCTGTGTACCACCCACACCATCTGGACCTGCTGCTTCGTGTACCGTGCATGCTGTCTTCTTACTTCACATCTGGCCCTGCTGTGACAGCCGCGCGTCGTGCAAGACTTCCTGTTCCCCACAAGCACTGTGACGTGCCAGAAGCACCTCGCCTTCCTGCTGGATCGTAAAATGTGCACCGTTACAGCGTTCAGCGCGCTCCTGCTATCAGCTGCATTTAAGCATCACCTTCGCTGCGGCGTTCAGCGTGTTCGTCGATCAATATGCTCCACAGTCTTCATCTACCATCACGATACCTGACTCTGAAAACAAAAAGAAGAAAGGATCTTCTGTGCCTTCTGGCTCGACTTCTTTCACAAGAACTGCCAATAAATCATTTGCACAGCAGCCTCGTCCGAGCTTCTTGTCGCCACTCGTGTGCTCGCCGGCGCCAGCCGACTTGAGCTCGTTGTGGTTGACTCGACTATGACGTACGTTTCTCGGTACTTTCTGGCGCTGCAGTTAAACTAACAAGATGCCCTCTTCATAAAAAATCCGAACCACAATCCAGACGTCCATAAGATGTGTGTTCAAAAATAACATATTTTAAAAGTGGATTCAGCGGCTTTCGATTTCACAATGTTTCGCCCTAAATAGAAATGAATTCGTGATTTCATTCATAGTCTTCCAATTGTTCTCTATCGCAACGTTCAGCTTGTCGTACAGTTCGCATGCAGACCTCACCAACGTATCATTCGACGTTTTAAGAAGGAAAACGTGGAAAGAAAAACACCCGGAAAAATAACCAGAAAGATTCGCATCACGTACAATGTAACTTCTGCTAAGAATCGCATCGTGGTATTGAAACCTGCAATAGGCTTGTTACGTTCCATCCCATGCAGCACTTGAAACTTGGTATTTAGCAAAGAGGACAGTTGGGTGTTATTAGCTGGAGCGTGACGATGGGCGCAGAGGTGTTTAAAAAAATTTCTCCATTAAAAATTTTGTCGACATCAAATGATTTTCACACTTCCTGTTGAAATACGATAAATAACAAAGTGGTCTTGTGTATGAGCAAACCCTCACACATTTCCTGCTAGATTATATTTTTTACTGCCGCTGCTGGTGGAGGTGGTAGCGGTTCATCAGAAGAAATAACTAAAAGGAGCGAAAACATATTGGTCAGCTGCAGAAACTAGGGATTCTGGTGGATGTTTTGTACTAAGTTTACACATTAATGCTCGCTGAACGCCTTATTTAGGCGGTGTCTTTGTGACCGCATATGTTTCGGCTGAGCCAAGTGGCGCCTCTAGGTCGGCGGATGGTGGTGGTGGTGAAAAGATTTATTAATTATATAGAAAGGTGTTGGGGGTCATGACATGAAGGGTCACGCCCTTACAACCACTAGGGGGCATGACTAGGCAATAAAATTTCATAATTCATGGCTAGGAGGCTTGAGCCACCGCCCGATATAAAGGGTTCAGCCGTATCCGTCCGTACATCCATCCATCCATCCATCCATCCATCCATCCATCCATCCATCCATCCATCCATCCATCCATCCATCCATCCATCCATCCACCCGTCCATCCATCCATCCACCCGTCCATCTGTCCTTCCTTCCTTCCTTCCTTCCTTCCTTCCTTCCTTCCTTCCTTCCTTCCTTCCTTCCTTCCTTCCTTCCTTCCTTCCTTCCGTCCGTCCGTCCGTCCGTCCGTCCGTCCGTCCATCCATCCATCCATCCATCCATCCATCCATCCATCCATCCATCCATCCATCCATCCATCCATCCATCCATCCATCCATCCATCGAACGCGCAACTGTGGTACAGCGTACTAGAATGTTGTTCACTACAACTCTGGTGCTTGCTATACAGTGGTTTTAATTGTGACCGGAAGTGAGCGCCTCCGACAGGGGCAGCACGAGTTCAGGGGGCTTTTCTTTCCGCCGATGCAGCGTTCTTTGCTATGGATCAGCGGTAAACGCACAGAACATTTGCAACCTCAGTCAGCAGTCAGACACTACAAACTCTATATATTCCCTCTTTCTTTATTTAACCACCTAATTCTGAGCAGGTAGAACCTTTCATACTGCTTACTGTCCAAGTCGAGCAATGGATTTTCGACATCATTCCACCGATAGCTATCCCTCACCGGGTAACCAGTAACTCAGCGTACAAGTGTATGGCAATGTGTAGGACAGTCTCATCCATCCCCTTCGAATGCTGGTGCAGAGATGTGGTTTCTTCCACTGTCTTGAGCTTTTTTGCCTGTTTCGCTAGTGCAAGAAATTCATAATTGCGTCTTAAAAGGGAGAAAGAATTTATACTCTCCTGGCTGCAATAGCTGCTGCGTGACGTGTACTAGCTGCTGCGTGACGTGCACAGAGCAGGCGTCACCTTTCAGCGCTCCCAAAGCCGGAATTTGTATTTGTATTTGGTTTTGGGGGGAAAGGAAATGCCGCAGTATCTGTCTCATATATCTTTGGACACCTGAACCGCGCCGTAAGGGAAGGGATAAAGGAGGGAGTGAAAGAAGAAAGGAAGAAGAGGTGCCGTAGTGGAGGGCTCCGGAATAATTTCGACCACCTGGGGATCTTTAACGTGCACTGACATCGCACAGCACACGGGCGCCTTAGCGTTTTTCCTCCATAAAAACGCAGCCGCCGCGGTCGGTTTCGAACCCGGGAACTCCGGATCAGTAGTCGAGCGCCCTAACCACTGAGCCACCGCGGCGGAACTCGCCAGTAATCGTGGTGAAAGCTCATTCGTACGGTGGCGAATAACATTTGGACAGTGGTTAGGTCAGCCGAACGGCTACATTTTGAACTTTCGTTGTCATTCACGGTTCCATCCACCAATTAAGGCTACAGGACGTTCATAGGCGCCCTAGTGAGGCTCAGAGGATTTCCAAAAAAATCTCGTTTGTTGTTATATATGTCAAGTGAAGCAGTACTGACAGTAAACTGTTTTTTTTTAATTGTTACCAACCATAACGACTTTGCGAAGACACAAGATTGTCAGTCTGGGAGTGCGCCCCGGACTCAAGTTTTGCCGCCGCGGCGCGGCACGCAGCCATTCAAACAAGAATCGCAATGGTGGTACCAGATGACGCCACTTGTCCGCGAGTTGGCCGAAAAGCGCATGTGCACTGGCTGGCGGTGCTGGCGCCAGATGGCGCCACTTGTCCGCAATTTGGCCTAATAACGCTTGTGCACTGGCGGTGGCTCAGTGGTTGGGGCAATCGGCTACTGATCCGGAGTACCCGTGTGCGATCCCTACCGCGGGCCGCGTTTCAATGGAGGCGAAACGGAAAAACGCCCGTGTGCTGTACGATGTCAGCGCACGTTATAGATCCCCAGGCGGTCGAAATTATTCCGGAGTCCTCCACTACGTATTTCTTCCTTTCTTCTCTCAGTTCCTCCTTTATCCCTTCCCTTATGGCGCGGTTCAGGTGTCTGCCGAGATGAGACAGATACTGCGCCATTTCCTTTCCCCCAAAACCAATTTTTCAGTGGGTAGCGCGTATTGTGTAAATAGTTTTTGTTTATATTACGTACCTGTCCCTCTATCCTCTCTTCCTGTGTCCTCGCCTCTTTCATTTCTCCATTCTGCCTGCTATCCTTTATATCCGTTGCCCCACATGAGGTGCTTCAGTATCGGTGGCATATGCCAGGCCTAGAAAAAACCTTTTGCTTCCTTTTTATTATTATTTAACTAAACAACTTACTACTACTGGCTGGCGCTTGATTAGAAGTCACTTTCCTCAAAAACTATACTTTGCCCATGGCAACAGAACATGGGTCAGCACGCATCAATTCCTGCAGTGGAATAATCTAGGCGTAGCACGGATTAGACCACTAATTTTTTCGAAAACATGCAGCAAAGCCTGACGTGTACAAGCTCACCATCGATGAAATGTGGATCCAACAAGAACAAATTTGATCCAAGAGCGCATCTGCTTTGTAGATTTGTAGCCGGTCGTTAGTAATAGCGATATCAGTTTTTACAATTTCGAAAACGCGAGTACCCTTGGCGCTTTGGCTCGACAAAATTTGGCTTTTTTGATTAATTACATGCACTGGAGAGGCTGCTTTGCCTGTCTGCTTTCCGAAAGCGCATCTATTTTGTCCCGATGTAGCCAAACTTTGTTGATCCACAGCGCCGAGGATAATTTATAAATGCTAAAAACCTATCCAGCTATTACTAACGACTGGCTGTAAATCTCTAATTGCCACTAGGCACCTAACTGTTGGTGTGAATAATGCGTTACACACTAACAAAACGACAACTTGAACGGGGGACACAGGACAAGCGCGCTTGCCCTAAGTCCCCCGTTCCAGTTGTCGTTTTGTTAGTGTGTAGTGCGTTACTCAGACCAAATGTACAACCAACTAGCCCACATTGCTGCTTTGCTTACCTAACTGTGCTAGTTAAAAGGTTATTAAATATTAGTTAACCAGCTTACTACTTATAACGATTCTCTGGTTTTCTGGTGTCCGCGAACACGGGTAATAATATGCAGCAAAAGCCATAGTTTGATCCCACAAAGCATATATCTGAAAATTTTTGAGTCCTCCCTGAAAAACCTGGTGTATAGAGATTATAAGCCATTAGGTTTTTGAATTGACACGAAGGAATACGGAAATTATTCCGTTCTTTTTAGTCCGTTTGTTTAAAGTGAAGGTGATGAGGAACACGGAAAAACGTCGCCCAAGAAGTCTGGCAAGCGCATGCATGGCGAATCTTGCGCCTCTAAAGCAGTCTTGATATCGCTTCATCTAGACTGGCCGGCGACGGACACCGAAAACAAAAAAGTATAGCCGCAGAAAGCGTGACGATGCGTCGTCTGCCCACGGAAGCAGCGGTGGGGCGAAGTGCACATGTCACTGCTCGCCTGTCTCTGCACCCGGGGGAAATTTTCTTTAGCTGATAAGGGTGACAACGCAGAGCGACCGATCGCTTAGCAGCCGACAGCAACGCGCATGCGCAAGCAGCTGTATCGCGGGTGAAAAATGCGACCGCCAGACCGCTCTTCTTCCTTCGTTCGTGCTAGCCACGGAAATTATTTTCGCCGTAGTACAAGCGGCAGTACTCGTTGACGTGACTTTGTGCTCGTTGCCGTTGGGTTGCTGTGGTCTTCGCCTTCCAGCGGAGACTCGTCGGAGCCGTTACACTCGCGACCGACCGACGACTGCCGAGGAATACACCTCCCCGAGCCAGGCCGTCGGCATCGAAGGTGAGTGCGAGGCTAAGCCTCGCGGCGAGGGTGACGTGTTCGTGATACCCGCTGTGGGCTGTTAGCGGAAATTTAATGTCCACTGGCGCTGTTTCCGCGAGCATTGAATAATAATAAGCAACTCGCAGCGTACAGAAGAGGTTTCACGGGCCGTCGCCATCGGGTTTCTGTTCCGTGACGGAAGCGCGGTGAGCTAGGATTCGCGACGCATACAGCTTTAGGCTTAGCCCACAATAAGCAAGTCAGATAGGCTTCGCTCGCTGCCTCAACGGGGTTTAGATATGCGAGCTCACTGCCGTTTCCGTCATGTAACAGAAACCCGTTCCGAACGGCGTTGCGACCAAGCCACCATGTCATGCCACCGAAACCCCGTTGCGGGATAGGGTCTTGAGCGACATGTGGTTTGTGGCCGTACACGGCGCTCGGAAATTCTCGCCAGCCTCGTCGAGCAACTCCGAAGAACGGACGCTGCCTACGGTCTGCGGCACATCGTGTTTCCGCTGCAGCCAAGGTCTGTTCAGTTTTCTTACTTGTTTCAGCCCCGCGGCGTAAGGCTTCGGTCGCGCCCGCTTTGCCCACCACGGTGAGTATGTGAAACTGTGACGATATGCTTGCGTGTCTGTCACCCCCCTTTTTTTTTCTTTGCAGATGTGTTCACTCCAGCATTCTCATGCTTGATGCAACGTCACTGGTGCACTCGGCCCGCGATGGCATCTGGCCCGATAGGGCAGTTGCGGATCGTGCAACGTTCCTTTCGTGCACCCTCTGCCTCGTGACATAAACGCTGTACTGTCGAAAGCTTCGGCCACTGCATCGCAGCGTCCAGTTTTCTGCGTTTTCGATAAGTAGGACCGTGACTTATGGAAACGAGAAAACTGGCATGGCTGCAGACGAAAGCGGTGCCCCCTAAGTTTGTATCGACACCCAGGAACCGCAGAGGGGGCGGAAGATGCAGTTTAGGCGAAGATTGCGTGGTATATTCACGCTTCTTCCAGACAGTGCAGTGTTCAGTGTATAACTTCGGACACCCTTGGAAGACTCAAGGCGTAACGGTTGCTTTTGAAGAACGTTCAGATTTTATCCTTGCAGATGCACCAGCTCATGGTCTCCCTTGGACTTGTCTTTGCAGATACGCCAACTTGGGTTCTCGGAGCCACTTCAGCAAATGCGAGCTCGGATCTCTCGCTAGGTCCGGCATCCACGCACCACGCTGGATGTTCAATTCCTGCTGCACGTATGATGCCACCTCCATCTACAATAGCTTTGCTACTGACAGTACAAGTCTGCGTTGCTAGTCTACAACAGTTAATGGCCCTCATAACATTTCGTCTGTTCATCCTGTTCAATATAAATTGTTTTCTCGCTTGTCTCTTGTGTAGTCATTCCTGATAACCTGTACATGCTAATTAGCTGCCTTTGCATACTTTCAAGGGGGCCCCTTGACCAGGCAAGGTGGACGTCAGTCCTGCTCTTTTGAGGTGTGCAAGTTCACTTTTCTCATCAGTGCAGTCACTCCTGATCGCCTGTACGTGCTAATTACCTTATTTTGCATACTTTCAAGGGAGCCTCTTGACCAGGCAAGGTGGACGTCAGTCCGGCTCTTTTGCGGTGTGCAAGGTTGCTTCCTTCTTCAAAATACTTTCGGCTCTATTTGTCTACTTTGCTTCTTCTTTCCCTGCCTTTCCTGTTGCCTTACGTATTTCACCTGTATGTTTGTACCTGAGCCTTTCAGTTTTTCCATATGAGTGTACAGAGGTGTTCAGTACGACGCGGTGACCTGCTGCTCCCGGCCTGTCGTCGTCGCTGCGAGGGCTCCAGTGTGCCAGCTCGGAGCTACTGCCGACGTGGCGTATGGAGCTGCCTCGATCTCCTGTCCCTGTCCTCGGCCATCGACTCGAGGCGGCGCGTTGAAGCCTGGAGTGTCTACCCCAAGTGAGTAGACGCCTTTCGGACTTCGTTTTTCTATGTTAAGCCAGACTGATCAGCTATTGACAGGAACTATCGATAACGTGTAGTTTCCACTCTGTTGTTCGAATTTGTATGTTTTTTTATTTTGCTTGTGAGGCTTTCTCCTCTTGAGGCCGGCTCGTCAATATATCGAAGCCTCAACTTCGCCGTTCTTTGTGCGCACTTTTTCCCTCGTCCTTTCCTTACTTTTTCTTTGTTCTCCTGAAAATTAGTTTTCAGCTATTGCAGCGTTTCATTATTTTTTTATTATCTGATTGCAGGTTAATCCCGCTGCAGCGGTCTTTTGTTTGATTTCGATTCTTTTCATTTACATTTGTCAGTGATAGCTGCTTGGGTGTCGTTCTGTGAACTCTGGGTGTCGTCCACGCACGCCCTTACACTCCTGCAATGTAGCACATATACGGCCTGCACAGCCACCGCACTCAGTCAACCGGAGGCGCAAAATCCACTTATGCACTGTAATACCCCTAATCCCCACACTCGTACCCGTTGACTGCTTACTGCATCCGGATACTCCTGCATTGTCAATGTTAGGCATTCCCTCACCGGCTTGTATGTCAGTGCATATATTATAGATGGATGAGCGACCATGCGTGACGCCTGTTTACTGTACCCCACGACACACCGTTACCCTTTGCCACAGGGTAAACACCCCGGCACTCATCGACCACATTTGGGCAGTTATCCATGAAATTCGCCTTACCACGAGGGTAAATGTCAGGAAACTTCATAATTTTACTGGCCAGAAAATAATTTTGCTGGGCCTCTAGCAGCGTTGGTTGAATGGTGTCAGAGTGCGCGCGCGAATTTCTTGTTCGTGCGATTTTTTTTATATCTCCTTTTGTTTCTGCAGGTACTGTGGCTTTCCTGTGTACCACCCACACCATCTGGACCTGCTGCTTCGTGTACCGTGCATGCTGTCTTCTTACTTCACATCTGGCCCTGCAGTGACAGCCGCGCGTCGTGCAAGACTTCATGTTCCCCACAAGCACTGTGACGTGCCAGAAGCACCTCGCCTTCCTGCTGGATCGTAAAATGTGCACCGTTACAGCGTTCAGCGTTCTCTTGCCATGAACTGCATTTAAGCATCACCTTCGCTGCGGCGTTCAGCGTGTTCGTCGAACAATGTGCTCCACAGTCTTCATCTACCATCACGATACCTGACTCTGAAAACAAAGATGAAAGGATCTTCTGTGCCTTCTGGCGCGACCTCTTTCACAAGAACTGTCAATAAATCATTTGCACAGCAGCCTCGTATACGAGCTTCTTGTCGCCACTCGTGTGCTCGCCGGCGCCAGCCGACTTGAGCTCGTTGTGGTTGACTCGACTATGACGTACGTTTCTCGGTACTTTCTGGCGCTGCAGCTAAGCTAACAAGATGCCCTCTTCGTAGAAAATCCGAACCAGAATCCAGACGTCCATTAGATGCGTGTTCAAAAATAACTTATTTTAAAAGTGGATTCAGCGGCTTTAGATTTCAGTGTTTTGCCCTAAACAAAAATGAATTCGTGATTTCATTCCATAATCTTCCAATTGTTCTCCATCGCAACGTTCAGCTTGTCGTACAGTTCGCATGAAGACCTCACCAACGTATCATTCGACGTTTTAAGAAGGAAAACTTGGAAAGAAAAACACCCGAAAAAATAGCCAGTAAGATTCGCATCACGTACAATGTAACTTCTGCTAAGAATCGCATCGTGGTATTGAAACCTGCAATAGGCTTGTTACGTTCCATCCCATGCAGCACTTGACACTTAGTATTTAGCAAAGAAGACACTTGGGTATTACTAGCTGGAGCGTGACGATGGACGCAGAGTTGTTAAAAAAAATTATCCATTACAAAATTTTGTCAACATCAAATATTTCAATACTTCCTCTTGATAGACGATAAATAACAGTGGTCTTGTATATGAGTAACCCTTCACAGATTTCCTGCTAGTTCATATTTTTTACTGCCGCTGCTGGTGGAGGTGGTAGCGGTTCATCAGAATATATAACTAAAATGAGCTAAAACATATTTGTCAGCTGCAGAAACTAGAAATTCGGGTGGATATTTTGTACCAAGTTTGCACATTAATGCTCGCTGAGCGCCGTATTTGGGCGGTGTCCTTGTGACCGCATGTGTTTCCGCTGAGCCAAGTGGCGCCTCTAGGTCGGCGGATGGTGGTGGTGGTGAAAACATTTATTATATATAGAAAGGTGTTGGGGGTCGTGACCTCAAGGGTGACGCCCTTACAACCACTAGGGGGCATGACTAGGCCGTAAAATTTCATAATTCATGGCTAGGTGGCTTGAGCCACCGCCCGACTTAAAGGGTTCAGCCGTATCCATCCAACCGTCCGTCCGTCCGTCCATCCATCCATCCATCCATCCATCCATCCATCCATCCATCCATCCATCCATCCATCCATCCATCCATCCATCCATCCATCCATCCATCCATCCATATCCATCCTTCCGTCCGTCCGTCCGTCCATCCATCCGTCCGTCCGTCCGTCCGTCCGTCCGTCCGTCCGTCCATCCATCCATCCATCCATCCATATCCATCCATCCTTCCGTCCGTCCGTCCGTCCGTCCGTCCGTCCGTCCATCCATCCATCCATCCATCCATCCATCCATCCATCCATCCATCCATCCATCCATCCATCCATCCATCCATCCATCCATCCATCCATCCATCCATCCATCCATCCATCGAACGCGCAACTGTGGTACAGCGTACTAGAATGTTGTTCACTACAACTCTGGTGCTTGCTATACAGTGGTTTTAATTGTGACCGGAAGCGAGCGCCTCTGACAAGGGCAGCACGAGTTCAGGGGGCTTTTCTTTCCGCCGATTCAGCGTTCTTTGCTATGGATCAGCGGTAAACGCACAGAACATTTGCAACCTCAGTCAGCAGTCAGACACTACAAACTCTATATATTCCCTCTTTCTTTATTTATCCACCTAATTCTGAGCAGGTAGAACCTTTCATACTGCTTACTGTCCAAGTCGAGCAATGAATTTTCGACATCATTCCATCGATAGCAATCCCTCACCGGGTAACCAGTAACTCAGCGTACAAAAGTGTATGCCTCTCGTTGTGAAACCCCTTCCTCGAAACGTCCATCCCCAATATCACATCCCTCGCCGCGTAGCTCGCGCTAGTGCCCTCCATAAGTATTATGGGCACCCCCACGATGCCGTTTGGGTAGATGCCGCATGTACAGCGCATGAAGCGGTAGCAGTTGCCTACAATCCGACCCTACCTCACCCCCTAACTCACCGTCTTCCCTCGGGCTCCATGCCTGAGGAGGCAGAGGAGACCGCCATCACCCTAGCCCTTGCACATTCGGACGCCCAATACATCTTCAGCGACTCCAAAACGGCTCTGTTCAACTTTGCCAGGGGCAGGATTCACGCCCTGCCTGGAAATTGTTGAACACTCCTACCCAAAATTTACCGCGCAGGGTAGAGCTTCAGTGGGTGCCGGCTCACTCTGGGAACCCTGGAAACGAGGCTGCCGATAAATTGGCCCGAGGTCTGATTTGCCGGGCTCAGGACAGTCTCGATCCAGGATTCTCGAGGGAGCAGGCACACACCTTTGCGGAGCTCACGCAAATACCCCGTTTGGACCGTCGGACTTGCCCTCCTCCCCACCCCTCTCTTACGCACTCCCAACAGATCCTCTTCAGACGCCTACAGACCCGCTCTCTGTCATCCCCTCAGCTTTTATCCCACTATTGCAGCACATCCCCTGCATGCTCCCTATGCGGTGACCCCCACGCCACACTCTCCCATATCCTTTTCGGCTGCCCTGCTGACCCTCCCCCGCGGGGACAGCACGCCATCTCGAGCTGGGAGGACTGGGAGGTCCTTCTGCTTATGTCTGCAGACCCGACATCGCAGCTTGCTTCGGTGACTCGGGCTGCCGACGTCATGTCCCGGCATTTCCTACTTGATGCAGTGCGGGACCGCGCAGTGGCCCAGGGACCCAGCCGGGTCAAAACTCACTTGCTGAATAAAGTTTTTCTGTCTGTCTGTACAAGTCTATGGCGATGTGTAGGACTGTCTCATCCATCCCCTTCGAATGCTAGTGCAGAGATGTGGTTTCTTCCACTGTCTTGAGCTTCTTTGCCTCTTTCGCTAAAGCAAGAAATTCATAATTGCGTCTTAACAGGGAGAAATAATTTATACGTTCCTGGCTGCAATAGCTGCTGCTTGACGTGCACAGAGCAGGCGTCACCCTTCAGCGCTCCCAAAGCCGGAACTCGCCAGTAATCGTGGTGAAAGCTGATTCCTACGGTTGCGAATAACATTTGGACAGTGGTTAGGTCAGCCGAACGGCTACATTTTGAGCTTTCGTTGTCATTCACGGTTCCGTCAACCAATTAAGGCTACAGGACGTTCATAGGCGCCCCAGTGAGGCTCAGAGGATTTTCAAAAAAATATCGTTTGTTGTTGTTATATGTGTAAAGTGAAGCAGTACTGACTCCAAACTGTTTTTTTTATAATTGCTACCAACAATAACGACTTTGCGAAGACACAAGATTGTCAGTCTGGGAGAGTGCGCCCCGGAGTCAAGTTTTCCCGCCGCGGCGCAGCACGCAGCCATTCAAGCAAGAATCGCAATGGTGGTACCAGATGTCGCCACTTGTCCGCGAGTTGGCCGAAAAGCGCATGTGCACTGGCTGGCGGTGCTGGCGCCAGATGGCACCACTTGTCTGCGAATTGGCCTAATAGCACTTGCGCACTGGCGGTGGCTCAGTGGTTGGGGCAATCGGCTACTGATCCGGAGTACCCGGATGCGATCCCTACCGCGGGCCGCGTTTCGATGGGGGCGAAACGGAAAGGCGCCCGTGTGCTGTACGATGTCAGCGCACGTTACAGATCCCCAGGCGTTCGAAATTATTCCGCAGACCTCCACTACGTATTTCTTGCTTTCTTCTCTCAGTTCCTCCTTTATCCCTTCCCTTATGGCGCGGTTCAGGTGTCTGCCGAGATGAGACAGATACTGCGCCATTTCCTTTCCCCAAAATCCAATTTTTTTTTCAGTGGGTAGCGCGTATTGTGTAAATAGTTTTTGTGTATATTACGTACCTGTCCCTCTATCCTCTCTTCCTGTCCACTCGCCTCTTTAATTTCTCCATTATGCCTGCTATCCTTTACATCCGTTGCCCTACCTCAGGTGCTTCAGTATGGGTGGCATATGCCAGGCCTAGCAAAAATCTTTTGCTTCCTTTTTATAATTATTTCAATAAACAACTTACTACTACTGGCTGGCGCTTGATTAGAAGTCACTTTCCTCAAAAACTATACTTTGCCCATGGCAACAGAACATGGGTCAGCACGCATCAATTCCTGCAGTGGAATAATCTAGGTGCAACACGGATTAGACCGCTAATTTTTTCGAAAACATGCAGCAAAGCCTGACGTGTACAAGCTCACCATCGATGAAATGTGGATCCAACAAGAACAAAGTTGATCGAAGAGCGCATCTTCTTTGTAGATTTGTAGCCGGTCGTTAGTAATAGCGGTATCAGTTTTTATAATTTCGAAAACGCGAGTACCATTGGCGCTTTGGATCGACAAAATTTGGCTTTTTTGATTAATTACATGCACTGGAAAGGTTGCTTTGCCTGTCTGCTTTCCGAAAGCGCATCTATTTTGGTCCGACGTAGCCAAACTTTGTTGATCCACATCGCCGAGGATAATTTATAAATGCTAAAAACCTATGCAGCTATTACTAACGACCGGCTGTAAATCTCTAATTGCCACTAGGCACCTAACTGTTGGTGTGAATAATGCGCTACACACTAACAAAACGACAAGTCGAACGGGGGACACAGGACAAGCCCCGTTCCAGTTTTCGTTTTGTTAGTGTGTAGTGCGTTACTCAGACCAAATGTACATCTAACTAGCCCACATTGCTGCTTTGCTTACCTAACTGTGCTAGTTAAAAGGTTAATTATTGAATATTAGCTAACCAGCTTACTACTTATAACGATTCTCTGGTTTTCTGGTGTCTGCCAACACGGGTAATAATAATCAGCAAAAGCCATATTTTGATCCCAAAAAGCATATATCTGAAATTTTTGAGTCCTCCCTGAAACACCTGGCGGATAGAGATTATAAGCCGTTAGGTGTTTGAATTGACACGAAGGAATACGGAAATTATTCCGTTCTTTTTCGTCCGTTTTTTAAAGGGCAGGTCATGAGGAACACGGAAAAACGTCGCCCAAGAAGTCTAGCACGCGCATGCATGTCGAAACTTGCCCCTCTAAAGGAGTCTTGATATCGCTTCATCTACACAGGCCGGCGGCCCACACCGAAAAAAAAAAGTATAGCCGCAGAGAACGTGACGACGCGTCGTCTGCCCACGCGAGCAACGGTGGGGCGAATGTGCACATGTCACTGCTCGCCTGCCTCTGCCCAGGGGAAATTTTCTTTAGCTGATAAGGGTGACAACGCAGATCGACAGATCGCATTTTAGCAGCCAACAGCAACGCGCATGCGCAAGCAGCTGCATCGCGGGTGTAAAATGCGACCGCCAGAGCGCTCTTCTTCCTTCGTTCGTGCTAGCCACGGAAGTTATTTTCGCCGTAGTACAAGCGGCAGTACTCGTTGACGTGACTTTGTGCTCGTTGCCGTTGCGTTGCTGGGGTCTTCGCCTTCCAGCGGAGACTCGTCGGAGCCGTTACACCTGCGACCGACCGACGACTGCCGAGGAATACAACTCTCCGAGCCAGGCCGTCGGCATCGAAGGTGAGTGCGAGGCTAAGCCTCGCGGCGAGGGTGACGTGCCCGTGAAACCCGCTGTGGGCTGTTAGCGGAAATTTAATGTCCACTCGCGCTGTTTCCGCGAGCATTGAATAATAATAAGCAACTCGCAGCGTACAGAAGAGAGGTTTCACGGGCCATCGCCATCGGGTTTCTGTTCCGTGACAGAAGCGCGGTGAGCTAGGATTCGCGACGCATACAGCTTTAGGCTTAGCTCACAATGGGCAAGTCAGATATGCGAGCTCACTGCCGTTTCCGTCATGTAACAGAAACACGTTCCGAACGGCGTTGCGACCAAGCCACCATGTCATGCCACCGAAACCCCGTTGCGGGATAGGGTCTTGAGCGACATGTGGTTTTTGGCCGTACACGGCGCTCGGAAATTCTCGCCAGCCTCGCCCAGCAACTCGGAAGAACGGACGCTGCCTACGGTCTGCGGCACATCGTGTTTCCGCTGCAGCCAAGGTCTGTTCGGTTTTCTTACTTGTTTCAGCCCCGCGGCGCAAGGCTTAGGTCGCGCCCACTTTGCCCACCACGGTGAGTATGTGAAACTGCGACGATATGCTTGCGTGTCTGTCACCACCCTTTTTTTTCTTTGCAGATGTGCTCACTCCAGCATTCTCATGCTTGATGCAACGTCACTGGTGCATTCGGCCCGCGATGGCATCTGGCCCGATAGGGCAGTTGCGGATCGTGCAACGTTCCTTCCGTGCACCCTCTGCCGCGTGACATAAACGCTGTACTGTCGAAAGCTTCGGCCACTGCATCGCAGCGTCCAGTTTTCTGCGTTTTCGATAAGTAGGACCGTGACTTATCGAAACGAGAAGACTGGCATGGCTGCAGACGAAAGCGGAGCCCCCTAAGTTTGTATCGACACCCAGGAACCGCAGAGGGGGCGGATGATGCAGTTTAGGCGAAGATTGCGTGGTATATTCACGCTTCTTCCAGACAGTGCAGTGTTGAGCGTATACCTTCGGACGCCCTTGGAAGACTCAAGGCGTAACGGTTGCTTTTGATGAACGTTCAGTTTTTATCCTTGCAGATGCACCAGCTCATGGTCTCCCTTTGACTTGTCTTTGCAGATACGCCAACTTGGGTTCTCGGAGCCACTTGAGCAAGTGCGAGCTCGGATCTCTCGCTAGGTACGGCATCCACGCACCACGCTAGATGTTCAATTCCTGCCGCACGTATGATGCCTCCTCCCTCTACAATACTGTACTACTGACAGTACAAGTCTGCGTTACTAGTCTACAACAGTTAATGGCCCTCATAACATTTCGTCTGTTCATCCTGCTCAATATAAATTGTTTTCTCGCTTGTCTCTTGTGTAGTCATTCCTGATAACCTGTACATGCTAATTAGCTGCCTTTGCATACTTCCAAGGGGGCCTCTTGGCCAGGCAAGGTGGACATCAGTCTGGCTCTTTTGCGGTGTGCAAGGGTACGTTTCTGATCAGTGCAGTCATTCCTGGTCACCTGTGCGTGCTAGTTAGCTACCTATTGCATACTTTCAAGGGGGCCCCTTGACCAGGCAAGGTGGACGTCAGTCCTGCTCTTTTGAAGTGTGCAAGTTCACTTTTCTCATCAGTGCAGTCACTCCTGATCACCTGTACGTGCTAATTACCTAGTTTTGCATACTTTCAAGGGAGCCTCTTGACCAGGCAAGGTGGACGTCAGTCCGGCTCTTTTGTGGTGTGCAAGGTTGCTTCCTTCTTGAAAATACTTTCTGCTCTATTTGTCTACTTTGCTTCTTCTTTCCCTGCCTTTCCTGTTGCCTTAAGTATTTCACCTGTATGTTTGCACCTGAGCCTTTCAGTTTTTCCATTTGAGTGTACAGAGGTGTTCAGTTCGACGCGGTGACCTGCTGCTCCCGGCCTGTCGTCGTCGCTGCGAGGGCTCCAGTGTGCCAGCTCGGAGCTACTGCTGACGTGGCGTATGGAGCTGCCTCGATCTCCTTTCCCTGTCCCTGGCCATCGACCCGAGGCGGCGTGTCGAGGCCTGGAGTGTGTATACCCCAAGTGAGCAGACGCGTTTCGGACTTAGTTTTTCTATGTTAAGCCATACTGATCAGCTATTGACAGGAACTATTGATAGGACGCAGTTTTCGCTCTGTTCGAACTTGTATGTTTTATTGTGCTTGTGAGGCTTTCTCCCTTGAAACCGACTCGTCACTATCGAAGCCTCAACTTCCCCGTTTTTTATGTGCGCTTTTTCGCTCGTCCTTTCCTTACATTTTTTTTTGTTCTCCCCTGAAAATTAGTTTTCAGCTATTGCTGCGTTTTTTATTTTATTTTTATCTCATCGCGGGCTAATCCAGCTCCAGCGGTCTTTTATTTACTTTGGATTCTTTTCATATACACACATCAGTGATAACTGTTCGGGTGTTGTTCTGTGAAGTCTGACTGTCATTCACGCGCGTTCTTACAGCCCTGTAATGTACATAGTGCCTGCGCAGCCACCACACTCAGTCAACCGGAGGCGCAATATCCACTCCACTTATGCACTATAAAACCCCACATCCCTTACCCCACACTCCTACCCATTGGCTGCTTACAGCACCCGGTTACTTCTACATTGTCAAAGCGTCCCAGTCCCTCATCTTCTTATGTGTCTATACATATACGTATACTATACATGGATGAGCGAACATGTGTAACTCATGCTTACTGTACCCCCCCCCCCCCCCCCCGACGCACCGTTACCCTTTGCCACATGGTAAACGTCCTCTCACTCGTGGACCGCACATGCCAGCTATCCATGAAATTCTTCTAGCCACAAGGGTACATGTAAGGGAACTTCATAATTTTTTTGGCGACAAAATAATTTTGCTGGGCCTAGCAGCGTTGGTTGAATGGTGTCATAGTGCGCGCGCGAATTTCTTGTTCGTGCGATTTTGTTTATATCTCCCTTTGTTTCTGCAGGTGCTGTGGCTTTCCTGTGTGGCTTTCGTGTACCGTGCATGCTGTCTTCGGACTTCACATCTGGCCCTGCAGTGACAGCCGCGCGTCGTGCAAGACTTCCTGTTCCCCACAAGCCATGTGACGTGCCAGAAGCACCTCTCTTTCCTGCTGGATCGTAAAATGTGCACCGTTACAGCGTTCAGCGTGCTCTTGCCATGAACTGCATTTAAGCATCACCTTCGCTGCGGCGTTCAGCGTGTTCGTCGAACAATGTGCTCCACAGTCTTCATCTACCATCACGATACCTGACTCTGAAAACAAAGAAGAAAGAATCTTCTGTGCCTTCTGGCGCGACCTCTTCCACAAGATCTGTCAATAAATCATTTGCACAGCAGCCTCGTCCGAGGTTCTTGTCGCCACTCGTGTGCTCGCCGGCGCAAGTCGACTTGAGCTCGTTGTGGTTGACTCGACTATGACGTACGTTTCTCGGTACTTTCTGGCGCTGCAGCTAAGCTAACAAGATGCCCTCTTCATAGAAAATCCGAACCACAATCCAGACGTCCATTAGATGCGTGTTCAAAAATAACTTATTTTAAAAGTGGATTCAGCGGCTTTAGATTTCAGTGTTTTGCCCTAAACAAAAATGAATTCGTGATTTCATTTCATAATCTTCCAATTGTTCTCCATCGCAACGTTCAGCTTGTCGTACAGTTCGCATGAAGACCTCACCAACGTATCATTCGACGTTTTAAGAAGGAAAACTTGGAAAGAAAAACACCCGAAAAAATAACCAGTAAGATTCGCATCACGTACAATGTAACTTCTGCTAAGAATCGCATCGTGGTATTGAAACCTGCAATAGGCTTGTTACGTTCCATCCCATGCAGCACTTGACACTTAGTATTTAGCAAAGAAGACACTTGGGTATTACTAGCTGGAGCGTGACGATGGACGCAGAGTTGTTAAAAAAAATTATCCATTACAAAATTTTGTCAACATCAAATATTTCAATACTTCCTCTTGATAGACGATAAATAACAGTGGTCTTGTATATGAGTAACCCTTCACAGATTTCCTGCTAGTTCATATTTTTTACTGCCGCTGCTGGTGGAGGTGGTAGTGGTTCATCAGAATATATAACTAAAATGAGCTAAAACATATTTGTCAGCTGCAGAAACTAGAAATTCGGGTGGATATTTTGTACCAAGTTTGCACATTAATGCTCGCTGAGCGCCGTATTTGGGCGGTGTCCTTGTGACCGCATGTGTTTCCGCTGAGCCAAGTGGCGCCTCTAGGTCGGTGGATGGTGGTGGTGGTGAAAACATTTATTATATATAGAAAGGTGTTGGGGGTCGTGACCTCAAGGGTCACGCCCTTACAACCACTAGGGGGCATGACTAGGCCGTAAAATTTCATAATTCATGGCTAGGTGGCTTGAGCCACCGCCCGACTTAAAGGGTTCAGCCGTATCCATCCAGCCGTCCGTCCGTCCGTCCGTCCGTCCATCCGTCTGTCCGTCCATCCATCCATCCATCCATCCATCCATCCATCCATCCATCCATCCATCCATCCATCCATCCATCCATCCATCCATATCCATCCATCCATCCATCCGTCCGTCTGTCCGTCCATCCGTCCATTCATCCGTCCGTCCGTCCGTCCGTCCGTCCGTCCATCCATCCATCCATCCATCCATCCATCCATCCATCCATCCATCCATCCATCCATCCATCCATCCATCCATCGAACGCGCAACTGTGGTACAGCGTACTAGAATGTTGTTCACTATAACTCTGGTGCTTGCTACAAAGTGGCTCTAATTGTGACCGGAAGTGTGCGCCTCCGATAGGGGCAGCACGAGTTCAGGGGGCTTTTCTTTCCGCCGATTCAGCGTTCTTTGCTATGGATCAGCGGTAAACACACAGAACATTTGCAACCTCAGTCAGCAGTCAGACACTACAAACTCCATATATTCCCTCTTTCTTTATTTAACCACCTAATTCTGAGCAGGTAGAACCTTTCATACTGCTTACTGTCCAAGTCGAGCGATGGATTTTCGAGATCATTCCACCGATAGCAATCCCTCATCGGGTAACCAGTAACTCAGCGTACAAGTGTATGACGATGTGTAGGACAGTCTCATCCATCCCCTTCGAATGCTGGTGCAGAGATGTGGTTTCTTCCACTGTCTTGAGCTTTTTTGCCTGTTTCGCTAGTGCAAGAAATTCATAATTGCGTCTTAACAGGGAGAAAGAATTTATACGTTCCTGGCTGCAATAGCTGCGGCGTGACGTGCACAGGGCAGGCGCCACCCTTCAGCGCTGCCAAAGCCGGAACTCGCCAGTAATCGTGGTGAAAGCTCATTCCTACGGTTGCGAATAACATTTGGACAGTGGTTAGGTCAGCCGAACGGCTACATTTTGAACTTTCGTTGTCATTCACGGTTCCGTCCACCAATTAATGCTGCAGGACGTTCATAGGCGCCCTAGTGAGGCTCAGAGGATTTTGAAAAAATCTCGTTCGTTGTTGTTTTATATGTCAAGTGAAGCAGTACTGACTGCAAACTGGTTTTTTTTAATTGCTACCAACAATAACGACTTTGCGAAGACACAAGATTGTCAGTCTGGGAGAATGCTCCCCGGAGTCAAGTTTTGCCGCCGCGGCGTGGCACGCAGCCATTCAAACAAGAATCGCCATGGTGGTACCAGATGACGCCACTTGTCCGCGAGTTGGCCGAAAAGCGCATGTGCACTGGCTGGCGGTGCTGCCGCCAGATGGCGCCAGTTGTCCGCGAATTGGCCTAAAACCGCTTGCGCATTGGCGGTGGCTCAGGTGATTCTCCGGACCCCGTAGAGTGTCTGTTACGGGTCCAATTGGACTTATTTTTGGAAATGTGGCGCAGAGTTTGAAGGATGCTTCACTCCCGCCACCGGTTGGCCCGGTATTGCACTGCCTCCGGGATCGGCCTTGTCTTTAGCGCGTCGTTACTATCCTGTCCTTCTATCCCATCTTTCAACTCTCCTACTATCTGCACGTGGTAGCGATTGTAACTTAGAAGGACTTTGGTGTAGGCCATGATGTAGAGATTGTGGCTCGGCTTGAGCCAGTGGGCAGGCCTGTGCACTTTCCTTTCCTTTTCTTTCTTCCTGGCAACATCTTCTCTCTACTCTCTCGCTGGCTCAGTGGTTGGGGCAATCGGCTACTGATCCGGAGTACCCGGGTGCGATCCCTACCGTGGGCCGCGTTTCGATGGAGGCAAAACGGAAAGGCGCCCGTGTGCTGTACGATGTCAGCGCACGTTACAGATCCCCAGGCGGTCGAAATTATTCCGGAGTTCTCCACTACGTATTTCATCCTTTCTTCTCTCAGTTCCTCCTTTATCCCTTCCCTTATGGCGCGGTTCAGGTGTCTGCCGAGATGAGACAGATACTGCGCCATTTTCTTTCCCCAAAATCCAATTTTTTTCAGTGGGTAGCGCGTATTGTGTAAATAGTTTTTGTGTATATTACGTACCTGTCCCTCTATCCTCTCTTCCTGTCCCCTCGCCTCTTTCATTTCTCCATTCTGCCTGCTATCCTTTATATCCGTTGCAACTCCTCAAGTGCTTCAGTATAGGTGGCATATGCCAGGCCTAGGAAAAATCTTTTGCTTCCTTGTTATTATTATTTCAATAAACAACTTACTTCAACTAGCTAGCGCTTGATTATAAGTCACTTTCCTCAAAACCTATACTTTGCCCATGGCAACAGAACATGGGTCAGCACGCATCAATTCCTGCAGTGGAATAATCTAGGCGTAGCGCGGATTAGACCGCTAATTTTTTTTCGAAAACATGCAGCAAAGCCTGACGTGTGCAAGCACACCATCGATGAAATGTGGATCCAACAAGAACAAAGTTGATCCAAGAGCGCATCTGCTTTGTAGATTTGTAGCCGGTCGTTAGTAATAGCTATATCAGTTTTTACAATTTCGAAAACGCGAGTACCCTTGGCGCTTTGGCTCGACAAATTTTGGCTTTTTTGATTAATTACATGCACTGGAGAGGCTGCTTCGCCTGTCTGCTTTCCGAAAGCGCATCTATTTTGGCCCGATGTAGCCAAACTTTGTTGATCCACAGCGCCGAGGATAATTTATAAATGCTAAAAACCTATACAGCTATTACTAACGAATGGCTGTAAATCTCTAATTGCCACTAGGCACCTAAATGTTGGTGTGAATAATGCGCTACACACTAACAACACGACAACTGGAACGGGGGACACAGGACAAGCGCGCTTGTCCTGTGTCCCCCGTTTCAGTTGTCGTTTTGTTAGTGTGTAGTGCGTTACTCAGACCAAATGTACAACCAACTAGCCCACATTGCTGCTTTGCTTACCTAACTGTGCTAGTTAAAAGATTAATTATTGAATATTAGCTAACCAGCTCACTACTTATAACGATTCTCTGGTTTTCTGGTATCCGCCAACACGGCTAATAATATGCAGCAAAAGCCATATTTTGATCCCAAAAAGCATATATCTGAAAATTGTTTAGTCCTCCCTGAAACACCTGGTGTGTAGAGATTATAAGCCATTAGGTGTTTGAATTGACACGAAGGAATACGGAAATTATTCCGTTCTTTTTCGTGCGTTTTTTAAAGGGCAGGTGATGAACACGGAAAAACGTCGCCCAAGAAGTCTAGCACGCGCATGCATGTCGAAACTTGCCCCTCTAAAGCAGTCTTGATATCGCTTCATCTACACTGGCCGGCGGCCGACACCGAAAATAAAAATAAAAACGTATAGCCGCAGAAAACGTGACGACGCGTCGTCTGCCACACGGAAGCAACGGTGGGGCGAAGTGCACATGTCACTGCTCGCCTGTCTCTGCACCAAGGGGAAATTTTCTTTAGCTGATAAGGGTGACAACGCAGACAGACCGATCGCATTTTAGCAGCCGACAGCAACGCGCATGCGCAAGCAGCTACATCGCGGATGAAAACTGCGACAGCCAGACCGCTCTCCTTCCTTCGTTCGTGCTAGCCACGGAAATTATTTTCGCCGTAGAACAAGCGGCAGTACTCGTTGACATGACTTTGTGCTCGTTGCCGTTGGGTTGCTGTGGTCTTCGCCTTCCAGCGGAGACTCGTCGGAGCCGTTACACCCGCGACCGACCGACGACTGCCGAGGAATACAACTCTCCGAGCCAGGCCGTCGGCATCGAAGGTGAGTGCGAGGCTAAGCCTCGCGGCGAGGGTGACGCGCCCGTGAAACTCGCTGTGGGCTGTTAGCGGAAATTTAAGCTCCACTCGCGCTGTTTCCGCGAGCATTGAATAATAATAAGCAACTCGCAGCGTACAGAAGAGAGGTTTCACGGGCCATCGCCATCGGGTTTCTGTTCCGTGACGGAAGCGCGGTGAGCTAGGATTCGCGACGCATACAGCTTTAGGCTTAGCCCACAATAAGCAAGTCAGATAGGCTTCGCTCGCTGCCTCAGCGGGGTTTAGATACGCGAGCTCACTGCCGTTTCCGTCATGTAACAGAAACCCGTTCCGAACGGCGTTGCGACCAAGCCACCATGTCATGCCACCGAAACCCCGTTGCGGGAAAGGGTCTTGAGCGACATGTGGTTTGTGTCCGTACACGGCGCTCGGAAATTCTCGCCAGCCTCGTCGAGCAACTCGGAAGAACGGACGCTGCCTACGGTCTGCGGCACATCGTGTTTCCGCTGCAGCCAAGGTCTGTTCGGTTTTCTTACTTGTTTCAGCCCCGCGGCGCAAGGCTTCGGTCGCGCCCGCTTTGCCCACCACGGTGAGTATGTGAAACTGCGACGATATGCTTGCGTGTCTGTCACCACCCTTTTTTTTTCTTTGCAGATGTGCTCACTCCAGCATTCTCATGCTTGATGCAACGTCACTGGTGCACTCGGCCCGCGATGGCATCTGACCCGATAGGGCAGTTGCGGATCGTGCAACGTTCCTTTCGTGCACACTCTGCCTCGTGACATAAACGCTGTACTGTCGAAAGCTTCGGCCACTGCATCGCAGCGTCCAGTTTTCTGCGTTTTCGATAAGTAGGACCGTGACTTATCGAAACGAGAAGACTGACATGGCTGCAGACGAAAGCGGAGCCCCCTAAGTTTGTATCGACACCCAGGAACCGCAGAGGGGGCGGATGATGCAGTTTAGGCGAAGATTGCGTGGTATATTCACGCTTCTTCCAGACAGTGCAGTGTTCAGCGTATAACTTCGGACGCCCTTGGAAGACTCAAGGCGTAACGGTTGCTTTTGAAGAACGTTCAGTTTTTATCTTTGCAGATGCACCAGCTCACGGTCTCCCTTTGACTTGTCTTTGCAGATACGCCAACTTGGGTTCTCGGAGCCACTTCAGCAAGTGCGAGCTCGGATCTCTCGCTAGGTCCGGCATCCACGCACCACGCTAGATGGTCAATTCCTGCCGCACGTATGATGCCTCCTTCCTCTACAATACTGTACTACTGGCAGTACAAGTCTGCGTTACTAGTCGACAACAGTTAATGGCCCTCATAACATTTCGTCTGTTCATCCTGCTCAATATAAATTGTTTTCTCGCTTGTCTCTTGTGTAGTCATTCCCGATAACCTGTACATGTTAATTAGCTGCCTTTGCATACTTTCAAGGGGGCCTCTTGGCCAGGCAAGGTGGACATCAGTCTGGCTCTTTTGCGGTGTGCAAGGGTACGTTTCTGATCAGTGCAGTCATTCCTGGTCACCTGTGCGTGCTAGTTAGCTACCTATTGCATACTTTCAAGGGGGCCCCTTGACCAGGCAAGGTGAACGTCAGTCCGGCTCTTTTGCGGTGTGCAAGGTTGCTTCCTTCTTGAAAATACTTTCTGCTCTATTTGTCTACTTTGCTTCTTCTTTTTTGCTTCTTCTTTCCCTGCCTTTCCTGTTGCCTTACGTATTTCACCTGTATGTTTGCACCTGAGCCTTTCAGTTTTTCCATTTGAGTGTACAGAGGTGCTCAGTTCGACGCGGTGACCTGCTGATCCCGGCCTGTCGTCGTCGCTGCGAGGGCTCCAGTGTGTCAGCTCGGAGCTACTGCTGACGTGGCGTATGGAGCTGCCTCGATCTCCTGCCCCTGTCCTTGGCTATCGACTCGAGGCGGCGCCTGGAGGCCTGGAGTGTCTACCCAAAGTGAGTAGACGCCTTTCGGACTTCGTTTTTCTATCTTAAGCCAGACTGATCAGCTATTGACAGGAACTATCGATAAAGTGTAGTTTTCACTCTGTTCGAATTTGTATTATTTTTATATCGCTTGTGAGGCTTTCTCCTCTTGAAGCCGGCTCGTCAATATATCGAAGCCTCAACTTCCCCGTTCTTTGTACACCCTTTCTCCCTCGTCCTTTTCTTACTTTTTCTTTGTTCTCCTCAAAATTAGTTTTCAGCTATTGCTGCGTTTCATATTTTTTTATTATCTGATTGCAGGCTAATCCCGCTCCTGCGGTCTTTTGTTTGCTTTAGATTCTTTTCATTTACATTTGTCAGTGATAGCTGTTTGGGTGTCGTTCTGTGAAGTCTGGGTATCGTCCACGCACGCCCTTACACTCCTGCAATGTAGCACATATACGGCCTGCACAGCCACCACACTCAGTCAACCGGAGGCGCAAAATCCACTTATGCACTGTATAATAACCCTAATCCCCACACCCGTACCCGTTGATTGCTTACTGCACCCGGATACTCCTGCATTGTCAATGTTAAGCATTCCGTCACCGGCTTGTATGTCAGTGCATATATTATAGATGGATAAGCGACCATGCGTGACGCCTGTTTACTGTACCCCACGACACACCGTTACCCTTTGCCACAGGGTAAACGTCCCGTCACTCATCGACCACATTGGGCAGTTATCCATGAAATTCGCCATGCCACGAGGGTAAATGTCTGGGAACTTCATAATTTTACTGGCAAGAAAATAATTTTGCTGGACCTATAGCTGCGTTGGTTGAATGGTGTCAGAGTGCGCGCGCGAATTTCTTGTTCGTGCGATTTTGTTTATATCTCCTTTTGTTTCTGCAGGTGCTGTGGCTTTCCTGTGTACCAGCCACACCATCTGGACCTGCTGCTTCGTGTACCGTGCATGCTGTCTTCTTACTTCACATCTGGCCCTGCAGTGACAGCCGCGCGTCGTGCAAGACTTCCTGTTCCCCACAAGCACTGTGACGTGCCAGAAGCACCTCGCTTTCCTGCTGGATCGTGAAATGTGCACCGTTACAGCGTTCAGCGTGCTCTTGCCATGAACTGCATTTAAGCATCACCTTCGCTGCGGCGTTCAGCATGTTCGTCGAACAATGTGCTCCACAGTCTTCATCTACCATCACGATACCTGACTCTGAAAACAAAGAAGAAAGGATCTTCTGTGCGTTCTGGCGCGACCTCTTTCACGAGAACTGTCAATAAATCCTTCGCATAGCAGCCTCGTATACGAGCTTCTTGTCGCCACTCGTGTGCTCGCCGGCGCCAGCCGACTTGAGCTCGTTGTGGTTGACGTGACTACGACGTTTCTCGGTGCTTGCTGGCGCTGCAGCAAAACTGGTAAGATGCCCTGTTCATAGAAAATCAGCTCCACAATCCAGACGTCTATTAGATGCGTGTTCAAAAATAACTTATTTTAAAAGTGGATTCAGCGGCTTTCGATTTCAATGTTTCGCCCTAAATAGAAATGAATTCGTGATTACATTCCATAATCTTCCATTGTTCTCTATCGCAACGTTCAGTTTGTCGTACAGTTCGCATGCAGACCTCACCAACGTATCATTCGACGTTTTAAGGAGGAAAACTTGGAAAGAAAAACACCCGGAAAAATAACCAGAAAGATTCGCATCACGTACAATGTAACTTCTTCAAAGAATCGCATCGTGGTATTGAAACCAGCGATAGGTTTGTTACGTTCCATCCCATGCAGCACTTGGTATTTAGCAAAGAGGACAGTTGGGTGTTATTAGCTGGAGCGTGACGATGGGCGCAGAGTTGTTTAAAAAAATGTCTCCATTAAGAATTTTCTCGACATCAAATGATTTTCACACTTCCTGTTGAAAGACGATAAATAACAAAGTGGTCTTGTATAGGAGTATACCCTCACACATTTCCTGATAGTTGATATTTTTTACTGCCGCTGCTGGTGGAGGTGGTAGCGGTTCATCAGAAGAAATAACTAAAAAGAGCGAAAACATATTTGTCAACTGCAGAAACTAGGAATTCTGGTGGATGTTTTGTACTAAGTTTACACATTAAAGCTCGCTGAACGCCTTATTTAGGCGGTGTCTTTGTGACCGCATATGTTTCCGCTGAGCCAAGTGGCGTCTCTAGGTCGGCGGATGGTGGTGGTGGTGAAAACATTAACTATATAAAAAGGTGTTGGGGGTCATGACCTCAAGGGTCACGCCCTTGCAACCACTAGGGGGCATGACTAGGCAGTAAAGTTTTCAGATACCTGTATATAAAGAATGTTGACACGAAATGGAGAAAGCGAACTAGAAAATTGACAAGCAAATATCTGGACAGCAGTAAGGGGGCAAATCAGCAATTATCGGTTAAGAAAAAGGTTAAAGGAACAGAGAGAGCTTTGTGGAAAACAGGGATGCTGACGAAATCAGCACTAGAAACATACCGGACCTTTAAACAGGAAATTGTCAAAGAAAATATCTATGATAATTGTAGGGGAAGTTCTTTGTTGTTTGAGGCCAGGACTGGAGTTTTGCGGACTAAGAAGTATAGAGTCAGGTACCAGGAGATAGACACTTTGTGCATTGCGTGCGGAGAGGAGGAGGAAACGGCTGAACACTTGATACTTTTCTGTAAAGGGCTTCACCCTACAGTGGAAGGCAGCGGGGCTGACTTACCCAAGGCATTGGGGTTTAGGGATAGTGAAGGGAAAGTGGATTTTAAGAGGTTAGAAGTAACCAAGCAAAGGTTATCTGATTGGTGGCTAAAAGCAAGACAGGAGTAAAATTTCACAAGACATGGCTAGGTGGCTTGAGCCACCGCCCGATGTAAAGGGTTCAGCCGTATCCATCCATCCATCCATCCATCCATCCATTTCATAAGTCATGGCTAGGTGGCTTGAGCCACCGCCCGATTTAAAGGGTTCAGCCGTATCCATCCACCCGTCCGTCCGTCCGTCCGTCCATCCATCCATCCATCCATCCATCCATCCATCCATCCATCCATCCATCCATCCATCCATCCATCCATCCATCCATCCTTCCTTCCTTCCTTCCTTCCTTCCTTCCTTCCTTCCTTCCTTCCTTCCTTCCTTCCTTCCTTCCTTCCTTCCTTCCTTCCTTCCTTCCCCTTCCTTCCTTCCTTCCTTCCTTCCTTCCTTCCTTCCTTCCTTCCTTCCTTCCTTCCTTCCTTCCTTCCTTCCTTCCTTCCTTCCTTCCTTCCTTCCTTCTATCCGTCCATCCATCCATCCATCGAACGCGCAACTGTGGTACAGCGTACTAGAATGTTGTTCACTACAACTCTGGTACTTGCTATACAGTGGTTTTAATTGTGACCGGAAGTGAGCGCCTCCGATAGGGGCAGCACGAGTTCAGGGGGCTTTTCTTTCCGCCGATTCAGCGTTCTTTGCTATGGATCAGCGGTAAACGCACAGAACATTTGCAACCTCAGTCAGCAGTCAGACACTACAAACTCTATATATTCCCTCTTTCTTTATTTAACCACCTAATTCTGAGCAGGTAGAACCTTTCATACTGCTTACTGTCCAAGTCGAGCAATGGATTTTCGACATCATTCCACCGATAGCTATCCCTCACCGGGTAACCAGTAACCCAGCGTACAAGTGTATGGCGATGTGTAGGACAGTCTCATCCATCCCCTTCGAATGCTAGTGCAGAGATGTGGTTTCTTCCATTGTCTTGAGCTTTTTTGCCTGTTTCGCTAGTGCAAGAAATTCATAATTGCGTCTTAACAGGGAGAAACAATTTATACGTTCCTGGCCGCAATAACTGCGGCGTGACGTGCACAGAGCAGACGTCACCTTTCAGCGCTCCCAAAGGCGGAACTCCCCATTAATCGTGGTGAAAGCTCATTCCTACGGTGGCGAATAACATCTGGACAGTGGTTAGGTCAGCCGAACGGCTACATCTTGAACTTTCGTTGTCATTCACGGTTCCGTCCACCAATTAATGCTGCAGGACGTTCATAGGCGCCCAGTGAGGATCAGAGGATTTTCAAAAAAATCTCCTTTGTTGTTGTTATATATGTCAAGTGAAGCAGTACTGACTGCAAACTGTTTTTTTTTAATTGCTGCCAACAATAACCACTTTGCGAAGACACAAGATTGTCAGTCTGGGATCGTGCGCCCCGGAGTCAAGTTTTGCCGCCGCGGCCCGGCACGCAGCCATTCAAACAAGAATCGTAATGGTGCTACCAGATGACGCCACTTGTCCGCGAGTTGGCCGAAAAGCACATGTGCACTGGCTGGCAGTGCTGCCGCCAGATGGCGCCAGTTGTCCGCGAATTGGAGTAATTAATCTTTTAAAAGATATATATAGAGGTAACAGAGTGCTCATAAAATGGGGAAAAAAATGTATCAGGGCCTGTAGAGATACAGCGGGGGCTTAGACAAGGATGTCCTCTGTCCCCTTTGTTGTTCATGTTGTACCTGCAAGGTTTGGAGGCCAAGCTAGAGGGGAGCGGACTAGGTTTCAACCTATCTTTTTTCAAGCAAGGGGAATTGATTAAACAGACATTACCGGGACTAATATATGCGGACGATATAGTGATAATGGCTGACAACAAGGAAGACCTGCAGAAGTTGTTAGACATATGCAGTACAGAGGGAGATAGATTAGGCTTCAAGTATAGTAAGGAAAAATCTGCAGTCATGACATTTAATGAAGAGGGCGGCGAGCATAGAATACAGGAGTTCGTGCTAAAGGTAGTGAATGAGTACAAGTATCTTGGGGTGTGGATAAATAACAGTGTTGAGTATCTGACAGAGCATGAAAAATATGTAATGAATAAAGCTAGTAGGAGTGCAGCTGTCATGAAAAATAGGGCACTGTGGAATTACAATAGGTATGAGGTGGTAAGAGGGATCTGGAAAGGGGTGATGGTCCCTAGCCTGACCTTCGGGAATGCGGTCCTGTGTATGAGGCCAGATGTTCAAGCAAGGCTGGAAATTAGGCAACGGGAGTAGGGAGGTTAGCTTTGGGAGCACATGGCAATACACCAAATCAGGGGGTACAGGGTGATATGGGATGGGCGTCTTTCGAGAGCAGAGAGGCTAGCAGTAAGATAGCATTTGAGGAACGATTGAGAAGGATGGAGGAAAAGCGGTGGGCTAGGAAAGTTTTCAGATACCTGTATATAAAGAATGTTGACACGAAATGGAGAAAGCGAACTAGAAAATTGACAAGCAAATATCTGGACAGCAGTAAGGGGGCAAGTCAGCAATTATCGGTTAAGAAAAAGGTTAAAGGAACAGAGAGAGCTTTGTGGAAAACAGGGATGCTGACGAAATCGGCACTAGAAACATACCGGACCTTTAAACAGGAAATTGTCAAAGAAAATATCTATGATAATTGTAGGGGAAGTTCTTTGTTGTTTGAGGCCAGGACTGGAGTTTTGCGGACTAAGAAGTATAGAGTCAGGTACCAGGAGATAGACACTTTGTGCATTGCGTGCGGAGAGGAGGAGGAAACGGCTGAACACTTGATACTTTTCTGTAAAGGGCTTCACCCTACAGTGGAAGGCAGCGGGGCTGACTTACCCAAGGCATTGGGGTTTAGGGATAGTGAAGGGAAAGTGGATTTTAAGAGGTTAGAAGTAACCAAGCGAAGGTTATCTGATTGGTGGCTAAAAGCAAGACAGGAGTAAAATTTCACAAGACATGGCTAGGTGGCTTGAGCCACCGCCCGATGTAAAGGGTTCAGCCGTATCCATCCATCCATCCATCCATCCATCCATCCATCCATTGGCATAAAACCGTTTGCGCACTGGCGGTGGCTCAGGTGATTGTCCGGACCCCGTAGTGTGTCTGTTACGGGTCCAATTGGACTTATTTTTGGAAATGTGATGGAGAATTTGAAGGATGCTTCACTCCCGCCACCGATTGGCCCGGTATTGCACTGCCTCCGGGATCGGCCTTGTCTTTAGCGCGTCTTTACTATCCTGTCTTTCTATCCCATCTTTCAACTCTCCTACTATCTGCACGTGGTAGCGATTGTAACTTAGAAGGACTTTGGTGTTGACCATGATGTAGAGAATGTGGCTCGGCTTGAGCCAGTGGGCAGGCCTGTGCACTTTCCTTTCCTTTTCTTTCTTCCTGGCAACAACTTCTCTCTTCTCTCTCGCTGGCTCAGTGGTTGGGGCAATCGGCTACCTATCCGGAGTACCCGGGTGCGATCCCTACCGCGGGCCGCGTTTCGATGGAGGCGAAACGGAAAGGCGCCCGTGTGCTGTACGATGTCAGCGCACGTTACAGATCCGCAGGCGGTCGAAATTATTCCGGAGTTCTCCACTACGTATTTCTTCCTTTCTTCTCTCAGTTCCTCCTTTATCCCTTCCCTTTATGGCGCGGTTCAGGTGTCTGCCAAGATGAGACAGATACTGCGCCATTTCCTTTCCCCCAAAACCAATTTTTCAGTGGGTAGCGCGTATTGTGTAAATAGTTTTTGTGTATATACGTACCTGTTCCTCTATCCTCTCTTTCTGTCCCCTCGCCTCTTTAATTACTCCATTATGCATGCTATCCTTTACATCCGTTGCCCCACCTCAGGTGCTTCAGTAGGGGTGGCATATGCCTGGCCTAGCAAAAATCTTTTGCTTCCTTTTTGTTATTATTTCAATAAACAACTTACTGCTGGCTGGCGCTTGATTAGAAGTCACTTTCCTCAAAAACTATACTTTGCCCATGCCAACAGAACATAGGTCAGCACGCATCAATTCCTGCAGTGGAATAATCTAGGCGTAGCACGGATTAGACCGCTAATTTTTCCGAAAACATGCAGCAAAGCCCGACGTGTACAAGCTCACCATTGATGAAATGTGGATCCAACAAGAACAAAGTTGATCCAAGAGCGCATCTGCTTTGTAGATTTGTAGCCGGTCGTTAGTAATAGCGATATCAGTTTTTATAATTTCCAAAACGCGAGTACCCATGGCGCTTTGGCTCGACAAAATTTGGCTTTTTTGATTAATTACATGCACTGGAGAGGCTGATTTGCCTGTCTGCTTTCCGAAAGCGCATCTATTTTGGCCCGATGTCGCCAAACTTTGTTGATCCACATCGCCGAGGATAATTTATAAATGCTAAAAACCTCTACAGCTATTACTAACGACTGGCTGTAAATCTCTAATTGCCACTAGGCACCTAACTGTTGGTGTGAATAATGCCCTACACACTAACAAAACGACAACTTGAACGGGGGACACAGGACAAGCGCGCTTGCCCTAAGTCCCCCGTTCCAGTTGTCGTTTTGTTAGTGTGTAGTGCGTTACTCAGACCAAATGTACAACCAACTAGCCCACATTGCTGCTTTGCTTACCTAACTGTGCTAGTTAAAAAGTTAATTATTAAATATTAGTTAACCAGCTTACTACTTATAACGATTCTCTGGTTTTCTGGTGTCCGCCAACACGGGTAATAATATGCAGCAAAAGCCATATTTTGATCTCAAAAAGCATATATCTGAAAATTGTTTAGTCCTCCCTGAAACACCTGGTGTATAGAGATTATAAGCCATTAGGTGTTTGAATTAACACGAAGGAATACGGAAATTATTCCGTTCTTTTTAGTCCGTTTGTTTAAAGTGGAGGTGATGAGGAACACGGAAAAACGTCGCCCAAGAAGTCTAGCATGCGCATGCATGGCGAATCTTGCGCCTCTAAAGCAGTCTTGATATCGCTTCATCTAGACTGGCCGGCGGCAGACACCGAAAACAAAAACGTATAGCCGCAGAAAGCGTGACAACGCGTCGTCTGCCCACGGAAGCAGCGGTGGGGCGAAATGCACATGTCACTGCTCGCCTGTCTCTGCACCCAGGGGAAATTTTCTTTAGCTGATAAGAGTGACAACGCAGAGCGACCGATCGCATTTTAGCAGCCGACAGCAACGCGCATGCGCAAGCAGCTGCATTGCGGGTGAAAAATGCGACTGCCAGACCGCTCTTCTCCCTTCGTCCGTGATAGTCACGGAAATTATTTTCGCCGTAGTACAAGCGGCAGTGCTCGTTGACGTGACTTTGTGCTCGTTGCCGTTGCGTTGCTGTGGTCTTCACCTTCCAGCGGAGACTCGTCGGAGCCGTTACACCCCCGACCGACCGACGACTGCCGAGGAATACACCTCTCCGAGCCAGGCCGTCGGCATCGAAGGTGAGTGCGAGGCTAAGCTTCGCGGCGAGGGTGACGTGCCCGTGAAACCCGCTGTGGGCTGTTAGCGGAAATTTAAGCTCCATTCGCGCTGTTTCCACGAGCATTGATTAATAAGCAACTCGCAGCGTACAGAAGAGGTTTCACGGGCCATCACCATCGGGTTTCTGTTCCGTGACGGAAGCGCGGTGAGCTAGGATTCGCGACGCATACAGCTTTAGGCTTAGCTCACAATAAGCAAGTCAGATAGGCTTCGCTCGCTGCCTCAACGGGGTTTAGATATGCGAGCTCACTGCCGTTTCCGTCATGTAACAGAAACCCGTTCCGAACGGCGTTGCGACCAAGCCACCATGTCATGCCACCGAAACCCCGTTGCGGGATAGGGTCTTGAGCGACATGTGGTTTGTGGCCGTACACGGCGCTCGGAAATTCTCGCCAGCCTCGTCGAGCAACTCGGAAGAATGGACGCTGCCTACGGTCTGCGGCACATCGTGTTTCCGCTGCAGCCAAGGTCTGTTCGGTTTTCTTACTTGTTTCAGCCCCGCGGCGCAAGGCTTCGGTCGCGCCCGCTTTGCTCCCACGGTGAGTATGTGAAACTGCGACGATATGCTTGCGTGTCTGTCACCCCCTTTTTTTTTTCTTTGCAGATGTGCTCACTCCAGCATTCTCATGCTTGGTGCAACGTCACTGGTGCATTCGGCTCGCGATGGCATCTGGCCCGATGGGGCAGTTGCGGATCGTGAAACGTTCCTTTCCTGCACCCTCTGCCTACCGTCGCAAAAACTGTACTGTCGAAAGCTTCGGCCACTGCATCGCAGCGTCCAGTTTTCGGCGTTTTCGATAAGTAGGACCGTGACTTATCGAAACGAGAAGACTGACATGGCTGCAGACGAAAGCGGTGCCCCCTAAGTTTGTATCGACACCCAGGAACCGCAGAGGGGGCGGAAGATGCAGTTTAGGCGAAGATTGCGTGGTATATTCACGCTTCTTCCAGACAGTGCAGTGTTCAGCGTATAACTTCGGACGCCCTTGGAAGACTCAAGGCGTAACGGTTGCTTTTGAAGAACGTTCAGTTTTTATCTTTGCAGATGCACCAGCTCATGGTCTCCCTTGGACTTGTCTTTGCAGATACGCCAACTTGGGTTCTCGGAGCCACTTCAGCAAGTGCGAGCTCGGATCTCTCGCTAGGTCCGGCATCCACGCACCACGCTAGATGGTCAATTCCTGCCGCACGTATGATGCCTCCTCCCTCTACAATAGCTTTGCTACTGACAGTACAAGTCTGCGTTACTAGTCTACAACAGTTAATGGCCCTCATAACATTTCGTCTGTTCATCCTGCTCAATATAAATTGTTTTCTCGCTTGTCTCTTGTGTAGTCATTCCTGATAACCTGTACATGCTAAATAGCTGCCTTTGCATACTTCCAAGGGGGCCTCTTGGCCAGGCAAGGTGGACATCAGTCTGGCTCTTTTGCGGTGTGCAAGGGTACGTTTCTGATCAGTGCAGTCATTCCTGGTCACCTGTGCGTGCTAGTTAGCTACCTATTGCATACTTTCAAGGGGGCCCCTTGGCCAGGCAAGGTGGACGTCAGTCCTGCTCTTTTGAGGTGTGCAAGTTCACTTTTCTGATCAGTGCACAGTCACTCCTGATTGCCTGTACGTGCTAATTACCTAGTTTTGCATACTTTCAAGTGAGCCTCTTGACCAGGCAAGGTGGACGTCAGTCCGGCTCTTTTGCGGTGTGCAAGGTGGCTTCCTTCTTGAAAATACTTTCTGCTCTATTTGTCTACTTTGCTTCTTCTTTCCCTGCCTTTACTGTTGCCTTACGTATTTCACCTGTATGTTTGCACCTGAGCCTTTCAGTTTTTTCCATATGAGTGTACAGAGGTGTTCCGTTCGACGCGGTGACCTGCTGCTTCCGGCCTGTCGTCGTCGCTGCGAGGGCTCCAGTGTGCCAGCTCGGAGCTACTGCCGACGTGGCGTATGGAGCTGCCTCGATCTCCTGTCCCTGTCCTTGGCCATTGACTCGAGGCGGAGCGTTGAGGCCTGGAGTGTCTACCCAAAGTGAGTAGACGCCTTTCGGACTTCGTTTTTCTGTGTTAAGCCAGACTGATCAGGTATTGACAGGAACTATCGATAAAGTGTAGTTTTCACTCTGTTCGAATTTGTATTATTTTTATATCGCTTGTGAGGCTTTCTCCTCTTGAAGCCGGCTCGTCAATATATCGAAGCCTCAACTTCCCCGTTCTTTGTACACCCTTTCTCCCTCGTCCTTTTCTTACTTTTTCTTTGTTCTCCTGAAAATTAGTTTTCAGCTATTGCTGCGTTTCATTATTTTTTATTATTTGATTGCAGGCGAATCCCGCTCCTGCGGTCTTTTGTTTGATTTCGATTCTTTTCATTTACATTTGTCACTGATAGCTGTTTGGGTGTCGTTCTGTGAAGTCTGGGAGTCGTCCGCGCACGCCCTTACACTCCTGCAATGTAGCACATATACGGCCTGCACAGCCACCACACTCAGCCAACCGGAGGCGCAAAATCCACTTATGCACTGTAATACCCCTAATCCCCACACTCGTACCCATTGAGTGCTTACTGCACCCGGATACTCCTGCATTGTCAATGTTCAGCATTCCCTCACCGGCTTGTATGTCAGTGCATATATTATAGATGGATGAGCGACCATGCTCGACGCCTGTTGACGGTACCCCACGACACACCGTTACCCTTTGCCACAGGGTAAACGTCCCGTCACTCGTCGACCACATTGGGCAGTTATCCATGAAATTCGCCTTACCACGAGGGTAAATGTCAGGAAACTTCATAATTTTACTGGCAAGAAAATAATTTTGCTGGGCCTCTAGCAGCGTTGGTTGAATGGTGTCAGAGTGCGCGCGCCAATTTCTTGTTCGTGCGATTTTGTTTATATCTCCTTTTGTTTCTGCAGGTACTGTGGCTTTCCTGTGTACCACCCACACCATCTGGACCTGCTGCTTCGTGTACCGTGCATGTCTTCTTACTTCACATCTGGCCCTGCAGTGACAGCCGCGCGTCTTGCAAGACTTCCTGTTCCCCACAAGCACTGTGACGTGCCAGAAGCACCTCGCTTTCCTGCTGGATCGTAAAATGTGCATCGTTAAAGCATTCAGCGTGCTCTTGCCATGAACTGCATTTAAACATCACCTTCGCTGCGGCGTTCAGCGTGTTCGTCGAACAATGTGCTCCACAGTCTTCATCTACCATCACGGTACCTGACTGTGGAAACAAAGAAGAAAGGATCTTCTGTGCCTTCTAGCGCGACTTCTTTCACAAGAACTGTCAATAAATCATTTGCATAGCAGCCTCGTCCGAGCTTCTTGTCGCCACTCGTGTGCTCGCCGGCGCCAGCCGACTTGAGCTCGTTGTGGTTGACGTGACTACAACGTTTCTCGGTGCTTCCTGGCGCTGCAGCAAAACTGGTAAGATGCCCTGTTCATAGAAAATCGGCCCCACAATCAGGACGTCTATTAGATGTGTGCCCCAAAATAACTTATTTCAAAAGTGGATTAAGCGGCTTTCGATTCCACAATGTCTCGCCCTAAATAAAAATGAATTTGTGATTTCATTACATAATCTTCCAATTGTTCTCTATCGCAACGCTCAGCTTTCCGTACAGTTCGCGTGCAGACCTCACTAACGTATCATTCGACGTTTTAAGGAGGAAAACTTGGAAAGAAAAACACCCGGAAAAATAACCAGAAAGATTCGCATCACGTACAATGTAACTTCTGCTTAGAATCGCTTCGTGGTATTGAAACCTGCAATGAGCTTGTTACGTTGCATCCCACGCAGCACTTGACACGTAGTATTTAGCAAAGAAGACGCTTGGGTATTACTAGCTGGAGCGTGACGATGGACGCAGAGTTGTTAAAAAAAATTCTCCATTACAAAATTGTTTGTCAACATAAAATGATTTCAATACTTCCTTTTGATAGACGATAAATAACAGTGGTCTTGTATATCAGTAACCCCTCACAGATTTCCTGCTAGTTCATATTTTTTTTACTGCCGCTGCTGGTGAAGGTGGTAGCGATTCATCAGAATAAATAACTAAAATGAGCGAAAACATATTGGTCAGCTGCACAAACTAGGAATTCGGATGGATGTTTTGTACTAAGTTTCCACATTAATGCTCGCTGAACGCCTTATTTTGGTGGTGTCTTTGTGACCGCATATGTTTCCGCTGAGCCAAGTGGCGCCTCTAGGTCGGCGGATGGTGGTGGTGGTGAAAACATTTATTAATTATATAGAAAGGTGTTGGGGGTCGTGACCTCAAGGGTCACGCCCTTACAACCACTAGGGGGCATGACTAGCCAGTAAAATTTCATGTCATGGCTAGGTGGCTTTATCCACCGCCCGATTTAAAGGGTTCAGCCGTATCCGTCCGTCCGTCCGTCCGTCCGTCCGTCCGTCCGTCCGTCCGTCCGTCCGTCCGTCCGTCCGTCCGTCCGTCCGTCCGTCCGTCCGTCCGTCCGTCCGTCCGTCCGTCCGTCCGTCCGTCCATCCATCCATCCATCCATCCATCCATCCATCCATCCATCCATCCATCCATCCATCCATCCATCCATCCATCCATCCATCCATCCATCCATCCATCCATCCATCCATCCATCCATCCATCCATCGAACGTGCAACTGTGGTACAGCGTACTATAATGTTGCTCACTATAACTCTGGTGCTTGCTATATAGTGGTTTTAATTGTGACCGGAAGTGTGCGCCTCCGATAGGGGCAGCACGAGTTCAGGGGGCCTTTCTTTCCGCCGATTCAGCGTTCTTTGCTATGGATCAGCGGTAAACGCACAGAACATTTGCAACCTCAGTCAGCAATCAGACACTACAAACTCTATATATTCCCTCTTTCTTTATTTAACCACCTAATTCTGAGCAGGTAGAACCTTTCATACTGCTTACTTTCCAAGTCGAGCAATGGATTTTCGACATCATTCCACCGATAGCAATCCCTGACCGGGTAACCAGTAACTCAGCGTACAAGTGTATGGCGATGTGCAGGACAGTCTCATCCATCCCCTTCGAATGCTAGTGCAGAGATGTGGTTTCATCCACTGTCTTGAGCTTTTTGCCTGTTTCGCTAGTGCAAGAAATTCATAATTGCGTCTTAACAGGGATAAATAATTTATACGTTCCTGGCTGCAATAGCTGCCGCGTGACGTGCACAGAGCAGGCGTCACCTTTCAGCGCTCCCAAAGCCGGAACTCGCCAGTAATCGTGGTGAAAGCTCATTCCTACGGTTGCGAATAACATTTGGACAGTGGTTAGGCCAGCAAAACGGCTACATTTTGAACTTTCGTTGTCATTCACGGTTCCGTCCACCAATTAATGCTGCAGGACGTTCATAGGCGCCCTAGTGAGGCTCAGAGGATTTTCAAAAAAATATCTCGTTCGTTGTTGTTATATATGTCAAGTGAAGCAGTACTGACTGTAAACTGTTTTTTTTAAATTGCTACCAACAATAACGACTTTGCGAAGACACAAGATTGTCAGTCTGGGAGAGTGCGCCCCAGAATCAAGTTTTGCCGCGCGCCGTTCAAACAAGAATCGTAATAGCGGTACCAGATAACGCCACTTGTCCGCGAGTTGGCCGAAAAGCGCATGTGCATTGGCTGGCGGTGCTCCTGCCAGATGGCGCCACTTGTCCGCAAATTGGCCTAATAGCGCTTGCGCGCTGGCTTAGTGGTTGGGACAATCGGCTACTGATCCGGAGTACCCGGGTGCGATCCCTACCGCGGGCCGCGTTTCGATGGCGGCGAAACGAAAAGGCGCCCGTGTTCTGTACGATGTCAGTGCACGTTACAGATCCCCAGGCGGTCTAAATTATTGCGGAGTCCTCCACTACGTATTTCTTCCTTTCTTCTCTCAGTTCCTCCTTTATCCCTTCCCTTATGGCGCGGTTCAGGTGTCTGCCGAGATGAGACAGATACTGCGCCATTTCCTTCCCCCCAAACCCAATTTTTCAGTGGTTAGAGCTCTTTGTGTAAATAGTTTTTGTGTATATTACGTACTTGTCCCTCTATCCGCTCTTCCTGTCCCCTCGCCTCTTTCATTTCTCCATTCTGCCTGCTATCCTTTACATCAGGTGCTTCAGTATGGGTGGCATATGCCAGGCCTAGGAAAAATGTTTTGGTTCCCTTTTATTATTATTTCAATAAACAACTTACTACTACTGGCTGGCGCTTGATTAGAAGTCATTTTCCTCAAAAACTATACTTTGCCTATGGCAAATAGAACATGGGTCAGCACGCATCAATTACTGCAGTGGAATAATCTAGGTGCAGCACGGATTAGACCGCTAATTTTTTTCGAAAACATGCAGCAAAGCTTGACGTGTACAAGCTCACCATCGATGAAATGTGGATCCAACAAGAACAAAGTTCATCCAAGAGCGCATCTGCTTTGTAGATTTGTAGCCGGTCGTTAGTAATAGCGATATCAGTTTTTATAATTTCGAAAACGCGAGTACCCTTGGCGCTTTGGCTGGACAAAATTTGGCTTTTTTGATTAATTACATGCACTGGAGAGGCTGCTTTGCCTGTCTGCTTTCCGAAAGCGCATCTATTTTGGCCCGATGTCGCCAAACTTTGTTGATCCACATCGCCGAGGATAATTTATAAATGCTAAAAACCTATACAGCTATTACTAACGACTGGCTGTAAATCTCTAATTGCCACTAGGCACCTAACTGTTGGTGTGAATAATGCGTTACACACTAACAAAACGACAACTTGAACGGGGGACACAGGACAAGCGCGCTTGCCCTAAGTCCCCCGTTCCAGTTGTCGTTTTGTTAGTGTGTAGTGCGTTACTCAGACCAAATGTACAACCAACTAGCCCACATTGCTGCTTTGCTTACCTAACTGTGCTAGTTAAAAGGTATATTATTGAATATTAGCTAACCAGCTTACTACTTATAACGATTCTCTGGTTTTCTGGTGTCCGCCAACACGAGTAATAATATGCAGCAAAAGCCATATTTTGATCTCAAAAAGCATATATCTGAAAATTGTTTAGTCCTCCCTTAAACACCTGAGATTATAAGCCGTTAGGTGTTTGAATTGACACGAAGGAATACGGAAATTTTTCATTTCTTTTTCGTCCGTTTTTTAAGGGCAGGTGATGAAGAACACGAAAAAACGTCGCCCAAGAAGTCTAGCACGCGCATGCATGGCGAATCTTGCCCCTGTAAAGCAGTCTTGATATCGCTTCATCTACACTGGCCGGCGGCAGACACCGAAAACAAAAAAGTATAGCCGCAGAAAGCGTGACGACGCGTCGTCTGCCCACGGAAGCAGCGGTGGGGCGAAGTGCACATGTCACTGCTCGCCTGTCTCTGCACCCAGGGGAAATTTTCTTTAGCTGATAAGGGTGACAACGCAGAGCGACCGATCGCATTTTAGCAGCCGACAGCAACGCGCATGCGCAAGCAGCTGCATCGCGGGTGAAAAATGCGACCGCCAGACCGCTCTTCTACCTTCGTTCGTGGTAGCCACGGAAATTACTTTCGCCGTAGTACAAGCGGCAGTACTCGTTGACGTGACTTTGTGCTCGTTGCCGTTGGGTTGCTGTGGTCTTCGCCTTCCAGCGGAGACTCGTCGGAGCCGTTACACCCGCGACTCACCGACGACTGCCGAGGAATACAACTCTCCGAGCCAGGCCGTCGGCATCGAAGGTGAGTGCGAGGCTCAGCCTCGCGGCGAGGGTGACGTGCCCGTGAAACCCGCTGTGGGCTGTTAGCGGAAATTTAATGTCCACTCGCGCTGTTTCCGCGAGCATTGAATAATAATAAGCAACTCGCAGCGTACAGAAGAGAGGTTTCACGGGCCATCGCCATCGGGTTTCTGTTCCGTGACGGAAGCGCGGTGAGCTAGGATTCGCGACGCATACAGCTTTAGGCTTAGCTCACAATGGGCAAGTCAGATAGGCTTCGCTCGCTGCCTCAACGGGGTTTAGATATCGGAGCTCACTGCCGTTTCCGTCATGTAACAGAAACCCGTTTCGAACGGCGTTGCGACCAAGCCACCATGTCATGCCACCGAAACCCCGTTGCGGGATAGGGTCTTGAGCGACATGTGGTTTGTGGCCGTATACGGCGCTCGGAAATTCTCGCCAGCCTCGTCGAGCAACTCCGAAGAACGGACGCTGCCTACGGTCTGCGGCACATCGTGTTTCCGCTGCAGCCAAGGTCTGTTCGGTTTTCTTACTTGTTTCAGCCCCGCGGAACAAGGCTTCAGTCGCGCCCGCTTTGCTCCCACGGTGAGTATGTGAAACTGCGACGATATGCTTGCGTGTCTGTCACCACCTTTTTTTTTTGCAGATGTGCTCACTCCAGCATTCTCATGCTTGGTGCAACGTCACTGGTGCATTCGGCCCGCGATGGCATCTGGCCCGATAGGGCAGTTGCGGATCGTGAAACGTTCCTTTCGTGCACCCTCTGCCTCGTGGCATAAACGCTGTACTGTCGAAATCTTCGGCCACTGCATCGCAGCGTCCAGTTTTCTGCGTTTTCGATAAGTAGGACCGTTACTTATCGAAACGAGAAGACTGACATGGCTGCAGACGAAAGCGGTGCCCCCTAAGTTTGTATCGACACCCAGGAACCGCAGAGGGGGCGGATGATGCAGTTTAGGCGAAGATTGCGTGGTATATTCACGCTTCTTCCAGACAGTGCAGTGTTCAGCGTATAACTTCAGACGCCCTTGGAAGACTCAAGGCGTAACGGTTGCTTTTGAAGAACGTTCAGTTTTTATCTTTGCAGATGCACCAGCTCATGGTCTCCCTTTGACTTGTCTTTGCAGATACCCCGACTTGGGTTCTCGGAGCCACTTCAGCAGGTGCGAGTTCGGATCTCTCGCTAGGTCCGGCATCCACGCACCACGCTAGATGTTCAATTCCTGCCGCACGTATGATGCCACCTCCATCTACAATAGCTTTGCTACTGACAGTACAAGTCTTCGTTACTAGTCTACAACAGTTAATGGCCCTCATAACATTTCGTCTGTTCGTCCTGCTCAATATAAATTATTTTCTCGCTTGTCTCTTGTGCTGTCATTCCTGATAACCTGTACATGCTAATTAGCTGCCTTTGCATACTTTCAAGGGGGCCTCTTGGCCAGGCAAGGTGGACATCAGTCTGGCTCTTTTGCGGTGTGCAAGGGTACGTTTCTGATCAGTGCAGTCATTCCTGGTCACCTGTGCGTGCTAGTTAGCTTCCTATTGCATACTTTCAAGGGGGCCCCTTGACCAGGCAAGGTGGACGTCAGTCCTGCTCTTTTGAGGTGTGCAAGTTTACTTTTCTCATCAGTGCAGACGTTCCTGATAGCCTGTACATACTAATTACCTAGTTTTGCATACTTTCAAGGGAGCCTCTTGACCAGGCAAGGTGGACGTCAGTCCGGCTCTTTTGCGGTGTGCAAGGTGGCTTCCTTCTTGAAAATACTTTCTGCTCTATTTGTCTACTTTGCTTCTTCTTTCCCTGCCTTTACTGTTGCCTTACGTATTTCACCTGTATGTTTGCACCTGAGCCTTTCAGTTTTTCCATCTGAGTGTACAGAGGTGTTCCGTTCGACGCGGTGACCTGCTGATCCCGGCCTGTCGTCGTCGCTGCGAGGGCTCCAGTGTGCCAGCTCGGAGCTACTGCCGACGTGGCGTATGGAGCTGCCTCGATCTCCTGTCCCTGTCCTTGGCCATTGACTCGAGGCGGAGCGTTGAGGCCTGGAGTGTCTACCCAAAGTGAGTAGACGCCTTTCGGACTTCGTTTTTCTGTGTTAAGCCAGACTGATCAGGTATTGACAGGAACTATCGATAAAGTGTAGTTTTCACTCTGTTCGAATTTGTATTATTTTTATATCGCTTGTGAGGCTTTCTCCTCTTGAAGCCGGCTCGTCAATATATCGAAGCCTCAACTTCCCCGTTCTTTGTACACCCTTTCTCCCTCGTCCTTTCCTTACTTTTTCTTTGTTCTCTTGAAAATTAGTTTTCAGCTTTTGCTGAGTTTCATTATTTTTTTTATTATCTGATTACAGGCGAATCCAGCTCCTGCGGTCTTTTGTTTCCTTTCGATTCTTTTCATTTACATTTGTCAGTGATAGCTGTTTGGGTGTCGTTCTGTGAAGTCTGGGTGTCGTCCACGCACGCCCTTACACTCCTGCAATGTAGCACATATACGGCCTGCACAGCCACCACACTCAGTCAACCGGAGGCGCAAAATCCACTTATGCACTGTATAATAACCCTAATCCCCACACTCGTACCCGTTGATTGCTTACTGCACCCGGATACTCCTGCATTGCCAATGTTCAGCATTCCCTCACCGGCTTGTATGTCAGTGCATATATTATAGATTGATGAGCGACCATGCGTGACGCCTGTTTACTGTACCCCACGACACACCGTTACCCTTTGCCACAGGGTAAACGTCCCGTCACTCATCGACCACATTGGGCAGTTATCCATGAAATTCGCCTTACCACGAGGGTAAATGTCAGGAAACTTCATAATTTTACTGGAAAGAAAATTTTGCTGGGCCTCTAGCAGCGTTGGTTGAATGGTGTCAGAGTGCGCGCGCGAATTTCTTGTTCGTGCGATTTTGTTTATATCTCCTTTTGTTTCTGCAGGTACTGTGGCTTTCCTGTGTACTACCCACACCATCTGGACCTGCTGCTTCGTGTACCGTGCATGTCTTCTTACTTCACATCTGGCCCTGCAGTGACAGCCGCGCGACTTGCAAGACTTCCTGTTCCCCACAAGCACTGTGATGTGCCAGAAGCACCTCGCTTTCCTGCTGGATCGCAAAATGTGCAGCGTTCAGCGTGCTCTTGCCATGAACTGCATTTAAGCATCAGCTTCGCTGCCGCGTTCAGCGTGTTCTTCGAACAATGTGCTCCACAGTCTTCATCTACCATCACGATACCTGGCTCTGAAAACAAAGAAGAAAGTATCTTCTGTGCCTTCTAGGGCGACCTCTTTCACAAGAACTGTCAATAAATCATTTGCATAGCAGCCTCGTACGAGCTTCTTGTCGCCACTCGTGTGCTCGCCGGCGCCAGCTGACTTGAGCTCGTTGTGGTTGACTCGACTGTGTTGTTTCTCAATGCTTCCTGGCGCTGCAGCAAAACTGGTAAGATGCCCTGTTCATAGAAAATCCGCACCACAATACAGACATCCATTAGGTGTGTGTTCAAAAATAACTTATTTCAAAAGTGGATTCAGCGTCTTTCGATTTCAATGTTTCGCCCTAAATAAAAATGAATTCGTGATTTCATTCATAATCTTCTAATTGTTCTCTCTCGCAACGTTCAGCTTGTCGTACAGTTCGCATGCAGACCTCACTAGCGTATCATTCGAAGTATTAAGGGGGAAAATTGGAAAGAAACACTCGGGAAAATAACCAGAAAGATTCGCATCACGTACAATGTTACTTATTCAAAGAATCGCATCGTGGTATTGAGACTTGCAATAGGTTTGTTACGTTCCATCCCAGGCAGCACTTGAAACTTGGTATTTAGCAAAGAGGACACTTCGGTGTTATTAGCTGGAGCGTGACGGTGGACGCAGAGTTGTTTAAAAAAAATTCATTAAAAATTTTGTCGACATCAAATGATTTTAGTACTTCCCGTCGCTAGACGATAAATAACAAAGTGGTCTTGTATATGAGTAACCCCTCACACCTTTCCTGCCAGTTGATATTTTTTTACTGCCGCTGCTGGTGGAGGTGGTAGCGGTCCATGAGAAGAAATAACTAAAAGGAACGAAAACATATTTGTCAGCTGCAGAAACTAGGAATTCTGGTGGATGTTTTGTACTAAGTTTACACATTAATGCTCGCTGAACGCCTTATTTAGGCGGTGTCTTTGTGACCGAGTATGTTTTTGCGCTGAGCCAAGTTGCGCCTCTAGGTCGGCGGATGGTGGTGGTGGTGAAAACATTAACTATATAGAAAGGTGTTGGGGGTCGTGACCTCAAGGGTCACGCCCTTACAACGACTAGGGGGCATGACTAGGCAGTAAAATTTCATAAGTCATGGCTAGGTGGCTTGAGCCACCGCCCGATTTAAAGGGTTCAGCCGTATCCATCCATCCATCCATCCATCCATCCGTCCGTCCGTCCACCCACCCACCATTCCGTCCGTCCGTCCATCCATCCATGCATCCATCCATCCATCCATCCTTCCGTCCGTCCGTCCATCCATCCATCCATCCATCCATCCATCCATCCATCCATCCATCCATCCATCCATCCATCCATCCATCCATCCATCCATCCGTCCGTCCGTCCGTCCGTCCGTCCGTCCGTCCGTCCATCCATCCATCCATCCATCCATCCATCCATCCATCCATCCATCCATCCATCCATCCATCCATCCATCCATCCGTCCGTCCGTCCGTCCGTCCGTCCGTCCGTCCGTCCGTCCGTCCATCCATCCATCCATCCATCCATCCATCCATCCATCCATCCATCCGTCCATCCGTCCGTCCATCCTCCCTCCCTCCTATTGGCAGTTGCCGCATGCTCCCCTTGCAGTTACATGGTGGCGACCGCATCGAAAAGTATCACCACACAGACATATACACGCGCACGTACAGGCGCGCGCACGCTCGCACACGCAAGCACTCATACGCGCACGCAAGCATACGCGTACACTTTGTTCGGTGACGAGCCCCAGAGCTACCAGTGGGTCGCTGCTCGTGCGTTGCTTCATCAAGAGTGCCGGTTATTGTGAATACTGTGGCTCCCGCATCTTTATTCTTCCCTTATTCCTTTCCGTTCAAAGCCTGACAATGGAGTTGCGTCTCGTTCCCTTATGTTTTAATTGGTTGTTGAGTAAAGGACAGGCACTGTAACTGTCTCAATTCCAGGCGTGCACTTCAACCATGCAGTGCGGGAAGGGATGAAGGAGGGAGTGAAAGAAGAGATATGGAGGTGCCGTAGTGGAGGGTTGTGGTAATAACATCATTTTCACGATGATGTAGCGCATAAGTGGTGTCCTCCGTCCAGTGGAAGCTCCAGGGTGAGGAGATTGCCCCTCCCCCAAGCCACAAATGAACCCCCCTCTCCCGTCGACATGGCTTTTCCAGCCCATGCACGGTAGAAGAATACTTTATCTAATCTTCCACCGCGGGCATATGGTAGGCGGGTTCCGCGGGTTCAGCTTTTTTTTGCTTCTGAAGTTTTTTTTTTTAAACATTCAAGTAAACGGACGCCAGTTTCCTATAACGAGATCAATGTCCTGCTTATGATGTTTGACATTACTTTTCTCAAGATAAAATTAAGAAATTGTGACTACAAAGTTTCCTCTGGTTATTACATCACGTATACTGTTCAGAAATCTATTAATACAGCCTTCAGTTTGTGCCGTAACACGAAGCAAGTGACAAATGGCGCACATGTTTGTAGCTGTGTAGGCTTCTACCTGGTGCTCTAGCATTCCTCTGAATGTCCGTTGCACAGTGCTCGCTTGACTGCTTTCAATCATTATATTAACGGTGTTTCTCCTAAACTTCAAAGTTCCAGTCGAATGCAACTATGCGCTGAGAAAGCAGGTTCTAGCGCCTTCAATTGAGACGTTACCTACGCGGCATCGAGTCGAGCCATAGCCAGGAATGTGGGCAGAGATATAAAGGGGTGTCCATCTAAACCAGAAGAGTCGTTTCAAGCAGGTGAACTTCATATATGCATCAAAATCAAGTGCCCGTGTCAGGCACGCCCATAGAAGCGCCTGCAAAACGAGCGACAAGAAATGTCCCCAGTACTGGTGCTGCCCCTTGCGGCCGCGTCGTGCGTAAAAGTCATACTAACTGGTCGCGCCGACGTCGCAACACCTTTCTATCGTAAACCGTGGTTGTAGCATCCAGTAGCCGCTTTGCTGCATTGCTGTATTGCTGTAGCTTGCTGCAGCACCCATAGCGGATTTCTGAAGAGATAGTTTACTCCTTTTGCCGTTTTGAACGAGAAGGCGCCCATATGCCTGCGGCAAAGAGCTGTACCTGGCGTGACCCGAGGAAAAGAGAATTTCACAGCATTAATATCCATTATGCAATGTAGCCAGCTTTTTCAGAAAATCGGGTGACGCTTCGTAAGAAGTGATGAGTGAGAATTGAAATTCAACTGAGTGGGACAAAGGACTAAAGAAAATAATTCCCCTGCCCCGTTTGAATATCCTTTAGGATTATACGTTGGGTTTGTTGTTATTAAAACAGAGAGTTATCATATGAACCAATTAATTAGGGCCTTTGGCACTGGAGTTGCATTCTTTCACATTATTAGTGGCATCACATGCAGAGATACCAGTCATACAGCGTTTTGCAACACTAATACAAAACTCAAAGAAATATACACGTGAGGCGCCTGACGAAAGAATGTTACTTGTTTTCAGCCACCGATGGCAATTCGTTGCGGTGGCTGACCCATGGCTGAAAGCCCCAGGGAACGTTTTGTTTCTCAGAACAGAATATTTTTCTAGGCGAGTTTTTCTCTTTCTAAACAAATGTTTTTCTTTGTTTTTTTTCTTCCATAGTATTGATATTATCGGGCTCCGTTATGGATGCTAGTTTGCATATATGCACATGCTGGTGCCAAGAAAATTAACTCTGACATATGTACAGCCTTTGTCAAAAATAAGACCTAGAGGTTTCCTTCTGAACCCTAATCTAACCCTACTCTCCAAAGGCGGGGGACCCTAGCGCCCCAAATTTCCCAAAGGCGAGGGAAACACGCGTCCACTACCTTCCCAAACCTATGATTGCCAAGTGTCCTTGAAGCGTCGCTACATGGCTTGGAAGCAAACCCCTTGGGCTGTGCATTTTTGACATATGCTGCACATGATCGTTTTTAGAGCGGAGGGTGGGGTGGGGTTAAGGGGACGATCGCTCTCCAGTAGTAATCGTGAAATCAGAATTAATTCTATTGTTCACAATCTCTGTTTGATGCGTGCACTGAGCACACACGCATCAAAAATGCGAACATCGATTAAACTAGTGACGTTACTACAATCTTAAGGGGTTGCGCTCAATATGGACATACTCACCGTGAACTATGCGATTGGTCAAATGATATGAATTGAGAAAAAACTGCAAAAATTGAAATTTGAACCATCATTCCGTCGCGCTTTACAAAACGACACATTTAAAGAACGAGGGCTAACACAACCCTCTCCCCCAGCTTCCCTTTTCTCCCCATCATCGGTATGGATTGATGACCAGCCTTCCAGAAAAAATTCTCGTAGTCTTCTCTCGAACACAATTACTTACTCTGAATGCCAGCGGAAATATTCACGCTTGCTTACAGCGAATTCCGCTTTCGCGAACAGATATGCCAAGTGAAGATTGAAGTGAAAAAGCTATTAACCAGGAATGTTTGCTGAGTTCGCCTCTGTGGTCGCGGGTGTGATTAGCACAAATGCAAGCTCAAAACTAGTTGATGCTCATTAGCTTGCTCTTTGTGTTTGTTACAAAAGAACATAACCACAGAGAAGCACATCCCTCAACTTATGTATAGCATCTGGCTTGAGTGTCAACAACATCAATTATTTACACTTCAAGCGCCCTTCCCATTTTATTCTTAATTGGCACCAATGAGAAGAGTAAGAAATAAAATACTAAATTTACTTTCTCAGAGTTCAAACCGGAAGTAAAATAGCAGACCCGTGTAACGTGACTTAAAGAGAGGAGATAAACTGAAACGATTTTTCAAGTAAGCATTCTTTGTTTTCGTGCGCTATCAGCAAGCTTAGATCCCTCTTGACGCAACTTTAATCTTCCCCCCCCCTTTCTTTTCTGTTTCTATCCCAGGGCTCACCAAGCTAAGCGACCTGTGTCTGCACGCATTACCTCCCCAAACTCCCTAATCTACGGCAGCTTTCCTCCTGTTGGCACCAGCGATGTCGGCGAGTGGCCCTGATGAATGTGTCGCTAGGCCGCTGTTCCGCGAACCGTACCGACGCCTCGTAAGCCTCGCCCATCCCCCCTGCCTCCCTTTTATTCCCGCGCGAACTCCTCGGTGTATATCCTTCCCCGTCACCTTGCCGAGCACCTCGAGCGAGACAGACCTCTTGCCGCTAGATTCTTAGTTGTTTCTGAGGTGGGCTTAGGGATGGCTTGTTGCTTCGCTCCAGCTGGATAGTTTCGACGTTAGGCCTAGCGCTAAGCCTACAGTTAGGCCTCACTCTCCTCCCTCCCTTCCATCGGAATATCTTTGCCTCCAAATCCGGCATGATGCTCGCCTTCTGGCTCCCTAAAGGACTCGTTAGAGGCACATGTGTTGCGCTAATCGCTCTTCTGGTGATGTCAACGAAGTGTCATCTTTCCATCGAGCACTAGAAGTTTTGGAGGTTCGCCGCCATGTTATTCACACACCTCACCTGCGTGAGCCTTGAGCTACTAGCGTTGCTGGATACTCTTCGGGCCGCCTCCTTTCTGTTGTCGTAAGAACTGCGGTTGAGATGAAAACAAAGGCCACAAAATATGAAATATGAGGGGAAGTGGACAAGGAGGAAAGATAAACGCATAATAGTTACGGAGTGAGCAGCTTCTTTCGCGCCTCTTTCAGCTTTGTGGGACAATTCGTACGTGCATGAATTTTAGTGCTTAGTAATCTGACGTTATTCGAGTTAAAGAGTGATGAAAATATGTCCACTTCGGCCTTTCTTTTTTATCTGGGGGAGGGTGATGGAGTAGAGAAAGATGGCAGGTGCCATGGTTGTGGAAACATGGTCAGTGCAGTAAAAACTGGCACCTGAAGTCACCGCCGTGGCGCAGCCGCACATATACACCTATATGTCCGTATACAGCCAAAGTAGCCGGGAATCCCTCTCGCAAAGCTGTATGGATGTAAAACGAACTGGTTGCGCATTTAGAATGAAGAGAATGAAGGTTGGAAGATGAAAGGTGGCGAAGCCAGGCACAGGAACGTAGCTCTGGCCTATGAGTCTACGTATGCAGAAAGGTGAAAGACAGAGGCATAAAGTGAAGATAGGAGGTTATGACGTCATAGTGAAAAAGCCGTGTGCAGTGTCATTCACTGCACTGACGCCGCTATGCGGGGTTAAGCCTGCATACTGCATGATCTCGTACTTGCTCTTGCACAGCCAATGTTTCTAGGTGAACGGAACAGCTACTTCGGAACAGCTGTGCTACCAAATGGAAGACAAAATCTGGTTCCGGCGACGAAGAACAACTCTTTTGTTATTTTTAACTCCCTTATCCCCATCCTCCTAAAAAGATTAAACAAACCATCTTGGCATTTGCGCGGATATAGAAACACTTAGTGGACTTGCCAGGCACAGAAAAGAAGCGGTGCTACCGTTTCAGCTCTTCGTACGAGGTATCGGTACAATGGAAAACAAGAGACAGTTCTGAGAACATTGCAGTATTTTATTTTTTCTTTAGCCCTAGTCTGGCGTCCGATCACGCCAGTTCCGAAAGTGTGACAAAAAAGAGGTTGGCCGCGAGGAAGATATGTACAAAGCACAGCGCATATAGCCCCTCAATCACGTGACTGCTATCGCAACGGAAGCGACACGTCCCACGACCATTTATCATACGTATCGCTTACGCTGATGTCTTTGCTGGCCGGCCGTTCATTAAAGAAAAAAAAATACGACATAAATATGTCCGGGAACCATTTAATGAGCTGACGCTTGCACCAAATCCGCGCGGAGCTGACCCTAATCCGACTTCGCCGCCGTATATACGTCATGGCTCGTTCATAACGGATCCTTTTTCTCCATAACTGTTTTGCAGTCGGCGCCGAGACTGCTCGTTAAGGAAGATTGATGTATGGCCGATCAAGATTAGGGGAATGTGCTTGCAGATAGCAAACCGAGACTTAGGCTGTTGCCCCTGGCGCCCTGTATTGGTCGTGTGGTTGTTTTTCCCATTTATTTTGTTGCCTTGAGGTTTAGAACGTAGCATGCTGGTTGTCCTTCTCTATACGATGCCTTAATTCACCGTTTGCTAAACCAAACAGGCCTTTCCTTTTTTGTTTGCTATTTTCCGATGGTTTTCTGTTCCTCGCTGACGATCTTAGCAAGCGTCTTTTGCCTGGATGTGACTGCTGCTACGGCTGGGCCCCCGCACCATCTGTCGTCTGCTCCATAGGATTGCTTTCAGTCCTGCGTACTTTTGCGGGTGTCGTACCCAGTCCCATTTTTTCTGCCCGTATCTCGTCGTCTGCCATGCAATCGGCTCGGCTTGGTTTGTTACTACTTCGCATCGATATTTTCTTTTATCGTCTGCGGCTTTGGCTAAAGCCGTGATCGAACGGCCCTGCGGGTGAGCCTTGCCTCGCACAAGGCGAGGTGTCAAACAATGGAGCCACTATGATGTGATGCGTACAAAGGACGCTAGATGCTTGAAGGATTATTTTCGTGGGCACGTTTATCGAAGAAGGCGCTGAAAGAAGGGACAGCTCTGGGCAGCCATGAATCACGATTGCAGCCAAGTCCGAAGCCGAATAGGGTCAGTAGCGCGGAAAGGGAGCTTTATTAAGATTTGGAAGGGGGGGGGGGGGGGTGAATGCGTAACATTCAAGGACGCCTCATCAATGGCGGTAGGTGCACGCGTGGCGCAGCCACATCCGTACGCCTTGGTTAAAGCGGGGTTCTTTATGCATGACATGTGGTCTTTTACATAGTGTGGCAGCTTACGGTTGTATCCCAATGAGTATGTGAACGATTAGCGAAACACTAATTAAGGGAGCAGTAATTAAGCGAGTAGAAAAATGCATGTCGGCGAGGTATAAGTGAACATGAACGGCTGTATGCTCGTGTTACTCCACATTCATGCGTCATGTGATCTGGTAAAATAGTAGAGCACGTGAGCGGTAATATGCTAATGAGATCATGACGAGACCGATTAACGCTATCGCGTCATATACGTAAAGGCGGAGCTTAAGTCTCCACGAAATATTTTTAGTGGCTAACTAAGCAGAAGTGAATCCATGGCAGAGTGAATGTAGGAAGACCGGATTTTTAACGACACACAAACAAAAAGTGGACAAAGGTTGCTGGGAAGCCTCAGTCCTCAAGCCAACGCTTCGACAAGAGAACTTGCCTCGGTCCCGGCAAGTGCAGCCATTGTTGCCACGGGTTAAATGAGGCGCTGGCTTCAAGGAGAAGGCACCGGTGAGGGAGTGAGGGTAGTAAGATTGCGAATGGGTAATTAGAACAACAACTTGCGAACGTATACGAGGACAACAGCTTCTTCAAGTTCACGTCCACCGTCTTACTAGCCTCCCTCACTGACGGAGCAGGAACTCCACCAACAATCACCTTACTTTTCCAGAGGAGGACACGTCCTCTTGTAGAAACGTTGGCTGCCGGACTCAGGCTTCCCTACCATCCCTTGTCCGTTCTGTTGTGTGTTAAACAGAAGCGAGGCTAATGCACAAAATAGTGCGGGAGTAGGTCAAACAACATGTCGTGCTTCGACGACTAGAGTGTTTCTTGAGCGGACACGTCTCTAGAGGGCAGCTTGCCCCTCTATTGCGCATTTATCCACGCAACGTGGTAAATGATTCACCAGAAGAATTAAGACTTTTGTGAAGCATGCGAATCTAATGAAACGCAATGCCAAGTATTATTCTGGGTGCTCATATCACAGTTTCCTAATGCTGTTATGGAAACAATGAATAACTGCGCAAAAAGGACGGGACAAGAGAGAAGAATCACACGAGACAAGCGCAGTTGTTTGACATGGCCTTATCACTAAAAAGCTTCTGAGGCAAGATGTGATTCGTGTGGTTCTTCTCTCTTGTCCCGTCCTTTTTGGGCAGTGATTCATTGTTCCCATAATGTCGTACCAACTAGCCCCTCACCGCACTCTTCTAGATTCCTAATGCTGACTCCTGTGTTTGATGTCTTCTGTGCAGCTCGAATGCAATGTATACGTGTGTGTCTTGGTATGTGTGAAATGATCCCTTTCGGGTGGGGTTTTCAGGCTGGTCGGAACGTTGACCTCCTGGCATAACGTGGAAATGAGTTGGTGTCTCTGACCCTTTCTTTACCTCTCAATTTGTCCAAGTTATCGTCTCGCTATTAAGACCGAATCGTTAACGTCATTTTACCTTTTGTTTTGCAAACATTCATTCTTTACTGCTCCATTCGGGTCATTTCTTACCATTCCCTTTGGTTGCTATGGTTCGTGTGTTTTGTGTTTTCATTTATGCGACGGGCGTGGCGACGCCTCTAACAGAGGGAGCTGCCATCATAACCAACAAAGTAGAGTCCTTGCCAAAAATGATCAGGCTGCTTGGTTTGATTCTCACTAGTACAGTGTAACTCTTAAAGCTTCCCTAAAGGTCAAAAGGAGAGGACAACGGTTGTTCTTACCTTACATACAATAATAGTTTTACGGGTGGCATAACTTCTAGACTATATGACTGAGAAGCAGAACATGTCTGGTTACTTATGGAGAATACAGAACGTGCCTCCATATTTATTAGGATAATACGCGGTTGAAACGATCTGCTAAATAACAACAACAAAACAAGAGCAAGCAACGCTGCTCACCCGTCCCGTTATTGTGAACAACGAGCACTGCCACGGTATCCGTGAAAAATTATGCGCTGTAATCAAAGCGGAGGTAATTACAGCGCGGCAAGTTGTAATTAACGATGCGCCTATCTCCGTCTCTTCCTCGCACAAGGCTTAATTGTTACCTTAGCTTTTGTTTTTCGTCTCTGCCTTTATTACGCAAGCAGATGTTCTCGCCAAGAAAGGGTGGGAAAGAAGAACACGTGTCGGGAGGCACCCCTGCCTCGTGAACAAATGCGTTCATGTTGCATTAATAAACCCCTGCACAGCTTGGAAGAGCGTGCGGTAGAAGCTGCAGTTCGCAAGCTTGTAAGCCCGTCACGGGTGTTTCGCGTCTTTTTTTTTTCTCTTCGCTTCGCGCAACATAAATTTTCGTGCTACCCATTTCTCAGCTCTCCCGTAATGCGCAGTGTATAATCTCCGTTGCGCTTATACACCCTGCCTAGGTTATGCTTTATTCTTGTTCGCTTTGCCTCCACAACCGGTGCCTTTGTCGGTTTTTATAGTTCCTTCTCTATAAAAAGCTCCTCGTTAACTTTTCGTTCTTTCCACGTTAGTTACAGTCTCTGAAGCACTTATAATGTTGTACACGCTAGGCAGTTGGAACACGCGAACGCACATGTCTATTAAGTTCGGTGGCATAAGCAAATGTTTCATTTTATGAACGCGTGTGCAAAGAACACGAACGACATCTGGTCGGCGGTTGTGGTAATGGTACGAAACGCACACTCGGAATAAGTGCATAAATTTGTTTTATTAAGGCGAAAGCCTTATATGGCTCATCAGCAAAAAAACCTGGCTTGTAGTCATTGACCGCAAAATGGGTTACGAAAATTCAGTCTCACGTTACGATAGTACCGGAGACCGGATGTGACGCCAACCAACCGGAGAGTGAAACCTGAAGTGACTTCATCAGACGGGAAATGAGTCAGTTAAACAGGAAGTGAAAAGAATCTGGGACTCACATGGTGGCTTGGCTAAAGCCAAAGTATATCTATAAACGTTGGTTAAAGCAGTGCTTTATATGAACGAGTATGGCTTGTGGTGGTCTATCGGCACGTGACCGACGGGGTAAAGGCGTCCTCAGCCCTTATCCTTCTATTGGTTATGAGCGAGGGGGAAAGTGCCTGGGGGAATGAGGGCACGCGTACTTTTCCTTAAGGAGGATGCTAAGATGGGGAGAGTGGAGCGGGCATCAAAAGGGAGCCCGGTGGGGGGATGCCTTAGTGTCTGGAGCTTGATGTGTAAGGCTATCTACTTTTCTATGCTCCGCGCTCTCAGCACCATCTTGTGTCCAGTGTATCTGGATGCGTATCTTTCTTGTCTTGCTGATTGGCTGGATCTCCTGTGTGACAGCCTTTGTCACTCTTTTGAGTTATTTTATAGCATTCCAAAAAATGAAGCCCCCCCCCCCCCTCCACCTACCGTGCGGTTAGACGTACCAGTTCGCTTCCGGCATTATTCCCACAGCGGTTGGCAGCAGAATGCGCCAGCTCCTAATCTGTACAACTATCACCATCGGCACCCGAGTGATACGCTATGAATAAACTAGCTCCTTTTCTCTCGTTGGGCAGCAGCAGATTCCAGAAGTTTTTGGGTTACGGCCACGGTGCAAGTGTGGTGATGGCATACTCAGCCCCTGGCGTCTGAGCCGGAGAAGCTGTCGCATATAGCCATCGTCGCGAATTCTCCGCGCACAAAAGTCGCACACGACACAAGACGCTTATCGGTATTCGTGCCTTCGTTGCGCGAGCCAACCAAGAGGAAGAAGAAGACCTTGTCCAGGAAGGAGCCATTCCAAAAAAGGCTAGATTGATTCTATTCCGGACGACTCATACCTCTTGAATTCATTTTATTTTTCCCAATTTTTTTTTTATCTTGATTCAGTCTTCTGACGTTTCCTTCCCCGCGCAAATGCTTCATTGGCATTCTACCCTATACCTTGGCCAATCCCCCCCCCCCCCCCGTGGGTATGTGCCATATTACTTGAGGAGAAGAAGAAGAAGAAGAAGAAGAAGAAGGAGCCATGCCTCCGAAGCAGCAGCAGCAACAACATGCTCAACCACAGAAGCAGCCGCCTCAGCAGCAGCAATACATTCCGCTCAAGAAGAGGAGGCCAAAGATACAGGCGGAGATGGAGGCGGCGGCAGCGGCGCGTGAACTCTCGCCTCAGGACATCTACTACGACCCGCGCTACAAGAGCTACTTCTACGCCGGCACGCTGCCACCCACGCCTGCAGAGGCTGCATCGCAGGCCTCCGCGGGGGCCAGCGAAATCCAGGTTTCGACCCACGACTACGGCATGGAGAGGCGTTCCATCCTGTCCATGAGGCGAGTGGTGGCGGAGCATTGAACGGCTCGCGTGCAATGGCTTGCGAGGAGGGCTTACCTCATATTAAGGGGAAACTGCACCACTTTTGGACAATTCTGCGATATTCAAGGATTCAAATCTATTAAGACTGTAGGTAAACATGCGAATTTTTTTTTTCGCCAGCCTTTCAAATGGTGACGTAATCAACGACTAAATTTTATGCTCTCCTCGCAGCAGTCGAGGAGTCCGAAGAAGTTCGGGGTGATGTCATGGAGGGTAAGATTTCAAATTTGCGCTGCCGTCAACCACACCCTGCCGTGCATCTATGGATGCTGCCAAACAACGCTCGGCGGGGTTTGCCTTGGTGGCGTTGGTTTTCTTCCTTAAAAGAAAGTGTTCATGCGCTGGAAATGTACATGTACCGTAGATGATGTCATCATGCACCTCCACTTGGCGCCGGGCGCTGCGGAAAAGCTTGAAGGCCGCCGCTATTTTAATCGGCGATTACGTCACCATTTGACATGCAAACCCTTATATAAGGACTTCGAATGCTTTACCTGCGAGTTTCAAGCATTGAACCCTTTTTAAGCTCATGGAAGTTTAAAACCGATGCAGCAGTCTTTTAAGAGGACGGAGGGGAATTTGGCAGAAACTGAATTTCGGCAAGCCGTTTGTCTACCTTAGCGGCATAGGTTGTTTGCCAGAATGACGCAATATGGTCTCGTGCAGTGACAGAGCACGTCCTTCAAAAATGACGGAAAAGCTCTCCTAGAATTTCAGGGTATGAGACGTGACTTCTTCACAATGACAGTGTATTTTGTATTAGATTGTCAGCGCATGGTCTCCTGTATGACATAGGCCGCCTTCTAGAATCGCAGGGCATTGTGTCCTGTATTGACAGGATTGGTCTTATATAATGACAGAGGTGGTCATTTATATTTACAGCATAAGGTGTCCTATAATTACAGGGTGTGACCTCCTAGAACGGCCGAGTGTGGTCTCCTATAGGGGGTCCGGAGGCAAAGAAAAGAAAACATGGTCTGATTTAGCCAAAACACAGAAGGAGCGACGAATCATGAAGTTTGCGGTGGTAGAGATGATCGTTGCTTGACTTAGGTAGCTTTAATTACGGAACACTGGGAAAGGCCTGGTTGGGTCCTGGCGCTGGACTGGTAACAACTCTCGGCGTCACTTCCTAGCCCACGGTTGAAGCAGAAATATGGAAATTTTAGCTCCATCTCTGTAATACTCAAAATGGGACACAAGTTCGAAAGTTGACAGTGAGATCACGCAGTGACTGATACGATGAATAGGACTTACTTGAACCATTGGCACAATTAAGCACCAGATCGCCTGAAAAGCCACACAGAAAAAGTGCGCGATTTTTCGATGAAGTCTTATGTTTGGAAGTTGCGGTCATATATTTGTGCGCGTGCAAGGTTCTTGCTCATGCCAGCTTCTTGGTTATATTAATACATCTTTATCAGCGCTTTTTTAGTTGCTGTTTTTGTTATAAAATTAATCACAGGTCCAGTTCTGTACTCTGAGTCGAATTCTCTCCTGTAGGCATCCTGCATGTCTGTTTTGCTAATCTAGGTCGAAATTATTCCCCAGGTGGTCGAATTATTCCGGAGCCCTCCACTACGGCACCTCTGTCTTCCTTTCTTCTTTCACTCCCTCCTTTATCCCTTCCTCTAGGGCGCGGTTCAGGTATCCAAAGATATATGAGACAGATAATGCGCCATTTCCTTTCCCCCCAAAACCAATTATTAATATTATTAATCTATATCATCATCATCATCATGATCATCATCAGCCTGACTACACCCACTGCAGGGCAAAGGCCTCTCCCATGTCTCTCCAATTAGCCCTGTCCTTTGCCAGCTGCGCCCACCCTATGCCTGCAAGCTTCCTAATCTCATCCACCCACCTAACCATCTGCCGCCCCCTGCTACGCTTGCCTTCTCTTGGAATCCACTCTGTTACCCTTAAGGACCAGCGGTTATCTTGCCTTCGCAGTACATGCCCTACCCAAGCCCATTTCTTCCTGTTGATTTCTAGATGATAACAGATGCACAAATTGGACGTATAATGACACTTTCTTCATACATATCCAAGGAGAGAATGAAAGAAATGACAGCGTGATATGCATGTTCCTTTACTGTGTCCTCGATGTCTGCCTACGTGTGAAGTTACGCCGGCCGTGTAACTTGGATCTGCACATAAACCGTGAAGTGAGTGCTGCTCATCCAATGCGCGTCCGCAGCCGCCACGGCAGTCGTGGCAGCCGGAGACGGCGCCGGATCTCCTTTAGCGTGGACGCCCTGTCCAGCACGGACCGCCCGAGCCAGCGGCGGGACCCGGCGCCGGCTCCCGCAGTGTGCCTCGCCGTAGCCTTCTTCGTACTGCTGCTGCTGCTGTGCGTGGTGGTAGTGCTGTGGATTTGGGGATACCTGGATGACTTGAGCGGTGACGACCTGGTTCTGGCGTCCACGCTGACCCCGCCCACCTCATCCAGGAAAGGGGGCACGGAGGTGACGAAGAAAGAGAACGCGACGACGGAGTCCAGCGCCGGCGACGATGAGGACGAGAAGGGCAAAGGTTAGTTTAATGGTTGCAAGGAACTTCCCATACATTTGCATTGATAGCTGCAGGCGTGAACCTTTTTGGAGTAAATTGCACTGACATAGCGGTAGTACAGATAAAGGCAGGTCCTTAGTGAGAGGTAGACCTTGTCGCTCATCTCATAAGATCTTGGGCACAGAGTGCCAGGGTGCGCTGGTCGTCCATATGGTGTGACGCCAGCCTACAGACGTGGACGGGGAGATAGTAGGAAGGAAATTTAGAGGGCTTCTGCGGATTTAAAACACAGCGAGATGAGGCAGGAGCGGTAAGGCGCAGTAGGACTCAAAGTCAGTCGTAATGTAATCAGAGACCCTCAATCCGCCCCGCTGATCATGTGAATATTATACAGGTGGTGTGATCGGTGTGACCTTTTATTAGTGTGCAGTGCTTTGTCGGGGTGTCTGTAGGTCCTTTGGCGGGAGAACAGTAGGAGCTATATTACAAAAGGGGAGGAGAATAAGAGTATTTGTCTCAAATTCTTCCCTTTCTTTTCCTCAGTCGCCAGACGTGGCAATGATACCTCCACCACTGAGAGCAGCAGCACCCGCGAACCCTCGGAGAGACGACGGCAGCCCCACGGCAGCACCGTACTCGTCAGCGACATCTGCCTCCACACACATCATAGCGACGACGACGACTTGGACAACTACGATGTACCAGGCGAGGGCCGGGCGTCTCTGACTCGCTCCAGAATCCGGCGCTGTGACGTTCTAATCCGTTGCTGCTACTCCCTCGAAGACGACCTGACTCTGCAATTGCACACGTCCCGATCAAGGCAATGAACAGCGAACGGCACATATCACAGCATCTTCACTGCAAAGCGACGCTACTACTCCGACGCCCAACATCTTCGACCTCAGAGGACACTCGTTGCAGTTCGCGTGCAACGTTCGGCCTTACTCAGACTCCTGGGAACTGGCGGAGAGCAAGCTAGGAAAGTGTTCGTTCTGAACATCCTGCGAGTCGTGCGGTCGAACCACTACGCCGGCGTTCGTCTCTGGTGTCGAAAGGAAGATAGTGGGAGGATCGTTCAGCCAGGCTTCATCCGGGTTGTCCGGGACCTCACTACAGCCCTGCGGAAGGCCAACTTCACTCTCGGCTTCTTCCTGCCTTACGCCGACCGCCGCCACTCGGCGGCGTACGCAACCAGGTTGCGAGTTCTGGAGGGCGTCCTTGGGTCACCTCAGTCACTGCTGCTGTACCCGACGACCGGGTCTCTACTCCGAAACAGCCTGAGTAGCTGGACGTCGCCGTCCCAGATAGCGGTCGTCTCCGGAGGTCTGCGTCCTGTCGTGAATTCCTCGGGACCTTCGGTCTGCTACCTGTTCCTATCGGCGACGGCCATATCGGTGGTTCTGTCCAACGCAACCGCATCCTGCGGCGACGCGGACGAAGGCGCCTCGATCAAGGCGACGTTCCTGAGCCGCAAGGCGCTGTCCAGGCTCTGCCGCTCGTGGAAGTCGTGGAAGACGTCGTCGCACCGCTACCACAGCATCGCGTGTCGCATCGAACAACGTGATGACAAAGGTGGTGGAGGCAAGGAAGTAGTCGTCTTCCAGACACCGCTGCAGGCGTGGGTGTACCGGAGGGAATTACTCGTTCACGCCCGCTCCTCTTGCTTTGGGTTCGTCGACGGTGACAGAGGCTTCCCGCGTAACTGCCGCTTTACGCCGTCCTCGCTGGCCAGTCTTTAAGTATATCATGTGGCATCCAATCAAGTTAATATTGGGCACGTGGACAGAGCAAAATCGTACATTTTATTAAGCAGCAGGGGATGCGATTGTATGAAGTCCCTATCGGGACGCGAGAAAATACCGCATCCTAGATTTGTGCGGTTTACGTTTGTTAGCAAACTGCACAGTTTGCTTAAGGTTTATTTCTTTGTTATAAGGAAAGTGTGCGTGAAGCATAACAGGTTGCTGGACAGTGTTATATGCAAGGAGCTGCTAGATGTGATCTTTATTTTTAGTTTGTCTCATTAACCCAAAGTCAATTTTTGCGTTGTGTTGCATCACAGCTTAATTTGTTTTACATACGCGAGTTGAAAGGTTTGAGCGTGATATGTCTGTGCTTAAGAAGTGCTGCCCTGTACTCGATGATGTGTGCAGTTTCGCTTCATATGGAACTTAACGGTGCAACGAATTGTGTTTTCGTCTCGGCAAAGGCTTGTGGTGCTTATGGCATGCTCGAAACTGGCCTATCCTCTCGTAATTTGTATGTGCGGTAAGTTAGCGGGACAATTAAGGTATGCGTGACGCGTGGACACGAGCTTGAAACCCATGTTGCCTCACCCCCCCCCCTCCCCCGCCCTTTATTCCATACATACGCACCTATCACGCACGCTGTTCTTATGCGCACTTCAGTCTTTACTTTAAAGGCAAGCAGGCCGTAGAAGCTCATTGCTGATTTTTAACAGCTACTTACAATGCCACTGTGCTTATCTTTCAAGTGTATGTGTCGAAAATACGTAGTGTCTTTAAGTCTAAAAAAATACGCTTTGCTTGTTTATTTTATAATGCACAAGGAGCACCGCATTCATCTCTAAGTGAAATCGGTAATTCCCTAGAAGAAACGGAGACTCATTGCTTGTCCACGAGAAACAACGTCAGTGATTATTAGCATGCGCCTGTCACACGTTTGAAGCAAAGCGCCAATAATCAAATAGCCATGCCTCACACACACAAGAAATGAGAGTAAATGCTTAAGGCCTTGATCGTGAGTTAAGAATCATGAGTTCGGATCCCACCGGAGGAATGCGGTCGTTTTTAGCTCTACTTTCTAGTCGATTATGTTTTAGCCATAAACTAATCACACGATTAATTTCACACTGATTACTCTGCAAATTAAAAAAAATCACTCACCTATGCTCCTTGGTTGCGGTTGCTCTTGCCTTCGTTCATATGTAAAGATGAACTTAAGACAGTGCAGCGAAAAAATTCATCAAATTAATTTTTAACGGCTATAGTAGCAACTTTTACTTCTCGAAGCATACCCGTGTTTCACTGCAAAATTTCCTGGAACATCGACAACACACTTCTGACCGTCTTATCACGATACACACAATTTTACGCAAGTTCTTTGCTGTATACCTGCACTCATTCCATTCGTTAGCCAATCTGTCCATGCGCCCCGCATGAGTAATTCATTGAACGTCATGCGAGCCAGGTCATTTCTTGATTGTCCTGAATTATATAGCTCTCGCCCAACTTAATGGTCATGTGCGACAGCCACAACCCGTGCAAGTTGAAAACAGGAACCTATTTATGAATTATGATTTCTTTTTGTTAATTCTATATAACCGTACCTGCAGTCTTAAATTGAGAATATCCCTCTCATCTTGCGTCGGAAAACTGATAGAACATGTGATACAAACGCGACTAAACAATTGCATGGAAGACGACGACTGATAACCCCATTCGATGACATGTTTTAGTTGGCATTTGTCCACGCAAGATGTCATGGTACAACTCAAACATGCCATATTAGACACTAAGTTGCTGGATGTGAAAGTACTAGTGGGGCTTGTCCTCACCGAAGCTTTCGATAATATAAAAACACGAGGAGGTACTAGAAAACCTGGCTCTTTTAAACGCCGGGGAACGCACATACAACTACATTGCCAATTTCTTCTGGGGCACGATAGCGCACATCCAATTTGGTGAAAGTCAGTCTCAAGACATACACTTGGGCAGCATAGGCACCCCGCAGGGTTCGGTACTCCCCCCCCCCCCCCCCCCCCCCACCTTCTCTTTAACGTGGCCATGATACGGCTACCGATGAGGCTGGATGGGATAGATGGCTTGAACTCCTGCATGTACGCGGACATCACCATGTGGATGACCCGTGGAAACGACGCGCACATCGAAGGTACGCTACAGAGGGCCATAAATGAGGTCTGAAACTATGTCAGCCATAGGGGTTTGCAGTGATCGCCGCAGAAACCTGAACTTCTTTTTTTATCGACCTCTGCATCAGAGATTAACTAGAACCATCCCTAACATCAAATTACAAGCGCAAGGGGCGGGGAGATCCCTCAGGTTGAAAAAAACCAGAATTCTAGGCATGATTATACAAAGCAACGGGTATAACAGTGATGATATAACTAATATGGACAACTGCGCACAACAAACGATGCGCCTCATACAGAGGATTCCAACAGGAGACACGTCATGAAAGAGCAGTCTCCCGCGGCTGGTATAGGCCTTTGTAGTTAGCCGTATCTCGTACGCTGCCCCCTTCCTCGATCTTAAAGTGGCAGAAAAAGAAAAGATAGATGGAATTATCAGGCGGTGCACGAAGCAAGCTCTAGGGTTGCCCATCCGTATATCCACTCACTGCCTCCTAGAGCTAGGCATGCACAATACCCTGGAAGAAATTACGGAAGCAGTAAGAACGTCCCAGATCGGACGCGTAGCCAGGACCACAACCGGCAGGGTCATTCTAGACAAACTCAATCTGACTCGAGACAACAGAACAGCCAAAGTCGACATGCTCGGAGAAAATCAGGACACTAGAATAGTACCATCACTACCTAAAAATATACATCCTATTCATCACTCAGTGCGCCGGGCCAAACGGGCGGAAGCGCTCGAGAAACGCTTCCGCTCCTACAAAGACGAGGACGTGGTCTACATTGATGCCGCAGAGTATGGTAGGAACATGATGACCCTCGCGGTCGTCAGTAATTAACAACTCCTCAAAATAAGTGCCTCCATACTCTCGGGTGACCCAGAGAGTGCAGAGGAAGCTGCCATAGCACTGGCTTGTATAGGCACAAAAGCGGGGTATATATCATCAGTGACTCCAAACTTGTCATCCTAAATTTCAGCTGGGGCCGGGTCTCCCCCCTAACGAATACATTTATAAGCCGCCATGTAATAGACTGGAAAATTGCACTAGTCTGGACACCAGCACATGCATCCCTGCCTGTTAACGAGACGGCCCACGAGTTCGCCCCAGATTTTTCCTTCCGAGTGGACCCGAGCGAGGTGGTATTCACAGAAAGAAATCGCATGGTGGGATACATATTAATTACACGGCACTATCGTTTGCCAAGGGGTAGACGTCCTCCAGCGGATAGATCCTTGACAAGGCCATCAACTGGCGCCGGTTCCAAACTTACACCTTTCCAAACCCGGCCCTCTGGAGTCTTATGCACCCAGGGCAATTTTCAGCAAAATGCGCAAATTCCAAACTTAGGACCACATTCGACCACATACTATGGGAATGTCCTCATGGCTCCCGGTAGGGACGAGGCATAAAGACGAAAGACTAGCTGGAGCCTTTACTACTGAGCTCCGACCCAGAGACTCAGCCGACTCGTCCGACTGGCCGAAGCCGTCGCCGAGAGCCGAGACCTTTCAACCGTCGTCCAGGCGGTGGGTAGCCCTCTGGCTACCCTCTTTCTGTTGGACAATAAAGGTTTTACTATCCTAGCTTATACCGAGGCATCAGTATTTGAGAAAAAAGAAATAAATTGAAAATTGGTTTTTGAGGAAAGGAAATGGCACAGCAATTGGCTCGTATATCTCGGCCAACCAACCAACCAACCATTTCGACCATCTGGGGATCTTTAACGTGCAGTGACATCGCACAGCACACGGGCGCTATTGCATTTCCCCTCCATCACCTCCATCGAAACGCGCCCTGGAAGAAGAAGAAGGGCGGCGCGCGAGGTCCGCGCTCTGTTCGCTCCAAGCACGAGGGAGTCATCTCGGCCGCCATTTGTATCAAAGCAGGCATTTTCTCTCATTCGCTCTCGAGGATTATCGTCCACTGTTATCACCGTAATGATACCTGCGACGCACAGACTACGAATGATGGCGCTCCTTCTGGAGTGCGTCTCCATGCCGTGCCACGCCGACTACTTCTTCTCCCGGAGACCGACGTCCCAGCTGTCCCTCTACCCGGTGCGAACGGACGCTCAGAACTGGGTCCTGGGAAGCATCGTGCGGCTACCGTACGTGATACGCACCTCGGAGGACGCCACCGTGACGTGCACGCGCGACGGCCAGACGGTGAACCGATTTCGGGTTCGGGTCCCCCGTCGTCCGAGCTCTGTGCGCACCTTCGAGCACGCCCTGGTCATTCCCAACGTGAGTCCCGATCATGCCGGCGAGTACTCCTGCACGGCGCGCACTGCACACCGCGAGAGCGGCGCTGTGGCTTGGCAGGTGAAGCCCATCAGCCACAGCACATGCGGCTGGGCCGAATCGTGCAGGGAGACGTCGGATTCTCCCTGCGACGCCTGCCAGTGTCCACCCCAGCGCGAGTTCTACGGCAAGAACCGGCTCTACGACTGCTACAGCAAGCGGACTGCGGGGATAAGTCTGAGGCTTAAGGATACACCGGAGGCGTCGTTCATCATCTTTAACTCCCGCCGCCAGGCTGCCATCTACTACGAGCTGATGACTTTCGGTGACACGCAGGTCACGTGGACCGTGGACGGCCGCCTGGTGCACTCGCACACCACGCTCTACGACAGCCTGGATACTTACGTGACCTTCTGGGAGCGCATTATATTCCACGTCCCGAACGAGACCGACTACAACCGATACCTCAACGGATTCCTGATGGCCCAGGTGCGGGGGACCCGAAAGTCGGCCTCCCTCATCCTGAGAGTCAAGATGAACAAGGTCATGCAAGCAATGACGTGTGGCAACGACAGCGACTGCAGCCCAATAGGCGCGTCGTGCAAGACGTACACGAGGGCGATGAAGTGCCGTTGCGAGCTGCCCGAAGCAACGAGATGGACGGGGTCCCAGACAGAGGGACACTGCAGTAAATCGTGCAGGACTGCTCAGGACTGCAGCCATTTGGGCAAGGCCTACTGCAGCCAGGCTCCAGAGACGCGAAACTACTGCGTCTGCAGCCCGGGCTTCTACCTAGACGGCAACAGGTGCCTGTCCGGCGAGTGCGTCTTGTCCGACGACTGCCAGGCGCGTTACGGACCTTCCGAGTGCATCAACGGCCACTGCGAGTGCTTCGCGGGCCACGTGTACCGCGACGGCACGTGCATGCCCATGGTGTGTCTGGGCAACCAGGACTGCGAGGACGGTGGTCGGGGTCTGCGCTGCCTTGGCGGCCGCTGCATTTGCCACCACGAATTCGACCTGACGCGCGAGAACGTCTGCGACAAGAGCGACGTGGGCCAGTGCCACGGCGGCGGCTCGTGCCGCGTCGACAACTCCGTGTGCCTACGGGGCGAGTTGTGCTACTGCATCAACGGCTTCCGCGCCGTCAACCTGCCGACGGGTCGTGCCTGCCTGAACGTGTCGTGCTGGACCAACGACGACTGTCGGGGCATCACCCTGGCCACGTGCAGCAACGGCATGTGCACGTGCCCCGACAACGAACCGCCACGTGGCAGGGCCTGCTACGGCTCGGCAGCGCTCACATCCGCGGAGTTGCTGACGCCCGTCAGGCTGGTGAGCACCACTATCGTCCTAGGTGCTGTGGTGGTGGCGGTGCTGTGCGTCACCTTCTCGTTCATGAAGTCCAAGGAGGACTTCGTGTCCACCACCTTGGAGGACGAACAGCCGGCGGAAGACGAAGGTGCTGTGATGGCGGCTAAGCGCGCCCTGGACGTGGTCAAGGAACAGGAGAGGGCGGCCGCGGCCGAGGCAGAGGCAGGGGAGGAACACTTCTGGCGCGTTCTCATGCGCTCCTTCTTTCCTAGAGCGGCCGAAAATATGTTCGGCGCGGTCGGGGAGGAAGGAGACATTTCGTTCGGGACTACACCCGTGTCTGAAAACACTATTGACATTTGACGTAGCGCTCGCTGTGCGCCGAAAAACTTTTTTTTTTGTTTGCAGTGTGGGATTTAGTCTCTTTAGAAACAATTTTAAAGTGTGTTTAATTCATGTTTAAGATTTTTGCCAGATATATAAATAACACATTGTTTGACTTCGTGTACAATTCTATGTGCAAAGAAATATAGCTAGTTGATATTGTAAAGGAAGTGCGTAGTTATTGTGTTCGATTACCAATCACATGCTTGTAATTTATCGCAGTCTACATCCATTTTATTGTCGTATAAACATTATGGGCATGAGTCGTCGTTGATCGTCCCGAGCCTTGAGCATGCCCCGCATTGATTATCGAGATCTTGTTAGTCGTCCAAACGTAGCCTACGCACACCAAAACTCAGACATTGGTTTCTAATTACCGCTAAATAAGCGTGTGCTTTCTAGCCCTTAACAAGTGTAGGTGGTAACAGTGAGGCCGACAGATAATTGCGATTTTGTTGACAACCAGCTCAGGGACCTTGTGATTGGACTTAGGCCTAAGTAAGGTGTTCCGTGGAGACATGAGCCAGGTGGTAGAAGTACGCCGAGGGTGTTACTTTATTCCGCACTCACAAAATAAATTGCTCGCCCACTTACTAACTTCGACAATCATACAAGTACTCATTCATTGGACAGTCGCTCGCTCGCTCTACCAAACGCTCAATCCTTCCTTCACTCACTCACTTTCCCACTCGCTCACTAGACACTAACTTAGCCGCCCAACCACGTACTCACTCGACACTCACCCGCTCGCGCAACCGCTCGCATTTGCCAATCACTCAGTTACTCCCTACTCGTTTACCTACCCACCCACTGATTCGACACTCACTCACTCGCCTGCTTACCTACTCACCACTCACTCATTTACCCAGTCACTCACATGCTCACTACACGCTGACTCACTTGCTCAGCATCCACTCGCTCGCTCATGGCTCAGTGAAACTTACGCGACACCCTCTCACCAGCTCACTCACTTGACACGCACTCAACCACCCACTCATTGTCTCGCTTCTGACCAAATTGATGGAAGGATTATGCAAAGAGGGAAAAGTGACTCGGGCTGCCCTTCAGTCAGGCCGGTGGTAACACTACTCTTGGACCCAAAAAGAACAGGAAAATAAGGAGAAATTAATCAAGTATATGAAGTAACACATGAAGGCGGATATTGATAATTACTAGATACAAGGAACAAAAATAGTTTTGTCTATGGGACCTAGTAAACTGACGCACATAATGTTCCGCCCTTGAAGTAGCTAAGGCAGGTAAACTGTGAAGCATCGTGGATTTGTGCCTCTTGACTGGCTGCCCTTAGGTACAGAGTCTGATCTGTTTCTCGTGATTTTTGATCTATTTATTGAGCTTCCATGGTTCGTTTCTTTTTCCCACTGCAGCCCATACGCCGCCCAAAATGATCATGAACTGGCTGCAGTGACGCTGCTCCCTGAATTGGCCGTTGCGCATCTCCGTTGTAATTGTGCTTTTAGAGAAAATGAAAGGCGCAGTAACTGTCTCACATATCGGTGGGCACCTCAACCACGCCGCCTTGAGGAAAGGGAGGAAGTTTAGAGTGAAAGAGAAAAGACAGAGAGACCGCAATGGAGGTCTACGTCTCCGTCGACGTCGCAATCGTTGACCACAACAGCACACAGACGCGTACATCACAGGCGCTCGGGCAGTACCGGTTCCATGGCATCGCAATGGTTGACACTCGAACAAAACTTGACGCACGCAGGTCCGGTCGCTGCTGCCTGCTCGTCTGAAGCCCGAAGAGGTCGCGAAGGGTTGCACGCAGGGCCGAAACCGTTGTGTTATCACCGGGCTCCGCGTTCGGACTAGCTGACGTCTTCAAAGGTTTCATCTGTCGGTCCTCCAAATTCCAATCCACAACTCCTCTGCGATGTCAGTGCACGTTGAAGAACCCCAGGTCGCTGAAATTAGAGTAGAACGCGATTAATTTGGGCTTATTGGTTTATTGAGTTTAACGTCCCAAAGCGACTCAGGCTATGAGGAACGGCTTAGTGAAGGGCTCCGGAAATATCGGCCACCTGGGGTTCTTTAACGTGCACTAACGTCGCGCAGTACACGAGCCTCTAGAATTTGAAAAAATTGAAAATTGGTTTTAGGAAAAGGAAATGGCGCAGTATCTGTCTCACATATCGGCGTATACACCTGAACCGCGCCGTAAGGGAAGAGATAACGAAGGGAGTGAAAGAAGAAAGAAAGAGGTGTCTAGTGGAGGGCTCTGGAATAATTTCGGTCACCCGGGGATCTTTAACGGGCACTGACATCGCACGGGAAGGGATAAAGCAGGGACTAAGAGAATAATAATAATAATTGGTTTTTGGGGAAAGGAAACGGCGCGGTATCTGTCTCATATATCGGCGGACACCTGAACCGCGCCGTAAGGAAAGGGAGTGAAAGAAGAAGAAGGTGCCGTAGTGGAGGGCTCCGGAATAATTTCGACCACCTGGGGATCTTTAACGTGCACTGACATCGCACAGCACACGGGCGCCTTAGCGTTCGTGTGATGTGCGATGTTGCGATGCGATGCGCACTTGTTTGCTTTCATAGTTTTTGTAGCGATAGCTACATTACGGTAGCATTTCGAGCCTTCAGCGTGGCGGCGCCGTGGCGGTGGCTGCGCTACAGTGCCTAGAATATACTGCCAGTATATTCTGGGCACTGTAGCTGCGCTGTAACCCTGTGGCTGCTCCCCCACGCTCTCGCGTGGTTGGTCACGTGGTTGCTCACGTGGTGCGGAGCAGCTTCCAGCGGCGCGGCGCCGTGGCTGATAATGGGGTTCATCACCTGGTTGGTCACGTGACCAAGTTCCACTCGGCCATCTGTAGCTATCGCGTCACTCCAGGTGTAACCAGAGCTAAACCACCGCTAATTTTTTTCTTTTGCGACAGGTGGAGGGCACAAGCTCCTGCTGTATTCGACAATAATCATCGGCACCAGAGCGATGAGCTGTAAATAATCTTAAGTCTGTCTCTCTTTGGGGAGAAGCATACGTGAGGAATCTTTTGGTAGGCACCCCCAGCTGGCGGCCTCTGCTTCAAAGCGAGTACACCGTACAGTGATCGTCTCACAGGAAATTTCCCACGCAAAGGAATTGCAAACAAGACAAGAAACGCATCAGAATCTGCAATTTTGTGACGCGGGTCTGCCAAGTGAACGAAGAAGAAATAGAAATCGCCCAGGAAGGAGTGCCATGTGTACTAAGAAGAAGAAGAAGAAGAAGAAGAGCCATGCCTCCGAAGCAGCAGCAGCAAAAAGTTCAACCCCAAAAGCAGCTGCCTCAGCAGCAGCAATATATTCCGCTGAAGAAGAGGCGGCCCAAGATACAGGCGGAGCTAGAAGCGGCGGCTGCGGCAAGGGAGCTCTCCCCTCAGGACATCTACTATGACCCGCGCTACAAGAACTACTTCTACGCCGGCTTGCTGCCGCCCATGCCCGGGGCAGCTGCTACGCAGTCATCCGTCGGGACCTCCACCGCCAGTGAAATCCAGTTTTTGACCGACGACACCATCGGCAGGAAGAGGCGTTCCATCCTGTCTAGGAGGCGAGTGTCTTGGAAGCAGGGCTCAAGTACAATTATATCCCAGTACGCGGACGTTCTAAATGGCACATCAATTGGCCCTCACTTGAACTGAACGGCAGTTAACTGAACGGCACATGGGTGTGCTACCTCAAAGATCTCAATGACAGTTCAATTCAACTGAGGTCGGGGACACAGTTTAAAGGGTCAACGGATAAGATGGCGGTCAATGGACTCATGGGGACGCCGCGTCGGCGGCATTCCCCAGAGCAATATTTTTTTAAACCACGAGAAAAGTTGTTGGCTAATATAAGTACCTCACAAATGCGCACTTGTTGCATGCACTTTCATACACGCTTAGAGCATGTGAGGGTAACCGTTCCGGTCGCTCAGGAGATGCCCTGAACTCAGCATGGCAAGCTCAGCCAGGAATTTACCACCAAATGACAAAGAGGGGTAGGGGTCGCAATACAGAGAATACTTTAGAGTCAAGGGTTCACCAACAAAAGAGAAGCTTTGTCGTGCAAAGCGACGGTACAGATTTACATAGCACTCATAAGGACAGATGTATTGTTCTCCAAAACGATGCAGCGCATGCAACGCAGCGCGTAAAAGAGGCTACAATACAAGAGAGAGATATATCGTAAAGTGCAGTAATAGACAAGACAGAAAACTAAGATAAGACACAATTTGTTCACCGGGCACTGCCACAGTCCTGTGACCGAAGGATGATGACAAGGCCATCACGAAGACTGGCGCGCGCTGCTTGGCAGGTCCGCGGCTGGGCGAGGGGTGTTGCCCCGGGAGTCATGCGTAGTAATTAAGCGAGAACTATGGCACGGGCTTAGCGACAGCACTAATCGCCCTTCCTAAGTTCCTACATAGGGTGCGCCGGGTCTGTTCGTAACTTCGCGCCAAGGGCCGCACGCGCATACATACATTGTCAACAGTATAACGGCCTCTCATCCTCCCGCCGAGGCACGCGTCGCCATTGGTCAAGCTAGGAGTGAATTTCCCAGTAAGCTCGGATTACAACTTTCCAACCAAGCGCTGCCACGCGCGTGCAAAGTGCAAAAGGGCATAACTACAGACACAAGGTTACGCGCTATTAGTAGGAAATTTGGGGTCTACCTCCAGCCTCCTTGATACGCCTACGGCGCATGCAGGCGACATTCTATCCGCGCCGGTTCCGAACTTCCAAGAAGCCATATGTGCCCTGCTGGATTGTCTTGGCCCGATGTGATTGTCCTGGCCTCCTCCTCCTCCTCGCGCAGCTGGCGCGACCGACTTCTGAGTTTACCCGAGTTACTTTATGAACAGAAAGTGTGGCCAGTGTATGTACATGCCACGCATGAGGCAAGTAATGCTTACGCATTAAAAAAATTGCTGGCAGTCTTAGGATAAAGACCCTGCATAGTTAGTCGATAATCAAATCAATGAGCTTAAGCTAAAACTGACGCGCGCATCTGAGTTACACAAAATTTATTTCAAACACAGGAGAAGTAGAGAGCGAAAGAAATCGCAAATATGTTCTGTGTCCTCTTTCACTAAAATCTCCTGCTTGAAAAGGCATCCCTCGAATGCACACTGCGACAGTTTGCAATGTTTAATAATAATAATAATAATAATAATAATAATAATAATAATAATAATAATAATAATAATATTAATAATAATAATAATAATAATAATAATAATAATAATAATAATAATAATAATAATAATAATAATAATAATTGGTTTTGGGGAAAAGGAAATGGCGCAGTATCTGTCTCATATATCGTTGGACACCTGAACCGCGCCGTAAGGGAAGGGATAAAGGAGGGAGTGTTTCACTTCTCCACCGATATTCGTGCGCAGCCGCCGCGGCAGCCGCAGCCGAAGGAGCCGGCGCCGGATCTCCTTTAGCGACGACGTCGCGTCCAGCACCACCCGTCTTGGCCCGAGGCGGGACCCGACGCGGGCACGCGCTGTGTGCCTTGCGGTCGCCACCTCCGTCATGATTCTGCTGCTGTGCGTGCTGCTCGTTTTGTGGGTCGGGGGCTACCTGGACGTCTCCGGCGAAGAACTGCGCCGGAAGGCCAGCGACGACTCGGAGGGCACCTTCGCGCCGCCCTCTTCCTGCGGGAAACGTTGCTCGCAGACGGCGGACAAAGAGAACGCGACAACCGAGTCCAGCACCAGCGACGACGAGGTGAAGAACAATGGTGAGTGAAGGGTGGAAAACAGCTGCTCAGACATTTACAGAGGGGGCTGCATGGGAGAACTTGTCGAATATCGAGCATGACTGATCATGTTATAAGCGCAGAGCCTCTCTATTAATTTCTATGTGAGGGATGTTGTGCCGGCCATACCACTAAACCACACACTGGAGTCCATGGTAGAGAGGAGGTTGTCAAACGGCACTCGATAATCACAAAGTGAACAAGTGAGGAAAACAAACCTCAGAGTACTTGCTAACGTTTCGACGAGTGGACTTGTCTTCGACTGGGCGCCCAGACGAAGACAAGTCCACTTGTCGAAACGTTGGAAAGCACCCTGATGTTTTCCCTCCTTTGTTCACTTTGTGACTAAACACCACACTGATGTCTTAAGATATTTAAAATTAATGGTTTCTGCCAGCTGCTCTTTGTCGGCCAAAGCAGTAGTGAGCACAAAAAAAGCGCATGAATGATGTTCACAAACGATTATTAGGAAAGAAGAAAACAAAAAGAAACATTAAGTCAAGCCAAGTTACAAGTTACGCATGCTCTTTCACTTCAGAGAACTGCAGAGAAGATTCACAATTGATAAGAAAAGCACATGTGCATATGGGAACAGACAAGCAAGGAATGCCAAAAATACGAAAGAAATGAAGTGCTCTGCGATGCACAGTATTCCGGCAGGAACTGTGGGAGATGTTTGGTACTCAAAATGGGCAGCAGTTTCTGAAGTGTTTTCAATGTTTACAAGTGTTATGTTTCATGAGAATTAACAGCAGCCGAGAAAAAGTCGGGCGATGAAAGGTTCATAATGTTCACTGGTAGTTCGTTCTATTCGGCTATGTGGCGGTGAAAAAAGAAAATATGATGTGAATTTGTTCTTGTCTGAGACATCACAATAGTTTTATCATGTTTCCATCTGGGTGGACTGGTTCTGTTGAACCAATTGCTTGCCTTTCATCACCGAGAGGCGCTATCTATTTTTCCTTCATTAAATTATGCTGGTTTTCGCCCTCTGGAACATTCGATAAATCGCACTAAACTTTGGCCCGCTACGGTGGCTAAGTGGCTATGAGTTTCGGCTGCAAAGTCCAAGGATGCGGGATGGAAGACGTGCCGCCATGGACGCATTTCGATGATTGCGAAATAAGGAAAACACCAGTGCGCTGTGCGGTACAAGAGCATGTTACAGAATCCCAAGTGCTCGAACTTAATCCCTAGCCTTCCGCTATGACATTTGCCATAGCTCATGTGCAGCTTTTGGACCTTAAACACCACATACCATACCATATCGCACATCTCACCGTATCATGCCATACTATATCATACCATACCCTCCTATACTTTACCGTACAATACCGTACCATACCATACCCTTCTATACTTTAACATACTGTACCATACCGTACCCTGCTATACTGCACTATGTCGTACCATACCACATCTTACCGTGCCATATTATACCATACCATAGCGTGCCATACCATACCATACCTTACTATACCATAACATTGCATGCTATGCTTTACCATACCATATCCAGCATGTGAAGGACCAGAGGTCACAGACTCAGCTCGTCATGTGAGTCGCGTTGAGAAACCTTGCCGTGGTCTGGAAGCAGTAGATGAACAACCTGTAGGATGAAGAGTTGAAAGATAAAAGCAAAAATTAAAAAAGCAGAAATGCATTCATAATCGAAAAATATAAGCCAGAACCACAAATGAACGAGGTAATTGGTTAACCGAGTTTATTTTCATTTTTCTTCAGGTTCAAGAGTTCCCAGGCCATCCCCACGGAAAGGTAACTATTAACACTCGCAGGATTCGCCATTTAAGAATTTGTCACCAGAGATAAGGAAAGGAATAACGAGGGAAGTTCTTCCGATAAAGGCTCGAGTTTTCAGAGCCACTGTGATACACGGAAAAGCCCCGCGGGGCCCGCTTTTCAGGCCGCTGCACCCGAAATGATGTCTAAAAATTATCACTATTAGCAAAGTGGCAGTGTTCAGCTGCTTAAGACATATTAGCAGGTTTATTCTCTAGCCCCAACGACAGTCAGTACGCAGAAGTTGCACTGCGGAATGCAAGCTGAGCCCCTCTCTCACTTTGGTTTACCACACTGCTCACATTCACTAAATAAATCTTTATCTTGTAAAAATTAGTATGTTACAGCTGTTATTTAATGCCTTTCCTCCATAGTACTATTTCTATTCAACTTGAAGCCTTACGCACAGTATTAAGGGAAGAGGTAGCTAACTGTTTTGGGAACTTAAAATCAGGTATCGAATGAATATGCACTGGCCTCTGAAGCGCAATGAGTAAAAGCCTTAGGTCACGGCTGATTTTCAGGGGAAGCAATTTGAGAAACAACGGGCCTCCATTTGCTCTACCCTCTCACATTCTTGGCACAGTGTACGGCTGAAATCTCATCATTGAACGCGACTTCCTAATGTTTCCGAGGACAATTTGGATTTGACTTCTGTTCTTCTATTTCTTTTCATCAGTCGCCAGACGTGCCAGTGAATCTACCACCACTGACAGTAGCAACGTCCGCGAGTCCTCAGAGACACGACGGCAGACCCACGGCAGCAGCAAAGTTGTCGGCGACATCTGCCTCAACACATATCACACCGACGACGACGACTTGGGTAACTACCAAATACCGGGCGAGGGCAGGGCGTCTCTGGCTCAATCCACAATCCACCACTGCGACGTGTTCATCCGGTGCTGCTACTACCTCGAAAACAACATGACTCTGCGCATGGACACGTCCCCGTCAGGGGCCCGATCAGCGAAAGACATGTACCTCCACACCTTCACAAAAAAACGACGTCCCTTCTTGAACGATTACCATAGTCGTGCTAATAGGGCGCTCGTTGCGGTTCGTTTTCGAGGATCTGCATTCCGGAGACTTCTGGAGACTGGCGGACAGCAGGCTAGGAAACTGTTCGTTCGGAACATCCTGCGAGTGGTGCGGTCGAACCGCTACGCCGGCGTTCGTCTCTGGTGTCGAGAAGAAGATAGTGGGAGGATCGTTCATCCAGGTTTCATCCGGGTTGTACGGGACCTCACTGCAGCCCTGCGGAAGGCTAACTGCACTCTAGGGCTCTTCCTGCCTTACGCCAATCGTCGTCGCCCTGGAGCCTACGCGAACAGACTGCGACTGTTGCACGGTGTCTTCCGGTCACCCCTATCGTTGTTGCTGTACCCGACGGCCAGGATCCTACTTCGGAGCAGCCTAAGCAGCTGGACGTCACCATCCAAGATGGTGGTCATCTCTGGAGGCAGGCATCCCTCAGGTACTTCATGGGCACCTTCGGTTTGCTACCTGTTCGTTTCGGCGACGGCCGTATCGGTGGTTCTGTCCAACGCCACCGCATCCTGCAGCGACGCGAACGAAGGCGTCTCGACGAAGGCGACGTTCCTGAGCGGCAAGGAGTTGTCGAGGTTGTGCCGTTCGTGGGACTCGTCGTGGAAGGTGTGGTCACACCCCTACCACAGCGTGGTGTGCCCCGGTGGTCATGGCGGTGGTAGAAACAAGGAGGCACTTGTCTTTCAGACTCCGCTCCAGGCGTGGAAGTTTCGCAAGGAAGTGTTGGCTCACGCCCGCTCGTCCTGTTTCGGGTTCGTCGATGATCGACGGGGCTTCCCACGTACTTGCCAGTTTACATCATTATCGCTGGCGAGACCTTAATCAAATACATCAATATCTAAACATGCTTATTGTACACTTATGTGGAAAACGAAGCAAACCTAAAGAGAGCATTGTAGAACATCTAATCCTATTCTCCGAAGAGTGCACCGCGAGCCAGAAAAACATCGCCTCATAGACTTGTGCTGTTTTCCTCAGCCAACCAACCACCTTACCTAAGGATGACTCCCGTATGTTGTAGCAAGAGTGCGCGTAACATGTAACAGTGACGTGAACTGAGTTCCATGCATGGACGTGCTAGAATTCATACTTATTGTTAGTCGTACAAACATTTGTTGTTATTTATGTTCGGGCGGTTCGTACTATGAAATGAAACTGAATAAATACTGTAAAATTACTCCGGACCAGTTTGAGATTATTTTCAGCATGGATTCAGAGGTCGAGGCGAAACAAGCGATTGGTGTTGTGGTAGCTGTTCTGAAACTTATGTACTTCAGGAATGCGCAGCATTCGTAGAGCTTGCTTTGCTTTCTTTCTTTATTTTTCTTACTATCAGCCGGCTACGTTCATCATTTGGCGCACACGTTTTTTTCTCCGGAATCATGCAGACGTGATTAAAATTAGCCTAAAAATTGGTTTATGTTTGGCTTCACCGCAATACTACTGTTTTAAAGACGAAGCAAGCTTTTCTAAATTGCTTGAGCATTCCTTTCTCTTAAAGCGCATGGACTTTTAATGCATTATTGTTACAAGGCAGCACGAGCTTTGTAGAAAAGCAGTCAATAAAGAGAGATGAAGTAGACTTTTCGCTGCATGCTTGCACATGTGCAGTTGGGAGCCTGACGTTAAAAAGTTTCTTTTCTGCCGTAGCTGAAATTTGCCCTCCCACGTTCTGGACTCCGAAACTAGCACCGTCCACACCGTTTTACCTCGATTTCCACACCATGCTTCGCATCCCCCATGCCTTCTGCAGAAAACCCGTGTCGGTGCCTTATCCATGCTCCTGTCAAGGGTGCGCTTTAGGAATAGAAATTTAAAAGTCAAAGTCAACGCATTCTTTATTTTGAAAGTGCAAGGCATTACATAAAAAAATATTTGGACCGATAGCCGTGCGGCTAGTGAAACCGTCCCGTAAAAAAATAAAATAAAAATGTGGTTCAATCTCTTTTCGCTACTGTGGAATTGATCGTGTTATAGCCAACACAATTTCACGTTCAGCAGCTAATTAGCGGCGTGAATACCGGCGCCAAGTAGACTTCTAAATTAATATTTCACAACAGTTATTTTCTGTTACGTCACAAACCAATACGCATGCCTCGACCTGTGGTCAGGCACCGATGAGGTACGATACGAACGTCTGCAAGAAAAAAAAACTGAATCGACGAAACACATACGCAAGAATAACAAAGGACGAGAATGTCTGGTACCTGCATGTTTCGTCCCTTGAGGGTTACTTTTATTCTTCACATGAAATACTAATCAACTAACCCACTTTCCCAATCTTCTTCAGTATAAATACAAGTGTGACTCATCTGAATTCAAGCAGCGTTAAGATAAAAAAAAATCTAGATAGCTAGAATTATGTGAGATATTGAGGTGTCACTTTTTTCTCAGCAAAGAGCGCATTAAATTTTAGTTCTTCCTATTCCACATGCCCTCACCCGGGCCCAAGTGCTGCAAGTGAGGAGGGAAATTCGGGAGTTCCGCTCTTCCAAGCAGCGGCATCAACCAAGGGCTGATGGATGCTTTCGTTGGCTGCTGCTCCGCTAGTCCACTTTCTCTTGAGCCCCACCGTCCCCACCTGACTCGCGCACTTTCCATTTCGTTCCAAGCTCCTCGAAATCCCACCAATCCCCTCGGAGGCCCGACGGGGGGATACCCGCTCCGTCGCTCCTTCAGATACAGCCGCGTTAGACCAATTCCACCGGGGGATTATACGGGAAAGGGTTGCTGCGCCTCGGCTTTCGGAATAAGATAGCTTCGACTTTGAGCCTAGCGCTAAGCCCAGCGTCCAACCCCTGGTGCTTCTTACTGCACCAACAGGCCCGTATGCTAAGAGCGTCAGGCCTCGTTAGGAGTCACGCGCTATATTTTCTTTCTCTACACCTTTCGCCGTGTTAAGGCGAGACTCGTATATGCTTGGCTTGGCGTCGTTTTCAGATTTCTTTCTTTTTTTCTTTTACAGGTATAGCTGTTAAGCGCCCGTTATGGGTTCCGCGCTGTCGTCATAGTAGTAGAAGTAGTATGCCATAATAGTCGTCGGCGTAACCTGTGAATGCGTTGCCGTGGGAACCACTTTGAGGATTAGGAGGGTTTCAGTGGGTGGTTAACCACGAAACTATCCGAATGGTGCTTACCATCGAAGGAGGAGGGTATGGTGAGAGTGTAAGAAGACGCAACTGGCGGGCGTTTACCACTGCAATCCCCCCGACGGCAGCTACCCTGGAAGAAGGAAAAGGGAACGACATGCCTACAATTCACACGGTTTGTGGTCTACAGTTCCTGGTTTTAGTTACAGGAAGGCCACCCTGGTTACGTGTTGGTGGCCTTGCGGCGTCACCACAACCTGCCCACCGGATAGTGAGCGAACTGCCCACCATGGCAAGTGGAATTTTAATGACCTGCCCACCATGGCAAGTGGAAGTTTAATGACTGGTCACTCGGTAAGAGCAACCTGGGGCACAGAAGCCCACCAGTGGTAGTACTTGCCATCGCAGGGCATTGGCGCATCGCTTAACCGCTGCACCACTGTGCCATTAGTGGTATGAGGACTCCCAGCGATCTATTTATTTAAGGTAGAGGTTGGTCTTCTGATCATATGTGATTTAACCGATTATGCTGTCGTGTCATACCGTTAAGTTTGAGCTTAAGTGTCCCCTCCAATTTTTTTTCGCAGGTGGTTTGAATGTGAATGTGTTTCCGCCCTTTTGTTTGTGATTTTCTCAGCAACGCAGCCAACGCCGGCATTGTTCCACGGACACAATCTATACATCCTGCTTAATTTGATATTTTCATGTAGTGTCACTGAATATTTTTTGCTTCCTATGATGAATCCCAAGCCGCCCCGACACTTGCTTCGCTTGGCTCTTCGCACAGCTGCGACGCATTCGTAATGCAGGCTGCTCTGTGAGCGCGTCAAGTTTAACACGCACTCACGAAAGCTTGAGCAGGAAGACAGTTTTTAAAAAAAACTATGCAAATATGAGAGGTTGTAACGTGATGTGGCAACCGTGGCGGTCTGAAGCTGATCGTAAGTTTGCCTCAGTGTTTTATAGCGAGAACAGATTCTTCATCACCGTTCATCTTGTTGCAACACATACGTCTTCTAGTTTCTTAGTGTGTCGGCGGAGATACGAGGATGATGAAACTCGCTCCGATCGTGAAAAGCAGGAACAGAGGACGTTGCATTGCCGAGGTAGCGTCTTTAAACCGGGCACAGTGGAGCCTGCGGCTAGACTTGGAGTAGTTGTGTCTTAGGTTCGCCGATACTCGACGTGCTGCGCATACAAAGAGAGGCAAACATATTAATTGAATGTGGTATGTTGGCAGCCTATATACATATGACTTCTTTCCCAACAGTGCGCTGCCCGTGACGTCAGCCGTTTGCAAGCCATTAAATTCTGAACAAACAATTCTAGTTTGCACACTTGCCACAGGCCGCGTAACGGTAGTCGTGCAAACTATAATGGCGTAAAATCCTGAAAAGTAGAAATCAGAGCCATTGTGGAAACCATTCGCGCCTTTGTGAATTCTTGCACTGCTGTGCGGAACCGAACTTACGCAGTGATTGCCAGCCTTCGCTGGCCTAATACATTCACTGTTTCAAAGGGAACAAAACGCAGTAATTTGTAATTTGAATCAAAGTTCAGAAGCATACTGGTGCAGTATGAATGTGCGAAACAAAAGTGTTGTTCTCTACTCACTAAATATAGGCCGCGTGAGTTTGTATTGCTTGTAATTAGCAGGTTAGATAATCAACTCTAAAGGTCTGGGTTTTAGGAAAACTTAATCTTAGACGTTGTACAGCATCCTAGACCATTTCTAATTCTCAATCATCTAATCATCAGTAATATAATAGGGCTTCTTTTTTTCAACTTTGAAAAGCAAGCACGCAAAACACAGGACGCCTTTTGGAGTGCGTAGCACATGGGAACAGTGTGCATTGAATTACCGTGAACTAGAACGCCATTTTTTTTAGGTACGAAATTCTTTTATCTCCCTTTGCCGGCGCGCCATGCACAGAACATAGGAAGAACACGGTGGCGAGGTCAACAACAGTGTCTCTAGAATGTGTTATGCTGCTTTCTGCGCATGCGCGGGCCGCGCAAATCATCGCAGCGTCAGACTGAAAACAGATTCGTCACAGCAACTACGTTAGCCTGGGCTAGTGCTGCAGCAAACGTATCTGCCGTCTCTGGCAAAAGTAACCGGGCAACAGTGGTTTGTTTCTTCGCCGCGTAGCGAAACACTTATGGCATCCCTTAAGCAATGAATCTGTGTGAAGTAATGTGAACCATTGTCCTCCCGTTCTGACACCTTTCGGTCTTTAGGGGTGCGTAAAGGCTCCGTTACATTGTTGCCAAGCAGAAACATGTTGCTCGGTTGCTTTTGGCAAAGTGGGTACGCTGTGGTGCAAATCGAAGGGGACACATTTAGTTACCTCACCTACAATTTCATGCGATGTCGATGGATCTTTCCTGTGCCTAAGTAATACTGTCGTCCACAGACCTGTCTAGAGCGCTCGAAATACGTGCCGTCTGCGCTCCGCAGAGCGCAGAGCGACGTCTAGCGGTAGCGCCTGGTTCGAGGTAGGAAATCTCTGATGCTAATTCGATATTCAAAGACACGCTGTCTCGAACCAGGCTCTGTCGCTAGGCGTCATTCTGCGCGTTGCGGAGTGCAGACGGCACGGAGTTTGAGCGCTCTAGACAGGTCTGTGGACGACTGTACATGTCGCGCTGCTTCCATTACCCTCTGAGTCTCGTTTCGACCTTTTGGTGTTGCACATACATACCCATAGCAGCCTTTCTTTGCAATGTAATACACTTAAACGGGCCAGCATGGCGCCATTAACGCGGATTTTTTCAGTATATTTTGTTGCCTTAGCTCTTCTGTGTTGCATGGCTACACGCTACCACATGTCTTGAGATTAGTTTACTGCTGCTATAAACAAAACAAACAAAATAATAAAACGGGGTATCTGTGCTCCTTTCATATTTTGTAGTTCGTTGCGCGAACTTTATTTAAATATATGCGCCATCTAGGCGAGCAAATTGTTTTACTCAAAATCTCATGTTGTGCCATGCAGTACCCAAATTAAACGGAGAAAATTGTAAACATACTCTGAAACCTTCTGATTGACACACGATAATTTAATTGAGACACGAATAAGAGACGATACACTCGCACAACAACCCCCATCAACGTCAGCGCATTATCACTGAAGAATAAGGCCAACTATTTTTATTCTCCTATACTTAACGGGTTGGATTTCGCGCCACAATGCCCGCGCCAGTCTTCCCCAAGACCAAGGTATGTACAGTCAGGCGCAATATCACCTGCAACATTCCGGCAGAAACTGTGGTGGTTTGCAACTCACACCGATTGCATCAGCCGTTAGGAACACTACAGAAAAGGCGGCCTTTTCAACTGGTAGCTAGTTACATCAGATTTAACCCTAACATGATTCCGGGCTTCTATGAGAAGGAAGCTCCGAGCGGTCGTCCCGCACGTTGCTAAGCTCAACTGTATATCGAAGAACATGAGCCTCACGTCCTCGCTAGACAGTTCATGGATCCAGTACGTCGTTTGCGCTCTCAGCAGCGTTCTGATACTAGCGCTCTACTTTCAATGGCAGCACCTAAGTACAAATGAAACATCATAATTTTTTTATTGATTATACTGCCAATTTCCTAGCGGCAAAAATAACTCCGTATGGTGAACTCTGCTTCTTCCTTTTTGAAACCGTCGAGTAAGCCTGGCCGGTGAAACGACTAGGAGGGGATATGATTGGTCGGCCAAGAGCGCAACATACTGCTGCTGCTATCGCGCAACTTTTCAAGTCGTTGTTCAAAGTATCTCCACGTTTTCATTTTACGCCTCACGCCACTCGAGAAAGCTGCTCCCTGAATTACGTTCTCTTTCCAATTCTCTCCAACAATATGCAGCGTACTGGGCAGTTATGTGCCCAACTAATGACACCATTCGAAAACTTGAATAGCGTTCAAAAAAAGCGGGAAATAAACAGCACCGAGTCTTAATGACGAGGAAATCCCAGAGAGAGCAACAGGTGCTTCCTAGCGCCATCTAGTAAGGCCATAAAACAGGACCGGCAAAGAGAAGAGCTTCTGCGGACACATCCCATCGTGCTCCAAGAAAATGGGCGTCGTAAAAATTAATCTTCGCCGTTCTTCGCGCCAGGAAACAGTTCTTCCCTCTCCTAGCTACAGCGGTGAAATGTTAGTTGCTGAGCTGTTCTCTCTTGCGTTTATCTTGAAGCTGCTTAAGCTCCGTCGTTACCTATTTCTTTTTGAAGTTAAAATTTTTCTTCTTATGTCGATTTGCTTCTTGGGCACTCTGTGCCATTCGTGCATCTGGAAACGTTCCTTCGTTAACAATCTGCGCTCAATATGCGGGTGGGCAGCAATAGAAAGCACGTTTTTCTATTTGCCCGCGTTTCTCTTTGAAATGCGCTGGTTTGTTTGTTTTTTTCTGCATGGTTTCCCACTCGACTGGCTGCTGACGGAGTGGATGCTGAAATATCGTTAATCCGGGAATATATCTCCCACAGGCATCGTATTGCGTAGATGCGGAGAATGTGATGTGCTGGATTTATGCAACCGATGAGGGTTGTAATTAGGGAATGTTCTAGCGTAGCCCAGCGATGCGTCTGCAAAGAAAAGCTACGGATATTTATCGAAGTTTTCATGGTTACGGAATCTTTTTCTAAACATATTAGTCCTGGTCCGCAATCAGCACGAAGTTTTCTTGAATTGCGAAGATTCTGAGAAAACTGCGCACTTGCCCATCGTAGCAGCTTGGCTGCAGTGGGGTATATGCTAGTAAGTGAATACAGTGTGCTTGGGTACTTCCGCTAAATACACTGCTTAAAAAACGTAATGCTTAAACATTGTAGCAAACCAAGAAATTGAAAATAGTTTGCACCGAAGACATCACTTCGTGCAGTTTGGCAGTTCGTTGTTTTTACGACTGTAGGCATTCGCAAGCAAAAATAAAAGTGACCGCTGCGTCCCTATAGAAGTCCCACTTTTGCTGTCATTCCGAAAGGAGAAAAACAAAAGTAATAACAAAAAATAACATTACGCGCTCAGACCACCCGGCTTTTTTCTATCTGTGGAAATAATTTCCTTAGGCAGTGACCCCGAAGCCTTGAGTGATCTCTTAGCGTTGGTATGTGCTATTTGTGAAGACGGCACGAAAAAGCTTCTTCATGACCAATGCCCAAATAACTGGAATGATTATAAATTCACTGCAGCCACCTTTAAACGCACAATTTCACGTGCGAAAGACTAATATGACTCGGAACATTTCGATTATCTTTCAAAGTTGGGAAACCGACGTGCACTTTTCGGCTCTATGCGGGCTAGAAAACAACTCACGACCTCTCGTGATTTACAATCATTAGTTATGTCATCTAAAGAAGCTATAGAAGAGGTTTAATTAATTGCCACGGGTCTGCAAAAGCGGTTCTCGCCCCTACTACCTTTGCGACCAATGTTGTTTGCGCCAGTGACGCCAAATAATCTTGTCTCACAAGTTAGTCTATCAGAGCTTTCACAAGTTGTTCAGAGATTGCCAGCTGCTGCTCGCGGTCCTCATGGTGTCACTACAGAGATGCTCAAGATTCTATTTGAGAAGTGTACTGACTCCTTCTTACACCTGGTAAACTATTCTATCAAACATGCTTGGATACCTTCTGAGCGGAAGCTGGACAAGGTGATTCCTTTACTTAAAAATCAGGGTGGAGGCTATATCTTCTATAATATTAGGCCTAGTTCTTTAACATCAAACGCAGTAAAATTAATAAAAACGGTGTCACTAATTCGGGTTTCAGACTTCGTGGACCGCAGTACTATTCTCAGCCCACGTCAACTCGGTTTCCGGCCACCATGTTCGATATGCAATGCACATGCTGATCTTGAGAGTCCAATGCTCCTTGGCCGTCGACAACACCTGTTAAGTGGAAGCCCACGGGGACAATGCCCCCCCCCCCCCCCCCGCACCTGTTACCAGGAGCGATCATGCCCGGGGGGGGGGGGGGGAATCGAGGAATGTACGTCGAGGCGTGACGCCCGCTTAGGGTGAGAGCTGCGCATTCCACTGGGCTCGCGACAGCCCACGGGGCCAATGCCCCCCCCCCCCCCCGCACCTGTTACCAGGAGCGATCATGCCCGGGGCGGGCCCTGGGCTCCGCCCACTGGTACATACGATGCATTTGCTTTGCTATTGGTCCAAATTGGGCGAGAGCTAGATTACTCAAGCTCCGCCCAATTATCGAAGGGGTTAAAACCCGCGGGAAACGACGACTTGGGACGAGCGCGCCGAGTCTCAAGCTCGGCCGTTTTTAACAGCCTTTTTTTAAACTGCCCTTTTTTTTAAACTGCCTTTTACTCACCTGTCTTTTTATGTCAGTGCCGTCTTTAATAAATAAGTTTTGCTTTGAGAAGCTGGAATTGCTGCCCCAACCGGCAACGTGTCGCCGGACGAAGACCTGAAGTACACTTCGTACTGCTAACTGCCGTTCCCATCGGTAGGAGGGCAGAGGAAAGTTAAACTGGTGCCGTGACCAGGATCGTCTGAGCGGCTTCCTGCAGAGCGGTTGGAGGCAGTACCTTCAGAAAGATTGACGGAGCACAAAATCTTGGGGAGAAGCCCCGGGGACCAAAGTCCAGGCGAGGCCTCGGAGTCAAGGCTCCACGTCAGCGCTGAGGGGCCAGTGAGGCGAGACCGACGGAGCGAAGCGCTGCGACTTCTTCGGCGCCGGCGGCTGGCGACTTTGAAGGCCGGGAGGACGTGAAGGGCCTGCTGCGAGCTACAGATTCCGGCCACCCTTCTGCGCCTCAGGACGTGACCTGCTGCTGCCACGAAGCAAGTGCCATGACCGACCGCCCGACAACGGAGTGAGTTTCCCCATTTTCACTTTACTTGCCTCGGGAGTGCTTGAGCCGTAGGGTTAGAACTACGCAAGGCACAATGGCTACATTCAGTTGGCAAAGTGAGTATGGCTGTGGCTATGAGTATGAGTATGGCTCTGAGCGCGCAGAAATGTCAGAGGCCGAGCGGGCCATGGAAAAGGAGCGAGGCGACGCTATTATCCAAGAGCTGAAGCGCCAGTTAGCGGTAGCCGAAGAGAAGCTACGGCAGGAGAAGAAAAGGATTGCAGAAGAGCAACGCTCGCGGAGAGCGGCGCGTGTATTGCAGGAGCCGGCACACGCCCAGCCTTGCTGTATCATCGCCAAGGACGCTGATCAAATGCTGATCGATGAGGCGAATAAAGAGGATAGCAGCAGCGTAGTTCAGTCCGTTCCTGTTGAGAACAGACAAGAGGAATCACGGGTTCCTGCAAACAGCGGAGCTGTCGTTAGCGTCGAGGAGCCACACATTGTGCAGTCAACCACGGGTGTTGACACACACAAACACCCCTTGATTCCCAGATCGGAGGTGGGCTCTGCGCATGTGCCTGGGAAAAATTCGACCAGCAATCAGACCATGCAGGCCGAATATTGCGAAGCAGCCGAGCATGTGGTTAGTGAGGCTAATGCCGCTGATGAGCGCAACGGCATGAACAGCTCAGCCGATCGGGATGCCCACTCCGACCTTTTGTTACCAACGGAAGCAACAGCATGCCGGACAGGGCTTGGCGAAAGTGGAATGTGCGTTCAGACAGCATGCGCCGCACTCACAGCTGCGTTGGAGAAGCCAGCACCGCAGCTGGGTAGCCAGGGCTGTTCGGAGCCAGAAAACCTAGATTGGTGCACCGCCGTGAAAGGCTGGCCTGTATATGAGTGGAATGTGAGCCACGAAGACTGCGACGTCCTTCCGTGCCCTGAGAAAAGCGAAGTAACAATGCCGCTTATAAGGGCGAACGGTGACGCATGCTGCGATCTCCTGGCGGGTCTAGTCGACAGGCGGATTGCAAGCCTAGAGGTCGCTGGTGATGAATTGGTTCAGCGGAAGATTCCACATTCAACGAAGCCTTCTGGCTACGAGCACTTACAGCCTTTCGCGGAAGCTTGCGCCCCATATGCGCAGACTGTCGGCGGCTCCACCGAGGTAGAAGATGGGCAATGCGACCGGAGAGCAGGGCAAACGCCAGAATGGTGCACGCTGCATCAAGTAATCTTCACTTCTATGCGACCGGGCGGCGTATTCGATCCTGGTGGTCAGCGACGAACGCCTAATGAATGTATCTAGCCTTAACCCACTCTGCCACTGCCAGGCTACGATAAGTGTGAAAATGACCTGTGGCTCGAGCACACGATGGGGCAGTGAGTGAGAGTGGGGGAACGTGAAGAGTGACTCTGAAAGTGATCGGACAGTCTCATGCCAGTGTGCTAATTATGTTCTGTGTGAACTGTTTTCCGTTGCGGCGTGTATGCCACTTCATGAGAACTGGAGTTTTATGTTTTCTTCATTCGGTATTTACTTCCAGTGTTGTTGCATGTATACTTTTTCTGATTTTACCAGAGGGTTTCATTTGTGCTTGTCATCCTGCAAATGAAATGTGTAAACTATGCTTGCTTCTGCATGCCTGAAGGTATCTTCCCTAGCATGTTTTTTTTTTCTTCCCAATTGTTAGTAGAACGCAGAAACATTTTTTTGTTGGTACAGCGACCAGTGGAGGCCGGGTCCCCTGTGCTTTCGCGCGTTTTGTATGTTCTTGAAGCCCGGATTCATTGTGCTATTGTGGGCTTCGGTATGTTGTTTGTACAGCAAGTGTCCCCCCAACATTCTTGGTGGGGAGGTGTTAAGTGGAAGCCCACGGGAACAATGCCCCCCCCCCCCCCCCCCGCGCACCTGTTACCAGGAGCGATCATGCCCGGGGAGGGGGGGGGGAATCGAGGAATGTACGTCGAGGCGTGACGCCCGCTTAGGGTGAGAGCTGCGCATTCCACTGGGCTCGCGACAGCCCACGGGGCCAATGCCCCCCCCCCCCCGCACCTGTTACCAGGAGCGATCATGCCCGGGGCGGGCCCTGGGCTCCGCCCACTAGTACATACGATGCATTTGCTTTGCTATTGGTCCAAATTGGGCGAGAGCTAGATTACTCAAGCTCCGCCCAATTATCGAAGGGGTTAAAACCCGCGGGAAACGACGGCTTGGGACGAGCGCGCCGAGTCTCAAGCTCGGCCGTTTTTAACAGCCTTTTTTTAAACTGCCCTTTTTTTTAAACTGCCTTTTACTCACCTGTCTTTTTATGTCAGTGCCGTCTTTAATAAATAAGTTTTGCTTTGAGAAGCTGGAATTGCTGCCCCAACCGGCAACGTGTCGCCGGACGAAGACCTGAAGTACACTTCGTACTGCTAACTGCCGTTCCCATCGGTAGGAGGGCAGAGGAAAGTTTAACTACACCTGTATGCTACTTTGGTTAAGCTAGACGTCTCCAAATCTTACGACAGTGTTGAACTCTCCATCCTAACACATAGGTTACAGTCTTTTCAGTTTACAGCTTATTTAGTTGCGCGGATATCTGCATTTTTCTATAACAGAAAATTCTTCTGTGTCCATACTGGTGTACATTGCAACGCGGGCACTTATCAAGAGGCAGCAAGCATGTGAAGTTTCAATCATAGAAGTGACAAAAACCAAGCGATCAATGCAACGGTCAATATCAATTCAACAATAAATACAACAGTCAAAAGGCACTTATCCGAAAATCAAGGCATTGTTATTAGACTACATCCCGCTACTTCCTCAGTCATTAAAGACGCTACGGATACAACAGCGGTTCTGCATCCACATCGACGCTTCTGACGTCATTCTCAACCGCATCAAGCCGCTGTAGAGAGGAACCCTTTTCGGCAGCTCTCGTATCTGTGATCTCGCTCGTTCGTCTTTCCAGAAGCGATTAAAGTTTAAACGACGCTTGCACCGGCGAGCGATGTTCAACGCTCTGCGAGCCCGAAAGACTGAAGTACGATTAAATTACGAAGCGTGGAAGCGTTATTCACCTTTTTTCCTCCTCCTAGTTCGTTTCTCCTTAATCTGCCCTTAGGCTGTTTTTTCTGCCGCATCGGAAAGCCGTGCAGCGAAGCAAACCTGCTGTATTCATGGGGTAAGTGATTTGGCGCGCGTGTGCGGGTTTGAACTTAGCATGGTAAAAGCACATGCAGCATTGCAGTTTCAAACACCCCAACAACCAAACTCAAATAATTGAAACTGGTCGAAGGAGATGAAGTTAACAACAAAGAGGAATAATCAGCAGGTGATGATAAAGAAGGTGACGAAGAAGGAAGAAAGAATTAAGAAAGGGGAAGAAGGAAACTTTATTCAAGAGAAGCCCTGTGTCTAGGGATTATTACTCTGTAGTGCTTGATCTTGTTGTGCTTTTTATGATCGTTTTCCATTCGATAGCACAGAGGCTTCAGATGGTTGTTACTGCAGTGTTATAAACATCGCGGACAGGACGGAACTCTAGGAAAAAGCGCACACGCGATAGCTCACTTAAAACTAAAACTTTACTGCTTGTGTACCGGGAAGAAATTCCATTGTGCGTAAACAACAATAAAAATAAGGAATCACTGCTTCTTAGTGATTACCTCATAGTGATACGTCGAGTTTTCTCCCGGATGTTTACTTAGTGGTATATATAGCCGTAAAACAAGCGATAAACTTTATTTGCAAGACAGTGCTATAGTGAGCGTGCGAAGGTGGCTCAGAGAAAGATGTGGACATCAAAAAAAAAAATCAGATCCTAAATTTTTGTTCAGCTGTCTTCGTACAGGAAGGCCTTCAAAGCGAAAGTCTTGCCTTCATGTGTCTTGCCCCCAATTTAGCCAGCTGTACACACTAGAAAAAAGAAATATTTTACATGCGCGTGGTAAGCAAAGAAGACGCTCTTTTGAACTAGAGGCCACCACGCCAAGCGTGTCTCTCGAGTCGAAACCAGTTCTCTCTCTGTCTACAATCGAAACGTCACCGCAAAAAGATAGACGGGTGGTCGGAACGATAAAGCGCGGGAGAGAATATGGTTCTAAGAACAATAAACGGGGCTGCTTCTTCAACGACCGGTTTATAAGAAAAACATACTTGCCACTGTTGCCCACTTCCTTGTCTTTTTACTTTCGCAGTCTACGCGCAGGAGACGCCTGCGTAGAAGCGAAGGAAATGGGGTTAGACAAGAGGATCCTCTGCTTGATATTCCTGCTATATCCTATACGCGACCTCATGAGTAAAAAGAGCCTCCGTGACTCCACACGACGTGATGCTGCCGACAGCGGCAAACAAGTTTAGCGAGTTTCCGCACCTCGCAACGTCAGAAGAGAGCGGGCACATTCGAGCGATAAAATTCAGCTCGAATACTTCGCACTTCGTACGCTCTTATACACTTTCTTCTCTCTAATTCTATTAAGAATTGGCTTAAATTTATATACACTGAAATACTTCTGTGTGCCTGGCTTTAGTTTTCTATTTCTAATACAATAATTTCAGTATCCTGCCTCAGCCGGTCACTTAGTTTACATTTATTGTGTGCTTTTCTTGGTTTTTTTCACAGGAAGTCATATCAGTTGTAATGTGTCTTATTTGTAGCACTGGCGCCCTAGTCCTGCCCAGTTTGGCACGATTTCCTTAGTTTTCCGATGAATATGAGTGGACGAATCGTTGATAAGCACTGACTTTTGTTGTCTTTTGGAACTAAGAATTTGTACCGAAAATTTCAGCAGGCCCGTACTATAGCTTTCTCATCGCTACAGCATCCGGTGACCCTCTTGATGCTACGCATTTTAAACGCCTTTTCCGACATGCCGAGGAGAGAGGCAGGTTTATTTTGCTTCAGGTTTAAGGCTTCTGATGAAGAATACTGTAAAGACCGTGGAAGTGAAGCGCTGATTGCAATTTAAGATAGCATTTGAAAATCTCAATCCAAACCAAAGGGTGCGGTTTAGAACACAGCGGCTCGAAGACGGCTATTGTTGCGGGTACTCAGCCGTGGCTGACGTCATGGTCTCAGCAGGTTTTGTCAGTGGCAGTGTGGACATTCTTCGTAGCGTATGTGACAGAAGTCGGCTACGCACAGAGCGAATTAACAGCTATTAAAGGTTTTTTTTTTTACTCATACGTTTAGGTGTTTCAAGAAAGATGCAGTTCTGATTATGCAGGATGGACCGCATTCAAAGAGTCTCAAATCACCGACACCAAACCCGCTCATAAAACGAAGGAAAAGCGTGCCCATGTTTCGTGTTTGTATTTGTAGAAACATGGTGATGTTCTACGCAGACGTTAGGGCACCGAAGCACGCCTGAACTTCTGGCAGACAGCGTAAAGGAACGTAGCGGGAATCCATGCAGGACGTGAAAGAAACAACGAGGAAGGAAAAAAGTTTCAGCTTTTGTAACCCGCACGCAAGCTGTGGAAACACGCGCTGTCTGCGAGTAATGGGACTGGCGGGCCCCGCGCGCACGAGTTTGTTTCGGTCCGAATCGATTCGAAGGCTGTTTCCAGCCGGCTTCTTCCAAATCGCATCCATCCTTCTACGGCCCAGTGAGTGAAGAACAGGCTCCCGTCCGCCCTCTTTCCAATTCTAAGCCCGGAATCCCGAAGAACACGCGCGTCTGTTTGGCTCTAACGTGTCTTGTTTTAAGCCAAACGGAACAGCAGCGTTCTCTTTACTTGTTGCGTTTGAGTTTGGATTGTGGAATGGGAGGAAACTCGTTTCAACTCGCTCGTATTCGCGAGGCACGCATGGCGTGTTCGCTTTCAGTTTAATGGAGATTCTGTCCTTGTTTACTGTGCACGACAGGGAGAAAAGTCCATGTTTCTAGTTTGCTAAACCACAGGGAGATGTCGTTGAAAATTTAGTCCTCGCTGCGCTGAGATGGCAACGTGAAACTTTCTTGTGAAGTGAACCAAAGTTGCCGCCGTCGGGAATTGATTTCCTGAGCCGCGTGCAAAGCTTAACTCAAAAGAGAGCGCGCTTGCTTGCTTGTGCTCATTTGCGCAATCTGCTTGGCGCAAACTGCGCAGCTCTGCGAAGAATTGGAGACAGTATCAGCCAATAAGAAGTATAATGCGCGGAGCTGCTGGCAGGAATCAATGGTTCGTGATTGGCTGTCTTTCGTTCCTCGGCGAATGACAATAGCGGGGAATATTTCGACTTCCAATGCGCCGCTCGTCAGTCTGTAGACGGTCTAGACTATATAACTGTCGGTGCTTGGTGCACTTACAGACTCCCGTTAAACTCTAGTTATCTTCAATGAATGAAATTTGCGCGGCATTTAGTCCACAAACTGCCAATAGACAGTCATGCAAGTTGGGCCCAATGTTGACTTTGAGGACAAAATTTTGTGTCTTCCTTATGAATAGTCTGAATAGACTTTCGTAAGAAAATGGCAACCATTTTTTGTGCTGACAATTTGACAGCTTCGCGAACTAATCTCACGACTGGCTCTGCGTAATCTACATCTATCTGAAATTTTGCTACGCTTTGTGAGACAGTGCATCTTGCTGCTTTTTTTTTTACAGCACTAATGGAAATAGCATGGCTTCTCAGCGCAGAGACCTCAAACTCAGCTGACCTGTATCAAATTCAAATAATACTCTCGATTAGTGCATTTAGGTTTGGGGTGCTGGTTGTATTACTTGCACGCGGTAGCGAAAAGTTAACAAATGCGAGCTCTTTCACTGTTTTCTGCAGAAGAAACAGGCCCTGTAGATTTTTAAATTTTTGTTACCTTAACTCCTTACTCTCCAGCGTTCCCGGCAAAAAAAAATGAAGCATTGCGTCGTGTCTCTCGCTTTCTTTGCCGATAAAGTAGGGCTCGCTAAGTGATTATTAATTATTGACCGACCGACCGACCGACCGACCGACCGACCGACCGACCGACCGACCGACCGACCGACCGACCGACCGACCAACTGACTGACTGACTGACTGACTGACTGGTTGATTGATTGATTGATTGATTGATTGATTGATTAATTAATTGATTCCAGTAATAAATCTGACAATGTAAATTGTAAGAAACTTCACCTTTGCGTTCGAACCACCACAGAATAGAACAGGTCGGATACACATCTAGCTAAGAGAATTCGTTCGTGCATCTGAAGGAACTGAGGTAGCACTTCTGTCAAAACAAATTTGTGCTGATCAGCGCAGCTGTGTGTGTGTCCTCTCTGTGTCCTCGCCTACCAGCGCGGCCGTTCCATGATGTTCGATAAATACCAGCTAGCCCACCAACACACTGTACAGGAGGTATGGACAGTATAAAAAAAAAGAACGGTAAAACTGTCTTTTTTTGAGCGTTGCAAAAATTACACTGCGTAGACGATGTTCGCGAAGGTCATTCATACTGTTTAAAATTTATTGCAAAATTTTCTGTCCCATGAATGCATTTTAAATAATTGCATGCTCCGAGGTTGTAGGCGACGAAGAGAAAGAGCGAAAAAAAAACTGAACAAAGCATCCATAAAAGCGTTGTTGTACAATCACAATATTTACGGGAAGGGTGGATCCTGTTCAGCCCTCAACGTTTTATTTCGCAATATTTGCCCTAACCTTAATTTAGAGTTTTCTTTTTCTATAGTTAGTTATTTCTCTTCATCCAGTCCTAAATTTCTCTTAGCAATTCCTCACTGACATCCTAAGACACCTTGAGCAGTGTGGAAATCGGCAAATAACAAGCAAATTATTTCATCGCAGCGGATGAAAGGGTCGAATGTAGGGTTCACAGATCTACGTTTTCTTGCACTTGGGGTCCCAGCTTAATTTTCTGCTCGATAAACTCTTCTGCCGTTGTAAGAAAAATATAAATTCAAAGAACGACCAAACGCATTTCTTCGCTTATGCGAAAGCATTATAGTGCCCCGTACAAAATCAGATATTTGCAACGGAATTCAGTGTTTTGCATTCTCAAAGCGCTTGATGCCACCGACACCAGGGGCATCTAACGTACCAATATAGAAACGTGGGTGTAGAAAAGGCTGTAGAAACTATGGCAAGCATTTTCTCGAACGCCATTAGGAAGCGCTTCGGAATGCGCTAATGCATGCTAAGTAAATTCTGTGAAAGGGTGTAATTAAAAAAAAAAAACCTGACGTCTGACTGCTTTCTTTCAGGGAAGGAGCGCTCCGAATGATGCCTGAATGTTTGCGTAATTAGGGCCTTAATTCGTCTGCCTAATTCCTTTCCCCCAATTAGCATTTACTGTGCGTCTTGAGGAGCGGCTGAGCCTTGAACAAAGGTCCTCAGAAGGAGCTTCCGGACAAAGCGCCAATGCCCTTCACTTCGCTGAATGCCAGCGTAGAAAGAAAGGAGGTTCACTTAAAGCGTCCTGTTCATAGTGAGCACATTCCAGCTTTGAGCTCCATTAGTCTGAAAGCTGTCCTTAATACGCTTTATGAGGGGAATAATATAAGCCCCTTTCTCTAGTTCTTTACTACGATGTTAGGTGCGAATTGAAAGAGGTTACGCTGAAAGGGGTGAAGAATACAAGCCTTTCCATGCTTATTCACTGTCGTGTGAGGAGCGGCTCTGGGTGCTGGTTACTGGACGTCCAAGTACCTGAAGCGGTATGGCTTTTTCATGGGAAACACGACGCCCTATATGTGCTGTGGCGGCCTTGTAAGGAAACGGTACGCATTTGAACAACGCGTTATGAAGACTGCACTTTAAAACATTGATTTCCAGTGTCAGCAATACATTTTCAGCGTTCTCAAAGATTCTTCATTTGAGCAAAGAGCACAATGTACTAAAGAGTGAAACATGTTCTCGGGAACCCACGCCAATAATTTCTCGCTTGAAATGTTTATGGTATGCGCGAACTATAAAACGATTAGCAGGCGGCGGAGTCACGATCGGTGCAACGTCAGCAGATATTTATTACCATCGAGTATCCACAGATGCCTCTGCGTCGTGCCGAGAAAAGCTTCTTGTTAATCTGCTGCTTATTCCTCTTAATTTCCCACTCTTTCTGAGCTCACCAGCAGATATCGCGGGAGGCCTTTCGACCTACCTACGCAGCTATGTATGCAGCGCGAGCTTACATAGGCGATACACACGTTCTCTCACAGTATAACGTAGTCCACTCCAGAAGACACCATCTACGCAATGGCCTATGTTCTACTGTGACTGAATATGCTCATAGATGGTGACTTCTGGAGTGGACTGTGATGTGGACTGTGTGGATTGATTCTGTGCATAGATGGTGACTGCGGGAGAGGAATGTGTGCTATTATAAGAGACTGTGCGCATAGCGGGGTAGATGCGACAGGCTTTAGGACATTGTTAATATAGAAGGGACGCTACGGTGGAGCAGTTGCCGGCAGAATAAGCAAGGCTAACCCCACCTGTAGCATCCAACACCTCAACTCAACTCAACTCTACATCGAAGAGGGTAGTCGTTGCTGCTATCCAAACGAGCTCTGCAGCGCACACTGAAGTGCGTCGCCACGAAGTACAGGGAAAGATTTGGACCTGCGAAATATTGACGTTAAATCTGTATAGTGCCTTTCTGCATTAATAGGGGTCGGAATCACAAGTCTAGATATATCTTGATCTCACGTGTGTACAAAAGATTTCTTCTGGATTATTCTGAGTTGTGGGCGGATCACTTTAGAGGGGTACAGACACAAAAAATTGAACTCTAACAAGCAATATGCTATCTTTTATGGGCGTAAGGAGATGCCTTCTAGGAGGTTTAATGCGCGGGCGTTCAGGTGCACCAATTATTGTGACGTCACCGAACCCTGTGGTCGTTCTCAGGAACAACCAGTGCTTGCCGGCGACGCCTATGTCATCAGTATTAGGGTAGTTCAAGGTGGCCAGGCGGCCGTGACGTCAACGTGGACTTGCGCCGACCGAGACCGCAACAGCCGGTACAAAATAGTTTCTAATGAATTATTAACGCTGCGCTCTCGTGTTTTTAGCTTAATTCATGATTGATAGGCCCATAGGCCTATTACAAGGCAGAAAAATGGGCCCACAAGAACTTTGTGTGTGTGCTTCCAAAAATTCGTAGACATTGTGCTAGGCTGCCATAGGTGCTCTTTTTACTCATTGTATTTTTTAATTCAGTTAAAAATCAATTATTTTTTACTGTGCGAGCCGTTACTGGGTGCTAACCCAGAGTCGTCACGTGGTTGAAATGCGCATAATTGATGCAATCGGAATACAGAGAAAGAAGAGGGATAGAAAAGAAGAAGGGTGAAAATGAAAAGACGCCATCGTCGAAAAAGAAATATAAAGAAGAAAGAAAAAGAGATGGGAAGTTTCTAGAAAGGCAGCTCAAAAATAGGGAGCCACAAATATGCGAGGCCCGCGAATAGCGCATATGCGCCACCACCTCCGAACTTGAAATAATAATAATAATAATAATAATAATAATAATAATAATAATAATAATAATAATAATAATAATAATAATAATAATAATAATAATTGGTTTTGGGGGAAAGGAAATGGCGCAGTGTCTGTCTCATATATCGGCGGTCACCTGAACCGCGCCGTAAGAGAAGGGATATAGGAGGGAGTGAAAGAAGAAAGGAAGAGAGAGGTGCCGTAGTGGAGGGCTCCGGAATAATTTCGACCACCTGGGGATCTCTAACGTGCACTGACATCGCACAGCACACGGGCACCTTAGCGTTTTGCCTCTATAAAGACGCAGCCGCCGCGGTCGGGTTCGAACCCGGGAACTCCGGATCGGTAGTCAAGCGCCCTAACCAACCGAGCGCCCTAACTTGAAAGATTTGAACTTCTATTTATGAGCGTCGAGCCTTTCTTTCGTGCACATACGCAAGTCCTCGCGAAGGGTATCAGTGTTGTCATGGCACTTGCTCTTTGTGTTCAGTGACATGGCGCATTGCTTCAACGCGAAAAAAAGATGAACAATGCACTGCTCGCGATTCCGCGAGTGCAAAGCGAAAACTCAATAATGGAAAAGTGTCCGTCATAAGGGAGTAGGTGTGTAATGTCGTGACTCTCGTTAAATAAACCCTCCCACACTTATGACCGCGAGCAGGATTCCAACCCGCACCTGCACGAACAGACAAGTCATTGCTTTAGACCACGTCGCCATTGCCGCTGCCTCCAATCGAACTTGCCAAACTGCGAAGCTCGCGTTTTGCTCGCAGCGCTGGTACTAGTTTGCACAGTTGCTCACAGAGGGCGTTACAATCCTGCGGCGCACTGCGTCGCACGTTCAAGTTTGCTTCTCGAAGGTGTCTGGAGTGGTTCGCAAGTGGATGCGCCGGTGATTTGCCTTACGTGGTGTGGAAGTTTACTGCTTGTGGATGCATGTTTTCAGGGCCTTCTAGTATGCATACTAGATCCAAAGCGACAGCAAAAGAAAACATACAAAAGCAAGGGGATGGTTATGCGAATGTATTGCCGTCTCATACTCCAGATTGTGACACAACAGCTTTTGCTTGCTTGTTTCTTGAGTTATTTTCCTCTCAAACAATATGATGATCGATTACCAAATCGCCTCATTTTCTGCACTCTCGGAGCATGCGGCTTTGCGGTGTTTCCGGATTGCACACCGTGACGCTGAACCCGATGGTCGCACATTGTGCATTCCAGAAAATATACACCTCCAACTCAACAGCAAGCCCATTAAATATTTTCGCTGTGAGAACTTAGAGTGTACGCTGCGGGAACAGAGCATCGCTCTTGCGAATCTAAACAGCACTGTTCAGGAACGTTAGTTATCTGTAGACTACTTTCACCATCTTGACGACATGCTTTGCTCCATATTTAACTAGTGACATAAACGCCCTATCGAGTTCAGTAACGTCGAACATTGGGCCAGTTGGTAATTATTCACCGTGAAACAACACAGACAAACAAGACTAAACACAAAACATGTTCCGTCATGTTCTAGACTATTGTAGCTCTAAACTTGCACTATGCGAAAGCTGCTTGTTATGCGACCGCAATGCTGCAGACTAAGCGGATTTATAGACCTAATGAAATCAGTGAAGTACATGATCAGAACTTGGTATTGAAAAAGCAATACTGTCGTATGCCATCTCTGGGAACGGTTTAACCGAGAGAAGCTTTTTGCGCTGCGCGTTTAGCGTTTCAACAGTACTTCCTCTTGTTTGTGCGCCCTGTTTCACGACGAGCCCTATATGTCGGGTGTTCCCTTTACGCGCAGACGCACTGGAGTTTTTCGTTCAAGATACATTTTCTGATGCACCTCGCAGGAGACGATGGGTGATACTTGCCCCAGAGGGTTACTAACTGATGTGTGAGAGGGTTACTCACTGATGATCCTTGCCTGTGACAAGGCAAGGATCATCGCAACCGAAAAAGTAGCAGCATCACGACTTCATCTGGAATCCCTAATCTCACAAACTACGTCGCACACGTTAAACCGGAACGATGGTAATCTACACCCGGTATACGGACGCTCCTTGCGCCGATTATTCAATCATATTTAAACGACCCTTGTTTGATGATGAATTCATTGTGAACAAGGCTTCCGTGTGGAAGCCGAACCGTCAAGAACGAACCTTTTTTTCACTGGTCGGCGTCTCTTATTTTTTCAAATGTACGCTCCCGGCCAGACGGGATTCCGTCACACGCTCAACTTCAAGGTATAAAACGATGGAGCATTCGCACGTTCGGCTACGTTACAGTGAGTTTTTCGTGTTTTGATCCTGCAAACACCAACCTCATTGCTAAGCTCTGCCTTTTTTTGTCGCTTCCTTTGTACTTTCCTTTAGCATGATTATTTTGTCGCATGACCAAGGAAGTGTTCGAAGGGCAAGCGAAACCGTCCGTTTATGAACGAGTGCGGCCAGTCCGCCGACAAAGGCACAGAAAAGGAATGGTCCGAGGCCACCGGACGCAAGAGCGTCGCCTCGCTCGTCCGTCATGCTCCAGCAACCCCAGCTGACGCCTCCGTTCGGAGTAGCCCGAAGCAGGCACCAACGGCCAAGTATCGCAGCCCCTCAGGGCCGAGGAACCTTCCAGGCGATAGTAAGAACGCCTTCGTTAACGGGAGGAACTGCCGCTTTGGCGGCAGCTGGGTCGATGCACGGCCTTCATGGATACAGCACCATTTGTGGGAACAACAACAACAAAGTAATCGTTCCCATCAGGTAGCTGCAGATTATAAACTGCGAAATTTGACGGCGTGTCCTTTAAGGTCGCTCCCTGTGCGGTAAATTGTATCTGGCCTGTTTGTCCCATTTCAGCGGAGGACAACAGTGACATTGTCATCGACAGCAGCAGAAGCAACAACACGGCACCATTGCAGAAACGCGAGGAGGAGCACTTCGCCTGACGGATGGCGAGCCCTGGTCGGTCTTCATTTTTCTTTTAGTACAAGGTTTTCCCGTCGCATATCGTTCTGCATTTGCGTGTTTTGAATAAGAAGCTCTGGAGCTATAACCACAGGCAGCTGCTGTTCTCTTGGCCCTTCATTTTGGTTCCCGTGAACTCTGCTTCATTCTTAACTATGCCCTTCTCTGAGTAGGGAACAGGCCTCTGCCGTCAAGCTCTTCCCCCGGAGCACACAAGAGCCTTCACTCCGTTCTTCCCTCTCTTTGTATATCCTTTTTCTTGTATCTACGTCAGCTTTTTATATGTAGTTCAAGTCTCTATTCTTAATGTAGCCCACCACAAGAATGAGCCTACACGATGCCTTTTCAGTTTCTACTAAATCTCCGCGTTCATGCACTACAACGGAACGGAGCACTCCTGATGCTTCGTTATAATTTCTTTTCAGCGATTCATCCCTTGTTTCTGGCCGCTTCGCCCAGTATACATGTGCTGTCAGTGTTCATCTGCGTTCGTTACGCTGGTTTCTCTCTACTTCTGGTTCTTCTTCAGCCTCCGTCTGCCCGACGGCGGTCGTAATGAGGGCTTAGTGCCGTGCGGGGAAAACGTCATTGTAAATGGCCCTCGCCTTTCGCTAATGCCTTTCGTCTTCACTCGGCTGCTTGTTGAGAGACTTTCTCTTCTGGGTCCCCTTGTGCGTGCCACTAATGGAAAGAAGGAAATAGGGAGATAAAGAAAGAATTAAACAAACAGGAACGAACACTCGCGAGGGACGGGGATGATATCAGCACTCATTAAATGTCTACGAAACAGAATCGCTAGGCTGCTGGCTATACAAATTGACGCTTTTGAAATCAATCAATCAATCAAGTAATCGGCTATACAAATTGACGTGGTTTAAATCAATTAAAAAAATCAAGTAATAAATCAATCAGTCAATCAATCAGTCAACCAATAAATAAATAAATAAATCAGCCAGTCAATCAATCAATCAACCAATAAATAAATAAATAAATAAATCAACCAACCAATCAATCAATCAGTAAAAAGGAAATATCTCCGAATTTCTTTGCCTTCGGCAGCCTTCAAGAGAGCTACAGTAGGGAATACGTTATTTTAGACGAATTTACAACCTATATATAATTATTCCTCGGGCAGCAGCGTCGAGGTCAGCTGTCTACAATAGCCGAAGACGTCAACCAGCAATCGCCGTGTGGGAGCATGGGCGCTAAAGTAATGTGGGGACTACAGAACGGCGGGACAGGAAAAAACGATGTGCTCAAGATTTGTATCTGGACCGAGAAGTTTAGACATGAGGGGCAAGAGCGATAATAGTAAAGGTATACAGGCACGATGAGTTATCTCTGTGCATCCAGCATCCAGGTCGAGGCTCAAAAGAAACCAACTATACGACACACTGTCATTTGACACAATAGAAAAAACTGCATGCCGAGTGGGATTGGAACCTCACCACAGCAAAACAAGCAGCCTACTTGGGTTAAGACTCAGTCTATTCGGTCATTGCTGGCAGAGGGCCGACAGTCCTTACCAGCACCTGGGTTAGAATGCGCTAAAAAGTGCATCAAAAGAGAGGTTCTTTGAAGAAGTTCCCGCAGCCAACGCTGAACATTATACGTGCGTCAAAAGACGTATCCATTTGCTAAAGTGCGCACCTCAGAGATTTGGCATCTCGAATACGTTAAGCAATGCTTCTAACACGAATCCTTAACCAAGGTACGCTAAATGTGAAGGCGATTGGGCTTCTGAAACTGGTCTTAATAAAAACAAAGATGTTGTGAGAGTCTGTTAACTTAGTAAAAAGTAGAGCTGCAATTAAATGTTCTCATAAGCTCGCGTAAAATGATCAGTCAGCACTTGACGACTGTAGAAATGACAAATGAGCGTCACTTACAAAAACCTACCCTTGAGAGGAGGCATTCAATGGGAGCCCTTTGAAAGGATTATTCTGAGCGGAAGAAGATAAAAATGAATACGGGCTTTCAGGAATGTGCTTGGCAATTTCCTTAAGGTTATTCAGGAGCCAGTTAAGGAGAAAACTCGATATCGAATATCCATTTGCTCACAACGGTACTCGAACTGTGAAAGGGCGTGTATGTCTTCAGTAGACGTTTGCGCAATCATGCTGTTTCTTCACACTTATAGAAAAAAATTGATGACCAAGAAAGGACCACGCTCTATCGTCCTGTCCATTATTTTTTTATGCTCTTCGCTTAGCCCCGCTGGTTGCCAGATATGATAAAAAAATCATTCTCACTTCCTGCATTTCTACTGCATCAAATTCTACTGGCTCTCAAAGCTTGGACCATCAAAGCGGGCACCTCTTTGAACGAAATCCTCTTCTCTGCGGCGTTCAACTTTTTTTCAAGCTGACATTTTTTGCGTTCACAATAAACGATCGCTTTTTTTTGTTTTTGTATTGCCGGAAAGCAAGGGTAGGGGGCTATGCCAGATTTCCCATTCCCTGTCATGTATTGAAACTTGTTCTTTCCATGCTTCAGCGGTACTGGCGAATGAAGAAAACTGCCTTCTTTCGAAACCAAAAGAAAACAAAATCGCTGCCCGGCCTGGGCTGGAATCGCATTTCGAAGAAACTTACTCAAGCCCCCATACACAGAAATGTATGCACATTTGTGCGCACATAGATATAAATGCGCACATAAAAATGCGTACATACATACATATATGTATGTAAAACATACATACATACATACATACATACATACATACATACATACATACATACATACATACATACATACATACATACATACATACATACATACATACATACATACATACATACATACATACATACATACATACATACATACATATGTGTGTATGTATGTATGTATGTATGTATGTATGTATGTATGTATGTATGTATACACATATGCACATATACGTAAGCTATTCGCGGGTGAATGTTCCACGTTCACTTCTTTGTGTTCTGTTATGGCTGTTCTTATCTGCCCTCCTAGAACTTCTGCAGAGCCGTTCAAACCAACGCGCCTTTTTCATTTATAAGAATATTCTTGTGTTTTTTTTAACTTTCCTTTTTAGAACCATGCAACATTTATGTATTTATTTATTTATATGCCGCTACCGAATGACAGCTTTTGGCACCTTTAGTAGAATAAAAACCGGCTTGCCTCTCTTTTCAACGCCCTGAAGAAAAAAGAGGCAATAAAAACAGGAATGTGGATTTTGTTCTGTCTGTTTGCTTTTGTTCATTTTGCCTTGTCAGACCTGTGTAAGCCTGAAGTGTAGAGGAATAAAATCTGGCAGTGTTGTGTACATGTCTTTATTTTATTTTTAACTTTTTTGTGTTCGCGAAGACGTCTTTCATCGTCAGCAAAAGGCAGACATTCCTCTTGAAATCGGCTTCTTTGGAAAACTGGAGAGCCTTGACCTGTTTTCTTTTCCAAAGTTCTCAATATATTTGTTTCCCCTCCATTTATTCGGTGGCATTGTTGTCAAGCCTGGCGTTATACGGCATAACTGAAAGTCTTGAGTCGTGGGAGAGTTGAAAAGCATTTGCTGTGCTCTGCCGCTACGTTGTTTTTTTCTTTACTTTGTTTTCTTGCGTGTGTTTATCTTTGCGCCTGGCTAACCCACTTCTTTTTGCGTTTAGTGTCGTTCCTTCTTGTGGGAACTTGCGAAAAAAATAACCTCCAAGGTCTCCCGAGTTCCAACTTATCTCTCAAAGCACACTGCTGGTTGCCGAAAAAAAAAAAAAGAAAGCATCGTCATCCTTTTGCGAATTTTAATTTTTTTCTTCTCGCAGTTCCGATCGACGTCTTGGTAAGCATAAGTTTTGATAAATGGTAGCTAATAAAAAAAAACAAGCAAGGTGCGTAATGTCTGTTGCGAAGCATTCCAGATGGAACTTTCCAATCAACGCCCGTAATATTGACGCCAGGGCTAAGGAGGGGGCTAAGACGCCAGCGCTCGTGCAGACGAACGCGCCTATCAAGAAGAGGAGAACGAAGTGTTGAGTTCCCGGGTTCGAACCCGACCGCGGCGGCTGCGTTTTTATGGGGGCGAAACGCCAAGGCGCCCGTGTGCTGTGCGATGTCAGTGCACGTTAAAGATCCCCAGGTGGTCGAAATTATCCTGGAGCCCACCACCACGGCACCTCTTTCTCCCTTTCTTCTTTCACTCCCTCCTTTATCCCTTCTCTTACGGCGTGGTTCGGGTGTCCAACGATATATGAGACAGATACTGCGCCATTTCCTTTCCCCCCAAAACCAATTTTATTAAGTGTTGGCGAGGCGCTCGTCCAGGCCTACGCGGCTGCTGACTCTCGGCCGCTTAACGCCAACGTGACAATATGTTACGAAAAAATTAATTGGTCTTATAACGCCAATACGTTATCTACAAAGCTTGCCTTCCTTCGTGTGCGATGCTCGGTCAGGTTCTTTTCTAAATAATAATTAAATTGGTCATGTCCGCACTCTATACGACGCGAGGTTAATTTCTTTGCCTGCCCTGGAAAGTATGACCAATATTTGCCTAACTAGATTACATGTGTGGTTGCAGGCAAATATTCTGACCCTAAACCTGACGCAAACTACCTACATTATATTTAGGTCCATCCATATTGTTGAACGCTACGCAGTCAATATTCCTTACGGGAACACACTAATTGATAGTGTCAGCAGTCTTAAAATTCCTCGGTGTCTGGTTTTCGGAAACTCTTTCTTGGAATATTCACGTTAGTAATCTTATATCTGATCTATGTAAAACAGTTGGTTGCATTCATAGCGTGTCCAATCTCCTACCTAAATGGTTGAAGTTATCTATGTACTATGCACGTTTTTGTTCCAAATTGACTTATTGTTGTCTCGTCTGGGGCACTGCGAAGAAAATCAATTACAATAAATTGATACTTGTAGAAAAGAAGGCATTACGAGCAATCGAAGGGTATCACGGTCATCATCAATATTTGGCTACAGCACCTCTCTTTCTCGAACCCAGTTTGCTTAAACCAGATCAGGTATATTTTTATTGTTTGTTCCAACACATCTACAAAAACCGGCTGTATAATACCATCCCAGGCAATTCCTCATCACAGTATAGCCCCCAAGCACATAAGAAACTAGACCCCAGGACACGTATCAAATACGGGAAACAAAAATTGATCGATCAAGCACCTACCGCCCTAAATAATTTTTCGGGTGATCTTGATTTTAGGGTTTCTCTCAAACATTTTAATGCAATAGCCAAGCGCTACTTAATGCAAAATGACATATTGAATCCTTAAGGTTTCGTGCACTGACGTTCTGACACAATCTTAGCTTACCTAATAAATACAGCTCCTTTTTGTGTCTGAACAGTATTATTAACGTTGAAAAGTCTTGTGTATTTCGCCTATTTATTTTCCGTGCGCAAGCGAAGTCTGGTTTTATGTAATTTTTGTTGCTCCGCTGTGGTCACGTTTCATGCAATGCGCAAGCCTCCTCCTGTTTGTTTTTGCTCTGTAATACATCGAATGTTTGATTTGTAACATGTTCCATTTTTTTTGCCGCTGCACTGTACTGCAAACTGTACAAGGAAGCTGAGGCTTCGTCAGGCGCTACAGGCCTTTTGCCTTATCTTACTCTTTCTTCGTAAGAAAGAAATAAATTATTTGATGTCTTTGAAGTCTTTGAAGTAACAAATACAGTACAATTTTCTTTAACCTTTTCCTTCGTTCATTTGCTGTCCAACAAACAAACACACCAAACAAACAAACACTTCAACGAACAAATAATAATCGTCCAACAAACACTGCCTTTAAAATTTTCGGAAAATCGCAATCTAGATGTCGGCTGCGCCCCTTAGCGGAAGAAACGTGAACTGATGGCTTTTCTAGAATCAGTGCGCACGCCGTTCTACGTCTTGAAGGTACACTCTAAAGATTCATTCATTCATTCATTCATTCATTCATTCATTCATTCATTCATTCATTCATTCATTCATTCAAATAGTTCGGAACTGTTATTCCAGAAGGAATGCCACTTTCCTAACACTACAACACATACTTTCTACCGCTTTTCTATGCTTCTGTTTGCATGACTAGTCATGATGCATGATTCATCATAAGAACGTAGTGTGCCGACGAGATGCGCAAAAGAGTACGTACAAAGCTCTAGACAACCGTGAGCTTGTTCAGGACACACTGGCTCTCTCTACTGCTAACTCGATCGACACAAGGCTGTATGGCTGACGACACAAAAGGGGTCCTGACCGGAAGAGAGAGAGAGAGAGCTGAGAAGGAAGTGAGAAACAATGTTTCGTTTTTCCGTCTTGTTTCCTTTTCTTTTTTCTCTTGCGCACCTCATCTTGGTACATTGTTCGAAAACCTCAGAGTCCTCCTCCAGGCAACGACCGCCTGGCCAGAACTCGACGTGTCCCGTTATCTGATTGTGTCTTCGGAACGACGTCTTCCGCGACATCCGGAAAGAACTTGTCGGAGGCAGCACGCGCAAAAACATACAGGTGAAACGCAGGACTAAAGGGAGAGTGAGTGGCAGGGAAAAGAAAAAATGAACTAAAAAAGTGCGGGCAGTATGAAAACATCGTACTCCTCGCCATCATGACATGCGAAGACAATTCTCCTAGCCCCCCTGCTTCTTTCTTTGCGTCTACGTTGGTGCCACAAGCTGCGACTTAATTTTGCGGACGACAGTAAAGTGTCCGCCTGTGCGGCCTTTTGGTACCATTTCAATCGCCCAGTGCACAGCCATTTGCACATACACCCTAGTGGCTCTATAACGTAGAGGGAGTTTTACTACTGCGAACAGGGGTGTCATTGAAATCAACAGTATGCAATCACTTAACCAATTATGGAAGTGACATTAAGTCCACTTTCTCTGCGCTGAGTGCTGTGGAGCTATACCGAGGTGTAGCCGCCACTTGGTACCTCTGAAGAACCAACTCTGTGCGTAAGGCCACACACGTAGAGAGAGGCGGTTTCAGAAGGGTAGACGGAGTGTTTAATCAGGCACAGAATCCTGTTTTCTACCCTGCACTCCAGAATAATTTCGACCACCTGGGGATCTCTAACGTGCACTGATATCGCACAGCACACGGGCGCCTTAGGAAAAACGCTAAGGCGCCCGTGTGCTGTGCGACGTCAGTGCACGTTAAAGATCCCCAGGTGCTCGAAATTATTCCGGAGCCCTCCACTACGGCACCTCTTCTTCCTTTCTTCTTTCACTCCTTACTTTATCCCTTCCCTTACGGCGCGATTCAGGTGTCCAACGATATATGAGACAGATACTGCGCCATTTTCTTCCCCAAAAACCAATTATTATTATTATTATTTTTGAGGAAAGGAGATGGCGCCGTATCTGTCTACCCGCCGCGGTGGCTCAGTGGTTAGGGCGCCCGACTACTGATCCGGAGTTCCCGGGTTCGAACCCGACCGCGGTGGCTGCGTTTTTATGGAGGAAAAACGCTAAGGCGCCCGTGTGCTGTGCGATGTCAGTGCACGTTAAAGATCCCCAGGTGGTCGAAATTATTCCGGAGCCCTCCACTACGGCACCTCCTTCTTCCTTTCTTCTTTCACTCCCTCCCTTATCCCTTCCCCAACGGCGCGGTTCAGGTGTCCAAAGATATATGAGACAGATACTGCGCCATTTCCTTTCCCCTAAAACCAATTATTATTATTATCTGTCTCACATACGTCGGTGGACACCCGAACCGCTCCGTAATGGAAGGAATAAAGGAGGAAATGAAAGAAGGAAGGAAGAAGTTTCATACCCGCCACGGCGGCTCAGTGGTTAGTGCGCTCGGCTACTAATCCGGAGTACCCGGGCTCGAACCCGACTGCGGCGGCAGCGTTTCGATGGAGGCGAAACGCAATGGCGCCTTGTGTTGTGCGATGGCAGTGCACGTTAAAGATCCCCAGGTGGTCGAAATTATTCCGGAGCCTTCCACTACATCACCTCTTTCTTCCTTTCTTCTTTCACTCCCTCCTTTATAATTTCCCTTACGGCGCGGTTCGGGTGTCCGCCGAGATGTGAGACAGATACTGCGCCATTTCCTTTCCCCAAAAACCAACGACGAAGATATTTCTTCTGCGCAACTGAAAGCACGACCAGTGCTACTCGCGCCACGTCGTCTTCGTTATAGGGCATGGTGCAGGAAGCCACTCATTCTGCTTCTAGAAACGAAGAACAGCCTCTCCCTTGGCAAAGCCGAGGCCTTGACGTCACAAATTAGTTGCGGCGGCCGTTGGCTATGTGGAGCGTGAAGGAGAAGCTCAGAGAAAAGGGGAGCCTGTTGACGACGGCCAGGGAAGGCGGGGTCCCAGAGGGTTGACTCGAACCGTGGAAATCGCGTGGGGCGCCATCCGCGAATCGATCGCTGCCAGCTGCATCTGGATGCCTCCGTGCGTTGACCTGCAGACGGATTAGGCGGTTCGCTTCTGCCACCAACCTCTCGCTGATTTCAAGTGCGGAAGCTGTTTCCATGCATTTCCTGCGGTTATAGCTTCGCGGACCCGTCGACTCTGTGGCGCTAAGTTAGGAGGCGAGGCTTGAGCGGAAGTTCGGGACTTGACCTTCTGCAGATAGCGAAGGTTGCTAGTGACATGGAGAAGGAGCCAAGCAAGCGCAGTAGTTGAACGCGGCCGTCAGAAACCAGTGATAACTCGGCACGATTATGTCGACTCGACACGACTCGACTGTCGACTCGGCTCGACCTGTCGATTCAACTCGCTGGTTCCAGGTACAGAAACTTCTTCCGCGAAGCTGATTTCATGCAGTTCCTGCGGTTATAACTTCGCTGAGGTGTCGACTCGATGCCGCCAAATTCGGACATGACGTGAACGGAAGTTCAGGACTTCATCCTTCTGCAGAAAGCGAAAGTTGCTAGTGATGTGGAGAAGGAGCCAAGTAAGCGCAGTAGTTCAACGCAGCCGTTGGAATCCTGTGATAACTGGGCCCTATTCTGAAAGTGTCCACTGAATTAACATGTACGTGCACTTCATTTAGCGCCTACTAATTGGGGCCACAAACCAGGATGTGACGGCTGCGTTACGACAGCTGAGCCGTTTTTCGTTTCATATCCTTTATGCTGAAACTCCAACTGCCACTGCATAAACAATTTTAACGACAAAATGAACGTTACAAAGCAAGTGTTAGTAATATTTATGAATCGTATTGAAGCATTGCAAAACAGAAACAGGTGATTGCGTTTGTTTTAAAGTTTGGAGTTCCTGCGCAACGAAGGTGATCCGAGACGCCAGTGGAAGCGTTCGCAGGTTTTTTTTTTTTAGTCAGAGAACGCACTCAGCTTAACCTGAGTATCCCCAGTTAATAGTACATTTAGATAAGTGTACATGGTGGACAGTTCCGGACTATAGGCTTTGCTTTCCTATCCCTTTCTAACCGGAATGACGGGTAGGCCACAATGGGCTTTGTGGCTTTTTGGCTTGCCTAGAATGGTCATTTGGCATAAGAGCTCGCAAGAAGTTCAGGCAGGCAAAATTCAGCTATGTGGACGCGCGTAAAGTAATGGAGCCGTCCGTCTAATTTACCATGGACATCACTGGGAAAGTTTTTTTGAAGGCATATATTAGTTTTAGAATTGTGCCTTTATCGAACCAAATCTAAAGAAGTGTAGGTGAAAAATTTGAGGAAATCAACCACCCGAGCTTTGTCCCACGGCAACGATTTCAAGTCATTCGGCTTTATTAAAGACACTAAACTTGCGCCCGGGCAAAATCTCAGTGTTACGAAGAATCCTACAGACGGTTGATCTAGCAACACAGATTTCGCTAGATTCAGATTGGTGCTAATTGTGCGTCGGGCTTTACAGACTTTCACGGGAAAAAATCATCAGGCACCTTGTGATCATGTACTACTTACATGCGTTGCAGCGGCCATATTGCATGCATAAACATATGCAGAAACAAAGCTCTACTTTCGCGTCTCGTAGGGTTGAACCAAACACATTCCACAAAGGTTAATGGCAAAAGAAACCTATAGCCGGGACTTGTGCACCCTGACAGCAAGCCAGCAACCGGCTCGCTTTTAAGAATTCACACAGTCACGTCGAGTGGTGTTTCCTGCCGAAGCCTTCCGCATCCTCACGTAAAGAAAGCACCATTTGCTTTGTGTCACTTCGTACTTACCTATTTCACACATTGTGAATTTTCTTTCGAACAAAGCTCTGCCGCTTCGTTGAAAACATAATCGATGGCTTTCGGTGATGAATGGGTCTGCTGCACTGTCGCTCCAACTCTCGCGGGACTTCCGACGTCGCAGACTCCGCGCCAGAAACTATACATACTCCTCTGTCGGCAAAACAGTGCAGTGCTCATAAGTCTAGGCCCAGCATCAAGTAATCAGGAGCCGGCCGAGTTCATCACGCAAGGAACATTGCTCTGTGATTGGTCGGCTGCCGATTTCACTGGCCATAAGCATAGTAAAAAAATCTCATGCTATGAAAACGAACCATTCACTAAAGTTCTCATAAGCAACCGGCTTTCGGAGCACAGTTCGAGATCACCTTTCGTGAGCCGCATGGCTTTCGCAAAGCAGCACGCTTTTAGTGAAGCCGTTTGCACAGCACACGCCCGGTCGATGCCCTCTCCTTCGTGCCCGCGCAAGAACTGGGAAGCTGGAGGTCGTTTCGCGAAAACCTTTGGAGCGAGTCGAAGCCTTTCCGTGAGGTGTTCCAAGTTTAACAGGGGTTGCGTTTAAAAGAAAGCGTTACTTCGGAGAGAAGGTTCACTTTGGGAATCTGACGGTGGAAACAATCCCTACCTTTTCCAAAGTGTCTTAAGGAATAACGGTGAACACGAGTTTCACAGCCGAAATGTGCACGTTTTCTCTGTTTTTTTTTGTCTTTGTGTAGGGGTTATGAGGGAAGGAACGGTGTACTAACTTCGTTACTCATGGCGAACTCCCGAATCACACGATAAGGAAACGGATGAAGGGGTTAAATAAGTGGGAGAGAAGGAGAGGGAAAAGTAGGTTAGCTAAGCTTTTGCTTACCACGAACAATCTAGCAAAAAGCCTTCCTCATGACGCCATTGCCGCTGCTGCTTGACTTTGTGGGCTTGCTTGTTCGTCCGCTAGTACATGTTTAGCAGATGGCGGCTCCGTCGAAGGCCCGGGCATGGCCAAGGGAGCACAGATTGTCTAGATGCTTTCCTCATGCGCCTGCGACACTCCTACTGCCAGGGCTAAGTGCACTTCCGCTGCGTTTTGCAATTGTTCTGTCAAAAAAAAAAATCCCAGACTTTTTGCTCTGTTACGTGACTAAAAAGGAACGACAACCAGTGCAGCATTCTTACCTCCAACCTAACGATGCACCCACAGGGGACCACCTTACTGCACCTGACACATTGTAGAGGGCGCCTCCTGAGCAATCCCGCTACAGGGGCCTTAGATCGCGCGTGTCATAAACGAATCAGGCTCACCTGAGCACGACAGAAGGAACGAGCTGGATCTATCGCTTGCATCATTCGACGTAGATCGATGACTCTTTTCACAGCGGACACAGTCCCACCCACCCTGTCTCTGCCGAGAAAAAAACTTACGCGATGCGTTGCCTAACTTCCGGAGCAACATAGCCTCCGTGAAAGGAAGATAACCTATAACTATAAGATGACGAATCCAGAAAGAGAAATGATGTGCAGCCAAAGACAAAACAGAAAGTACGAGTAGAAGAAGAGCATGTAAGAAAACGGATGCGACAGAACCGGCCGGACGTTACTGCGGAAAGACATGAGACGATCGACCGCAAGAAGGGCTGATTCGGGCACAGATCGATTAACGAGGATGCAATTTCTGAAGCTCTAAGACAAGCAGCCGTGCTATCTCGTTGCTTATGGTGCCTACCTCTAGCCTCTTGTAATCCGGCATACGTCCAGGATAACACGTCACTGTGATGCTAGAAATCACTTATGTGACCCAAAATATGCGGTCTGTTTTACCACTCGTGGAAGACGCCACGATCGCGAGCTGCGAACTAATGTTGGCAGGCACATTCAAGGCGGGTTGGCTTGCCTGTACTGTACTGCAGGTTAATGACACGCAGGCAGTCGGCTCTGTGGGCTCGAACTTTGGTTATTTTTGGTTTTCTCGCATACAGGACAGACAAGACTTGTGCAGGGCTCTGTTTTAGGCGTACAACGCCCTGCACTTTTCCTTAGTGTTCGAAAGCAATGTAGAATTGCAGCATAGATGGCCTTCAATCTGATGTCTCATGGCTGAAGCTCCTTTCGAAGTCATTAGACACTGGCTACATTTACCAATTAAGGCTAACTCGAATGTTAAGTAACACCGAAAGTTGGGCGAGTTGTTTGAAGTTCATATTTGAAAAAAGCGTCTGTGTCGTCTTATCTTCCTGTGTTTTCCCCGTCAGTTGTTTGCGCTTTTTTTTTCAAACATTAACTCCAATGTGATTAGTGATTCAACGAAAGTATTTGTCGGCTGCCTAAATCAACAGAGGTTACCAGAATTCATTTCCAATGAGGGAATAGGATTTCAACCTATTAAATGCGCTCACCTTGGGTACCCATTTTTTTCATTTATATCGATAATTACAGTGGTCTCAATAATGTTGCCGTGTGACGTATGTCTTGGCTTGAGCCTTTCGTTCGCTGCAGCATATACACGTGAGTTCATGTTCGTGTATGGTCTGGCTTTTACTGAGCAGTCTTGTTCCCACAGAACTTACCCGCTTCGCCCTTTATACGTTTGTTTGATGCTCACGTTACCATTGACAGAGTACAGTGCAGGAATCAAAACTAGCCCGCACGCAAACGTTTGTCGGTGTTATAGTTTAGCCCCATAGCCTTGGCTTCAAGAACACGGTAAACGCGGTGCTCAATCATCGCGGATAATAGGCAGATAAGACCGGTTGCATACGCTTCAAAACCCAATAGCGAACGTTTACTACGCGGCTAACCTTGATTACGCATGTCCTTGCATGCAGGAAGTGTAATGCTGTGACCCAGATCTTGAATCTTCCCATCTCAACGGCCTATTCGCCCAATTGCTCGGACGGATTCTTGGTTCCCAGCGTGCATTATGCTTCCCGCAAGATAGCGCCAGTGCCGGAAGGCCAAGCTGTGTCATTTTCAACGTCCCGCCCAGCTGTCTCAATGCGGCTTGCTCGAACTTAGTTCCGTGCAATAAAATCAAGGCAGACCGGCGATAGCAGTGTGTGAAGGCTTGCGGAACATTTAAAGTAAGGAGAGCTGATGACCAGTTCGATGTTGCCAGAAACATACATGCAGAGACTGCAGTGTAGAGGACAGAGATTGTAAGAAAAACTCTACGGAACCTGGATCAGTTGTATTTAGATCAAGGTATCTCTTGTCTGCGTTATGCCGAACGGGTAGTACGACTTCTGGGGATTTCCCGAAAGCCAAAAGAAAAATTCATCGGGCTAACAACGAATTGTAGTGCGCTGGAACGGCTACCCATGGTTTTGCATTATTTATCTGGACTTTCTGCGGCATTACTTGATTTGAAGTGGTTTATTATGTGTTGATATGTCGTATGATGCAGGCTTGCGTGATATTGCATCATTTTAGACATGTACTGCAGTAGAATAGGTCATTCTCTGCTTAAGATTCATACATCGCTGGGAGTCCTCATACCACTCCTTTTCACCGGTTAAGTGACGCGCCACTGCTCTGCGACGGCAGATGCTACCATCGTTGATACTTGTGAGACCAAGCTTGCTCTTCCTGAGGAAGCTCACGTGAATAATCATAAATTGAACTACCGCCTGCCGCAGTGGCCAGTTTCCTCACAATCCGGTAGGAAGGTTATGGTGACGTCACATGATCAGTTGACCTAGCCCATCTGCCACCCGGGCAGTTGATACCCAGCTTCTCCAGTTTGGGGAGGGACGAGACAGACAATCAGACAACAGGACAACGATGGGAACGTTGCGACCTGCCCACCATGACAGGTGTTAAGATTGTTTAGGCTCCTGGCCACTGTTGATAGGACGGTCGCGGTGGCGACCAAATGCGAATATAATTATTCAATGAAGGAACCAGAAGTTACGGGAAAATGCCGATACTATCATATCGATATGTTTTCATGTGCTAAGCAGCGTGAGTGTTCTGTGGCGGGCGGATTGTACACTGTTCTGTCTTTGACAATCATCCTATGTCTAGTGCAGAATAACCTCTTTCACATTCCTCTTTCGCGGCGGCTGCGTTTTTATGGAGGAAAAACGCTAAGGCGCCCGTGTGCTGTGCGATGTCAGTGCACGTTAAAGATCCCCAGGTGGTCGAAATTATTCCGGAGCCCTCCACTACGGAACCTCTCTCTTCCTTTCTTCTATCACTCCCTCCTTTATCCCTTCCCTTACGGCGCGGTTCAGGTGTCCAACGATATATGAGACAGATACTGCGCAATTTCCTTTCCCCAAAAAAACAATTATTATTATTATTATTATTATTAATATTATTATTATTATTATTATTTAAAAAATCGTATCATGATAATTTGTGGTTCTAGTTACTGACAACTGATTGGTGCGTGATAGGTGACGGCGAGTTAATGAAATCATTGTAATTCATTGATTACTTGAATAAATGAAAAAATTGTAAAAAGAAGGTTCAAAGGTGTGAAAATGCTCAGAATGAAAAGCCAATTCTTGGTGGTGCTAATTATGAAAATTTAGCGTGTGCAATTGACCAATAAACTAATTGAAGCAATTGAAAAAAAAGAAAAATGCGTTCAAAGGTGTCAAACTGCTCAGAATGGAAGGCCTAACATACTATGCTATCGCGTCATACCCTAAAGGCGAAGCTTGAGTATCCTTTCCAGTTTTTTCTCCTGCAGTGTTATGGCATTTATTTATTCTCTTTTCCTTGTGCATATCTGTGCCCAAGTGAAATATATTCGTCTCAAAATAGACGGAGTGAGCAAGAAAAACAAAGAAGTGCTGTTGAGGACCGTGCGTCGAAGACTATATAAAATTTTTCGTTCTCCGAAGATAGTTGATCCGTGAAAACTAACTACCTAACTTTTTAAATATTGTCTTCGGGAAAAAAGTGTCGGCTAAAAGGTTGTAGAGGGTCTTGGAAAAGAGCACACCGGAATGTTTACAACAAGGTACCATTTACGAAAGGTACCATTTACGCAGAGTACGTCTTAACTGAGTATAGACATCAAATTTTTGCCGGCGTCTTACATTCTTTGCAAAGATGCGCTCCTCACCATGTCTGACTGGCCGCCGCGATGGCTCAGTGGTTATGGCGCTCGGCTGCTGACCCGAAAGACGCGGGTTCGATCCCGGCCGCGGCGGTCGCATTTCGAGGCGGGCGAAACGCTAGACACCCGTGTACTCTGTGATGCCAGTGGACATTAAAGAACCCCAGGTGGTCGAAATTCCCGGACCCCTTCACTACGGCGTCCCTCATTCGCTTTGGGACGTTAAGCCCCCATAAGCCAAACCAAACCAAACCATGTTTGACTACACCAAGGATGACTGTCATCTAACCACGACTTTGAGCCGGCTGGCGCTCATCCCTGTAGTGATTTACACCGCGTTCGTGCCGGAAGCTCGTTTAAGGAGCCCCACCCACGTTTCGTCTTCACACCAGGCGGCGCCAGAAACCGTACGATGTTTACACTTGGCAACGTCCTCGCAAGGTAGGAAGGCGCGGCGGGTTATGGACGCGGCACTGCACCGGCACCGCTTCGCTGGCTGCGAGCGATTAATGACTGATGTACGCGGAAAGGCAATCCATGGGCGCTCGTTGTCGTCGCCGCTAGGGGCGCTACATGCGGAAAAGCTTGAGGGGGGAAGGGGGGGAGGGGGGGGGGGGGGGGGCTTGTGCGGCTCTATAAACGGTTGGAGGGGGTAGGGAGGAGGCGCTGGGGGGGGGGGGGGTGCCTTCCTTATACGCGAAAACAAGCACACACTAAGATGCAAGCACGTATCCTGCAATCCACCGGGGTTTACACACCTGTCACGATCGTTTCCGCAGCACTAGCATGTAGTGTAACTGGAAGATCGAGACACACATGACATAAGACGGGATACGCGCTCGTTCGTGTTTGGTCCGACGTCGCTTGGGTCACTTAGGTTTTCCCGCTTATTGTACAGCGCTGAACCTGTATGCCAGAAAACGTGTTCTTCCAGGAGCGAAGAATGCTACAATAAATTACTTGCGAGCCTCGCATTTATTGGTAACAAAAATGACGGTGGATTTATTTAGTTACGTTATACGTGGATTAGCTGCGCTAGCACTGTGTGGCCATTGTTTGGCATTGTTGACATTCACGCGGTAGCGTAAAGGAGCTCGTGTCGCAGAAAAGGCGAGAAGACGAGGCAATGGTTAATTTTTTTTCGTGCTTATTTTCTTCTGCGGCTCTAGCTCGCCGCTTTTTGGCCGCCCCCCACCCCCTCCCCCCCCCCCCCCCTCCGTAATCCGGAACACGTCCTCCAGGCAGCGATCTGGACGCATCCGCCACCCTGCCATCTGTTCCTGGGAATACCGCGTCGGATAAGGCGTTAGTAATATGTCGGCCTCTTGCACAGCACCCACATTTCGACCTCCATGTTTGCAACACCTGTCCCTTGAACGGTGACACACCATGAAAAAAATAACAAGAAACGAAGGAACAGCGCTGACGCGTAGTCTGCCGAAAAGCTTCTTTGCGGCTTAGTCCAAACTCAAACAAGTTTACGGTTGGAGCAGCGAACTGCGTTCCATTTCCTAACCTGGTTCTTCCGTGGTATTTGCTTTGCTGGTGCCTGATGCTTCATTGCGCGTCGTTGTTCCCGGACTTTTACTGCGTCGTTGCTCTTAGCTTATGTCCTTTTCTTTCTATTTCTGCAAAAGATTTACGCTGTGTTATAGAGAATTGTAGAAGTTATGTGCAACATGAACGCTGACTTTGTCATTCGAGAAGGCTTACGGTGCCGGCGACCTTAGCGGCAAAACGCAAACGGGGTTGTTCTTACACCCGCCGCGGTGGCTCAGTGGTTAGGGCGCTCGACTACTGATCCGGAGTTCCCGGGTTCGAACCCGACCGCGGCGGCTGCGTTTTTACGGAGGAAAAACGCTAAGGCGCCCGTGTGCTGTGCGATGTCAGTGCACGTTAAAGATCCCCAGGTGGTCGAAACTATTCCGGAGCCCTCCACTACGGCACCTCTCTCTTCCTTTCTTCTTTCACTCCCTCCTTTATCCCTTCCCTTACGGCGCGGTTCGGGTGTCCAAAGATATATGAGACAGATACTGCGCCATTTCCTTTCCCCCCCAAAACCAATTATTATTATTATTGTTCTTACGCCTCCTCACTGCTAGGATTTTACACTTGGTGGGGAGTAGAGAAAACAAATGTTTGCCGGGTGTGGTTATACGAAAATAAGAATTACTTTGCCGTCCCGAAAATGAGTAAGCGCCTGCAGTTATATTGGGCCTTGCGTGCATAATCCGCTAGCGTCAATACCGATTAGGTCGCTGAGAGCTGCAAATTTTTTATTTTTTTCCCGAGCATATGTGATGCATAAACACTTGCTGCTGAGTGCACACACCTGTGGAGCACAAGTACACCAAATCTGGGGAATGTGTTTTCTCTGATTCATTAAATAAGTTATAGCGATATCATTTGCGAAATAATTTGCCAGCTTTGCACAGATTGTCATCGCGGGTCTCTTGGAATTTACAACGTTTCCATTGTGGCGCTAAACTGTATAATTTTCATTTGTTTTCTGCTGAGATGCCGACTGCAGGCTGCGACACTTTGTGGCACGATATGCAACGAGATTTCTCTGGAATTATTATAGCCACGCGCTATTCCTTCTACTTATTTGATATTGTAATAGGTGGTTTCCGAGCCTTATCTCGAAAGTTGTGTATGAGCTTAAATTGAGCTCAGCCGAGATAGGCTGTGGTTCTGCTCTTCTACTAACGTTAGTGACGCTTGTTGCTATCAACGCCTTCGAGTTGTTCAATTCATTGTGGGCGCTAGTCAGCCCAAAAAACAGTCCGGATTATACGCCAGTCTTCTCTCTGGATCAGTGCTGTCATCGCAGCCACGTGACGTTATTATCCTACACCCTACCCGGCATGAATCAAATATGCATGCTGCGGCGACGATGCATGTGTTCTCAACTCTTGGGGGACGTCATAGAAACTGTTCCTTGTCCCACATGACGATGTATTTCGTCCTTTTTTTACTTTAAAAAAATTACCACATGTCTCATACTCAGAAGATACGCTGCCGTCTTGATGACACATAAGCGGACACTGCATTCCTCGTGATAATTTTCTGTTCAATGCCCGGTGCAAGAAATTCATCGGAAAATTTTTGACATGCCGTCCTGCGTTCCTGACTTTTCTGTAAGTTAATACTTGAACAGCTTCTGTATTGAAGCGCACAACTACGCCCAAAGCGCACGCAGTGTGAATGGGTGTTGCCTGCCAACCGGATCTTACACAGCGTTAAACGAAATAGGGAACCTAAATAAGATGGCGACATTGTGGTAGACTGGGTGGAGCACTATCCTAAAGCATGTCGTTCTATTAACGAACTCTGCATAGTTGAACCTGACCCTTTTACCTTCTTTTGAAAGTTTTTCAACTGTGTTAAAAAGTACTGACGATTTAGGTATCCGCACCTGGAAGTGCTTTAATCTATTACACAGACTGTTAAAGAGAAGGCTTTTAAAGCTGTTAAAGAGCAACAACGCTGTTAAAGAGCAACACAAACTTTAGCTGGTTGACTAATCTGCTCTCTGGTGCTTGCATGTATCAAGCTTTAAAAAAAATGCAATGCCTTAGAACTCCTTCCAGCTTCGTGCCCCGACCGGCAGCTTTAGATTAAAAACTCCTTGGCTTCTCGGTAGCCTGGCGTTTATATTACTTAGAACGTTGCGCTCCCAACGTTATCTGGCGTGCCGAGAAATAACCATCATTTCTTTATTTTTTTTTCAAGGCATACCTCTTACGCCGTTTTCCTCTGATCACGCAAGTCAATATCTCGTTCATCTTGATTGGCTCCTTTCATAAGCGACGTCAATCTGAAGCTTGAGGGGCTTCCCTTCGGGCATCCACCCAGGCTTCCGAAATCGAACAAGGTTCGCACAAGAACGCGCCCTACGAGCGGTCCGCGTTGACTCCAATAAGAGCGTCGGCCATCTTCATTGCTTCGTTGTAGTTGTTGAGGTTTTGATCCTTCTCATTATTTCTGCGTCCTTCATCGCCATGGCGCGCTTCCGTCCTTTCGTTACGAGATTTGCAGGGAAGCCCGCTAACGAACGCTCCCTCGCGACAGGAGACGGAAGAGGGGAGGCGGAAGTTTTGAGACGGGAAGCCGCAGGAAAGAAGGCAGGAACGCGAGCGAATAAAGGTTATTCAGACTAGGATGATTGGAAAGAAAAAAAACGAAATGCTAAACGTTTCGAAAGGTCTTCTCCAACATCTCCCCCCCCTCCCTGCGTCCCCCTCTCCGCATGGTAATACGCCGAGCCGAAAGACGTATCGGCCATTCTCTAGCACTACCATCGGAAATCAATTTTGGGGCGGCAATGATGGGCTCGCGTTTTCGCTAGGGGCCTCCCGCCCCCGGGCTTCGGAGTCCGCGCAGCGCTGGAAGTGCCGTGTTTTGCGCAACATTTCGGTCACGTGGCTTCGCGGCGACTTTTTCTTTGAGTAAGTGCGCAGAAGAGGTAGAGAGCAAGGAGGATGATATTTAAGACGGAAAGCTGGGCAAATTTGTGTTTAGATAGAGAAGACATAGTAACAGTGCTAAACCACAGGGCCGAAGGGATACCAGACAGCGCAAACGCTAGACAATAATTGACGTTATTTATAGACAACCACGAAGTTATTTAGGCAATGAGCATGCAACCGAAAAGTATCATCAACTAAACTGCATGCGCGACGGCATCTTCCGATTCGTCAAATGGTTAGAGGAATCCCCCAATGTGGAGTGAATTTGTAATAAGGGAGTAATTACTCATTGACAACGACCCAATCGCAGCCGTACGGCTACAAAAGAAAGCTATACAGCTTTCTCAGAAACTTCGCAGTTAAAGAAAAATTCGTCCTGGTCCGGGGTTCGAACCCGGGACCACCGCTTCACCGGAGCAGTAGCTCCACCAATTGAGGTAACCGGGACGGCAAGCTTAAGGTAAGGCGAGAGCGAATGGATCAATAACTCGAAGGGGGAACAGTGTTTGTCAAATGTTTAGCGGAATCACCCAAGGTGGAGTAAATTTGTAATAAAGGTTTTGTAATAAGTAATTACTCATTGTAATAATTTGTAATAAGTAATTGCTCATTGGCATCCACCAAATTGAAGCCGTACAGTACGGCTTTGTAGCCGTACGGCTGCGATTGTGTGGATGCCAATGGGTAATTACGCCCTCATTACATCTTCCGATTCACGTTCCCTTCCTTGGAAAAAAAATAAACATACGTTTGCTCACGCACGACTGCCTGTCCACCTCCATAAGAAAGGCTTCCAGTATCTCTCCATCTTTCTGGTCCGCATTTGCAGAAATAACATACGTCTGCTCTTAAAAGAGAGTCTTTCTCAACGTGTTTGCACTGTTTACATTGTGCCGCCAAGTGTCCAGGTCCTGATATTGCTGCTACATCCGAACTGTGATCGCTGAGCCGAACGTTCGTATACATTGGCCAGTTAAACATTTCCTGCACGTTAATCAAATTTTGTAGACCGCATTGGTCTTGCAGGCCATACACGGCTTTCCATGTTTGACTGGGAAGGAAAGTTTTTTATTGCTGGTGGCATAATTAACAACTTTTCAGTTTTCCGAGTTTGCTCAATGTAGCAGGCACGAATCTGACGTTGCATCGCCACCTTTTTAAGGCGGTTTTAAGGCACCCATAAAAGCAACAGGCCGCGGGAAAACCTGCACCTATTGTGTCAACGGTTGGTACCTGCAGCAGTAGGGATCGAACCCCACACCTTCCTCATGCGAGGCGGAAACTCAGACCGCTAGGCCACTGCTGCGGCACTAGACCTAGATGTACCAGATGCCCCAAGTCAGGCGAAGTTTAGCTGTACACTTCCTCTTTCTCCTTTCACTGCTCCTATAATCACTTTCCGGAACTTCACTATTCTCTCCATTCTAAATATATAGCGCGGTCGTTTTCGATTGGGAGTTACCACACATTTCATATTCCAACACTTTAAACTTGAAAGGAGGATATTCCCTCCTCCAGACAAAGCCTTTAATAAGGAGCAGGAGACCACTTGGAGGCGACTCCAGACGCGATCCTTCATGACGCCTTACCTGTTGTCAAAATTCTACCCCGGTGAATACGACCCTGCATGTACATTATGTGGTGATTTAGCCACTTATGATCACCTATTGTGGAACTGTAAAGAGGAGCCGCCCCCGAAATCTCTAATACAGGTTCCTACTCTCGAGCAGTGGGAGGCCGTGTTGGTCAGCTCAGACTTGGGAGTTCAAACCCGGGTCATTGAATGGGCTACCCAGGTCGCTGTCAGCCGTGGACTGATAGCCATACCTAGCACGGATCGTCTGCATTCTGCCTTTTCTGACGAATTAAATGTTTTCCAATCCAATCCAATATTCCAACACTTAAACCTTTCACAGAGAACAGAAGTAGCAGTAACTGTCTAAATTCTCTATGAAGAACCGAACAGCGCCTTCATAGAAGATATGAAGAGGAGTGAAAGGGATGGGAGAGGAAGAGAAAACACAGGGTAGGGCTGCGGAATAATGTCCAGCATCTGGCAGTTATTAGTACTATAGAACCAAAGAGTCCACTCACATCGATTTCGGCCCTGTGTGGCTTACCTTGACCATGATCACGTGACCGTGGCCAAGACCTCGATGCCAGCTCCAAACAAAGACGCCTGTTTTGTGGCTTCAGAGTTCCATCCTTGAAGCAATGAGATAAGTAGGTTGCAACGTTTTCTCGCAGGCAACAGCAAACGCGGGAGAGGATTCCGGAACGAGGCAAAAGTTGCACCGCGCCACTCTACAGCAGTGCGGCACGTTCATTCATTGCGACAGTTGAGAGGCCTAGTGCGACAAAGCGGCAGTGCTTCGCGTTGTATTCTTAAGGGCAGCTCAAGCGTCGCCCCATTTTTCTGCCTTAATATATCGCAAAATCAAGCTCTCTAACTTCGCATTAGGAAGAACCGTAATCGTAGAGTCAATTTCTTCTCATCTGCGAATAGAAATGCTGTGTATACTGAGTCTCCCGAAAGCAGCCCACATGCTACACCACAAATCCACAAAGGCTTCACAACAGAACTGCTCTCTGTAATCTTGGGCCTTTTTTTAAAACTTCACGGAATGACTGAAGCTAACAAGTCTTTCCAGATTCGGTCTTGACAGCTGCGCATGCGCGGTGCTCTTTGCTCTTCATCTAGATAAAACTGACTCTTTACGCGCTCCACATAAGTGCACACCCAGCCAGGGGGCGCTGATGATTGAGTATCCGCGGCGCCCGAGGAGGAAGCGCGCGTCCGATGAGCAGATCCGCGGCAGATTCTATCTCCCACGAGGACCACAGGGGTAACAAATTTTTCGCCTCCAGTGGCGCCCCCCCCCCCCCCCCCCCACGCGCACACACACGCACCCTCGCAGCTAAAGAACACGCGAGATGCACGTGAGCTCACGTCTTCATTCCAAAGTCAATCAGGTCGTGACAGCCCATATTTCATTGGGGGGGGGGGGGGGCACTCTGAGGTTCTCTGTCCAAGCATTGCTTACCGCTTTTTCTTTTTCTTTAATAGAGAAGACCGATATGGTGGAACCGAAATAAAGAAGAGGGACTAATAAGAGACAAGCTCCAATTATGGATAAGCGACATGCCTTGCCGAATGCTTACAGTGTTTTTTCTTCTTTTTTTTCACGCGCGGTTGAGGGGTCCAGACCGAAGTGAGACAGTTACTGCGCCATTTCCTTTCCTCAGAAACCACTCAGCGTTCTTCAGTCCCCAGTTCTCAATCATTTCATGGCTGCATTATTGACGAAAACGTTAAAAAATAAACAAAGAAATCAAGAGAGAAATGAATAAAAAGTAAAGAAAAGCCGTGAACATGCTTCATCATGAACTAATCACGCGCGCAACCTGTACACTCTTCTTACTGTGTAAATAGTCTTTGTGTATATTACCTCTCCCCCTTATCCTCTCTTCCTGTCCCCTCACCTCTTTAATTTCATTTTGTCCATTCTGCGTGCTATCCTTTATTTCCGCTGCCCCAGCTCAGGTGCTTCAATGTCGATGCCAGATGGCGGCGCTAGAAAAATTTTTTTCTTTCTTTTTATTAGTATTTTAATAAACCACTTAACTACTACTACTACTACCGTGAACATGACCGCGCTGAAGTACGCGCGCGTACACACACACATCCACTTCTCGTCCTCGGGCGTGGTCATAATAATAATAATAATAATAATAATAATAATAATAATAATAATAATAATAATAATAATAATTGGTTTTAGGGGAGAGGAAATGGCGCAGTATCTGTCTCATGCATCGTTGAACACCCGAACCGCGCCGTAAGGGAAGGGATAAAGGTGGGAGTGAAAGAAGAAAGAGGTGCCGTAGTGGAGGGCTCCGGAATAATTTCGACCACCTGGGGATCATTAACGTGCACTGACATCGCATAGCACACGGGCGCCTTCCTGACTACAGGATTCTACGACACTGCGTCGCTCGCCAAGGAAGGCTTAGAATGGAAGGAGGGGTTGGGCTGTGAGATACACCCCGGGCAGACAAGTGCAGTGGCGGAACTGATCGACCCATCGTAGGAGACCACCCGCAATCCGGTTCTACAGAGCAAGCAACCGCCGCGGGTCCTCTTTCGCCTTGTCCAAACAGTCGCTATCTCGGCTTGAACCGTCCGTCGCCCAGCGGTATGCATATAGACGCGATGGTCCCCCTTCCGGGAGAGTGTTCCGGGGCGAAAAGAAAATAAGCGTAGAAAGAAAAGATGGGCGGTGGTTACCACGTATTTGGTGTGGGGAATCCAGACGGCCGCTCATCACCCGAGGCGCAAAAGGTGAGCACAGGAAAATTCAAAAAGGCTTAGATGTTCAACAGGAACACACAAAACGCAAAAACTAACAAAACCCCAAGAAACTACATTGCTCGTGGGAGAGAGCTGGGGCACTTTGCCCTCATACGTGACGAAATGGAAGAAAAAAAAAGTTTCCCGAGTGGAAATAATTAAATGGTTGAGAACAGAGACTAGCGAGTGTGCATTAGCAGAAATGAAGACAAGGAATAAGTGGCTATCAAGTGGAAATAGAGGAAAAACATGGAAGGAGGCAGACAAAAAAAGTAAGAGAACTTGGATAGTAAAAATAATAATAATTGGTTTCTGGAGAAAATAAATGGCACAGTAACCGTCTCACATATCTCGGTGGACACCCTAACCACGCCGTAAAGGAAGGGATAAAGGAGGGAGAGAAAGAAGAAAGAGGAAACTGAAAATAATAATAATAATAATTGGTTTTTGGGGGAAAGGAAATGGCGCAGTATCTGTCTCATATATCGTTGGACACCTGAACCGCGCCGTAAGGGAAGGGATAAAGGAGGGAGTGAAAGAAGAAAGGAAGGAAGAGGTGACGTAGCGGAGGTCTCCGGAATAATTGCGACCACCGGTGGATCTTTAACGTGCACTGGCATCGCACAGCACACGGGTGCCTTAGCAATTCGCCTCCATTGAAACACAGCCGTCGCGGTCGGGTTTGAACCCTTGCGAAATGGAGTCCCGTGGTCGAAATGGAGGTGAAATGGGGGCAGGATGGAGGCCCGTGTACTGTAAGATGTCAGTGCACGTTAAAGAACCCCAGGTGGTCGAAATTTCCGGGGCCCTTCACTACGGTGTCCCTCATAGCCTGAGTCGCATTGGGACTTTAATTCCTCATAAATCATAAACCATCTTAATTCTGATTCGCAATCGCTTAATTAATCTTTACGGAGTCAATCTTAGTAATGTTATTTTGGGGGGGAGTCTGTTTGGTTCGGCGTCTCCTCCCCTTTTCTTACAAGTGAGGAGGAGGTGGAGGTACACAGGGACGGTTGGCAGATGACAGGCGAAGGTCGGGAAATCGTTCTGAATAGCACCTACCACCTGTCACGGTGGTCAGGTGGAGGTTTCAAACGGACACCACCGGCAGCCAGTTTTCGCCTTTGTCTGCCTCCTAATGCTACAGTATTGAAAATTATGGGTTGATCGGACATATGCAGCCACATTTTTGTGAAAACAGCAGGATTTATCCTCGACAAGTACTTATTGCTCTGCCTAAAATGAAGGCTTTTATTCTGAGCCGAGGTTTGAGACACACGAAAAAATCAGCTGCGGTTTAACTGCTGCTGAGCCTGGTTAGATAGCTAAAGCCGTGGTGTATCGGGCAAAGTAGGCGCGGCTTGCCGTCTGTAACGGTGAGTGCGTTCCGTACACTGGATAGCCAGCGCGCCCACCCTGCCACCCTGGCAGGTGGCAGTTAATGGTTGATCGCGGGTGTTTGGTCACCCAATGAGCGCTGCGGCCTACTGCTACAGTGGCGCGTGCCTGCCACAGCGTTGTCAGCGCTATTGCATGCAGCCCACATCTCTCTCTCACTACCGCCAGGTACCTCAAAGCGCGATTGAGGTGTCCACTAACCCAGGGAGCCAGTTATGCGCCCTTACGTTTCTCAAAATCATCGGCGTCTCGAACGTTGCCAACGCCAATGAACACAATTAACGCCGACGGCCTATAGAAAGAGAGGCGAGTGCTCGGTTTCGGCGGCGACGGCTGAGTGACGTCATAACTGTCACGGGGTTCAAGGTCGGTTCAAGGTCATATGCGCGCACACCGCGCACGCGGCAAAGAAGGTCCTGAGGGGAGTAGTAAATCTTTCGCTTCAAAAATTTTGTCTCGATAGTGGCGCGTGTTGATGGGGGAGGGGGTGTTGTGGACTGTGTAGCTGGGTCGGCGGCGACGATTCGTCGCTCAGTAGCCTCCTACCTTGGAGGGTGCGATGGGGAAGTGGCTTTTGGGCGCTGATTCAACAGGGTGAAGTAGTTGCGGTAGATTGAAAGAATAGTGCACGGGCCTGCCCACTGGCTCAAACTGAACCGCAAGCACTGCCACGTGGAGGCAGTAGGAGAATGGAAAGATTGAAATAAAGGACGCGCGTCGCAACAACCGCGTCATCTGAAGTGAAGACGACGGTCTAGCAACAGACACCCCCGTAACACGGAACCCTCGCCTCGTTGGTGAGAGCTCCTAGATCCCAGCCCTGTTGGGCCAGGTCTGACTGACTGATGTTTTTGAGAGGAAGAAGGAAAAAGGAAAGAGCACGGGCCTGCCTACTGGCTCAAGCCGAGCCACGCTGGCTGCCGCGTGGTGAAAGTACGAGAGTTAAAGGTTAGGAGACAAAAATAGAAAGAAAAGGCGAGCGCTATTATGCCCCGGGCCGATCCCGGAGGCAGTGCAATACCGGGCCGACCCGTGCCAGAGTGCTTCAAGCCGAGCACACCGCCATATTCCAAAAATAAGTTTAATATCTTAGGTCCAAGGGCCCACTGCAGATATTAAATCAGGTATCAGGCCAGGAAGCCACCCCAGTGTGTAGCCTTCGCTCTCCGACGCTATAGAGAGAAACTGAGAATTGCAAATTGGGGGGGGGGGGGGGGGGGTTGAGCAAAGCAGATGGGGCAGCAATTTTCTCTGTGGCGCGGTTCAGATGTCCGCCGTGACAGATACTTCGCCATTTCTTTTTCCCCAAAACCAATTTTAATTATTTTTTCGCTTCCATCGAAACGTGGCTGGCGTGGTCGGGTTCGACATTCCGATTCAAAATACATTATCACCGACTCGCGAGGAGCCGTCGGAGCGTCGAACAAGGCTGCACTCCCTTCCTAGCCTATCGAATCTACCAAAATTGCACACGTGATGCGGACCCCGCACACAGTTACCTTATATGGTCCCCTGCTCATCAGGGGTTGGCAGGAAACGAGGCAGCAGACGCAGCCGCCCGCGCGCTCTCTCACCGGGCTGTTTTCTCCTTCCCACCTGATCAGGAACCCGAATTTAATCCGGTCTATGCCTTCAAAGATGTTACAACCTACAATCAAGGTAGGCATCGCCTTTACCCTCGCCCATGTAAAGGCCTCTAGAAGGCGGATGAGCGGCTCCTTCTTGGCCTTCTCACCAGTACATTGCTGTGCCCGGAAGCACTAAAACATTTTGACCCTTCCTTTAACGGCAGCTGCCCGCACTGTAGAGCGGTGTCTTCTGACACCTATGACATGGTGTGGACCTGCCCCTTCAACCCAGCTCGTCCCCCCCATCCCCAACCTAACCCGGGAGGACTGGGAGGCGACCCTGCTCGGCTGCCACGACTTGCAGGCCCAACAAGCCTTGGACGGACGCGCCCGGGCGGCGGCCGCCGCCACTGGGGTCCCAAGCTAGGGACCCCCCCCCCTAGTGCTTGTAAGGCATTTAAAGCAGACAGCTGGGCTAGTTGGTGATCTTTAGATTCAATAATGCACATGGTAAATGCGCTAGAGACACGGACAAAGATAGAAGGACACCACGAACGCTAACATCAACTGGCTTTGTTCCAGACAGGCACATGAATATATAGGCAAACGTGCACATCAGATCACACCCTAAAGCGCATGTGCAACGGCACCTTCTTGTTCAGGAAATGAATTTCTTTAGATGACAGTGATACCGATTGGTTGCTTACGCAAGGCTGTCGTTCTATGTGAATGAGGAATGCTTCCAGTATTTCGCGTTGTTTTTGATCTGAGCTTGCAAAGATGACCCTGGTCTGAATAAATATCGGAGAACATTTATCTTTACATCGTTTGCAATGTGCCGCCAAGTGTCCCGGACCTGATAATGCCTCGACAGCCAGCTTGTGCTCCATAAGCCGAACATTGATACAGCGGCCAGTTTGGCCGATGTAGCAATTCCCGCATGACAGGGGAATTCTGTATACCACATTTGTCCTGCAGGCCACATATGGCCTTTGATTTTTTATCGGGCAACGGGGCTTCTTCAGAATTGAGGCAACATTAACTGCTTTACACAATTTTTCGAGTTTATCGGGTGCAGTCAGCACAACTCGGACCTTGCCTTTCTGCGCCACCTTCTTTAGGCGGTGTGTCAGCTGATCTAACCCGCTCATGAGCTTGTAGCTCAGTCGTCGTTGCCGGTTTCTTAACGGTTATAATTTTTTGCAGGCCTTCAGCGACAGATGTCAGGAGTTCCCTACGGAAGGGTCGGTTCCTTACGGGCTGATCCAGACATACCTCCTGTCCCTTCCTAATAAATGTTTTCACCATCAACAGCCCGGGAACTCAGGCTCACAAGAGGGACACCGTCGTTTTTGCAATGAGATACTAGTGGTGTTTACGCATTAAAAAGAAACGTACCGATGACTATTTTCTTCCATTCATTCACTAAAGTAGCCATGGTTACTTATTGGCATCCAACAGAAGATTCATGCCTTGGTGTACGCTGTACAGAATGGAATGACCGGATTTTTGGTCACCGAATGGCTGTCTATTGGTGCGTACATCTGATTGTTGTGGATGGCTAATTTTCTATGGACCTCTTCTGGACTACTTCCCTTGTTTAGAGCAAGGTGTGCTGCTGGGCGAGTTGGTTGAGATACATTCTGAGGGAAACAGCGCTCGCAGACAATGGACGAGAGCAAGAAGGACACAGAACTGCGCTGACTAACAATTTTATTTCTGAAAAGTAGCCGATCCGCACATTTTATAGATAAAGAAGCCGGAGGGAGTGATACGTCTGCGCAAAAATCAGTAAAATGATAACACTCAGCCCCATTGCCCCATCAAGAGGCCATGAGCCCGTGATGTTCGGCGACTTCTAGGGTTCTTGTCACAATCATGCTCGAGGATTCCTCGACCGGGACGTGGTGTCGCCCGTCCTATACACGGCGAGCTATGGTATGGTTTGGATGTATGGTATGTTTATGGTATGGTATGTTATGGTATGTTATAGTATGATATGTTTATGGTTTGGATGTATGGTATGGAATGTTTGGTTGGCATGGATGTATGGTATGGGTACATTCCATGACATAACCATGCACTACCGCTTAGGTAGACTTCTATATCGCCCCGCACATATTTCTTTAACTAAAGCCCATGAGGTTGCGTGGAGGCAACTCCAAACGAAAACCCTCCCCAACCCCGCGATATATGCCCGCATATACCCTGGGGTCTACTCTCCCTCCTGTCAACTATGTGGCCAACATGCCACTCTATCCCACATACTCTGGGCTTGCCCTCAGGACTCCCCTCCGCGAGGTTTGCAGCTCTCGAATCCAGACCAGTGGGAGGCCACATTGCTCGATTCCGACTTGGATACACAGATCCTTCTGCAAAAATTTTTGATCTGGCTCATGTAGCGCCTGGATGATCGGCGGTCAAAGAATGTCTGAGGGCGCTTGTCTGCTTGCGTGAAAGAATGCGAAGGCATGGGACTTTACAGAACGCTGGTTTTTTTCTACGGCGCACGTAGTTTATGTTGTTTGTTTTTTTCATTTTTCTTTATTTTTAAAAATAATTTTTATTGTGATTTGTTTACTTAACTTTAATTTTTACTTTTCAATTCGATGGTCTTTAATGTTTATTTTAGTAATTAATTAATGAGCAATTAGTAATCACCCATTACGTAGCAAATGCTAACAGTATACGGGTTATAGCGATTATGCCATTGATGACGTCATAGTGTAAGAGATTTCGCGGACGGATGGACAATTATGAGCCATTTAAGGCTTCCAACTTGAAAACAACGGGTAAACTAAGCAACATGCGAGGCACTTTGAAGAGAATTTTATTTTTCCGAAAATATCTACAGTGCAAATGACTCTACACAAGTGGTCTCGTTTCCAAGGACGTCACAATGAGCCATCATTGTACAGGTATCACATATATGCAAATGACATTTCAGTGAACAGTTCGTGCTTTCTACACGAGCTGGCTTAAAGCAGCTTCATTATGCGCTCAAGTGGAATACAAGGAAGGAAAAAATGAGCAACACTCGCCAAACTTCCTAATACGGAAGGATGGGCGTGGACACACCTCTATCGCTAACAACAATGAACCTTGTTGACCAGCGAAGGAGGAAGGCCTCCTCACCCAACACGACGAATTCTTCATTCAAGTCTTTCAGCATCAAAGTTCTAAGGCGGTACAGTAAAGGGAACATTGCTTTCGGCCGTCCCCGCAAGACAGCAAGTCCCCTCCTTTTCCAGAGTACATAAGCACCCACACACATTATTAATTCAACGAAGAAATCGTGACTGCAACTCTGCCACCGCATGCGCACCTGGAACATGCGCGCTACCAAGCGCCAGAAATTGCGCGCGACTGGGCATTCAAAAACGGCATGGTTCAGAGTTTCAGTTCGACCGCATTGCAGACATGGGGCGGAGGGCGCCACGCCCCACGCCACAAGGCGGTAAGCTGTGGGTGACGCTTCCCATTCGCGAAGCCAGGTAAAATTGAATACATCAGCAGGGAGAGAGGCAAAGATTATTTGTTTCCGCCTTTTGCGCACTTTCCAGCGCTGGTCTACATTCAGGGTGCGAAACGCAACATATTCGCGAGTGGAACGGACAATTCTTTCAAATCACAATCAGGAAGTGTGGCTTCAAGAAAATGTAAGGATCTCACGGAATATGTATAGAAAGCTGGCGACTTTTCAGCCTCAAGACCTTTTCCAATTTGATATTACTTCTCCCCCATCCTCTCTTCCTGTCCCCTCACCTCTTTCATTTCATTTCTCCATTCTGCCTGCTATCCTTTACTTCCGCTACCCCTGCTCAACTGAAGCACCTGAGCTGGGGCAGCGGAAATAAAGGATAGCAGTAAATAATAATAAATAATAATTGGTTTTTGGGGAAAGGAAATGGCGCAGTAGATAATTGGTTTTTGGGGAAAGGAAATGGCGCAGTATCTACTGCGCCATTTCCTTTCCCCAAAAACCAATTATTATTTATTATTATTTACTGCTACCTTTATTTCCGCTGCCCCCGCTCAGGTGCTTCAGTATAGATGACAGATGCCGGGGCTAGCAAAAATCTTTTCCTTCCTTTTTACTATTATTTTTAATAAAACCACTACCACCACCAAAGAAGCGACGCAATGTTCCCATCAAATATGCAGTGAGTGCTCTTCCTGGGTACGCTGTGTCTGAGATAAGGTCCCACATGGCCCTTAAGGCCAACACACGACACATAACTTCAAGATCCGGGATGCTCAAACCACCCATGGGCAGGCGGCGGACAAAACTCTTGCAACGCTCTCTGCGTGTCCACCCCAGAAGAAAGATCCACACGCTGTGGCCAGCCTCTGGAGGACGTGGCGAGGAGGGCGCGCCATTTTTGCAACATAGAATAAGATATTATGCTTGTTCTGACAAAGTAAGCCCGTTCCGAGAAAGGTAAGTAGACAACATGCCGAAGCGATGAACAGAAAAGCCCTATTGCTTACGCATCCCGCTACAGCTAGGTCAGGAACGTTCACGGCTTCATAGACGACGGCCCGCACTGGACTGGTGGCCTCGAAAGGCTTTTGCTATTGCTGCTCGAATGTCTTGGAATAATTGGTCTCAAATGCGAAACACGTCAGCACTCCGCTCGTTCCACCAGGTTATACATCAAAATGCAGTCTAGCGGAATAAGGTATACTGCGTAAATATACTACGAGTTGTACGCCTCAGCTACTGTGGTGGCACTGGCTGGCTTCTACCGATGAGAAAGAGGAGGCAAGGTATTGGAGTTCAGTTCCAGGGCACTGTAATAATAACAATATAATAATAATAATAATTGGTTCTTGGGGAAAGGAAATGGCGCAGTATGTGTCACTCATATCGGTGGACACCTGAACCGCGCCGTAAAGGAAGGGATAAAGGAGGGAGTGAAAGAAGAAAGAGGTGCCGTAGGGGAGGGCTCCGGAATAAATTCGACCACCTGGAAGGAAGGAAGGAAGGAAAACATTTATTGAGCTCTAGAGAGTAGGTGAGCAATTTGGCGGAGTCAGGTGTGTCTTCCGTCTTCTTAGCAATGGTCGTCTGCCCCTAGTCCAGGGCTTCGCTGGATGCCGCTGCCAGCTGTGCTCGCCGGATTAGCCCAAGTTGGACGTCCTGACGGTTGCTGGAGAGCATTCCTTCCCATTGCTCCGCACTCGGGTTTGGTATTTTTGGTACCACCTCTATTTTCTGGCAGGCCCACGTTAAACCTGTCCCTAGAGATTACTGGGCAATCTTAAACCACTACAAGGGCTGCAGGAAACGGTACCCCCCACCACATAAACCTCTCTCCAGGGAAGACGCCGTCGCCTGGAGGCTGCTACAGACGGGCTCATACCCGAATCTAAATAGACTCAACAAAATACAACCCACACAATACACAGACAAATACCCATGGTGCCATGAAACACCCACGCTCTATCGACCACCTGGAGATCTTTAACGTGCACTGGCATCGCACAGCACACGGGCGCCTTAGCATTTCGCCTCCATTGAAACACAGCTGTCGTGGTCGGGGTTGAACCCGGGAACTCCGGATCAGTAGCCGAGCGCCCTAACCACTGAGCCACCGCGGCGGGTAACCACCAAGGTTGCTTTTTTCGGGGATTTTTCTCTCGTAGCGCCGACTTCGACGCCGGATTTTGTGCGGAACGGAAGGCTTAACGCTATCACTTTAATTAGTATTGGGTTCCGGCGCAACTGTCGGCTGGTTATTTCCCGGCGTCATGACTTTTTAAATTGCACTTTATACTTTTTGTGATCTAGCCTTTTTTTTCTGTTTGCCACGTCTTCAGTTATTATTTTACGTTCAAAGAGGCGTGTTAAGGTATGCTGAAGAGGTAATCAGGGGATGTACAAAACGGGCAGGAAAACAAGGGTGAAAATGAAGTGGTGTTTGGATATTTTACTATATTTTCTCTCTCAGCACTTCTCTGTTTCGCCCTTTGCTAAGTTCTTAGCACATTGCTCTCATATTTTCTTTAGCTTCTTCTCTTTCCATCTCCCCTCTTCCTAGTTTCTCTAGGGGTTCCTGCATTTCTACCTACTAAGAATTCCCGCTCGCCGCATTCCGCACTTGTCACAAAGGGCGCAAGGGAGCGCCAGCAAGAATGCAGTCGCCCATTCGCATAGGGAGGGGAGCGTTCCTTTCCATAGAGAGACTTCGCTCTCACAAACCTCGTGGAAGCCCTTGACGGAAATGAAAGGCGCTCGTCTTTTCAGCGGAGAGCCTTCAGCCTTCCATGCCCTCTGCGACGCTAAAAATGTGCAGCGCTGATAAAGCTACACCGCTTGTATAAGCTGCACGATAAAGCCTAGAATTTACCTCGCTGATGGTGCTCGAGTACGACTTCCTAAGTACCGCTTGAGGTAGCCTAAAATTTGGTTAGTCCACTCAAGTGGTCAGTGGTGGCAGACGGCAGACCGGGGACGTGCTTCCTCGACGAAGTGTAGTAAAGTGTTACTTTCCGGAATTAAGCAGGCGTCCAAGCCACACGTCTGCGCATTTCAGCATCAGAAGTTGCGCGGAAATAAATCACACGATTTTGAAACTTCCAGTACTCCGCAGACCAGCGCGGCAAGATAATAGTACGATAGTGTTCCTGCTAGTCTTAAACGCGACTCGCACGGCGCTAACCGCCTTGTCCAACGCCAGCTCCGCCTCTCTCAGCGCTGCACCGTATTACGCCGCGGTGAGCTCGCGGTAGTGGCGCGCGTTGAAAAGCGACGCTGAACGGTTCAAAGAAGGCTCGCCAGCTTATGGAGAACTGTATATCAGATTCCACTACCGGTCCCCGCCCGCTTTCTCTCGTCTTATTCGCAGCTGCACAGTTGCCGTAGGCAGGGTGAAGTTTCCTTGTAGAGCATTCCAGTTCCCGCTCGTTGACTGCGCGCTTTACGAGAAGGCGGCCGAGTAAAGAAAGGCGTTGCCTTCGATCGAAAGGGAATCTCGTAGGGAAGAGTGAACGCATAAAGGGCGACGCTGAGGCATTTCGGGCGTAGTACGGTAGCGCAATGGATGCATGAGCTTGATTCAACTCCGTGCTCTGCGCCCTCTATAAAAGCCAGCAAATGTGACCAAGCGGCCGAGTGGTGCGTGTTCATTTAGCGCGGGACAATGAGCACGTATTTTAAACGCGATAGCATTAGAGGCCCTTTTACCCAGAGAATCCGGCGTCGGCTCTGTCATTGTTGTCGGCGTTATGAGCGAAAAATAGGGTGGCGTGGGGTGGCCCAGGTGGCCACCCACCAGAGAATCAACCTTGGTGGGCCATCTAGGTCACGCGACTTTGTGGCGTCATCACACCATGCCCACCGGATTGTGAGCAAACTGACCACCGTGGCTGGTGGCTCTTAAATTAATGATTGATCGCGAGAGGTTGCTCGGGAAGTGCGACTTGGGTCGCGCAAGCCGCTCAGAACAGAGCAGTGGTGCATCCCTTAATCACTGCACCTTTGCGTAAAGAGTGGTGTGAGGACTACCATGGATCTGTGAATATAAAGTTGTAGAATAATCAATTCCACAGGCATGAACATTAACTCATTAACGCTATTGAGTCTTATGCTTAAGAGAAGCTGAAGTGGCCCCTCCATTTTTTTTGTTTTACTGAAGCCGTTATGTGGGCCTACTCTGTGAAATGATGTCAGCGACAGCGGCGTCCGTGCACGCCCACCTGCACCTTCCACGACTCCTAACTGCACCGGGCTATTGCAACACTGTAGGCGCTGCAGCCGTCCACGCCCACCTCGCACCTTCCCTCACGGCACCTGTCACGCCAAACACTCGCCTGATATGAAGGGACTAGTGAACGTATGTGACGCATGGTGATACGTATGACGCAGCGTTACCCTACACCCATCTGCACTCTTGAATCTCGCCCATACCCATGGTTACTAAACGCTGCATATGACTGACATCCGCTTTTCGAACCACCCCGGATGTTGCAGAAATTAGCATTATGCGAAGGGATAAAGGCGGTTTGAGTCTTTTTTTAAGAAGGGTTCTGCCTTAAGTGCACTGATAATACCTACTTGCAAAACCTAATTATCTCGTGTCTAATATTTTTTGCTTCAATGCGTGAAAGACAGCGCGATGCCCACCACTGTTGTGGAGAACAGTCGTCAGAAAACTTCTTAATCTGGCTAGGGTTTTCTTCCTGAACGCAGTCGCTAGCAGAGACAGAAGTCACCACCGCAGCAGACAAATTAATACAATTTCCTGTCGCTTCAGCATGGAAGGAGGTCGCGAAGTTCTTGCTCAGATTCCTTTGTATTTTCCGTATATGCTTGCTGAGCAGCGCGCTTCGACCATACGTGATCGTTATATCTGTGCGCTTTAGCCGGCAATAATCCACACTCTAATCTTGATTATCGATTGCTTTTGGAATAGAACTCAGATATTCTGGCAGAAAATAGGGACATTCGCGCCGTGCGAATTCGAAGGAAGTGGACGCACTTGTTTGTGATGTAGATATATGTTTGTCATGAAATGTACCATGTCCATTCAGGGCACGGAATCAATTTGTTGCTCACTTTTGAATAAGATACAAAAATGGTACGACGCTTAAGCTTCGCCTTTAAGAGTGAAACGTGACAGCATGTTGCAGCGTTGGTATTGCACCGTTGGTATTGCACCGTTGGTATTGCAGCGTTGGTACTGCAGCGTTGGTATTGCACCGTTGGTATTGCTGCGTTGGTATTGCAGCGTTGGTATCGCTGCGTTAGTATTACTCATGTACGCATCAATACACATAGACACTTCACGGGGTCAAAGACCACAGCGCATTCTTTAGGTCCACTTTTATTCAGTTCAAACCAACGAGCCTTCGTAGCGTGTTCTGCGCGTGCTAATTTTGCAGTCTGAAAAAATTGGGTTCGATTTCTTGTAGCTCTGCAATTTTTTTTTTATTTGGAGGTTACCCTGTTACAACGCCGACACAGGCGATTCTGTGATAGGAGCTCCTTAACGCTGTCGCGTTAGCAGCGGATTTGTCTACCATGCTGAGACGCCGCTCTTAGCAATGAACCGGTTGCTTGCTGCCCGAGAGGCAGAGCGCGAGTGTTGTCTAAATAGAAGTAATTAAAAATTAAGAACAAAACTTTTGCCTGTGAAGCGGTTTAGAGCTAGCCATCCCATTCCTTCCGTAGCGAGCTAAGCCGTCCGCTCTCGGAAGCGGCCCATTATGAAAGAGGTGGCCGTTTAAATAGAACACCTAAATGCGGAAGACACTGCGCGGCTGTTGACAGCCAGCAGTTTGAGGTTAATGGAAGATGGGAGGAGCAGAAAAAATAGGAGCGTCGGGTTGAAGGGACTGTCGGGTGGCAGACGCGGAGAAAGGCTTGCCATTTTGGTCGTAAACAGAGGTGAAACCACACACACGAGAGGCTGCATGCACTGAGATTTGTAAGCCTGCATTCATCATCAAGGTGCGACAGGTGCGCTTTCAGAAAAACTGGAAGAGCGTAAAAAAACTAGAAATGAGGAGTGCAGAAAAATGACTGGAGCTGCGTACGCGTTATGTGCGCAACATGCAAATTCATTCTCAAGAAACTGACGAACTCCTTAATGAAATCAATTTCCAGCCCGGTACCGCCAAATCTGGATAAACACAAGTTAAGCCTCGTTAAAGATCGGTCTCGCCCATCAGTTATTAGCTAATTGGCTTCCTGCCACTTGTCCTAGCACGAACTTATTTATATATTGTACCCTCAGGGTCAGAGTTATTACAGAGGAGCTCCGTTTCTCAGTGGCTCCGTATACCAGCGGTCTGCGCTTACAGCAGTATTACGAACGGGCAGCAAACAATTATAGTGTGCTCCCGCAGTGCGCTTAATAAGCTTCGCGAAAAAGACTCGGCTTGTTAGCCCGGTCACCGTCGAAATAATGAGGGAGCATGGGAAAGGGGAGGGCGTCTTCAGACAGAGCAGAGCGGTGTTTGTGCTCCTAATTAAAATTCACAAATGCCCTTGCTCATTCTCTGTCTGCCCTCATTTCTCATAAGCCCACCCTTCTCCCCGAACTTCGCGCCTAAAGCTTTGGAAGCGCGGCGACTCTTGCTCCATACCTCGGTAAGCGGGAGCTTTTGTGGCGTCCGCGCCTGCGCTGCAGCACCGGTATGGGAGCACATTCGCCTCCTATGCGCGGGTTAGCTGCCGCTTCCTTGATTAGGATGAATGGGCGTTGAGTTGTTTCTGAAGCTCACGCTGAAAGGTGGGCTGAACGTCGCTTAAACGCAAGCAGAAGGATAAGTGAAAGATAGTGGCGAGAATCCAGGCTGCAGCTCTCTGCTCAAAAGCATGTCTGTCCATTTATGCAGCCTTGCAACGTTTTGTTTCTATAGATGCAAGCGTTTTTTGTTAAGAGTGAGTGAGTGAGTGAGTGAGTGAGTGAGTGAGTGAGTGAGTGAGTGAGTGAGTGAGTGAGTGAGTGAGTGAGTGAGTGAGTGAGTGAGTGAGTGAGTGAGTGAGTGAGTGAGTGAGTGAGTGAGTGAGTGAGTGAGTGAGTGAGTGAGTGAGTGAGTGAAAACTTTATTGGATCTTTCAAGGGTTTCGCGGTTATGAAGTCTCCGTCGTCTTCTCTGGCACTGGCGACTTGAGGCTTCTCGTCAGCAAGGGTGGTGGGCCCCTATTCCAAGGCTCCACTGAGTCGTGCTGCATCATTCGCGTGCTGCACTAAGGCCCTTTGGCTCGTGAGCTCGCCGCTGGTGAGCCGACTCTCCCATTTTGTTAGGAAAAGAAAAGGCGCCACTGCACGCGAGATGCATCCGCTGCAACCGAGATTCGATCACGTGACCTCGCGCCAAGACTATTTGTCTTGTATAACCGCATTGTCTACCCAGAAGCCTCAAACGTTTAAGATCGTATCGGACTCTGAAGACATTACTATCTATAAAATGTAAAAAAAGATGAAGAAAACGTTCGTCGTGACTATTTTAGGTGTGCGCGTATACTGCATACCAGATTACTGACTTCCATGCAGTAACTTGCCGTTTCTTTAGACAAAGGCAGGAAGAGCAAGGGAACGTTCCGATGCAAAGCCTTAAGCGGGAACTGGTTGTTAATCATTTCCTCGTATGAATTGCAAGGCCAAGCACACCATGGATGAATCTGCGCGTAGGGTGGAACGAGAATAAATATAACTGCACGTGACTTTCATTCAGTGTATCTGTGATGTCAAGCGTTGTTTCACACCCTGTACGACAAATCGCTTTCGGTAAATTACGATAAAGAAGCTGGAATAATCTGTTGTCTTTGTGTGGTGTGAAGGCCTGGCCAGCAATCTTGTGAGTTGCATGGTTTCAGGACGAGTGCAACAGGTCGTTGTAGCCGTATGTCAAGTCATGTTTATTTTTCTTTTCGTCGAAAAGAAAATACGAATATTGCGAACCTCACTAGCGCTTCATCTTACCGGTACTCACCGATGGAGAAGAAACATGGAGGCTAACGGTAAGTCAACTTCCCTCCTCAGTTTGATCAAATTTTATTTCGACTCTTATTTATCTATCGTAGTACACTTGCAAACTCCGGTAACAAACTTCGAAAATTCTCATTTACGTTTTTTCCGCTACCCTTCAATTTATTTCCTGCTTCGCTAATCCTAAGATGACGCCCATAAATTCGGCACACCACGAAAATTCTGTTCTTTACGGCGGCGGGGTACCTCTGACTAGGATTGGACGGATAGGTAATTACATGGCTTTATTTCTTCTGTAAAAAAAAAATCGAGGCGGTAAAAATCAAGGAAGCCGCTCCTGGAATGCTGTTTATAACACAAGCTTTGAGGAAGGGCCTCCACGACGCAGTTTCAATCGCCGGCCTTCATAGGTAGATTTATATCTGCCCCTCCGGCAGCTTAACGTTACTAATTTCCTGTCGAAAACACCGTGTCCTCTCGCTTAAACCTCGCTGGGTAGCGTAAAGGGGGAGATAAATGTTCGGTGTTCTGGCATGCCATTTATACATGCTTCTTTTTTACATATCCTCGGATTTTAATTAGCAGGCTGAGCGAAAAGGTTATCAGAGTTAGCTCATGTTTTTGAAGCACGGATCATTCATTTTAAGAGCCTTGCGCCACAAGTAACGCATGCACTTTATCCTTTTCTCCGCAGGGATTCTGATTATGAAAGCGCTTATAACATTCGGACTCCGTCGAGCTCCGGAACACCTAGGCATCGTTTGTGCGTAATTTCATACACTCTGTACAACCACGTTCTCAAGTTTTTTTTCTTTTTTTTGCGATGCCTAAATAACCCCGGTGAAAAGCACGAAAGTATTCTATAAACGAGGTGCGAACTTCGTGCATCAGGAGTCCTTCAAGCTTAGTTAGGTATTGAATAACAACTTTGGTTTGGTTTATTAGGGTTTAACGTCCCAAAGCGACTCAGGCTATGAGAGACACCGTAGTGAAGGGTTCCGGAAATTTCGACCACCTGGGGTTCTTTAACGTGCACTGACACCGCACATCACATGAGCCTCTAGAATTTCGCCTTCATAGAAATTCCGCCGCCGCGGCCGGGGTCGAACCCACGTCTTTAGGGTCAGCAGCCGAGCGCCGTAACTACTGAGCCACCGCGCCGGGTTAGAATAGCTTTAATGTTAACCTCTGTACCGCTTCGCCGCACTCATAATCGGTGCCAGGGACAGATATACTTATGACGGAAATCATTCGTCCGTTGGTTAGCTTCTTACTTCTTTCTTTCGTTAGTTCGTTCTTTCTTTAGCTTGTTCGTTCGTTCCGCCGTTTATTTGCTCGTTCGCTGCATGCTTCGTTCGTGCATGCGTATGCTTCTGGTCTTTCCTATCAAACCGCAAGACGCAACTTACACTTTTGCGGTCCATGTATCGCAACACTTGTCAAGAAGCGTATATATTCCCTGTACGTAGGTCTAAAAGTGTCGTGTTTTTCTATTAATCCCTCGCTTGCCGGAAATGACGTCGTATTGCGTCACCTTGCTTTCGTCACTCGACGGAAAGCGATTTACTGCCCTCCTTCTAAAGAGCCTCGTTTGTCACTGCGGCGTCTTTGTTGACCGTCGGTAGTCAGTTTTTTTTCTTCGTTGCCTCCACTGAACTCGCCTGCGACATTTTTCACAGATCTGGTTTTCCATCTATGGAACAGTTTTGTGGAATGCTTTTTCTTTGTGTACTGTTTGCTTTGTCCTTCTAGCTTTACTGGACCAATTCAGCAGTAAAGACGTAGAAATGAGCATAGAGGAGCCAGCTCTGAGGGGCAACAAAATATGGGGAGCACTGGCCAGAGTAAGGATATCGTTGTTTTGGGCGTAGACATGGCTGACTACAGAAGTGGTAGCAGAGCCCTGGAAACAAACGCAGCTGACTGGAACGACAGGTCGAAGCTAATGCTGTTGAGGAAACCGGTTCAATCTAGCTGACCACTGGGCAGCGGAACGAACAGCAAAGTGAAATGGCAGACCTTTGAATCGCTGAAGAGAGCAACATAAAAAAATAAAATAAAAATTGATCACAGGAAGTCGTTACCTTCGCTTAAGAAAGAGCAAAGCTTAGGGGAAGTTAAAGGGCATAAGTGGCTGGGAGGAGTTTGGCAGAAAGCGTAGACGTTGACGTAAAGGGGCTTGCCCTGAAACAGGAAAACAGAAGGTTATGCCTTTTTCCCCTTCTCTCTTCCTCCTTTTAGCCCCATCATCCCTCTTCCCCAGTGCAGGGTAGCCAACCGGAACCCCTTTCTGGTTAACATCCCTGTCTTTCCCTCCTCCTCTTTATCTATCTATCTATCTATCTATCTATCTATCTATCTATCTATCTATCTATCTATCTATCTATCTATCTATCTATCTATCTATCTATCCATCCATCCATCCATCCATCCATCCATCCATCCATCCATCCATCCATCCATCCATCCATCTATCTATCTATCCATCCATCCATCCATCCATCCATCCATCCATCCATCCATCCATCCATCCATCCATCCATCCATCCATCCATCCATCCATCCATCCATCTATCTCTCTATCTATCTCTCTATCTATCTATCTATCTATCTATCTATCTATCTATCTATCTATCTATCTATCTATCTATCTATCTATCTATCTATCTATCTATCTATCTATCTATCTATCTATCTATCTATCTATCTATCTATCTATCTATCTATCTATCTATCTATCTATCTATCTATCTATCTATCTATCTATCTATCTATCTATCTATCTATCTATCTATCTATCTATCTATCTATCTATCTATCTATCTATCTATCTATCTATCTATCTATCTATCTATCTATCTATCTATCTATCTATCTATCTATCTATCTATCTATCTATCTATCTATCTATCTATCTATCTATCTATCTATCTATCTATCTATCTATCTATCTATCTATCTATCTATCTATCTATCTATCTATCTATCTATCTATCTATCTATCTATCTATCTATCTATCTATCTATCTATCTATCTATCTATCTATCTATCTATCTATCTATCTATCTATCTATCTATCTATCTATCTATCTATCTATCTATCTATCTATCTATCTATCTATCTATCTATCTATCTATCTATCTATCTATCTATCTATCTATCTATCTATCTATCTATCTATCTATCTATCTATCTATCTATCTATCTATCTATCTATCTATCTATCTATCTATCTATCTATCTATCTATCTATCTATCTATCTATCTATCTATCTATCTATCTATCTATCTATCTATCTATCTATCTATCTATCTATCTATCTATCTATCTATCTATCTATCTATCTATCTATCTATCTATCTATCTATCTATCTATCTATCTATCTATCTATCTATCTATCTATCTATCTATCTATCAGAAGGGCAGTAAAGAACAGCCTTAGGAGAGAAAAAAGGCGAGGTTTTATGGACGAGGGAACTTGTGGCGACCTGTAGAGAGTGTAAATAGGGGACGATGAAAAAAGAACGGTTTTCAGAAGGAGGAAATAAGGGTAATAGGAGAGGTTGAGGGAGTGGATCATGAGAAGTAACGGGAATCGCGCTTCGGGAATAGGGAAAAAGGCAGCGACAAAAGGACGAAAAAAAATCGGGGTTCAGTTTCTGGCCGGGAACACGAGTGCTTTACTTGGTGCCAACGAGAGCGGCGAATCCATTTATATCGTCCAACGGCGGCCCTCTGTAGCGTTCTTTTGTCTTGTTTCCTCTTTGTGTTATGAGATTTTTGTGAATCGTAGTTCTCGGCTTGAGCCATCATGCCTCTCTGTTTGCTTGGCTTAGAATGTGATTGGTTCTGAGTCTTCACTGTGGCCGTAACGCTTGCCGTGGGCCTATGTCGGTGGCTATCTGGATGTGTGCTTGTAGGCTTAGCCACATCCTGTCAGTCAACGAGAAAAAGAAAAAAAAAGTCGTGAGCTAGAAATTGCCAGTTTCAGCGGGTGCATGCTGTCACGCGAAGGGGAAGTTTGGCGGAAACGTCACAGCCATTGTGAACAAAAAAAAGAGCTCATCCTGAAGAACAGAAGAGGGACGTCACCATCTTAATAAATAAATTAAACTAAAGCAAGGTTTGGGACACCGGCAGATACTTTTGAACGCCGCTCCAAATATCTTTATTTCCGACTGGGTCCCCGTTCAAACACTTGAAGGAAGAAAAGGAAAATAAAACAAAAGTAAAACGAAACGGAAAGGAGACACAGCAGTGCTTCAGCTTGTTTTGTTTTAGAAGGCATTTATTTTATTGGCTACGAATTGGTCCTGCATTCTAAAAAGCGCGTCTGCTGGTCCGGAGGCTCTGGAAAGGAATCCCTGTTTGGGGAAAATCTGATGTACCGTTGAAGAGCGGAAACATTTCGAACTGTAACCAATTTCTTTTATACAACTTGTCCATCTCGCAAAAACAGTTGATGGTCTCCCTTTCATTGATTGACACGCAGTGGCTAAACTACGCGAGGATCTAAAACAATCACTAATCAGGTAATAAAGATCAAACTTGAGCCTTATAAGAAAGGAAGGTATTTTGCAGCCCTGATTGCTTAAGCAAGGTCGGCACGTCGCCCGGCTAATGTCTCAGTTTACGGCCCGTCTTAGCTGTGAACTTACGTCCTGTGCAGTGTAATTTACAATGTAATTAACAGCATGATATATTTCATGCAATTTTTCGATCATTGTCGTATTAGCTAAAGTTAGCTGAAGAATGCTTCAGAATCTGCAAATAATCGAATAATTCCGAACGTCAGGGATAGGGTCAAGGCGCGATTTTTTATTGACGAGCTTCACCTGCCGCCGTGGTTTAATGGATATGGTGTTCCGCATCTGACACCAAGGACCCGGGATGGAATCACTGCAGCGGCGGACGCGTTTCTATGGTGGCGAGGCGCAAAAGAGGAACGTGGGATGTGAGATGTTATGGCGAGATAAGGCACCATGTGGTCAAAATTAGTCCGGAGGCAATGTTGTCTCTCATAGCCCTTGTGCAGGTTTGGGACATTAGGTTCTAAATACGCAACCATATATCACCATACCATACTGTACCGTACCGTACCTTACCGTACCATATCTTAACCATATCGACCATACCATGCCATACCATACCATGCCATACCATATCATGCCATAACATGGCATAACCGTATTGCACCAAACGATACCAAACCATGCCATGCCGTACCAACCATGCCATACCAAACCATATTATACCATAGCATGCCGTACAATGCCACACGTTACCATACCGTACCACCCGCCGCGGTGGCTCAGTAGTTACGGCGCTCGGCTGCTGATCCGAAAGACGCGGGTTCGATCCCGGCCGCGGCGGTCTAATTTCGATGGAGGCGAAATTCTAGAGGTCCGTGTACTGTGCGATGTCAGTGCACGTTAAAGAATCCCAGGTGGTCGAAATTTCCGGAGCCCTTCACTACGGCACCCCTCATAGCCTGAGTCGCTTTGGGACGTTAAACCCCCATAAACCATAAACCGTACCATACCATACCATATAACATGCCATACCATGCCATACCATACAGTACCGTACCTTACCATACCATACCATACCATACCGTACCATACCAATGAATAACTTCGTGTTTTTCACATTATCGTGAGCGTCCCAGAAAACAACCAACGCCGGACAAGGAAACGTAATAGGTAGAGGCTAAATCGGCGGGAAACGATTCTCCTGCAGTTGCAGAGCCTCGCCGCGGCCTCCAGCGCGGCCAACAAACAGCCAGCTATCATCGCCATTTATCACGCGCGGGGGTTTCTCCCATCTACTCATTTTCCTGCCGAGACGGTTTGCGCCGTGGCGATACCGGAGAGGCTCCTCCACGCAGTCGGCGGACCGCGACCGTTATCCGTGGCGTACACCGCGCTAAGCCTAACGCAGCTCCACCATTACCCTTCTTATAGCGTTCATCATTCCGTAACTGTTCCCCAGGTGCACGCTAACAGCGTCAATCGGCGTTGCCCGAGGCCGTTCGTTATGGAAGATTGATGAATGCCCTCCGTTGTACGAAATCAAGCGAGCGAGCTGTTAAGGTGGCTTGCGATACGTGAGCTTGTGACTGCTGGTCCCCTTCTCTGGCCTACACATGCTTGATAGGATTCTTCTCTCCGTGGTGCATTGGTTCTCATTGCGCGACTGCGCTTTCTGGCGAGCCCAGTACTTCTCTCCCCTTGCTCGCACATATGGCGCCATTTTTTTTTTGTCTGCGATTGGCGGTTCATTCGCGCCGCATTTCACATCTTTTTCTATGCTGTTTTTTTTCTTTTTTCGGGGAGAGCTTATTTATAGGACCTTTTCTGCCGCCAATCACGTGTAGTTCATCCGCGCGATGAGGTGAGCGCACCGTGTATGGAGCTCGTGCCTTGCTCGTCGTGTTGCCTTTGTCTTCATCGGGAAGGACTCGGGGTCATAGTACGCCGCCAAAGTCTTCTAAACGCTCTTGTAGAGAGCTCTGGGCGCGTTAGTGTATTGGGTGTAGGTGGAAATGTGCCCTGCATCAGTCTTACAAATGGCAGACATTTGGACCGTACGGTGAAGCAAGGCAATAAGAAAGCGGCAAAAGAAGCGGGTTAAATAAAACATGTGAACGGTCTACGTTTAAGCTTGTTCTCGCTTAGTTTAGCGACGTACGCAGCGCACGCAGCATAGCGCAAGCGCATAGATATAAAAAGACAGCATGAAACGACACAGAAACGAACACACAATACAAGATTAACATGTTTTATTAGCGCCGGGTCGACGATCTGCAGATGCACCAGCGGACATTGATTCAGCAGGAAGCATTTCTACGTCAGAAAAGAAGTAAATGCTCTGGCGTGCTGATCTGCAGTGGGAACTGGGAGAGGGAAGAAGTAAGGCAATGTTGGAGTGACGATGTGTTCGGAAGATGAAGCTGGTAGGATTTTAGGATAAGAGCCGGGCTAACGTGAGTGTAGAGATGATGTAGTGCTACAAGGAAACGGGAAAGGGTGCATTAGCTTTAGAATGTAGGAGTGCAGCGTCCACTTTAAGAAGGAAATGGAATTCTGGACGTCGACAAAAGCGTCGAAAGTGGGCCGTGTTATTTCTCATATGCACTGAAACCAGTCGCAAACACCTATCATGCCGCCGCGGTGGCTCAGTGGTTAGGGCGCTCGACTACTGATCCGGAGTTCCCGGGTTCGAACCCGACCGCGGCGGCTGCGTTTTTATGGAGGAAAAGCGCTAAGGCGCCCGTGTGCTGTGCGATGTCAGTGCACGTTAAAGATACCCAGGTGGTCGAAAATATTCCGAAGCCCTCCACTACGGCACCTCTCTCTTCCTTTCTTCGTTCACTCCCTCCTTTATCCCTTCCCTTACGGCGCGGTTCAGGTGTCCAACGATATATGAGACAGATACTGCGCCATTTCCTTTCCCCAAAAACCAATTATTATTATTATTATCACGACCCGATGCGCACATGCGGCTCTTTCGCCTGCATTCTATATCATAGTTTGTTGGCACTAATCTAGTCGAGGAAGTCCACGCACTGGAATTATTCAGCTTAATTATTATGAGTTAGTAATCCTCTTTTTTTATTAGCTCCCTACGAGAATGTGTGTTTTTATCCGTATTTTCCTGCTCCAACATCTTATATGTTCTTTGCGTTCCCAAAGGCGCCCGCATCCGCCTCATTAGTCTAATTTACTTCCAATACGTGGACACAAAGCACTATTGAATTTTATGTTTATTCTGGTTGTTCAGTAATTGTCACCTTTTTATTTTTTCTAAGCACCTCATATATCCTGCGTGCGCGCAAACGACGAGGAATAAACGGGCCTCTGCGGCTGCTATGTCGCACCTTTCAAGCGGAGTTACTGAAATAAATTAACTGGTGCGCCATTCGTGAACCAGAACGAAGGGTAAATATTTTGTGTTCTAAGCTGGTCATAACCACCTGAGTCCCCGCCGAGAATAATACGTGCTGCCATATCTTTTTCGTCTTTCTTGTTCTAGCCCGCAACTATTGTCTCCGTGTGAGATTTATCAACACCATAATCCGCCTCGTAATATCTTCTTTCTCGCTAAGGCGCCTGCTGCTTTATTATTCTGCTTCGTTTTTCTTTCGGCATAGCTGCACGCACGCCCCCTGGCGCTTGTCGTCGTCTTCGTCGTCGCCTCGTGTCAGGGGCATCACTGCTTGCATCGAGCCACTTGTTTGTGAGGGAACAAACGCGGGTAAATGACATCCTAGTATAAATCAAGAGGAAGAAATGGGCTTGGACAGGGCATGTACTGCGAAGGCAAGATGACCGCTGGTCCTAAAGGGTAACGGAGTGGATTGCAAGAAAAAGTAAGCGTAGCAGGGGACGGCAGAAGGGTAGGTGGGCGGATGAGGTTAAGAAGTTTGCAGGCGTAGGGTGGGCGCAGCTGGCAAACGCCAGGGTTAATTCGAGAGACATCGAAGAGGCCCTTTCCCTGCAGTAGGCGTAGTCAGGCTGATGACGATGATTGCGCTGGTTTTGCAAAGTAAATATTTCAACTTCTGCGAGCGTCACGTAGAGCGTGGAGTTCAAAGACTAAATTTTATTTGAAATTGCTCCATGCTGGAATATTTTCCAAGGTTCATTGTGGTGTGCGATACGACTACCTTACGTGCTCTTCCGTCGATTATTTATTTATTTATTTATTTACCCTAAAGACCCAGAAGAAGGCATTACATAGGGGCATTACATTATATTTCTGTTTTCTCAGCATGGGAAATAGAAAAAAACTGGGTGGATGAAAATTCTGGCTTTTTAATTTGTCCAAGGTAGCAGACGACGACAGAAATAATAAATAATACATGCCACTAATCTTAATACCATATATGGCACACCGGCCCATGTCCTCCAGAACGAAAGCTATGCGCAAACACATTCTGTTCTATTTTCATGAAAACCGTACGTCTCTTCGCTCCTTTCAGTCAACAGCAGTGGAGCTGGATGAAAGCATGCGTTGGACAGTTTACAAACGAAATTCAGGACACAGCATAATTTAAAGTGCTAACTGTTACTTGGAGTAGTGTAGTACTGCTTTTAAGATTCGAAAATAACCATGCGAACGCCCGGAAGAAAGAACTTGGTACTTGGTGTCAGAAGTGTTTGGCTGTGAATGCGCATTTAGCGGCGGCAAAGTATACGTAATATCAAAACCACCACAAATGTTGATAAGAAAACGCATCTGGGGAAAAAAAAGATAGCTTGTTCAAAACGGCATGCCGCTCAGAGGAAAACTCAAGATATTTTAAAAATTTTGCACTCTTTCCTCGCTGCCCCGATCTTGCGTGTTATGAAGCCAGCCACAAATTATATGAATCGGTGTTCCGGACAAATAAACAAGAAGCGATTTATCCTCATGTTGCAGGGTGCAGAGCAAAACTCAGAAGTACCATTTTATTATATAAATATTGCCGTATGGCCTCTGCTACGGGACCGTGGAACAACCTCAACCCCTGAAGTCAAGTTTAAGGAGGGCTGCCATACCCGTCGGAGAGCGCCTCCCCTCAAGGCAGCTCCCCAGCATGGCCCGCGATCCCACCGGCAGCCAACCTGGGCCTCAAGAGAACTATGGGTGTCCTCCTCCCCTTCACTCAGGTTCCGCTGCCTTCCATCCCCGAGGGTGAGACCAGGGATCAATCCGGTCGTCCATGGGGCTGGTGATATACACTGGCTTACATAGACTACATATTGGTGTATGTTTCATCGGTAGGGGCACATAGGCAGATTGCGAAAAAAATCTCTAAGCTTCTATTGTTAAATTCCGTGCTGATCTACCCATTATGTGTCAGCTTAGTGATAGCAAAATAACGCAGCACTGTGCGCTCTGGAAGTGGATCATGCAGCTCATTCTACACCTGGAATCAGGGATAAGGAGTGCTGCCTTATCCGAATCCACCCAAGGCAGCTCCCCAGCATGGCACGCGATCCCACCGGCAGCCAACCTGGGCCTCAAGAGAACTATGGGTGTCCTCCTCCCCTTCACTCAGGTTCCGCTGCCTTCCATCCCCGAGAGTGAGACCAGGGATCAATCCGGTCGTCCATGGGGCTGGTGATATACACTGGCTTACATAGACTACATATTGGTGTATGTTTCATCGGTAGGGGCACATAGGCAGATTGCGAAAAAAATCTCTAATCTTCTATTGTTAAATTCCGTGCTGATCTACCCATTATGTGTCAGCTTAGTGATAGCAAAATAACGCAGCACTGTGCGCTCTGGAAGTGGATCATGCAGCTCATTCTACCCCTGGAATCAGGGATAAGGAGGGCTGCCTTATCCGAATCCACCCAAGGCAGCTCCCCAGCATGGCCCGCGATCCCACCGGCAGCCAACCTGGGCCTCAAGAGAACTATGGGTGTCCTCCTCCCCTTCACTCAGGTTCCGCTGCCTTCCATCCCCGAGGGTGAGACCAGGGATCAATCCGGTCGTCCATGGGGCTGGTGATATACACTGGTTTACATAGACTACATATTGGTGTATGTTTCATCGGTAGGGGCACATAGGCAGATTGCGAAAAAAAATCTCTAAGCTTCTATTGTTAAATTCCGTGCTGATCTACCCATTATGTGTCAGCTTAGTGATAGCAAAATAACGCAGCACTGTGCGCTCTGGAAGTGGATCATGCAGCTCATTCTACCCCTGGAATCAGGGATAAGGAGGGCTGCCTTATCCGAATCCACCCAAGGCAGCTCCCCAGCATGGCCCGCGATCCCACCGGCAGCCAACCTGGGCCTCAAGAGAACTATGGGTGTCCTCCTCCCCTTCACTCAGGTTCCGCTGCCTTCCATCCCCGAAGGTGAGACCAGGGATCAGTCAGGTCGTCCATGGGGCTGGTGATATACACTGGTTTACATAGACTACATATTGGTGTATGTTTCATCGGTAGGGGCACATAGGCAGATTGCGAAAAAAAATCTCTATGCTTCTATTGTTAAATTCCGTGCTGATCTACCCATTATGTGTCAGCTTAGTGATAGCAAAATAACGCAGCACTGTGCGCTCTGGAAGTGGATCATGCAGCTCATTCTACCCCTGGAATCAGGGATAAGGAGGGCTGCCTTATCCGAATCCACCCAAGGCAGCTCCCCAGCATGGCCCGCGATCCCACCGGCAGCCAACCTGGGCCTCAAGAGAACTATGGGTGTCCTCCTCCCCTTCACTCAGGTTCCGCTGCCTTCCATCCCCGAAGGTGAGACCAGGGATCAGTCAGGTCGTCCATGGGGCTGGTGATATACACTGGTTTACATAGACTACATATTGGTGTATGTTTCATCGGTAGGGGCACATAGGCAGATTGCGAAAAAAAATCTCTAAGCTTCTATTGTTAAATTCCGTGCTGATCTACCCATTATGTGTCAGCTTAGTGATAGCAAAATAACGCAGCACTGTGCGCTCTGGAAGTGGATCATGCAGCTCATTCTACCCCTGGAATCAGGGATAAGGAGGGCTGCCTTATCCGAATCCACCCAAGGCAGCTCCCCAGCATGGCCCGCGATCCCACCGGCAGCCAACCTGGGCCTCAAGAGAACTATGGGTGTCCTCCTCCCCTTCACTCAGGTTCCGCTGCCTTCCATCCCCGAGGGTGAGACCAGGGATCAGTCAGGTCGTCCATGGGGCTGGTGATAGACACTGGTTACCTGGACTACATATAGGTGCATGTTTCATTAGTAAAGTCTAAACTGCAGCAACAGAGGTCAGAATAACGGTATTCGCTGAATGCTGATCAGAGCAAATTTAGCACGGAAAGGTGTATAGCCTGGAGGATTGTATGTCGTGTACATTTTCAAGCCTCATCTTTTTCATCCTATAAATGCTTCAGGAACACTCCAGTGAAACAATTGGTGTGTTATTGAATTGAAATGTGGGCGACTAGTAGCTACTTCTCCCCAAGCTCAAGCCAGTGCAACAGAGTATAAACCAGAGAGTCGAAGAAATCGCCTATACGAGCGCGGTCCCGTCGCCTTCTATACACTTTCGCAAATGTTCCTGAGCTATTCTATCCTGGCATCATATTTTCTTATCGTACTGTCTTATCCTTTTTTGTTATCCTACTCAGTTTTGTATTCTGTTATTTTATTGCTTTCATATTTTTTAATCCATTTATTCTAGCACTCCGTTTCTACTACGCACGCGACTGAAACTTTAATTCCTCGGAATTTACTTTTTTCTATGCAGGACCTTCACGGTTTTTCACAACGTGACATCAGCAAAGAATAAAGAGAGCCGCCAGCAGTTTACAAAAACTGCATATGGGGATATATGAAACCTTGATGACCCGTACACAATGACAATCGTTGCCTAGCGACCCAAACTCTGCTACAGTCACGCGTTGAGCAGGCCGTGCGCCCCGACCAGAAACTGGAAGCAGCCTTTTGAAAAGCGGTGTCAGGGCACCGAAAATAATGAACAGCACCTGTTTCATTTAAGTGTGCTTTAAATGAAGGAAGAAAAGAATAACAAAAAATAATAAAGCTCTAGTTGATAATGGGGAACTGACAAGAGATGCTATGCCCAGAATCTTTGTCGCAAAGCTTCTCGCGTTGAGCGAGATAATGAATTAACTTTGTTTAATAGCAGTGCGAGAACTGAATTAATGCAAAAATATAGGTGACGCCTGAACAATACCGCGAAAACAGTCATCAATATTTTTATTAGCAGACAAAGAAGACATGAAAAGCATTGCAGGGTGGCTGATATAGCGACACAATAGGTTGGCGACAACACAGTGCGTAGAATTTTTTGTTATCGCTGAGATAGTTGAGAGTAGCGCTTGTCCCAATAGCAAAATCAACTAAGTCGCCCAGCAAAAAGTATTACTGAATTTTAAATCTATGTTCTCTAACGTAAAGGCCGCATACGGCAAGGCGGCACAAATTCTGGAGTCCTGAAATTTTCTCTCCCTTACCTACCGCGGGAGGAAAAATGTTGCTGTCCGCCAAGTTTGGGGTCTTCCTTCCGAATTTATTACCTTTCTCTTCACCCTCAATTTTCCTGTCAATTTAAGAAAATTTTTGCAATGTTAGTTATTTGTTTCTCTTTAGTGATTTTTTCTTTGTTCCTCTTGCAGATTCTTTCGACCTATTATGCCCACCTACCTTTCAGATGAAGTAAATTTCCCCTTCTTTTTTTTCCCCCCTAAAGCACGCGTCAGTGGAATTTGGGGCTTCATTGCTCGGTGGCTCCCATTCCTTATTCTAAGGAGCACGGCTGCTTTCTATGTACGTCGGCAGTTTCTCTGTTTATTTTTGCCTCTAACTTCGTCTATCAGAATGAGTTCGTTTTTCTCAAGTTTTCGTTGAAATTATGATTTTGTCCTCCAGTTGTTTTGGAATTTTGTGAAGTGCCTTCGCGTTTTTTTTTCATAATTATTTGAAGGCTATCTTCTGAATATTATATTATAAGCTTTGCGTCCGATTAGTTGATACGCATGTTTTTTGGCACCAATATAAGTGTTCATCCCTTCACAAGACTGCGTTCGTTTGTTTTTCTTTCGTATTATCGTTATTGTATGGAGTTATTAAACGCCTACTAGATTTGTTAAACTTACATTATATTATTTGATCTGCCTAATACAGTACGTATGAATAAAAACAATACAGTTTAGTGCCATGCGACACAAATAGTCGCAATTACATGGTAACCCCGATGAGCGACTTGGGAGCGTTCCCTACCTTGGCAGTTAAGGACTCCTGAGGATCTCCTTATTGTTAAACTAGCGATCAAACAGGGCTTGATCGGTAGATGCGTAGCTCTGACGACCGGACTATTTGTAGTTGTTACCTCTTTACCCTTCAATGTTTGGTGTTCTCCGCTATAAACTTTACGGAGGTTGCACTATGTTGTTTAAACCTATTTGTACGCTTGATACGAATAAGACAATATAAAATGGGTCAACTGGAGTGCGGATGAACGTTTTGCTGGAGGATTCCCCGCGTAGGCCTTTTACTCTTCCTCTGCCAGGCAATTTTCTTTTTGTTATTTTATTAATAAATAGCCGCTAACAACAAGCTATTGCCCGTCGGCGTAAATTGCGTTCATTGGCGATGATTTTGCGGAAAGGGAGGGCTCATAACTGGCTCCCTTGGTCAGTGGACGCCTCAATCGCACTTTCAGGTACGTGGCGGCGGGTAGATAGATGTGGGCTGCATGCATCAGCGCTGACAACGTTGTGGTAGACACGCGGCACTGCAACAATATGCCGCAACGTTCACAGGGTGAACAACCTCTCGCGATCGACCATTAACTGCCACCTGCGAGGGTGGGCGCGCTGGCTATCCAGTGTGCGGAACGCATCCAGCGTTACAAGCCATGTTTAGTTGCCCGATACATCACAGCTTTCGCTATCCAACCAGGTTCACCAGTAAACCGCTGCCAATTTTTTTAAAGGAGAGGAATGACGCAGTAACTGTCTCTGAGTGGACGCCCGAAACGCGCTGCAGGAATAAGATTGCGGAGGGACAGAACGAAGGGAGGAGGAAGGCGGCCCTAGTGGAGGGCTTCGTATGAATGAAAAATAATAATAATTGGTTTTTTGGGGAAAGGAAATGGCGCAGTATCTGTCTCATATATCGTTGGACACCTGAACCGCGCCGTAAGGGAAGGGATAAAGGAGGGAGTGAAAGAAGAAAGGAAGAAGAGGTGCCGTAGTGGAGGGCTCCGGAATAATTTCGACCACCTGGGGATCTTTAACGTGCGCTGACATCGCACAGCACACGGGCGCCTTAGCGTTTTTCCTCCATAAGAACGCAGCCGCCGCGGTCGGGTTCGAACCCGGGAACTCCGGATCAGTAGTCGAGCGCCCTAACCACTGAGCCACCGCGGCGGGGCATGAAAAAAAAGGAAAATGTAGAGTTTCGTGTGGCTGCGGCACAGTGGATTGAAGCTGTAGTAGGGTTACTCCTGCGATTCGCTTCGGGGGGTCGCGGTTGTTCATACGAGTTCTATCATCTTTCATATATTTCAATTCTCCTGTCTGCACGTGGCAAAGATTACGGCTGAGCTCGAGAAAGTGGACAGACCTGTCCGCGCTTTTTTTTCTTCTCATTTTTCAATCACAACAGCATTCGTGGAGACTGCAGTGAATTGCAAGGGTCCTCTGATAGCGTTGAAGCTATGAGTGAATCTTAAACATATTATCCGGGGTTAGGTTAACACAACACTGTTGAACAACACAGCAATGAATTAAAGGCTTTTTATTGTGGACACTGTTCTTCGAGTAAAGACCGCAACTGCAGCAGAAGTCCAAAGTATGCGTGCTACTCCCCAAGTAAGCAGTCAATGAACGCTACTTCAGCACGTGTTAAGCATCAGCAAACTCACCATATCGAATAAACTGAGCATATCGGGAGCCGTATTGAGATACTTAGACTGCGCGAGTCATTCGTTCAGTCATCAACCAAGGTAGCGTTCCTTCATTGTGCTTAAGTTAGTACCGCATCCCAGCGTCCATTGAAAACACTTCGTCCATTTTAGTTCACCGCAGTGCACTGTGCGTAGTACGCGAACCACAATTGCCGCCCATATACAGGAGGCACTTCGCACGCAATTTCTATAATGGGTCTAATACTGCGAAAACAAATGCTAGTAATACCTCACCGCCAAATCTTGAGATTTCGCGTCCCAAGGCTGCTGAGTTGGTAACGCGACATATACACCACTATACATCAACATACATTGCTTCCCACGCAGGACACGGCGCAATAGAATATACGTAAAAATATCGGGTTACAATTCACATATACACCAGTAATGTATACGTATATCCAGTTACAATTAACATTCATTACACATAACTAATAATACTTAAATCATTTAACGTACGAACGTCGCAACGCGTCGCACGTACGGGCGAGGCGACGCGTAGCAACCGTTGAAACCAACGCGCGTCTGTCCTAAAACGCATGTCGTAGGAGCATAGACGCCTCAACTTCGTCCTCCATGTCGTAGTCTCGCTGGGCAGCCTGCAAGACATGACCACAAAAAAAAAATTCTGCAGGTCGCGCCCCACGGCTGTCCAAGACTCCGGGTCCGCTCAGTCACGGCCACCAACCAGCACTGCTGCTCCAAAGCTCCGAAACCAGCCGGGGAGGGAGATCTTGAGAGCGAGCCGGTGGGCGTCGACGCCGGGCAGAAGTCCGGCTAGGAGCTAGACCTCTCCCAGAACAGCTGCTGGCTCACAGCTGCCTTGAGGAGGTCGGTGGCGCGGGTCAACCGTCGCGCCTGGATGGTGGGGGCTCCTAACGGCGTTGCTGCGGCCCAGCTGGGAGCGTCGATCTCAAGACGCTCCTCCAAAGGGGCCCCTGGAGGCGGCACGGAACGCAGCCAGTGCCTTATTCCGAGCCAAGGGCAAGACGCCGCCCGCCATGAAACTCGGGACTGGGGTGGCGGCCAGGCTGGAAAGGCCGGTGTGTCGCGGGTGATGGACTGCCGAGAAAGAGTCGCCCGGCACTGCTCTCTCGAGAGAGAGGCAAGCGGGGAAGCTGGATGGGGTTCGGCACAGGGCTGAGGCCAGCGTCCACGAAGCCAGGATACGCCATGTACAGAGGTGTTCCTGTCCGGCGCATCGCAGGTGATGGACTGCCGAAAAAGAGCCGCCCGGCACTGCTCTCGAGAGAGATGCAAGCGGGGAAGCTGGATGGGGTTCGGCACAGGGCTGAGGCCAGCGTCCACGAAGCCAGGATCCGCCATGTACAGAGGTGTTCCTGTCCGGCGCATCGCAGGTGATGGACTGCCGAAAAAGAGCCGCCCGGCACTGCTCTCGAGTGAGATGCAAGCGGGGAAGCTGGATGGGGTTCGGCACAGGGCTGAGGCCAGCGTCCACGAAGCCAGGATCCGCCATGTACAGAGGTGTTCCTGTCCGGCGCATCGCAGGTGATGGACTGCCGAAAAAGAGCCGCCCGGCACTGCTCTCTCGAGAGAGATGCAAGCGGGGAAGCTGGATGGGGTTCGGCACAGGGCTGAGGCCAGCGTCCACGAAGCCAGGATCCGCCATGTACAGAGGTGTTCCTGTCCGGCGCATCGCAGGTGATGGACTGCCGAAAAAGAGCCGCCCGGCACTGCTCTCGAGAGAGAAGCAAGCGGGGAAGCTGGATGGGGTTCGGCACAGGGCTGAGGCCAGCGTCCACGAAGCCAGGATCCGCCATGTACAGAGGTGTTCCTATCCGGCGCGTCGCAGGTGATGGACTGCCGAAAAAGAGCCGCCCGGCACTGCTCTCGAGAGAGATGCAAGCGGGGAAGCTGGATGGGGTTCGGCACAGGGCTGAGGCCAGCGTCCACGAAGCCAGGATCCGCCATGTACAGAGGTGTTCCTGTCCGGCGCATCACAGGTGATGGACTGCCGAAAAAGAGCCGCCCGGCACTGCTCTCGAGAGAGATGCAAGCGGGGAAGCTGGATGGGGTTAGGCACAGGGCTGAGGCCAGCGTCCACGAAGCCAGGATCCGCCATGTACAGAGGTGTTCTTATCCGGCGCGTCGCAGGTGATGGACTGCCGAAAAAGAGCCGCCCGGCACTGCTCTCGAGAGAGATGCAAGCGGGGAAGCTGGATGGGGTTCGGCACAGGGCTGAGGCCAGCGTCCACGAAGCCAGGATTCGCCATGTACAGAGGTGTTCCTGTCCGGCGCATCGCAGGTGATGGACTGCCGAAAAAGAGCCGCCCGGCACTGCTCTCGAGAGAGATGCAAGCGGGGAAGCTGGATGGGGTTCGGCACAGGGCTGAGGCCAGCGTCCACGAAGCCAGGATCCGCCATGTACAGAGGTGTTCCTGTCCGGCGCATCGCAGGTGATGGACTGCCGAGAAAGCGTCGCCCGGCACTGCTCTCTCTCGAGAGAGGCAAGCGGCGAAGCTGGATGGGGTTCGGCACAGGGCTGAGGCCAGCGTCCACGAAGCCAGGATACGCCAGGTACGGAGGTGTTCCTGTCCGGCGCATCGCAGGTGATGGACTGCCGAGAAAGCGTCGCCCGGCACTGCTCTCTCTCGAGAGAGGTAAGCGGCGAAGCTGGATGGGGTTCGGCACAGGGCTGAGGCCAGCGTCCACGAAGCCAGGATACGCCAGGTACGGAGGTGTTCCTGTCCGGCGCATCGCAGGTGATGGACTGCCGAGAAAGCGTCGCCCGGCACTGCTCTCTCGAGAGAGAGGTAAGCGGCGAAGCTGGATGGGGTTCGGCACAGGGCTGAGGCCAGCGTCCACGAAGCCAGGATACGCCAGGTACGGAGGTGTTCCTGTCCGGCGCATCGCAGGTGATGGACTGCCGAGAAAGCGTCGCCCGGCACTGCTCTCTCTCGAGAGAGGCAAGCGGCGAAGCTGGATGGGGTTCGGCACAGGGCTGAGGCCAGCGTCCACGAAGCCAGGATACGCCAGGTACGGAGGTGTTCCTGTCCGGCGCATCGCAGGTGATGGACTGCCGAGAAAGCGTCGCCCGGCACTGCTCTCTCTCGAGAGAGGCAAGCGGCGAAGCTGGATGGGGTTCGGCACAGGGCTGAGGCCAGCGTCCACGAAGCCAGGATACGCCAGGTACGGAGGTGTTCCTATCCGGCGCATCGCAGGTGATGGACTGCCGAGAAAGCGTCGCCCGGCACTGCTCTCTCTCGAGAGAGGTAAGCGGCGAAGCTGTATGGGGTTCGGCACAGGGCTGAGGCCAGCGTCCACGAAGCCAGGATACGCCAGGTACGGAGGTGTTCCTGTCCGGCGCATCGCAGGTGATGGACTGCCGAGAAAGCGTCGCCCGGCACTGCTCTCTCTCGAGAGAGGCAAGCGGCGAAGCTGGATGGGGTTCGGCACAGGGCTGAGGCCAGCGTCCACGAAGCCAGGATACGCCAGGTACGGAGGTGTTCCTGTCGCCGGGTGGTGGTTACGGCAGGCCGGCGGCCAACTTCGTGGAGAGTGACGCCGGAGGCCTGGGAAGCAACGGGACTCAGGACCGAACTGGAGGCCCGGTTGGGCCGCCGAGAGCCGTCGGCGCTGCCGCTCGCAGAAGTGGACGCCCCAGGATGTCGAAGAGGGCAGAGCTGCCGTCCCCTTTTTATCATCTGGTTCTGATCGGCCCGGCGTTTCGGCGCGCCTTTTATACCCTCCGCGCCACTTCGTTCTCTTCTCGCGTTTAAATGAATTTTTTTGTTTTGTTCATGCCGGACATCCCGAATTAATTCAAAAGTGAAGAATTTTACAAGAATTCGTTTACTTTGACAGAAATATTGTACACGAAAATTGCGTCCGTTTTTCTTAACGCCGAAATGTGGTCTAGGGCTTCCGCGTCTGGTTTTAGCAGACCCTGTCTGGCGTCCGCAGTGCACAAATCGTTTGAATAATAACGAGGAGCAATAGCGTCTTTATATTCAAGCATCACTGTAGACATGGTCTTGCGTACGGGGCAGTGTACAGTAGTTTGTCCACGTCATCAAGGGTGGCTCGGAAGACAAAGCACTGTGCAATTGTATCCCCACTCCTGTCGGCCACCAAAAGGTGGCTGGAAGTATTTAATAAATAAAAATAAAATAAAGTAGTGGCAGAGGAAGGGGAAGGTAGCCTCAATTGAATACAGGGCTTTTGAGGACAATTATTGGGCGTATATTCCCTCAACAGCTCCACCAAACGTTTTTGTGCGAGTACCAGTATTATTTATTTGCGTATAGACGCACATTATTTACCAATTATCTGATGTAATCGCCGTGCACTGCAGATAAACCCCTCCAATCGAGAGAGCTGCTTGTCACTGACGTGGCACAAATACTTGTTCGCCAATTAAATTTGTGTGCCTAAACAAGGGTATCATGGAACGTTATTGAGAAATACGAAATAAAGCTTTTTAAAACCTTTTCAAAGCTTTCCTAGCAGCTTTGAAAATGGCCCTACGAGGAACGCTGCCTTGTATGGCATACATCCTCCATCGGTCCTATACGCGTATGAAGGACGCCGTCCTGTGTTACGGTACCGGTGTCACTGTTGCCGGAGTGTAGAACGTCGTGACCAAAAAGGCCTGCGTTCGACTCCCGTCCGAGACCGATGCCGAGGTGGGCGTTGACCTTAACGGACGCGTGGAAGCTCTCAACAATCTGTAGCCATGCAGGCCAAGTAGGTCTGGATTCCTCACTAAGAGCTATTAGTCGATTCGCATGGCGAACATTCAAAGAAGGTTGCCTTCAACATGCGTTAGCAGTACTGTCAATCTGTGCGTCGCCATATTTTGCGCGCTGTATTGCTTTGTGCATCAATACTAAGAGCTCACTGGGCGTTGACTTATTCGCTGGGCTGCTGCTGTTCGCCGCGCACTTGGAATGTGGACAGCGTCAGGTACACATAGCTGTCCAGCGAACAATATGGCTGTGCCCAAGCTCTCTGCTCTTGCTGTACAGTGGAAGCTATACGTGCGCGTCCCGACGACTGTTTCATGTGTTGAGTTTGCCTACAACTAGAAGCGCTCATGTTGAGCACGCCAGCGTTCACGCATTCTTTTATGTTTCGGCGGTTAAAGATCATTTAAATCAGCTACGTCAACGCAGGGCAGTTGTATGGCCAAAAGAAATTCGTCTGTAGGAACCCGAATATTAGTCAAATAATGTGTACCAGGCCCCAAAAATACCCCAGGGACACCTGGAAACCCCTGGATGCAACTTCACTGAAACTAATTCCCACTAATTTCAAATAAAAGCCCCTGTATTTCTTCCAAGCTTCCACGGTTACAACGAACAAAGACATGTACCGCGGAGATGTATGCACTGTATCTATACCTAGTCACGTGTACAGTACACGCTTATAAAGGCGGGGCTGTGCTATATTATTATTCAAGCAATCTGATAGGATAGGATAGGATGGGATACACTTTATTGCTCTAACTAGGTTTTTCGGTCAGACAGAGGTCTTGATCTTCAAGCAGATGTCTCCCTCCGTCTTGCAGAGGTCGGCGCCCCTATTCCAGGGCACCGCTGAGTTTGGCCGCTCGCTGGGCATGGATGACCAATCCTCTTTGGACGATTGGGCTGCCGCTGAAGAGCACTCTCTCCCACTGCTCCGCACTCGGATTTTCTGAGCAATGGATTGCTTTATTTCTGTCTCATTTCCAAGCGATCTGAGCACGCGAACGCCAAATTTGGTTCACGAAGACGTGCCACGCGAGCCCTGGAATCCATTCCAGCATTAAAAAAGAAACCACTTCGGCGTGTGCCACACTTCAGTAAAAGCTACTGACCCGGAGTTACCGGGTTCGAAGCCGACCGCGGCGGCCGCGTTTCGATGGAGGCGAAAGCAAAAGGCGCCCGTGTGCTGTGCGATGTCAGTGCACGTTAAAGATCCTCAGGTGGTCGAAATTATTCCAGAGCCCTCCACTACGGTACCTCTTTCTTCCTTTCTTCTTTCACTCCCTCCTTTACCCCTTGCCTTACGGCGCGGTCAGGTGTCGGCCGATATGTGACGGATACTGCGCCATTTCCTGTGCCCAAAAACCAATTTTCATTTTTTTCCGCGTCCACCCTCGCAGGTGGCAGTTAATGGTCGATCGCGAGAGGTTTTTCACCCAATGAGCGCTGCGGCCTGTTGCTGCAGTGCAGCGTGTCTGCCACAATGTTGTCGGCGCTAATGCATGCAGCCCACATCTCTCTTTCTACCCGCCGCCACGTACCTCAAAGCGCGATTGAGGTGTCCACTGACCCAGGGAGCTAGTTGTAGTGCGCCCCTCCTTTCCTCAAAATCATCGGGGTAAAGAACGTTGTCAGCGCCAATGAACGCAATGAACGCCGACGGCCAATAGCTTGTTGTTGTTAGTGGCTCCTTATTAATAAAATAACAATGGCAGTGAAAGATGCTGCCAGCCGCGGCATCTGCCATCGAAACCTCAAGCACCTGAGCTGCGGCTAGCATCACGCCAACGTCACGAGACCAACAAAGGGCGGACGCTTTGCAGTGCAAGCTCAGTATTACATACATATGCGCTGTAAAAGAGAAGCAACGTGTGTGGGCCACCTGGTGGGCACCTAATATGAGAGCAGCCTCAAGAATCGGGTTTAAGATCTCTGTTGTCGGATTACTGCGACCGAGGAGACGAAAAACGTAACACGCGACAACTTTCGAGTTTTGCACCCTTTGTGCGCATGCGTGCGCGTGTTTGAATCCTTTCACAGTTATAGAGGTTGCTTCGTTACTGGGTTTAATCATCAGCAGTTGTCTGTACCATCCCTTAGGCGTTAAGTTTATGCAGTGCCGAAGTAAACTTCCTTGGCAAGTCTTTCGCAGTTAGGATCACGTTCTTTCTGACTTTTTTTATCTCTGCGTGCATGAAACGTGCGAGCTTTTTTTCTATAAACTAACTCAAGAGTGCAGTTTTACTGAAGCCTTAGCAGCCCACGTGGCATAATAATAATAATAATAATAATAATAATAATAATAATAATAATAATTGCTTTTTTGGGGAAAGGAAAAGGCGCAGTATCTGTCTCATATATCTTTGGACACCTGAACCGCGCCGTAAGGGAAGGGATAAGGAGGGAGTGAAAGAAGAAAGGTAGAATAGGTGCCGTAGTGGAAGGCACGTGGCATTCCTGGACCACATTTTCAGTTACCATGTGTAAGCTGCGGTGCGTCATTACGAGAGCACCTGCTGAAAGGAAAGAATGAATGAACTACGATACACAAAGTGTCCCAGCTCAAGTTTGCTAAGTCTCAAAGATATAGCGTGTAATAATATGTAGAGACAATTCAAACCATCCTGTTGCCTTCCGTGCGTTGTTAACGAAGACTGTTCTTATATCTTCTGCAACTAAATAATTAAGTGAATTAAAAAAATAGCATTGCAGCTATCGCATTCCTGGCGAAATTGCGGTGCAAAATCGCAGAGCCTACCAAAACGTCTGATTAACGGTTTTTATTTTGACATGGGCCATAGATGAGTTTTTTCGGCACTGGAATGAAAGACTGCGAAATATATTTAAACAAAAAATCTATGCGACGCGCTCAGTGCGCGTGACAGCTCTGGTCTTAAACATGGAATTTATTAACGTTTTCGCGCAAGATGGTGCCGCGAAAGTGTCAGGGAGAAAACAATGAGGTACGGCAAAAACCTCATTACAGTGAGGACCACAACAACGATGGCTATCACAAATATGGGGCGTGGACAAGAAAGGCGCTACTAACAGACGCGTCAGTTTGCAGTGGAAATGTTATATCCAGCCTCGTGAATACGGCCGCATGTGCGGAGCGAAAAAGGTGTCTGCGCATGCGTGCTTTTTTGCTAACTCCGGAACGCGCCAGGTTGTGCGCGCACAAAGGTTCGTCTGCGTGCCGGAAGCGACTCCAGCTCGGAAGACGCAACAGCAGGAAGCGTTCTTGCGAAGTTCGCGAAGGAGGTAAGCCGGTGTTGTAAATGAGGGCGGCTTTAGGCGGAACGAAACAGCGTATGCACGAAAGGAAGGTGAAAGAAAAAGATTACGCGAATTAGCATAAGCTGACAAAGCGACCAGGGTGCTTTTGTCGGCGAAGTTTCCTGGGCCGCGCTATACTATACCCGTCTGTGTCTTCTCGTCGCACCTAAATCTGTGCAGTGTTGCGGTATAGCTGCATACAGTTGGAGCAAGCTGATCAGTAGTGAAAGCTGACACGCTTATTTGCAGTTAACAACACTTCCTGAAAATTGGCAGTCGCTCGGTCTCCGTGAGCTGGTAATAGGGATAACAAGAAGGCGATAGTGAAGATCCTAGCATTTGTCAAGAGATGGAGATACGGACAACAGTAGGCTAAAATTGGGAGGAGCTTTAAGGCTACAGTGCATGTTTGGGGACACGAAGTCCACGCGGTTAATTTTTCCGGCCAGATCCCCAGCAGTCTAGAATTCTAATCTGTGTTTATGTTCTTAAATAAGCAGTCAGACGATAACCAAGCATCACGGAGGCCGTGCACCCAAGTGGCGCCGAATTTACGAGAAAGTTAACGGAAGCGTCCGGCGAAAATTTACCAGACGATAGTATCCTGTATTTACCGCAGTCGACTAAAATGAGATGATCATTATGAATACGATAATGATAACAGTGATGATCATATTGGGGAATTTGCAGCGATGATTATGTGCGTATAGTCTAACGCGATTTCAAGGTGATCACTTCAGGCTTAAGTTACTTAATGTAAACTGCTCAGACACGAGATATTTTCACGAAAACGTTCAAATTAGCACTTCTGCTTAGCTAGCCGAAGAATTACTCTATCCTTCACCGTCACGTTTGTTGCAGAGTAAGTGAGCGCCTCGCCAGTAAAAAAAAAAAAAAAAGAAACTCTTTGTCCGTTTCAGCTGGAGCGAAGGGATAACCTGCAAATCGCGCTAGACTGTATACACGTGTCCAGCCTTGTAGAGGGCTGCGCAGAACTAGCAAGAACCAAAGTTTCTGCCGCCGTTGTTCCACTTGCGCGGTAATAACACGCGCCTCGTGTCTGTTCTTGCTGGTAGTTAAAGTGGGGAGCGCCAGATGTCGCTGAAAGTTGAGCCGTCTTTTCAGGAGCACAGAGGCTAGCTTTAATACGTGGCGTTGCGTGGTGAACAGCGCTTTGCTGCGGAGCACGCCGCTTTATAATGGGAGGCAGTTAGTCTCCCACCGCGGAGCTGCTCCTTTCCTTCTCGCTAGCGGAAGAAAGTGCCTTTCCTTGTGGGGCTAACACAGCTCGCCGCGTTGACTCCGCGAACCAGGCGAGAAGTTTGACTGAAATTTGGCTTCTTTCTTGATGATATAGAAGCTCCCAGAGGAGCGGCGGAGATATTTCGCTGAGTTGCTAATGAAACGACCTCACTGTTCAGGTATTGGGACAAAGCTAATATAAAAAAGTATATGTAAATAAAACCTATAGGTCACAAGTAGGGGTGTTGTGAAAGATACCACACTCTATAAATATCGCATTTCTTGGTTTCAGCTGTGGTGTACGTCCGCTACTATTTTTTACACGTTTGACTGAAATGAACTGGTCTTTTAATGCTATGGCCCGTGTCAACGACGCTGCAAAAGATACCTAGACGGCACAATTATTCCCACAGCCAAACTACTCACCAGAGAAGCAGGATCACTTCTTCGGCAACCAGACACAAAAACGTTACAAGCCCCCCCCCCCCCCCCCCCCCCCAAGCAACTAAAGCAAGTGAAGCCTTTTATTTATTTTTTCGCGAGAATAGAATCAATAAAAAGCTATAGAGGTTGAAAACGTGGTGGATTTTCTCATATTTAACTAAGTGTCGCAATCTGCAAGGCATGTTGAGCGTTGTAAGTTAATCCTGTCGAAAGGTACAACTGCATCTGTTGCTTCTAGGCCACGGCTACGAGCTTTAGCCCCGTAATAATTGCTTAACTTCGCTATTGTCGTCTTAAAATAATTTTCTTTTTCTAGAAGAGCATAACCCGTTTAATAAAATCCGTACAACTGTGGCAGACTTCAGCTTCGCGACGAAAATACATTCATTTAGTTCAGGGCGTTTCTGCGTCCACTTTTGTCTTTTCATATGTAGCGTCCTATCAATCATACCAGAGACGCGTTTGTCTGCTTCGCCCGCTCCACATAATGAGATAAGCACACAAGCTGGTTCGCGCCAGACTGTCGTATCCCTTTTGTAAGTGCAACGCTGTGAAGGCTTCGGAAGTAGTCCGAAAAAAATTAATAAAAAATAAAGAGAGGTGTGCCACTCCAATCTGTTCTGTGGTCAACGCGTCGCTCCGGAGAGTCGACAGGCAACTGGGGGTGCGTGGGTTCAAATCCCGCATGGCAAACTTTTTTTTCTCACGTTTTTTTTTATCGCAAGTTGCATTTCGCGTGTCTTGAATGAGAAATCTCGTTTTGTTCAGAATAGCTTGAATATTATGCCGTGTTCTGAAATGAACTGCATGCATCTGTTCACTTGATGCATACCGCGTTAATGTGAGCTGTCCGAAATTCGATTCTGCAGCATTGCGACTATACTTTTTAGATGCAAGCGAGAGATTTGTGTGAAAAGGTGACGTTCATTCGTCGGGTTTAATTAATCAGCACAGTGGTGAGTGCTGTTGTGAGTTGGCATCCCACCGCTGCCACCAAAGTTGTGACTTTGAGGTGGTCCCGTAGCGCTCGCCAGCCGTTTTGTGACAGGGCGCTGCCAGCTCTCTTGGCGGTAGCGAAGACTCCGAGTCAGGCGTCGGCGAGAATAACAAAAGGGGTTTTATACACTATGTACAAGTCATTATACAGGACGAGATCGGCACGGGGGCAGAGAGCTAACAGCAAGCGCGACTGTTCTCGCACGGCGACGTCCGGCGAGGCTCCAACGCGTCACACATCTCACTCCACTCGTGAGCGGCTCACGGCGGGTCGGTATCTCTGTGGATCGGGGGTACTTCCAGGCGGCAGCGTTGGGGCTTATAAAGCCCCGAGAAATGGTTATCACTCATACGGCCCAATACAAAGCCAGCACTTGACGGCCGTTCGAGAGGTCAAACCAGCGACCTCGCTGGCCACCCGCTTCAAATTTGCCGCGCGCGGCGACTTCCAGGGGGAAAGGAAAACTGGCGCCTCGCTGTCTAGCAACTTGCTGCACGTTTGGACATGTCGCTCTTTCCCCAAGAGTGATGCCCAAAGGGCCAACATACGTCGGGACCAGTATCCCCCCCTCCTCATAACAACCACCCCAACATGTCGCAAGTCCGATGCATCTCCATGAGGCGCCGCAGCCTGGCGGCGCAGCATCTTGGCTTGTCAAGGGAGCGTTGGCGCTGGTGCCTTGCGGCGCAGCACCGGGCTTGTCCAAAGGGCGTTCGCAGGAGAAATTTTGCATCTTGTAGATTTGGAATCCGGGCTGTTTGTACGGGCACAACAGTGCTCCGCCGTGGCCCGATTAATAAGTGGCCGTCTGCAACTTTCGATTTCGCCGTTGCCGAGGAACCCATTCCTTTGGGGGCCTCCCTTAAGGTACCTGGCATGTTATGAATTGTTCTGTGCACCCGGTTAGCGGCGGATCCAGTCTTCGTCAAGAGTCTGGGACTGACTTTGGCACTATGCTGTAGAGTAGCCCAAAGGACTTGGCGAGCCATCATATTTTACTGATCGCAAATTTCAGAAGGAAGATGTCTGTTGATTTAGAAAGCGGGTTTATCGTACATGAATGCAGAAAACATATTCTAGATTTTTTAGTCACCTATTTCCTGACTGTATATAAGCAACATTCTTGTGTATATGTGCAATTCTTTTGTTTTTGTTAAGATATTTTTCGTTCTTAAGCAAAGCACGCATTTCTTTGTCATTAAAAAGAGAGGTCTATAACTGAGCTATTAAATGCGGCAAGAGAGCAGTATATTCAAACTGATGGGTCAAATTATTTTTACGCACACCACCCCGATATGGCTTGTTCTCTTGTGTTAAATTTAGAAAACAGTCTTGATTCATACAGTGACAGAAACTAGTACTGCCTTAAGAGTTAGATTTGTTGTCTTGTACAAATGTATATGAAGGCAATACAGAGGCAAGTCAGCTTGTCTCGATTTCACTGTTCTCCTATAAGAGCAGAAGCTGCTCAGGCAGGATTTTCATGCAGCCAGGCAAAAAGAGTTCCGAGCTGTGGAAGCATCAAGTAAGAATGCAGAAAAAGTTCTACAACGCTATGAAGAAATATTTCGAAACAGCAAACAATAAATGAGAAAGAACAATAAAGAATGTTGACCCCGCAGTTTTTGAGAGAAATTGTTTATTCTGGAAACAGCCAGTGCCATGGATCACAGTGCATACAAATTAAATGACACGTGCCGTGGAGGTACACCAACACACAATCAGTCAAGTGCTCCAAAAGCGCAAAAAAAATTTGCAGGCCATCAAACAACATTATTTCAAACAACAAGAACCTGACCAACGTCTGGACAGGCTTCAAAAAGTGGTGCATTCTAAGTCAACAAAATCAAATTCCTCGAACATGTACTAACAAAGACATGACTCGAAACAAATTCACACTGAACTGAGCAAGAGCCAGCTTGAAATCATTCACACCCCCCAAAAATTAAGGACAAAACACAGTACTGGCTACCTCAACACTGGCACTGCAGCATTGCGTAACATGTCAAAACAACCAGAGATTGACAGTAATGCAAGACAACACCAAACCAGGACTCCCTTTTCAGGACATCAGACACCCATAGATACCATTCCCAACCCTCACACACAAATTGAGGCCCATTCCTAGGGGTGTGTGTTAATGTTCGAAATTTTTGGACAGCAAATTGAATGAATTTCTGTTCAATTAGTTGAACGAATATAACAGTACATGTTCAAAATTATTTTAAACGAATCGAATTTGCTCTCAAATTTTCAGATACTTTTAGAATAACTGACACAACACTTCATTAAACTCCACTGCATTTTTCTGCAAAGAATCTTCCAAAAACTGCATAGATTGACGACGTGTACCACTATTCATATATTAATTGAAAAAACTACTATTTGCACTCCCTTACTAATTCTACTTCTATACAGACACTATTAACACAACCACGCACCACCATTACCTCCAGCCCTGCAGGGAGGCGTCTGCAGCTTGCAGGCGTTGGTGAGTGGAGACACCACAGGTTCCCGAGCATGCGCAGAGACATCCCCGCAAGCGGATGATGATGAACCGTGCATCACCACGGACCCGAGCACACGCGCCTAGCCATGCGTGGCAACGCCGTGTCTGGGGAAAGGAGGATCCTGGTGGTTGAGCCGATGCCGAGCATTTGGACCTTTAAGGCCCCTTGGAGAAGGCAACACACCACTTTGGCCCCAGCTTCCTGTAGACGGCACCTCTGGCATGACCCGATTGGGATAAATCGGCAGTCCCCTCTTCCTTCCCTTAATCTTTCACTTTCCTATCTTCTTTCTCACAACTCTCCTGTCACCTTCTCCCTTCTTGGTTTTTCCTTTTTTCCTGGTGGCTAGGGTTAACCTTGTGTGACGAACTACCCTGGGTTTCGTCATATTTGGTTATATTTGAGGTGTACAGCTGGCGTGGGCAGGACTTGCTTGCAAGTTCCTGTCCCGGCCCCTTGTTGGGCTCCATGGTGGGTGCCTGGCACCACAGCCGAACAACACACCTATTCTATGGCTCTATCCCCTTCACGAAATGATCGCCATCTCAAGAGAGGGCAGAACAAGTCAACCAAACAATTTTTTCAAAAAACAAACGAAGTCTTTCCGAAATACCACGTGATCCACAGCCATGATCCTGAAAAACCAGGAAGGAAAATATCTCCATTCATAGTTGCGAAATGCCTGAACCAAGCCTTGGGCCCCGGCTACAAGGTGACCAAACTAGCTAGTGGAGACTTGCTCCTAGAGATCCGCGATAAAGCTCAAGTTCCGAAACTTTCCAACATTCCATCATTTGGGGACATTAATGTCTCTGTCACACCCCACAGGTCACTAAACAGTTTGCGGTGTGATCTCAGAAACTGATTTTCTGGATCTCACCGAAGAGGAAATGCTTGAAGGCCTTGCCAATCAACATGTCACAAAAGTCCAAAGAATCAAGTTAAGAAAAGATGACAAAGAGATCCCTACGAAACACCTCATACTTACTTTCACTTATTGCACACTCTCCGACTCCACTGAAGTGGGCTACACGAAAATTACAGTGAGACCATACATTCCCTACCCCAGATGTTTCACTTGCCAAAGATATGGCCATGGTTCCCTGAGTTGCCGAGGACAAAAACCTGCGCAAAATGCACTTAGAAAGAGCACACCTCCGAAAACTGCGAAGCAGCATTACACTGCGCTAACTGTGAAGGCGAGCACCCAGCCTACTCCAGGGCTTGTCCATCGTGGAAAACAGCAAAAGAAGACATTACATTGAAAACTAAAGAGAAAATTTCCTTCAAAGAGGCAAGAATACGTATTAAAATGGCAAATAATTTTTCTTTGAATCTACGCACAACCTTTGCCGATGTAGTGCGACAGGGCGATCCATCACACCGGCCTCCGACACGTGCGTAGACCTCACGTAGTGAGACTGCAGCAGGGCCATCCTTGCCCGAGGTGGAAGCAGGTAACACTACTCCACCACCTCCAAAACAGGTCACGCTGCCTCTCGAGGCACCGGGCCTCAAGGCCTCTGCCCACGAGGCGAGGTCTCCCACAAAGACCCACGTGCAGTCTGCACAATTGTCCAGCACCTCTGAGGAGGTGATGGACATGAGCCAGCGTAACTCCGTGCCGTCGACGTCACACGTACGGCAGAACTCCCTGGATCGAAAAAAAAGAGAAAAGCCCCGAATCAAAGGGCCAACCTAAACCTAGTTTCTAAACCCACAATGTGACATTCGTAATGCACTGGAATTGCAGGGGACTTTTAAAAAATTTCAGTGACATAAAGGATATCTTATCTTCATTCTCTCCTGTGGCCCTGTGCTTGCAGGAAACTAACCTAGGTCCCCATTATACAAATGTACTAAAACAATATAAAGTATTCCGCCATAACCAAGAGCATGCAAATAGGCTATCGGGAGGGGTGGCCATCATCGTGCAGAACGGTATAGCAGCCCATGAAGTAAAACAACTAATTTAGAGGCTGTAGCACCCACTCTGCTTACATATAAAACACTTGCAGTGTGTTCTGTATACCTAGAGCCACACCTGAAAGTTACCCACATAGAGGTAGAAAACCTTTTAGCACGACTACCAGAGCATTATATGTTAGCTGGGGATTTTAACAGATATTCCTTTTTCTGGGAAAGTGAAAAAACATAATAGGGGTCAAATTGTAGAGGATGTTATTCTGAGCATTATTTGTTTGCTGAACTCTGGAAAAACTACACGCTGCTCTCCAGCGTCAGGGAAAATGAGCCGTTTAGATTTGTCTTTTAGTTCGCCGTCTGTTTTTAATGAGTTTAAATGGGATGTCATAGATAACCCATATGGTAGCGATCACCTCCCCATAATAATCAGTCTAACATCAGCACTTGAAATCATTCCAACAAAACCGCGAAGCTGGAAGCTCCCTTTAACTGACCGGCAACTTTTCAGATCAGAAGCCGGTTTAGAAAAAATAGTTTTAGAAAATATTGACATTGATGAAATAAATCAAAAGTTTGCTGATTGTATCGCAGTTGCCGCACACTTGGCTATTCTATGTCTTCGAGAATGGTACGGCAAAATCATAATGTTTGGTGTACACAAGATTGCAAGGATGCAAAAAAACGACAGAATAGAGCTTGGGGTATTTTTCGCCGGTACCCCACACACGAGAATCTAGTAAATTTTATGAAGGCAAGAGCTAAAGCTCGGTACGTCCATCGTAGTGCCAAGAAAGCAACATGGCAGAGCTATGTGTTATCCATAAACAGTCAAATCACTTAAAAGAATTGTGGGAACAGGTAAGAAAATTACATGGCAGCTTCTCACTGTACACAATGATGCTTTTGACAACACCTGGTACACAAACAAATATAACGGAACAGGCAGATATATTAGGGGAGCACTTCGTTGCAGTTCATAGCTCGCCACATTACACCCAATCATTTCTAAAACACAAAAACATGGCCGAAAAACAGACTCCCAACAAGTGGAGGTACTAATGAACAATACAATACATTAATTACCCTCCAGGAAATCAATAAAGTACTATCTGCCAGCAAAAATACCACTCCAGGACCCGACCAAATACACTATGAAATGCTGGCCCATCTTTCCAAGTCTGCCATAGAGGCACATCTAAGATTCTTTAACAAAATTTGGATATCAGGGAAACTACTCGCAGCTTGGAGAAAAGCTCATATTGTACCATTTCTTAAACCCGAGAAAGAACACACCTCCCCCAGCAGTTATAGACCCATAGCTCTTACCAGATGCCTCGCCAAAGCTTTTGAAAGTGTCGTGAATATCAGATTAACTTTTGTCCTTCAATCTTGTGAACTTCATGATATCAATCAGTGTGGTTTTAAAAAGGAATGCTCCACTACAGGTTCGGAATTCTTCAAGACCTTGTCGAGCTAGGCATCCGAGGCAGAATGTTTAATTGCTAAAAAAAGGCCTCTTATCCAACCCTTCATTCCATGCGCACCTAGGCTCAACCCTATCAAAGAATTTTATACAGGAGAATGGAGTACCTCAAGGATGTATTTTGAGTACAACACTTTTTGCAGTAAAAATTAATTCTATTAGGAAAATAATCCTGAGGTCCATTATGTATTCTGTCTATGTTGACGATCTTCAGATAGCAAGCACATCCTCCAACATATCTACATGCGAAAGACAAATACAGCTTACAATAAATAAACTGGCAACATGGGCAGACAGAAATGGCTTCCGTTTTCCTCCACAGATATCAGTGGCATTACTTTTCTCTCTTAAAGGGGCCTACAAACGGATCTCACATTAGACCTAAACAATGCTGAACTACCTGTAAAAAATTTACGCAAATTCCTAGGCGTAACTTTCCACAAAAAACTTGCTTACCAGCCTCACATAAACGCGCTGAAAAAGAAAGCGTCACAGTCTTTGAACATACTGAAAGTCCTCTCACGAAAACACTGGGGTTCTAATCGGGTATGCCTTCTACAAATTTATCACTCTGCGGTACGATCCTGCTTAGACTATGGTTGCATAGTGTATATGGTTGCATAGTTCAGCAAGGCCATCCTACTTGAGAAAGGACTAGATCCAGTGCATAATTTGGGTTTGCGTCTACACTGGCGCATACAGGACATCGCCCATAAACAGTCTTTATGTTGAAACAAACAAACCATCACTTACAGATAGAAGAAGCATGCTTACATGCTCATACATTCTAAACATACGTTCCCTACCAATGCATATCTGTTACGAAACAGTTACAAAGTGCCCATATAGAACACTCTTTAACAACAAACCACAAACTACCAGGTCACTACTCTTGCATTTTGAAGAGATGTGCCACAATCTCGGTGTACTAGACACATTACTTAGCATTGCACATAGGCAAGATCTACTGCCTCCATGGTACAATTTTCCTGTGAAATGCGATTTCACCCTTACAGAGTTTCACGAAAAGCATACTCTGTAACAACATATACTGCAAGAATTTCTAGCACTCGAGACAAAATACAATGGTTTCACGAACTTTTATATAGATGGTTCTAAAGCGGATGCCTACGTAGAAAGCGCAGTAGCACGAGGACATGAAACGGAAATATTCAGGATTCCAAAGTGAGCGTCTATTTTCACAGCCGAGTGTTACACTGCATGTCTAGCCGTAAGAGAAATATTAAATGAGAACCTCAGAAACAGTATTATTTACACAGACTCTCTCAGTTTACTTACAGCTCTGCACTCTGGAAATGCAATCACTCCAAGGCTAGGTGACATCATACACAACATAACAAAAGTCATAGCTCAAGGAAAAAATATAAAACTGCTGGGCGCCGAGTCATGTCGGAATTAGGGGCAACAAGAGAGCAGACCTCTGCGCTGTGAAGGCTCGTGGCAAGCATATTAAAAAAGTAAATATTACATTTAAAGATTGCATGGAATTGGCACATTGTGAAAAAGGAAAAAATAGCAGTCCGCGTGGGACAATGAAGCAAACAACTACACTTTGTAAAACCAGTTTTAGGAGAATGGAAATCCTGCACCCACCAAGAACGTTTCAAGGAAGTGATTATTCGTATAGGACATACACACCTGCGTCTTTGTATAGGACATACACACCTCACACATAACTTCCTACTGACAAAACAAGAGAAGCCCAAATGCGAATTATGCAGGAAATTTTCATGCAGGAAACTCGAAACATTGAGGAAAAAGCATTTTGCAGTTTTTTATAACACACATACCATTCCACCCAACATTACTGTTATGTGACGAGGCACTAGTTCAGATTTCACAGGTTTTTAAGTTTTTAAAGAGAGCAGGCCTCTTTAAAAAATTGTAGATCTGATAATATATAGTCATTTAATAACAAGAGACTTTTTGACCACACCTTAGCCAACTTCTCATTCCTGAGAAGACGGCTAAGATTTTTATTGAATTGGCTGGGAGCCTCGACATCCTTGCGCAGGCAAGGATGGCTGCAGAGGTTACCCGACTTTCTGTACAGCTTTCACTAATGTCCATTTTTAAAATGTCTTGTTTTTGGCATCACTAGGTGCTAAAACCCACATTTTAGGCCATCTACGCCACTCATCACTTTTCACATTTTTTATACAATTCTGCAGAACTTTATATACCTTGTGCTTTGTGCATGATGGCTTTAGCTGCCTATGTGCCATTAAACACAACAAACAAACCACCGCCACCACCTCCTCGTCCGCCGCCACCACGTCTTTCACATTCACCTCACCACCTACACTACAAGTTACTACCGATTACAATTTTATGCTAATGAGCATGTGCTTTTACACACATGCATACACAAGAGTGATCACAGCATGCCGATGAGTCCTCTCTTTTTCCTCGGTAAACTGATCTACACACACACCCACATGCACACATATTTTCATGTTTCCACCCACACGCACACAAAGGTGATCACATGGGGATGAGTCCTCTCTCTTTCTTCAGTAGACTGGTCAACACACATATTTTCACCTTTCCACCCACACATGCTTAAAGATGATCACAGCATGCCGATGAGTAATCTCTCTCTTCTCAGTAGCATGTGTATTACACATACATTCGAAGTCAAACAAGTTCCTCGATGCCAATTAAATCTTCATCACTGAAATGAGTGCTCGACCCATCAGAAGAGGAGTTGCACAAGTCACAAATGCTGAAGACAACCGGTTCTATTTCAGTGTCAACAATCATATTGCGTTGCCACGCTTCAGCCTCAACTTGCTCCACATGAACACAAGAGTTTTGCCAGTTTTCCTGGCTTACAGACGCCAGTGCTTCCGGCAGGAGCTTTTCCACTTCAGCCAAAGTGAAACATTTGTTGCAACTTGCGATGTATCCCTTCACCTGGCTCCAAAGAAGTTCATTGGGGTTGAACTCGCATTGGTACGGTGGTAAACGAAGAACATTGTGGTCATGGGTAGCCGCCAGGGTTTCGATGCGGTACACGACGCTGGGTGTGTTTGCCTTTTGAGAAAGCTCCAGCAGTTCTGCCCTCACCATGTCCTGCGAGCCAAAGCTGAATGTCAGCTTTGCGCGTAGACTTGGTAGGTGATTTTTCAAGAGCCACGCTATGATATGGAGCATTGTCCATGACGACAATGCTATTGGCCTCAATGTTTAGCAAAAGCTTTTCGGTGAACCACTTCTCAAAGTAGCTGCCATCCATCTCACAGTGGTAGTCAGCGTGGTTTCCCTTTTTTGCTCTGAAGAAATCAGCAGCATCTTGCACGAATCCTGTTGCACTGCTCCCAGCATTTACAAGGATCAAACGGGCCCCTTTGCCCGAAGGCGCAGCCAATCCCGTTGTTAAACCTTTCAAGAAGGCATCCTGAGATGACTTCACAGTCTCGTCCTGCAAGATGTATTCTTTTGTGTGCCCTGCATTGACCCAGGTTTCATCTGGGAAGATGATGCACCTGTAAATGTGAAACAACCAAAAGCACGAGTTAATGCTTGTAAGTAAACAAACACACTGCAGCATGTAAGTAGGCAACGCACTGTAACAAACACACTGCTGACCACTGTTTCACAAACAACCGCTCAAAGACAATCAAGAAGAATTATCTCGGCTTTACTGCTCCCTTAATTGTTCGGGCTTATATTTCCCGCCCAGGCAGCATTTGGTTGCCAGTTTATATTCACTGTATGTTGCATGGGGTACTTGACTAATTCGGCAACATTTGAAATCTTTTCACTTGCGGCGACTGCGAACAAAAATTGCCAACGTTCGCAGCAGTAACGCCTGTAACCCGCATCACTCGATCACCGGGCAGTGTACAGTGGGTGTTCATTCGTTCCTGCGGTGACGACCAGATGACACTTATCCATTGCACTGGTATATGGTTTAGTGGAAACACAGCTTAGAGACATGGAGCAACCAACCTGTAACCCAGACTACGCATGGGAATACTGCAATAGAGCAGAGGGCAGCAGAAAGGGGGTGGAATTGGGGCATTCGTTCATAAAAGTATGAATTTTCAAAGGGTTAAACTGGGATGCAAGGAACACTTATGGCTAAAAGGAAAAGTGGCAGGGAAGCAAACACTCCTTGGCTTAGTATACCTGTGGACAGGAGCTAATGCCAAAGAGGAAAACAGGAAAAAATTAGAATGTATTGCAAGTGACATTGATGAGCTAGGAGGACAGGGTGAGATAATTATATTAGGCGACATGAACGCACATATAGAAGACCTGGATGGGTACGCAGATTCGACAGGAAGCATGCTGCAGGACATGTGACAGGCATGATTTAGTTGTATGCAACAGTACCAAGAAGGGTGAAGGCCTCATAACATGGGAGGTCTGCACTCGACGATAGATTATGCACTAATGTCACAAAGGATGTACAATAGATTAGGGGTAATGAGCATAGATGGACATGGTTCCATAAGTCTAGGCAGTGACCACAAGCGTATGAAGTTGAGTTTCAGAAGAGAAACCAATGTAGGACTGAAGCGAGATAAACATTCTAAGGGGAATTTTTACTCAGAAAAGCAATTGGAAGCAGCACCCAAACAAATTGAGAAAGTAATTTTTGAGGATAATGAAACAAACTGGACTTATACCAAATTAACTTGATTAATGGAGCTAGAGCTAGCTAAGGTGCGAGTAAAGCAAAAAGGGAAAAGGCGCAAACCCAAGAGTTGGTGGGATGAGGAGGTCAAGAGGGCGATAGGGAGACGTCAGGAAGCGTCCAGGGAAAACAGATATTCCAAGAAGAGGGGGAACCAGAAGTTGAAGTAGACAGATAATGGGATACCTTCATGAAGTGTAGAAGGGAAGCATCCTATTTGATTAATGAGGAAATTAGAAGAAAGGGTGCCCAATGGATGTCAAAAGTAAACAAAAAGGATAGAAAAGCAGCTCAAAAATTCTGGAAACATCTAACTGCAATGAGTAATAAGACTAGGCTAGTGGAAAGGTTTATTGTTACAGATCAGGGTATTCGATTAGAAGGGGATGAAGCGATAAAACACATAGGAACAAGGATGGCAGAAAAATTTACAGAAAGAAATGTTGCACATAATTTATCGAAGGAGGATAGACCGATTACTGCAATACCTTCACTTGAGCAAAGAGTGGGAAAGGGCAGAGAAGAAGGTTCCTAGTGGCGCATCAACAGGACCAGATGGTATTCCGATTATGTTAATAAAGAAGCTAGGACCAAAATCCAAGCAAACATTAATACAGGTAGTGAATAAAATGATAGTGGATGGGAAAGTCCCCCGATGAATGGCGATTAAGTAGAATGAACATGATATATAAGGGAAAGGGGGACAAAGCTGACAAAGTAACTACTGTCACATACCAGTGACATCTGTGGTTTACAGGGTGGTGATGCAGATTATAAAGGACAGATTGCAGGCTTGGGTGGAGAACGAGGGGGTGCTAGGGGAACTGCAAAATGGGTTCTGGAAACAAAAGAGGTTGGAGGACAATCTATTTTCATTGCCGCAGTGTATAGAGATTGCTGAAAAGGAACACAGGCCTCTACGGCTAGCATTTCTGGATATTAGGGGAGCCTATGACAACGTTACTCAGGAGCATTTGTGGGACATACTGGGCACATTGGATGTGGAAGATTGAGTAATTAATCTTTTAAAAGATATATATATATAAACGTAACAGAGTGCTTATAAAATGGGAAAAAAATGTATCAGGGCCTGTAGTGATACAGCGGGGGGCTTACGCAAGGATGTCCTTTGTCTCCTTTGTTGTTCATGTTGTACCCGCAAGGGTTGGAGACCAAGCTAGAGAGGAGCGGACTGGGCTTTAACCTTTCTTTTTTCAAGCAAGGGGAATGGATTAAACAGTCATTACCGGGACTAATATACGTGGATGATATAGTGCTAATGGCTGACAACAAGGAAGATTTACAGAAGTTGATAGACATATATGGTACAGAGGGAGATAGATTAGGTTTCAAGCTAAGTAAGGAAAAATCTCCAGTCATGATATTTAATGATGAGGGCGGCGAGCATAGAATACAGGAGTTCACGCTAGAGGTAGTGGATGAGTAGACATATCTTAGGGTGTGGATAAATAATGGTGCTGAGTATCTGACAGAGCATGAAAAATATGTGATGAATAAAGCTAGTAGGAATGCAGCTGTCATGAAAAATAGGGCACTGTGGAATTACAATAGGTATGAAGTGGTAAGAGAGATCTGGAAGGGGGTGATGGTTCCTAGCCTGACTTTCGGTAATGCGGTCCTGTGCATGAGACCAGATGTTCAAGCAAGGCTAGAAATTAAACAACGTGGCGTAGGGAGGCTAGCTTTGGGAGCACATGGCAATACACCAAATCAGGGGGTACAGGGTGATATGGGGTGGGCGTCGTTCGAGAGCAGAGAAGCTAGCACTTCAGGAGCGATTGAGAAAAATAGGGGAAAATCAGTGGGCTAGGAAAATTTTCAGATACCTGTATATAAGGAATGTTGACACAAAATGGAGAAAGCAAACTAGAAAATTGACAAGCAAATTTCTGGACAGCAGTAGGGGGGCAAATTAGCAATTATCAGTTAAGAAAAAGGTTAAAGAAACAGAGAGAGCTCTGTGGAAAACAGGGATGCTGACGAAATTGGCACTGGGAACATACAGAATCTTTAAAGGGGCTGTGAAGGGGGCTCTAATAAAGTTGCGTCATGCCTGGTATATTGAAGCACGCCACTTCACGAATAGTGTCCAGCAAGGATTTTTTAAATGCGCTTTGTAGAAGCTGAGTTATCTGTAAAATTTGAATTTCAGCGTCTTCGCGCCTTTCCCTCTAGTCTCATCACTTTTTGCGCGCTGGAAGGTTGGCGCTCCTTCACTGACCACCCTCTGGGAGGGGAGCTTCCCGACCCCCGGAGCTAAGCGGCTTATTCGCCGCGGCCACGGTAGCTGCCTGACGTCTGAAAGAATCTAACCAATAAGAATCTAACCTTGTCTACGCAGATGCGGGGGACGGAGGAGGGTGCGAGCATGAAAAAGTCGCCGAAGCCAACTTTGACGCGTGATTGTGGGTCGTCTGCTGCGTGTAGAAGACTATTATTTGGCTCTGGTTTTTATGGTAACACAGTGCAGTGATTAAGAGAGTTAATGTGCTCTCCTCGGAAGGCGTTTCAGAGCCCCTTTAAGCAGGAAACTGCCAAAGAAAATATCTATGATAATTGTAGGGGAAGCTCTTTGTTGTTTGAGGCCAGGACAGGAGTTATGCGGACTAAGACATATAGAGTCAGGTACCACGAGATAGACACGTTGTGCGTTGCGTGCGGAGAGGAGGAGGAAACGGCTGAACACTTGGATACTTTTCTGCAAAGGGCTTCCCCCTACAGTGGAAAGCAGCGGGGCTGATTTATTCAAGGCATTGGGGTTTAAGGACAGTGGAGGGAAATTAGATTTTAAGAGGGCAGAAGTAACCAAGCGAAGGTTATCTGATTGGCGGCTAAAATCATGACGAGTAAAATTTCATGTCATGAATAGGTGGCTTGAGCCACCGCCCGATTTAAAGGGTTCAACCGTATCCATCCATCCATCCGTCCTGCGAGATTTTGGCAGTTTTGTTGTTTTTTTCTTGCTGCACCAACTGGGATTTTGCGAATAAATCTGACACATGCAGACACGTTCCCCACCCAAACGTAGCGCAAAACTGACCGTGAAACGTCACTTCTAGGCAAAAGGTCGGCAACAGCAACGTGATTATGACGATTTCTATGTTATTTGAAGCAACACTCACTGTTACAACTACGAAGTTGCAACGCTAACATCAAGCTCTACATGAAGCCAGTCTAAACGTGCTGCGTAAGAAAATAAGCAAAGAACGACTCGTACCTGCCCTGTCCTCTGAATTCCTTGATCGTCCGCGAGTATCTGCAACGCCAGGCAATGATGTCACTTCGCTCGATCAGCGCAAGGTTCCGTTTTCTTTTTTCAAATGTGAATTCGATGTCCTTCATCAACCTCCACAACGACGTTTTCTTGAAGTTCAGCAGGTTGTCGTCCTCATTGCCAGCCTTTAGCACACTGTCGAGTGTTCGGACTTCCCTCTTCGCGTACATACGGATTGCATGGACTGTGAAGCTGTCATTCTTGGCTGTTCGCGAGCTTGAAATCTTCCCGTCGCGAGGTCTTTTCTTCGGTGACGCCGAAGGCCCACACAGAGGCTCCGCTTTAATATTGTTAACTGTACGGGGGGATACTCCGGTGTCCTCGCTCGCAGCACTCAGTACTTCCCGAACAGACTTCTCAGGAAAACGGATCCTGGTACGGGAGTACACGTTTGCAATTACTTGCTTGGCGTGCCTTAACAGCCTGGTTAATTGTACGAACCTTCGAGAAAATGCGCACAGAAGAGGTGGCTGCAGCCGCTGGCCTGGACGCCATTTTCTCAAAAGTGAGAGAGTAGAGACCCGGAAAGAGGGAACACGGCGGCAAGGGATGCGGGGACAGCGAAAACGTGAAATGGAAAAAGACGACAAGCGCAAAATACAAAATCACAGATCTCGATCGATTCGCTCCCAATAAGAGCGTTTTTTGTCACGCTGATGACAAATGTATTATCCGCGAAGACTGCCGACAAAGCATTTGTTATTTTTCGCTCAACACAACCAGCGCACTATTTTGTGTTGCGGATACAGGTTGCGCAACAGTGAGCGCTAGCTTTCGCAGCTTGCCAGATTTCCAGCACTCGCGCGTGCGTCAGCGTTATAGCGTGCGCGTCTTGAACGGTGTATGTTACTTCGTCAACGAAGCTGCTCTTGCGCATGGGCTAAGCGACAGTTTTCGGGATCATTCTTCACTTCCTGATGTAGGTTGCTTCAACTGCACTAAAGTTCCGCCGACACCGTGTGGCGTTGCGTGCATAGATTCTCGTAAAAAAACTCGTGTAGTTCGACCCGCTGTGCAGTCACAGAGGGCAACTAAAGGGGCACCGCTTGCGCGCTCGTTAATTTTTGGCTACTGACTGTACCCTGCCATGAGCACTGCGCCAGCGAGAGAGGGAAGACGTAATGCAGCAGCGAGACCTGACAAGACACAGAAGGTGAAAGCTGGGGCGGCGGCGACCGGCGACAAGATGAAAGTGGCGTACTCGCCCCCGTGCACAAGGTCCCAAAAGAAGCGCCTACTAGAGCAGCGGACGGACCAGCAGCCGCCACCGGAGCCTCCTAGACTGCGACCAATGGGCGACGCCGGTCCTTCCCGTTTCAAGGGCGGGAAAAGCGCCCCCCGACCGAAAGCTGCCACATCGGCCCCTCCGAAAAAGGCTCGGCGAACAAAGAGAAAGCCCGCCTCACCGCCTCCGGGGCCGATATCGGAAGAAATGAAGGCTGCTTTCAGTATCCTTCATGCTCTGTTCGATGCCGCGGCCGACCTGGTGAGTGCTTGGACAGGTGCATGGTCTTACCGTTTCAGTTTGACACGTTGTAGCGATTGGTAGACGAGGGTGAATTGTTGTTTACGCATGTCAAACGTCCTACACCGCAAAAAGTAAGGGCCGACATAACGGGAGCTGAGACGAGCAGACACATCGCTCGTTTCTAATCTGTGCTGTCCGCGTTTCGCGCTGTGCTGCGCCCGTACTTCAATTCTGATTGCGTGCAGACATCAAACCGGCGTTGTCGCTACGCCTACCCGTGTATAGCGCACTTCAAACTTCTTTCGCTTTACATGTTCGTCGCACTTTTTTTCTCGCGTTTTACTCGCCTTATCTCTTATCTCGCGTACACAACAGGCGAGCGGTATCTGATCAACTCTGTGCGTCCTGTTCTCGATGGAAGCTACGCACGACTTTACGGCCCGAGGTTTCAGGCGTGTGTGTGCATGTATGCGTGCGCGCGCGCGCGTGCGTGCGTGGTTTGCTCGCTGGCGCCGGAGCATAGCACGATTGGTGGAAATTGTAGCCTTGCTTTCAGGCTTTCGTCACCACTTCCAGAAACTGTGAACGGCTTACGTTCCGGCATATTCACGAAGCTGTTGTTCTCGTACAGAATTCAGATAAAACTGTTGCATCAGGCAGAGCTAGGCCTGCCCGTTTTAGTACATGCTGAACGGTGCACTGATGAACTTACAGCTTCGTTTCTCTTTGGTTAGATCAGTTCACCCGGGCTTTTTCTGGCCGGGCATGTGATGATACCACCGTCATAACTTCTTTCTACCTTCTCCAGGACACTACCCCTCCCGGCAGCCGGGCTGGTTCACCGCCTCGTTTTACGCGCCATGGAAGCCCCTATCCGAGGTCTGTACCACCGCCGTCGGACCCTGGAACATCTGACGATGAATGAGCGGTCAAGAACAGCGCTCGCCTTTTTTAAGATTTTAACTTCTTAAGCTTCAAACGCAGATTTCTACAGCAATGGAAGAAATGCGAAATTTGTCAATAAAGTTTTTTTGCGGTGAGGCCAACAGCTGGCCTCGTCTTTATCGAGATACCTTGCTTGTTTTCTTTCTTTTCGCTGGTAGCATCAGCGGCTCTGTTCAAATTTCGCCGGACACCTTGCGAAAATAGGTGTTGGCAACAGAGTAGGTAAGTAAGCATCATTAGCGTTTCCTTGCAAGTGTCCCTCGCGTCAATTACACAAGTGTGGACAACTGTGTTTTGTGTTTACGGCATCCGCTAGAAAACGCTTGTTGCCCGGAGGTATCGACATTCGCATCATCTGACGTCAACGGCTCATAACCATCAGTGACGTCATCACCAGCCACATGACTACGCGTTTCTCCACTTTCTCCTGTACCGCTTTTATCCGCCATTTGGCCAGGGTTTCTGTTTTTTTTTTTACCTGCTTTATTTTGTCCCGGCGTTTTACATTATCGGCTTATATCGCTTTTCGTTCTTTACGCGCCTGTGGAAAATAGGAGACGGCCCCTTAGAGACGGCACGGAGCTGACGCCGCGAGCCCGCAACGCGACACCCGCCCGTGAGCCGGGTCTGACCGAGGTCACTAATGGCTCTGTCTCTCTTTCTCCCGTCTACCAAGAACCGGTTGGGATGCCTGCTTTTCTCTACTTCTCACTGTTCCTTTTTGTATTCTGTATGTGTTTTGTTTAACTTTGGCCAGTGTAAGTAAACTCAGCGTGAAAGTGGAAGCCGCTGAGAGAGCGTCGTTTTTCTGAGGCTCCCGCCGCCCGAGCGAGTCTTACGCGCAGTTTTTGTTTTTAATTAGTGCGGCTCAGTCGTTACTGGCCGAGGTGTCAACGGTCACGGTGACAACGTTCGGAAGAAATAACAGCGCCCCTTTCAATCTTTTTATGCCTTTTGTGTCACTGCACTGTTTTTGCGGTTATCGCGTGGCATCGGCCCGGCTCCGCACCTTTTTATTAACCATGGAAATAAAATTTCAGTTTATAGCCAGTGCGTCTCTCCTTCCTTTGGTCCACGACGCTTTGTCCTCAAGTGGTGGCTACCAGCTTAACATGCCACCTGCAAGCGGTGTCAGGTGACGTGTGCAGAGGGGCGCTCAGATTTCGCATTATCGTATGCGCTTTTTTTTCTCCAAATTATAGAATGAAAAAATGCCAAACTGACGCAAACATCGACAGATTTCTCGACGTTGTGCGCTTCCAAGAGCCCACGCACTGCTGTGGTTGTGCTTCTGGATAGCACGTGGATGCCCTCCAGTCGGAGCTCGCAACCTTTGCATGCCAATTTGCTAGCATGTGCGCACCCATTTTTTAAAATCAACAGCACATGCTCCGTTGCTTGATGATTAACGCAGTGGCCTATGTGCGTGCTTGCTTACTTGAGCGGAAGTTGGTGTATGACAGCCTTAGAACATTTCAGATTCGTTTCGCATTCACCATGCAGTTCACACACTTTCAATTTCGGTTTATTTCTTTCTACAGAGAGCAGTGGGCCTCAAAAAAAAAAAAACGCAGCTTGAGAAGCCCCTGAGGCCCACGACAGTCGGCAACAATGACACCATTGGGACTGGCATGAAAACGAAGGGATACATAAACACCAGGCATAATTCACAATATGTGGATGAACAGTGTTACGCAGAAATTGGCAGAAAGACAAAGCGCGGGATACTACATACAAAATTCAAAGCATGGAGTAAACGCGTCATTTAAGCAATCTGTATAAAGAGGTTATAGAACCTAAATTTATTATAGTAAACACATTGACTGTGAGGGTAAAAAATGGCAAGGCTCATACAGATAAATGTGAAAGAGAAAAGCACAAGCAACGCACAAGGAAGCTACAAAACGCTCCCAACCTGTTATAACATTAGTACAAGTGCATGTGAATACACAGCTTAAAAAAAGAAAAATAAGTTTGCGCACAGGAATGAAGGCATGATCGTGACACACTGACGATTTACACTATGTTTTCCCCCAGACTTTACGTTTCGACCCCAATGAATACATGACACATCAAGTCACAGCCACAAGACCATTAAACAAAGTGTGAACAAATTGAGTGTGATTTAGTGAAACAAAGCTGAAGGTCTGCATTGGTGCACTTATTAAAATCAATGCATGCATCGAAGACACGGTTGAGTATTGCGGGAAGATATCTGAGCATTTGTAGCCCGTAGTTCGTGGCATGCTAAGAGTACAGTGCCGTAGACTTCTTAGTGGGTACGTAGGCGCTAGGTGCTGCAGCTTTGGAATTTCACATATTGTTGAAATTTTGCCCCGGGTTTCCAGTTTGTCGCGCAGAGACAGACGTATATCACAGACTGAACATTCTCGGTACGTTGCTCTTCTCTTTTAAATCTATCTTTTGACTTGCCTCTGAATGTTGTATTTTCGAAAATCGGACACCATTTGCAACTTCTGCAATGTGTGTCCATGTGGCGACCGCAGACATTTTTTACCAGTATTTTCTGCTGCCTTGCTCTGTCGTTAAAAGACTGACCTGTATGACCGATTAATGCGTGGCTGCAGCTAAGCGACACTGCATACACGACATAAGTTGTGCACTGAGTAAGGAAAATCTGGTGATTCTTTGTGCATTGCATGAGAATTCAGTGCGCAGGGCGGTGGCGCATCGCTAAACCACTGCGCCAGGAGTGGTATGAGGACTCCTCCGGCTCTGCGAATGTGAAGTCGAGAATGACCCATTCCGCATATACGCGTATTAACTCATTAATGATATCGCGTCATGCCGTTAATGTGGAGCTAAGTGTCCCCTTCATTTTTTCACTTCCCCTTTAAAGCCGAGGAGGAGGAGGAAAAAAATCGGCAGTGGCTAATCTTGGCTAACCCTGGAATTGAGCGAAAAGCAAGCACGCTTGCTAAGCGTGTGAGGCTCGTCCATGGCAGTTCCGCTACACACTTGCGACAGCCGTTCTATATATACCTGCAGGACCACGTGGCTGTGATGTGGTATCACATGGTCTTTCGACACCTCCATCGGATGTCATAACGCTGCTTCACATCACCCCATCCGATGTTCTTGAGGTCAAAGGTCACCCAATGTCAAAGGTTATACTAAATGTCATGGGTCAAACTCGGGCGTCAGGGGTTTGACACCATAACTGTACCACATATGGTCATACACGGCTATCCTTGGTTGGGCTGAAGGTCGTTCAAGGTCGTTGTGCTGCCTACCTGAAGACTGCTTTACCTAGCATAGTGAAGCTTTTCGATTCAAAAGGCACCCGTGTGCTGTGCAATGTCAGTCCACGATAAAGATCCCCAAGTGGTCAATATTAATACAGGAGACCTCCACTACGCCACCTCTTTCTGCCATTCTTCTTTAACTCTCACCTTTATCCCTTCCCTTACGGCGCGGTTCGGGTGTCCACCGAGATATGCAAGACAGTTACCGACTCACTTCCTTTCCTAAAAAAAAACCAAAAACCAAAACCTCAGTAGAAACAAGGTTTCAACCACAGCGACCAGGACGTACAACTCTGGCATTTATATCCTTTATATTTTATGCCTTAATACAGTTAGCTTTGTAGCACGACTAAAAACTTGGCGAAATCACCATTAGGAAGTTTGTTTTTTTCGTTGGAGGTCAGATGTCTCTTAAGCTCTTCAGCAATAATGGCCGGATCCTTGCGATGAAACCAGCGTGCCTTGGAGGGCACTGTGCAGTAGCGTGAACGTTTTTGACATGTGGGACTTGGCTCCAGTAGCAGTTGCACAGTGGCCTCGCTAGTAAGCGCTCATGATTTATCAGGCCAAGCTCAGTACATGCGGAGCTAGGAAAGGCGTTATTTGACGTTGCCGGAGGCCTGTATGATAGAAATTAGTACATCACCCCACCCGATATTCTTAATGTCAACCCAAAGGTCAGCCGCCGCGGTGGCAGAGTGGTTACGGCGCTCGGCTGCTGGCCCAAAAGACGCGGGTTCGATCCCGGCCGCGGCGGTCGAATTTCGATGGAGGCGAAATTCTAGAGGCCCGTGTACTGTGCGATGTCAGTACACGTGGTCGAAATTTCCGGAGCCCTTCACTACGGCGTCTTTCATAGCCTGAGATCGCTTTGGGACGTTAGACCCCCATAAACCAAACCAACCCAAAGGTCACCTAATATCAAAGGTCGGTAAAGGTCATGGCTCAAGGTCAGGGGTCAAGGGTTCGAACACCACAACTGTACCACATGTGGTCACACATGGCTAACGTGGTTGGGGCTGAAGGTCGTTCAAGGTCATTCTCCTCCGACCTACGCGACGACTGTTTTAGGTAGCATAGCGAAGCTTTTCGCTTGAAAAACTATTTAAGGCCAGCACTAAGGCCCAAGGAAGAAGAACGCTTGCTCCGGCAAAGGCTTGCTGACAATCTGCCGAGCCTGAGTGCAGACAACCACTTTAGGCTTCCCCGCTGTAGGTGGGGTGTGGCGCAGCGAAATGAAGGTGTCTGCTCTGTCACAGCTCAGCAGTCAGCACGTTTTCAGCGCATCGCGCGGTGACAAGAAAATTACAACCCGGAGTCGTCGTCGCCTTGCCGCGTCCACAGCCCACGTGAGCTGGGGCGGGGTGCTAGTTGCCTGAGGGCCGCTGCGTCTTGTATGCCTGGGCGCTTTGTAAGCCGAGATGCAGGATTACCAGCTTGGAGGGAGTGAAAGAAGAAAGGAAGAAGAGGTGCCGTAGTGGAGGGCTCCGGAATAATGGTCGAAATTATTCCGGAGCCCTCCACTACGTCACCTCTTCCTTTCTTCTTTCACTCCCTCCTTTATCCCTTCCCTCACGGCGCGGTTCAGGTGTCCAACGATATATGAGACAGATACAGCGCCATTTCCTTTCCCCAAAAACCAATTATAATATAATATAGAGTGAACCGACGCTTGACAGCGCTGTGCGTCTTCTCGCTTAATTGGAGTGGAGCCTCTACTATAAAAGTCAGCATGATTGAACGCGCCTACGAAATACTCGGCTGAGAAGACGCCGGCCACGTTGTCGGCCGCAAAAGCGTTTGCAGCGGCGTTCATCTTGCGACTAACTACCGGACTTTCGGGATAGTCAAACACTGGTTTCTTTTTCCTGGGTAGTGTATAGTTACAGTAGATGCGTTGACGACAAAGCGCGATAATGCAAAACTTCACAACAGGCAGCATAGGGAACGAGCAAGCTTGTTCAAAGAATATACGAAAAGTTAAAATGTAACATCCCACGGTGAGTTTCATAACGCTACGTTTTATTCTTTCTTTTATGAAATTCGTTAAATTCTGTTTCTTTTTTTAATTTATTCGAAATGAAATTTGAACTGGTGTTTTGCGATCGGGATATGAAGGTCAGTAAAAAAAAGTAAAGAGCAGCACCGATATGTGTCATTGACCTCTACATTCAGTCGAACATGATTTTCGGGGCCATGCTCTGGCTAACGATCTGCCTAAGGAAGCCTTGTCGGGTAAAATGAAAGACGTCTCAACATTACAGCACCGTTTTCATGCATCCTCGTACCATTTTCGTGAGATAAAATCTTTATGATGATGCTAGATTTTTTTTGGCGCAAGGGCATTTAAGGCCAAAGAGCGCCAAACACGAGACAAAAACTTGCTTTCATTGCTAGCAGCTGACCATGTTGTGTCAGCTTTATTCCGGCCAATGACTTTCGCGTAATCTCGTAAAAGGAGTCACGTGACTTCCTCTCTCACACATCAATGTGAAAAACATTCAAAACCCGCACAGTGCATTCCAGCAACGAAGCCTCGGCCGAACAGGGCGACTGCGAGTAACAAGTTAGCGTTCAATGGCAAACAGCAAAAAGTAGGGCATTAACTAGTGATGCAGGGCTATCGATAGTGCTATCGATATTATCGATAGTTGTCACTATCGAACTATCGATTGTTCAAAAACCATCCATAGTGATATCGATAGCAGTATCGATAGTACTATCGATATTAATATCGATAGTACTATCGATATAATATCGATAGTACTATCGATAGTACTATCGATAGTAATATCGGTAGTATTATCGATAGTACTTTCGAACTGTCCCAACTACCTTTTAAACTGAATTGTCCCTCATTTTCGTCTCAATTTCAAGTGGTAGCCATTTTATTTCAACTCTAGCAAGCTCTCACAACCCTCACAGTTATCTTTAAAATTGGTTAACGTGTATACAGCTCGGCGTGTAGAAGAAATATGAACTAGGCTTGCGCAGTGCATGCGCCATGCTATCACGAGCTGCAGCAATTAACGCTCGTTCTTCTTCTTGCGTCGTCTTGTTGCATTCTTCGTCATGCCATCGAGTGCCTTCGTTACGATGTGATACCTAAAAAATATATTTATGTAGAACTGCTTCCTGTGATTTTGTGCTTATATTTAACTTATATCTAGCTGGTGTATCAAGATGTCCTTCTTATTTGTTGTTCCATTGGAAATACTTCCGAAGTTTGAGCAATAAACCACTCCTACGCTTACAACCTGGTCACCGACGAAATGCTTGATAAGCATCGCCTTACATTTGCACTAGATATGACCGCGCATCTTCTAGACAAATATGCTGCAGTGAGGGTGCGACAGTGCGATAAACAAAGACCGCACAGCTCGAAATCGTGCGACAGTATTTTTCCGTTACGCATCAAGCCATGCATATATACTAGTGCAAGTAAAGAACAGTTTCCGTGCCATTCACATGCCGCAGCCTCCAACTCCGCGCGTAGCGAGCTAAAGGTTCGCCCCGATGCCCTTAGTCTTCAATGCCACGACTAATGGGTAAACGCAATTTCCGTTTACGTGTTTTCTATCATGTTTATGTTCCATCTTCTCTCAAAAACAATGAATGACCCCTTGTTGAACCAAATTCGTAGTAAAGATGCTACAAGATTCTTCCTTCTTCGCACCTCACTTCGTTCGAGGTGCTCGCTTATTTGGCATTGGACGTGTAGCCGACAGCCAGGCTATGGACGATCGATGACAGACAGACGAACGAAGAAACTGGACTTTATACACAGAAACATCAGGGGCTGCACACTCAGCTACCAAAGCTGACACAAATTAACGCTCGAGCTCCACACTCGCTCCTCATCACGGCTTGCCGAAAGCCGGTGTCTGCCTACTCCGCTGCGCAAAGCCTGACCACAAACCCCGATATCATGACGCAACGCGCTCTTACATAAAACAGTTCGAAATTTGCAGAATGGGCGCGGGCGCTGGAAGAGAGAAAATGCGTCGCAGCACACGTTAAACTACGTCCCCCCCCCCCCCCCCCCCTCTTCGGCTTCTCGAGTGCCCTAGAACCCTCCGTACCAGACGAAGCGCAGCGCAGCGTCACCGATGTTCCCTGTAATCTTTTTTCGTCGCCTCACGGCTTAGAACAAACGCACGCGGCACAAATTGTGCATTCTAAGCTCGCAATAATATTTCCGGCATGACAGACGCCCACAAACAATTCGAATTCACTCTGACGAAGGGAGACGCACACAGCTGACGCGACTCGGCCCAGTTCGAAGCGAGGGCGGCCATGTTAGGCATCTTCTCCGTCGGCGGGGTCACCGGCCGTCCGGCTCATGACGTCACCTGAATTGCGCGCCTATTGGCGGAGGCTCGTGTTCATCCGCCTTTGAGGCCTTCCAAAGTAGTACCCGACATATGTCCGCGCGCGCTCTGCTTCGCCAAGGTCGCGGGGGTGGGGGTGGGGGGGAGTTCGGGCTCCTGTGCTGTGATTCGCTTGCAGCCGCGCGCACCTTCACAAATGCCCATATTTCTTTTTCCTTTTCCTTTTTCGGTGCGCACGCCGCCACCGACTCGCGCTCGCTACAGCGGCCTTACATTCGTCTTGCTACTTTCTCTTTGCTTTCGTACAGACACAGGTCCCCGCAGACGTACGCTAGCTCCCATTTTTTCCAGTTTCTTCTTTTTTTTTTCATTGCGCTTCGGTAATCGGTAGGCCGGCTTCCCGGCGCCTCCCGTGTTTGCGCAACGTCAGGAAGAGGCGTCGGATGGCGGCGCGCCGCGCGCGGTACAAATGTTTCTTTAGTGGGCGGCAAAATGCAAAAGCGCCCAACCGCTGTGCGATATCAGTGCGCGGTGAAAAAACAAAAGTAATGTTCAATCCGCCAACCTACGGATTTGTTTTCGGCATTCAAGCTTACGGATGCCGGATCATATGGATCAACAAGGCCCTCGCGCATGTGCGACCGATGAGGTCGCACCGCGTGTAAAGTGAGATTAGCTGGCTGCGCCTCACGCAATCACCTCTTTTTACATCGTGTTTGCATGCAAGTAATGCAACGGCGTGACTGCGTCAGTCTGCGCTCCTTGGCCTACCTATCCTCACGAGAGATTGCTGCAAGGGCTTCTCGTTTGGGAACTTCTTCGAGGCGCCTTTACGTCGAGACACGAACTTCCACCTAGCAGCGTGATATACGCAACAAGTTGTTCGCTTGCACGCATTATAGCTCTTAATTTATTGCACGGTATTTTTGCGCGGTACATCGTAGGAAGACGTTTAGCATTTTTGTGAACATCGCTGACGTGTATGCTCTTTCATTTTGTGAAGCTTTAATCACCTGTTTTGTTTTCTGTGCATACCTTCTTCAAATTTGTTCTCTATTAATATAAGCCTCTTTCGTCAATAAATCTCCCCTTCCACTGAGTTTGGCACGATTAGCGACGAAACCCGTGCTCTGACTACTCAGCGCCTTTGTACCTACATTCGCGAGAGTACTCCGACACATTTGTATATATGTATTGCCCTCCGGGTGGTGACGAGTCAAGTCTCAACGAGAAAATTCGTGCTCCAAAACAACAAGCAGTTTTGCTTCGATTACCTGAGTAATGGGGCGTAGTACTAGAGTTGAACAAGAACTGTAAGTGCATCCTCCAGACAAGCCTTGCATTTCCTATAGTCGTTCATTGGTCGGCTAAAGTTCTTTAAATTACTACTTTTACATCAGCGGTGCCTAGAGTAAAATGCCCAACTGTTGTTTCGTAAATTCATTGCGACTGGTTTTTGGGCTTTTTCTAGAATATATCAATGCACAACCCGGATGTCGTACCTCAGCAGTTAATAACAAAGTTACGAATCCAATTTAGTCAAGGTGTTTTTTTGCGGGGTATAAAAATGAAGTAACTTTAAATTAATTGTTCCTTTCCACTTTCCAGTTCATAATCTCCCAATTAGCGGATATCTAATGAGACAGTTTGGGACTAGATTATCAAAGATGCAGCGTCCGGACACGCCAAGTGCACACTATGCAACAAGGAATATAAAACCAGTGGGAATACGCCGAATTTAAGGGACCACATGAAGCGATGCCATGCTAATTCCCCATTTCATGACGACGGAAGCCAGTGTCAAGAGGCAGGAAATAGATGTACTGATGTGGCTGGCCGCTCAAAACCGAAGCAAAGCAGGCTGCAGTTCTTTATTTCTGGTCAAGGACCGAAACATGGAAACCAGACCGAAAGGAAAAAGAAGCTTGACAAGCAATTAACCCCAATGATAGCAAGAGACATGCAGCCACTTTCAATCGTCACTGACAAAAGATTTCAAGATTTTTGCAACGAACTAGATCCAATAGATACGAGCTGCCAAGGCGGACGCAGCTTTCTGGTGTTATTTTGGCGAACTTATACGAGAACGCCTAGGCGAAATTGCGCGTTATACGCTGACGTCAACAAGGCACTGTGCCATAACAGCAGACATGTGGACATCATGCACGGCTGACAGCTGCATGGCAGTCACGTGCCATTTTCTCTCCACTACAGTTTTTCAGGGAGCGCACACTTGCTGATCTGGTTGAAGATTGGCGCGTTCGCAACGCAGTCACCGCTCTTGGCACCGACAATGATAAAAGGATGGTTCTTGCAGCTCGCCTGTTAGGTATCGAGCACTTACCATGCTTTGCTCATACGCTGAACCTCACTGCCCAGGATTTGCTAAAAAGCAGTGAGGAATCAGCAGGCGTGCTGCAAAAGTGCAAGGACATAGTGCGCTACGTAAGGTCCAGCTGCGCTGCTACTGCCAAGCTCCGAGAAGAGCAGGAGTGTGCTGGTAAGGTTCCGCCGCTGAAGCTCAAGCAGGAGACACCGACACGGTGGAGCAGTGTCTTATACACGCTTAAAAGGATCTTGGAGGTCGGAGGAGCTCTAACTTGAACGCTTTCGAAGTTACCCCGGGCACCTAGCCCCTTTGGTAGCAGAAGATATAATGCTCATTGAGGATGTCGTAGGAATATTGGAACCGTTGGAGGAGGCCACGAAATTGCTCTCTGGAGATGAGTACACTACCATTCCTTTGATCGTTCCTACATGTGGTCTGCGGTATTGAAGGAGAGCTGGAAGAGCGTATAAGACCTGCGATGAAAACAGAAGTTGGTAAAGAAGTGTTTCGCGAATGCACCTCCTCCTTGCATAAAAAAGAATGGACACTTACGAAGACAGACAGTTAACATCTCTTGCAAAACTGGTGGACTCACGACTAAAGGAGAGAGTTTTTTCACTTAAAGCAAACGCAGACCGCGCCAGTGCTTGTTTGGTCGGTGAACTCAGCCGCTAGTTGTCAGAAATACCAGCTAGTCCTTCAGTTGAACCATCTAGACAGCAGGTGGCTTCAACCGAAGTCTCGGCAGGAAGCCCAATTTTGCGGTTCCTTGAGAGACGGCAAGAAGAGCCCTCGACCGCAACCTCTAATGCAGAGTTAATAGTTCGCCAGTACCTAGAGTTACAGCCACAGGAAAGGAAGAGCAACACACTTGAATTCTGGAAGTCTTGGCAATGGTCAAGAGCACCGCTCTCTTAAGTGGCTGTGAAGTACTTGTGCGTTCCAGCAACGTCGGTACCAGCAGAGCGCGTATTCTCATCGGCTGGAGAGATCATTTCAGATCGAAGAAGCAGGCTGAAGGGCAAGAAAGTTGACATGCTCGTGTTACTTCATCAGAATGCTTGGCTGACGCATAATTAAGTGGACCTATAGCTGTTCACTTGTAGCGGACAGGTCGCCGTTATAAGTTTGCGAAATTGCACTGCACTAGCATATACTGCACTTTATGGTTTCGAAATAAAAAATCAACAAATAAATTTCCTGGTATGGTGTAGTCGTTTACTTTTGAGTATAAATGTAATGATGAACTTACTCCGGGACCTTTTCTGCAGAATTAAATATTTTATCCGTCTACAATATGTTTATTAAATGCATGAATTGAGTATTGCTGACCGTCAGTTGTCGCGAATGCGCTCAGGTGGCACGAGGGTTATGGTACTTGGCTGCTGACTAGAAAGGCGCGGGTTCGATTCCGGCCGCGGCGGCTCTATTTCGATGGAGGCGAAAGGCTACATGCCTGTGTTCTGTGCAACGCCAATGCACGTTAAACTCGCACAGAGAAGTCGCACAGTGAGTACTTGAGATCATTTAGTGGTGCCTCGGGAAATGCTCAATCTGTTGGAATAATTGCTCTTTTTTTGGAAATGAAATGGCGCAGTATCTGTCTCATATATCGTTGGACACCTGAACCGCGCCGTAAGGGAAGGGATAAAGGAGGGAGTGAAAGAAGAAAGGAAGAATAGGTGCCGTAGTGGAGGGCTCCGGAATAATTTCGACCACCTGGGGATCTTTAACGTGCACTGACATCGCACAGCACACGGGCGCCTTAGCGTTTTGCCTCCATAAAGACGCAGCTGCCGCGGTCGGGTTCGAACCCGGGAACTCCGGATCAGTAGTCGAGCGCCCTAACCACTGAGCCACCGCGGCGGGGAATCTGTTGGAAGCCGATTTGGATTTTATTCCTTGTAGGAGTCCACTACCTGAAGGGCCATCCACACTGGAGTGAAAGAGGAAGATACGACGTTAAATTTCGGTTCCGATGCCAGTTTGTTATAAAATGCCATACAGGAAGTATTCACTGGCGTCACAGCGCCCGACAATTTTGTTTGTGGCACACTGCTAAAGGCTGAGGGCATGTCTAATGGGACTATCGCCTCCTGCTTCAGCCTGAACTGATGAAGCTACGCACAGTATAGAGCAAAATGGTGCCCGTGACGTCGCGGGGATACCCGTTATAGTATGAATTAAGGTATGTAAGCCTAATATTGCGTGTTGTAGCTACGCTCCTTTTACGGATGCTGCTTTTCGAGTATGATAAAACCAGGGATATGCCTTTTATATGGTCTCAACAAGCAAGTTAAAGGAAGCTTCTCGGAGTCATCCGCAGCTTCGTTCAATCCTCCTTCCACTCCTTCGCATCCATCCTCGCTACTTTTATTTGTTTATTCGAAGCAAGGCGATATAAACACATATAGTTTAACTAACTTCTTTTGTCTACCGCCCGACCCAACAATACGTACACGTTGATTAGCGTGGCAAGCTTACGTATTCAGTTTTCATTGCCTCTCACGCGCTTGATGACCTTGGCATCTCCAACACGTAGCAACCGCTGTGTTGCATATAAGCTTTTCTTTTTAGAATTTGAAATTGAAAATTGTTTTTTGAGGAAAGGAAATGGCGCAGTAATTGTCTCACATATCTCGACGAACACCCAAACCGCGCCGAAAGATGAGATAAAGGAGGCAGCGAAAGCAAAAAAAAAGGAAGAAAGAGGTGCCGTAGTGGAGGCCTCCGGAATAATTTGGCGGGGGGTGGCTTCCTGGCTTTATGGGGCTGGGATCTAGGGGCTCTCGCACAGGTTGCGAGGGCTCCTTGTCACCGGGGGTATCTGCTGCTAACCCGTCGTCGCCGCTTCAGATGACGTGGTTGTTTAATAATAATAATTGGTTTTTTGGTGAAAGGAAATGGCGCAGTATCTGTCTCATATATCGTTGGACACCTGAACCGCGCCGTAAGGGAAGGGGGAAAGGAGGGAGTGAGAGAAAAAAGGAAGAAATAGGTGCCGTAGTGGAAGGCTCCGGAATAATTGCGACCACCTGGGGATCTTTAACGTGCACTGACATCGCACAGCACACGGGCGCCTTAGCGTTTTTCCTCCATAAAAACGCAGCCGCCGCGGGCGGTTGTTTCGACGCGCGTCTTTTCTTTCAATCTTTCCTCTCCTATCTTGCAAGTCTCCTACTGTCTGCACGAGGCGGCGATTCTTCCTGCAGTCGCAACCACAACAACAACATTGACCTCATTGTTTCTCACGACGGAGAGGCCAGATGTATAGACTTTTTCCGCACGGTGCCATTCATTTCCCTTCCCGTGATGGTGTGACCAGCAGCCGACATTGTCGTGTACATTATATGGATCCAGTGCAATATAACAGTACGCAGATTAAAAACAAAATTGGTGGTTTAGCTCTGGTTAAACCTGGAGTGATGCGATGGCTACAGCTGGCTCAGTCGAATTGCAGTCAGTCTTTCGCTGCTCCGTTTCGATGGGCGTTCCTCTTTCATCTTCGTCCCACTTGACACGGCGCATGCGCACAGCTGTGGCAGCTCGGTTTCGCCGGCGTGCCGCGCCGCCGGCATCAGCAACTGCTCCGCACCACGTGGCTGGTCACGTGACCAACCACGTGGCGGTGGCTGCGCCGCCACGGTCACGTGCCACCACCGCGCTGGAAGCTCGAAATGCTACCGTAATGTAGCTATCGCTACAAAAGAACCGGAAGGCAAGAACGTCCTGCACTTGCCACGAAGTGGCGCGTGAGAACATAAAAGTCTTCCCCTTCTCACTGCTGATGCAGCTGCGGTTAAGTGTACTAGAAGGGGGCAGTGGCCTTACTCTCCAGCCAAGCTCCCACTGGCGGGCGCGCCGGAAATGTCAACGATTTTTGCTTCACGCACGTGCTCCAACACGGTCGACACGGCCCGCTACAGTGAAGTTGACATCAGCGCCGCGCCGCGGCCTTTCGGCATAAAAACGCTAACTAATGAATTCCTTTGCAGATCATGTACGGAGCGTCCGTCAGCCGTTTCCCCCATAAAAGTAGGTTCAGGAATTAAAGCAGCGCGTACATATATGTGAGCGACCGAGCAGCGCCGACCAGCACGAAGCTACAGTGAAGTTGCTGGTGGCGCCACCTTTCGTGCTTGACATGAACGGAATCAGGGAACGACGGGCAGTGAGCCCACTGCCCTCTTCTAGTACACTTTAGCTGCGGACCGGTGGCGACTCTGGCAGGTGGGCGATCAGGAGGCGCCAAAGCTTCGTCGCAACGCTAATTTGCCCCCGGGGAACCGTAATGGCTGCGGCTGCAGGGACGATGGCCGCTGGGAGAGCACCGCCTTCGGCGAACCCGTGCGGTCGCTACGCCCGTCCTTTTTCAGAGCGGCATGGGTGACCTTATGGTGGGCTGTGATTGCGAAGGTCTGCGAGAATTCCCGTTATTGCGATATGCTTTCTTTCTTACTTTCCGTGTTCCTTTCTTTATTCCTCCATTTCTTTATTTCTTCGTTTCCTTCTTTGCTTCCCTTATGCCATTCCTTTCCTCTTCCTTAATTTTCTCCATATTTTTTTCTAACTACGAATCTTTCTTTCGCTCGCAGTTTCTACCCTCCCTAACTTCTTCCTGCCATTCTTTCCTTCATTTACACTTTTATTTGTCTCTAGCTCATTCCTGCAGAGTATCTTCTCATCATTGTTTGGGATGACAGCATCAACGATTGCAGTGTATTGTTGTTAGCTACCGAAGTGTACCCGGGTTCGAACCCAACCGCGGCGGCTGCTTTTTGATGGAGGCGAAGCGCAAAAGGCGCCCGTGTGCTGTGCGATGTCAGTGCACGTTAAATATCCCCAGGTGGTCGAAATTATTCCAAAGACCTCAACTACGGCCACCCCTTTCTTCTTTCACTCCTTCTTTTATCCCTTCCCTTACGGCGCGATTGAGGTGTCCAATGTGAAGTGAGACAGTGACTGCGCCATTTCCCTGCCTTAAAAACCACTGTTTATGTACCGAAAAACTGCATATAGTGTGTGGGTGCTTCAGAGGACTGACTTCGCCAATAGTTCAGTACGTCGTAATTCACCAATATTTCATGCTATCAAAAGGGCCTGTGAAGGTCATTTTGATAGCATGAATAGTGATCTGGGAAGAAAGGTTCGTTAATTTTACAAGAGGCCCCTTTTGTAGCCCCTTTCCACTCTTCCCTTCGATGGCCATCTTTAGAAAACTTTGTCTTACAATATCCTCATTCCAAATTATCATATGTAACAAGACCAAAGGTGCGACACTTAGGCCAGTCCACGTAGTTTAGCCGACAGCTGTACTAATTCCTTTCAGAGTAGTTGTAGATCTTCTCATGTGAGTGAACGCGTCAAGCACAAAAGTGATCACGCACCATTACAAATGCCAGACTATTGAATATTCGTTCAACAGGAACACATCTTGCAGTTAACTCATTTTCGAGCACTTGCTGCGGTACTTCTAGCAGGCACACTGTCGCAATAAAAAAAAAGTACGTGAACGCAAGGCACCATGCTACAGCCTGGTCTTATGAACTCCTGCCAAACAAGATTTCGTGCTTCTGCTTCACAACATAAGAAGCACCTCACCGCTCTTCTGACACACTTCTTTCGTTGCGAAACACTCCAGGAATAAATTGCCTCCCTCGTTCGTGGCCTTGTCTGGAACCGGCGCCAGCTTGCAGACCGAGCGCTGTTAGCGTTGTAAACAAACTCCAGCAACGCGGGGCCCGCGTTCAGTGCCGAGTCCGGAGGACGTGCATGGCAGGACCAGCGCCTGTTCTTAATAAGGCGGCAAACACCACCAGGTTCCTCCAAGATGAGTTGTATACGTGGCTCTGCGCTTGCTCATATTGCTCTTGTATGACTTCTGGCTTCAGCCGGAGCCCCGGATGTCCATGTATGGTGGTGTTTCGAGCGTTCCGCATTGGAATGGCCGTACTTCGATTGATGTGCACCGCGGTGAGGTAAAGAAAAAAAAATCGGTTTCGTGTAGTTGCCCAATAGTTGAACATTGTGCGGTGCACCAGGAACAGGGACCCAGAAGGTATATACACGGCACCAGCCCTATTCTTTCTGTTCTGTTCTCTATAAGATATGAACCAATTAGTTGAAGCCAAAGTTATACTTTGGTTCTGTGCTTCTGCACGCCTCCTGTGTCCGTGTTGTTGCACCACGGCTGGGAAGCTTAGAATGGAGACTGGCGTTAGCTGAGCTGACTTCACAGCGCAGAGAACTCAGCGCGGCGGTCTACGAATTTTTCGACGCGCTCTTGCTTGAAAAAACACGCTGGCTCTATCTAGTGATCAGGCTAGCGATAAGAATGCGTACAATTCAAGGGAACATCGCACAAGACCGAATAAACTTAGAAAAGCACCGCCGGTGCATGCCTCAGAGCTAACGAAAGGATCCTCAGAAGGTGAACCTCGGGTTGTATTTACAAAGATTTCAGTTTTCAGGCGGCTGTGATTTTTCTTAAGCGACCATTGTAGCCGGCCATTTGTGATACCCTTTCCAATAACAAAGTAGTACAGTGAGCGATCAGTTCACTAAATCCAGCACATTTTTTTTAATCGTTATGGTATCATTTCTTGTTCTTCAAGATATCACAACATAGCACGGGATTACTAAGCCATCTTTTCTCTACCACCTTCCACGAGGCGGAACGGAAGTGCACAAGATGCCGGTCTACGGCCCTGTAGTGATGAAATAATCATTGCTGGTTCACACTTGCAGCGTATTTGCATGATCTAATGATATTACGTAGTTCCACTTCCATAAAACGCCGGCGTTTGCGGGAAACTGCAGGCCGCTAAGCAAATTGCTTCGCAAAAATACAAACTTGCTCGGACGTTCAACAAACGTATGAGACAGACAAGTGCTCATATGCGAGACACTCAAGATAGTTGTGACGGTCAAAACAGCGTCCTGCCACGAATCATTTTCAAACGCCGATATCTAAATGTGCCCAGCACATTATTGATTGAATGACGCTTGTTCCAGCTTTCACAAAGCGGCGTCGGTCTGTAGTAGAATACAACTTTTTTTAATTTAATTTTTTAATTGGTTTTTTGGGGAAAGGAAATGGCGCAGTATCTGTCTCATATATCTTTGGACACCTGAACCGCGCCGTAAGGGAAGGGATAAAGGAGGGAGTGAAAGAAGAAAGGAAGAATAGGTGCCGTAGTGGAGGGCTCCGGAATAATTTTGATCACCTGGGGATCTTTAACGTGCACTGACATCGCACAGCACACGGGCGCCTTAGCATTTTTCCTCCATAAAAACGCAGCCGCCGCGGTCGGGTTCGAACCCGGGAGCTCCGGATCAGTAGTCGAGCGCCCTAACCACTGAGCCACCGCGGCGGGGACACAACTTAAGCCCGCTTCCAGCCGGTGGCGTCGGCCGGTTCTCATGACCCTGCTAGTGTGACAGAGAGTGGTATATGAAAGGCGACAATCCCTCCCCTATATGGTCGGGGCGAAAGCCCTCTCTCCACTGTGGCGCCCTCTCTGCCTTGTCACGCTAGCAGGGTCATGAGAATCGGCCGACGCCATTGGCTGGAAGGGGGTCCTTCGACGGGGAAAAGCCACTGCGTTCCTGAGTTGTATTCGACTATAGTGGAAACACTGCGTCGTTCGTCTAAGCTAACAGGCCTGCACTAGACACGAAGCCGTGTCTGCCCTGACGCTAAAGAGCTCCTCACGAGAGAGAAAAAGCGGAGAACGATTTGACGACGGAAGGTGAAGCGAACGAAAAGGGAACAAAAAGCCAAGATTAAACTAGACGAGTGACAACAATGAGGAAGTCCTAGGAACAAGAGACCCGTGGCCCGAGCGCGCGAGAAAGCGGAGCGGAGCTTGGTTCGAAGAACAATAAACACCCTGTTCCTCCGTCGCCGGTCGATAGGACAAACAAGCTAGGTGCGGGAGTCCCTTTTCCATCTCTCTCTTAGTCTTGTATGGGAGCCGCCGCGAAGAGCGGCTCTCTTAGGATCACGTGCCGAGAATATGACGAGTGGGACTATATCCTCTGTCCGCCCTGGAGCATGGCAGACCTTCGGCACGACCTCGCCAACGAAGGGGCCTTGGCGAGAAGGACCGCCGGGCCTCTATCTAGTTGGTTGAAGGCAATACACTCCTTATTTATCTGAAGGGAGATCCTTTCGTGGTTGTGATGTGTCTGTAATTCGCCAAGACTTGCCGGTTTTACGCGGAGTTTCTATCAGTATGTTTATAATTAGACATTTATCTAAAGTTCTCCCTCATTTCATAGCGGGCGCAGGCGTTGTCCTGTTGATGTCTACTTGGATAATAATAATAATAATAATAATAATAATAATAATAATAATAATAATAATAATAATAATAATAATAATAATAATAATAATAATAATAATAATAGGTTTTTGGGGGAAGGAAATGGCGCAGTATCTGTCTCATATATCGTTGGACACCTGAACCGCGCCGCTAGGGAAGGGATAAAGGAGGGAGTGAAAGAAGAAAGGAAGAAAGAGGTGCCGTAGTGGAGGGCTCCGGAATAATTTCGACCACCTGGGGGTCTTGAACGTGCACTGACATCGGACAGCACACGGGCGCCTTAGCGTTTTGCCTCCATAAAAACGCAGCCGCCGCTTGGATCATAGCGAGAACTAGAAAATTGTGAACGCTGTATACGGCCGCCTTGCCTATATATCTGTGAGGAGTTCTCGTCGATGTTCTAGTGAGCTCATAACTCACGAAGTATTTTCGTGCCTACCCTTACTTTCCATGAATATTCTGGTTATTCTACGCTTTGGTAAATTTTTATTGAATCCATATCGACGTATTGAGATACTGATTTTTGATGAAACTAGAAAGTGCTTTGGGTTAGTATGCACGGGTCCACAGGTTTTGAGAGCTTCATCCGAGTTTTCGTGTTATGCTGAGATACTTAAGGGTTATGGTGAATTTCTTATAAGATTTTCTCGACTGTGACAATTTTATTGCAATTTTTTTTCTTACTTTAGCAAGAAGCTTCTAGTAATAGACTGTGCCGAAAATGTACGAACGCAGGTTCGTAATAAAGGGCTACTTCCAGTAAAAGTTCTGTTCGTTTTGTTGATTTACGACCGTTTAATTTTATACGCCAAAGTTAATTAGTGGCATAATTTTCTTCGTTTTTTATTGTTTTTACAGTTTTAAGTCAGTACTAACTGAGCAAAAATTACTTGCTGTTTCATTATTTTCGTTTCCTCCATGCAACAGAATCTGTGACTAGGCATCCATATGTCGATCTTCCTGGCGTGAGCTCGAAAAAAAAAAAACTCATGACGATTACTTTTGTTTCAAAAATAAAAACAGTAATCACAACCTGCCGATGTTGCTGCCCTACAGTCGTTCAGGCAACTTTATTCACACTTTATAACTCCTTTAGGTACAATTTGTTTCTATGGGTGCCTCACAATTTTGCTGTAATTTTCCATTCTAAAAAAATTAAACGAAATCTGTGGCACGACTGCAATATCATTTGAAATTACCGGTTTTCTCGGCGCCCCAGTTTTATATTAATAATGTAGACAGTGTTACTTGAATCTGAAAATAGAAGCGAAAATAACATCATGAACTAAATGGAGTGTCGTGGCCGTTTAGTTTTATAAACACTTTCGAAGCTGCGATTTCCTGCAACTGTATTTTCTCCTTCATCTTTTTCTCCCCCTCACCTCTTTCCCCCCGTGCGGGGTAGCAAACCAGCTATTCGTCTGGTTAACCTCCCTGGCTTTCCTCCTCCTCCTCCTCCTCCTCCTCCTCCTCCTCCTCCTCCTCCTCCTCCGAAGCCGCGCAGCCTGTACGCTGTGCCCTAGCGGTTGGAAACTGGACTAAATAAGCTGTTGATGCACGCAAGATTTTAGAAAAAGGCTAGGGTCGAAATGGACGGAAAAGGAAAAACAGCCTTTGTAAACTGAGGATTCTTCGGTGGGCGTTCGAAGCGAGCGGACGTGTTTTTTAGCTCTCTGCTCCTTCGGACGCTGGGCCTAAGGCTTCGCGGCGTTGCGGGGTCTCCCCATGGAGGCCACAGACACCGTGAACGAGCGAAGGCCTGTGTTTGGCGGTGACAATCAGCAACGCAGGGCAGGCCGCTCTCGCTCACGATCACGGAGACGAACGCCGTCCAGAGGAAGGTCGTCCAGCACCATTCGGCGAATGCAGGCCGAGATCGCTGATCTGCGGGACACGGTGAGGTGCCTGACGGCGGCGCTCATCACCACCTCGGAGAACCTTGAGTCCGTCATCGGGACCTTGGACGTGTCGCCGGCGGACCCACGCGTTCTAGCCTTGCGGGACGCCATGGCGCTCGCTCACCAGACGCAGAACTCCATGGCGGCTACCTCCCCGCCATTGCCGGCCACCCCTGCGCTTCCTGCCGCCATTGCTGCTCCTGGGGAACCGGCTGTGATGCCCTCTCCCCCTGATGCTGCTGCTGCGGGCTCACCGCGGACACCTGCAGCCGAGGAGAGCATGTGCACCCCAATGGACGAGTCTGCTCTCCGGAAACGGCGACGCTCAACGGGGTCCGAGGAGGAGAGGGACTCGGAAACCAAAAGGGACATCGCGGTGGCCAAGCGGGAAGCTCGAAGGCCCCCCACCGTCACTGCTCCCTCTCCCTCCACACTCGAAGGAGCAGGGCCTTCCCAGCAGGAGCCCCATGGAGCCCACCTCCAGCCTGCTGTTGATGCTGCTGCTGTTGCTGGTGGGGCGACGGCGTCCGGAAGAAAAACGGGTGCGACCTCACCAAATCCCGCCGCACGAGACCAGGCTGCGGCTGGGGCTTCGTCTGCTGGCACCGAGCGCGCCCAACTCCGCGGCGCGCCGCAGCAATACCCCGCAGGCAGCGGCGACGCTGATGCTGGGGCCAGCCTGGTCCCGTGGCGCATTATCACTACCAAGGCGCAGCGGCGTCGGAGAGCTGCCCTGGAGCGAGCCGCGGCTGCCGTGGAGGTCCCGTCCAGCCTGGTGGGGACGGTGCTGTTTCGGCCGGCGAACCGGGGCACCGCCTTCACCAGGGAACAGGGCTGGGAGTTGGCCGAGGAGATCGGATCCCGCCCGGGCGTCCTCGCCGTCCGGGTAAACATGCGGCGGAATGTGGTGGCAGTGGACGCGGGGAGCAGCGATGCTCTCCAGGCCCTGCTAGCCACGGCCGTCATCCGCGGCGTGCCGGTCTGCGCCAAGGAGCCTCCTCCTCGGAATCAAAGCTCCGGCCTGGTCTTCGGTGTGGACGGGCGCAGGACGGCGGAGGAGCTGCTAGCGGCGGCGGAGTCAACGGTACCGATGGTGTCGGCGTCTCTGTCGGGCAGCACACTCGCTCTCCGTTTTGCGGCGCCGACACCCCCGGCGTTCATCACCATATTCAAGCGCAGGCTCGCGGTCCGCCCCTGCCGTCCCCGGCCGCTCCAGTGTGCCAAGTGCGCCAGCCTGGGGCATGCCACTGAGGTGTGTCGTGCTCCTGCCCGATGCACGCGCTGCGGCGGGCCACACGAGCCTGGTACCTGCGCGAGCAAGCCCCGCTGCATTAACTGCGGGGGGCGGCACGCAGCCATTGACCCAGCGTGCCCGCACTGGCAGCGAGAGCGTCACGTGGCCACTTTAATGGCCACATCCATGGCCCCGATGTCCAGGCGGGTTGTCCGAGCCGTCGTCCAGGCTGAGACAGCGGCCCCAGCCCAGCAACATCAGCAGACGCCGCGCGCTCTTTCTTATGCGCAGGTCGTCAGGGGAACACCCCAGCAGCAGCAGCAGCAGCAGCAGACACAGAAGCAACGGCAGCGCCGGCAGCGGCAGCGGCGATCCGGTTGCCCGGCGTCCCGTACAGCGCGGCCCGAGCCTGCGGCCGCTTCTCACGGCCAGCCCCCTGACGCACGGGACGCGGAGATCGCGCGCCTAAAGCTGGCGTTGCGCGCCCTCAGCGCACTTTTCCCGGAGGGCACCGATGGACACCGGGCTTGCTTAGAAGCAGCGGGTGCTCCCGCACAGATAAGCCAGCATGATGGCTAGCCGCCGGACTCCCTCCCGCATACCATCCATCCTGCAGTGGAACGTGCGCTCACTTGCGGCGCGGTACGCCGAAATGCGAGTTCGCATCGCACAGGACTCGCCGGAAGTTATCGCGCTGCAGGAGACGTACGTACGTTCACATGACGGGGAGCCCCAGATGCGGCTACCTGGCTACATTGGCTACCACTCAGCCACCACGTGCGAGGAACCCACCTGTGCTGCAGTGCCCTGTTGTGTCACATCTCATCGCCCCGGGAAATCAAGGTGCGCGATATATGTGCGGCAGGACGTCCAGCACACCCTCGTCGGCTCGGCGGCGGCGACATCTGATGCCCAGGAGTGCGTGGTGGTGACAGTGCGCGTCGGTGGTGTTGACACGTCGGTGGCCAGTGTTTATGTGCGTCCAGCTGTCGCGTGGAACGCGCTGTGTTTTCGTGCTGTGTCTTCGTGCTGTGCCCCGCGCCAAATCATCTGTGGTGATTTTAACGCCCACCATAGTGCGTGGGGCAGTGCGCGCCACTCCGCGCGGGGAGACGACCTGCACGACGCAGCAACGCAGCTGGGACTCACCCCCTTGAACACCGGCGAGCCCACCTTTCGACGACGCGGAACAACCGGCTCCTGCATCGACGTTGCCTTCGCATCCAGAGGCATCGAGGCGACATGGCGCCGATCACCATCTCTCTGGGGCTCGGATCATTACTCCATCCTAATTGAACCCACTGCGATGGAGGCGCGCCCCAAACGTGCCTACTCCATTACCAACTGGAGTGCGTTCAGGCGGGCGGTCGACGAGGCGGTGGCCACTGGCGCAGATTTCTTTTCAAGTCTAGTCCGAAGCGCTCTCGCAGCCACCCAACGAGCAGAGGTAAGGGCAGGGCAGCCCACACCTGATATGAAGCTGCTCAATCTGCGCGAGAAGAGAGATCGCGCAGAGCGACGGGCGCGACGGACTGACAGAGCCGCCGACTGGACTGTCTACAACCGCTTGGACGCAGCAGCGCGCCGCCACGCCAACAAGCTATACCGCCGGCAGTGGGCTTCACTATGCCAAAGGATGGAGGAAGATGTCAGCTCGCGGAGGCTGTTTGACACCCTGCGGCGCATCACCGAACCACAGGCAAACCGTCAACCGCTGGCCGCCCTCGCAATCTCCAGCGGGCTCAGCTTTGTAGAATTGGCAGAGCGGTTTGCCGATCGGTTCGCGCCGCCCAGCCCCGCAAACGCCGCTAAAATAGCTGCTCCTGAGAGCCCCAGAAGCGACGCCAGTCCCTCGCCCGTCGCCTCGGAAGGTCCATGTGATGCGCCGTTCACCGCGGCGGAATTGAACAATGCGCTGCAGCGCTGCCGCCGCCGCTCGGCGCCCGGACCGGACGGGGTGACATACCAAATGCTGCGAAACCTGGATGCGCAGCAACGACAGATCCTCCTGCAGCAGATCAACCTGGTGTGGGAACGCGGGGAGCTTCCGGAGGATTGGCGAACCGCGGTCGTTTGTCCCATCCGAAAGGCAGGGCGCCCACCTACGGAGCTGAGCGGATACCGGCCAGTGGCATTAACATCGGCGGCAGGTAAGCTCATGGAGCATATGGCGTTGCAGCGTCTGAACGAGCGGGCTGCGGAGGCTGATTTGTTTGACGAGCGGCAGACGGGTTTCCGTGGGATGCGGTGCACGGCTGATTCTATATCGGACGTTGTTACAGCGCTGGAGCATGCCAGGGCAGCAGGCCAGGTTGCGCTGCTGCTGCTACTGGACGTCTCGGGCGCTTTTGACAACGTTCACCGCGCACCAATTCTCGCGGTGCTTGAGGGGGCCGGTGTGAGCGGGCGCCTTTTGCGATACGTTCATGGCTTCCTGAGCGGGCGCACCATGCGCGTACGAGTAGGGGGTAAGCTCTCCAAGCCTCGCCCGGTCGACATGGGCGTGCCGCAGGGCTCTGTCCTATCACCATTTCTGTTTAATGTGGCCATGTCGGTGGTGCCGGCCTCCCTCCCCACGAGCGGGCGACACCATGTGTACATGTCCATATATGCAGACGACATAGCTCTGTGGTGCCGGGGACCACCGGGCGAGGCGTTCCGCGTGCGGGGGTGCCTTCAGGGAGCCCTGACCGCAATCGATGCCAGATTGCGCGGCCTTGGTCTGTCGCTGAGCGCGGACAAATCGGTGGCCATGGCCTGCGTTTCACGCTCGCGCGCGCACCTTGCGCCACTGTCACTGGACGGGACTCCGATTCCTTGGCGTAAATCGGTGCGGTACCTTGGCCTGGACATCGACTGGCGCCTTTCCTTCCGCCCCGCGGCGACCAAGGCATGTCTGCAGATGAAGAGGATCACCGCCGCCGTGCACAAGCTCACCGCTCGAGGCCAGGGCATCTCCCAGCAAGCCGCGCTGCGTCTATCCAATGCCGCAGCTTTGGGGGCGGTGCTCTATGCGCTGCCGCTCGTCACGGTGCGCAAGCCGTGCTGGAAGAAGCTCGAGCTTCAGCACCGCAAGTCCCTGCGCGTGTGCCTAGGCCTGCCCAAAAACTCGCAGTGCGCCGCAACGTTGGCCGAGGCAGGAGCGTGGCCCCTTGAGCTCCAAGCATCGCGCAGGGCACTGAATCACATCGACCGGCTTCACCGCGCACCGGACGGCGGCTCGCTGCTGCAGCGTATGCGCTCGCACCCGCGCTCACGAATGGGCGCGGCGCTGCTCGAGTATGAGCAATTGACCCAAGGCCCACCCCCCTACGGCTCCTGCGCGCCCTGGCCTGCTGCCTCGGAGGTACAGCGAGAGATCGTCGGCATCGCGGGAAAGCGGAGCACACCCCTCTGCGCTGTGCAGCAGCTGGCCAGAGCCGTCATACACGAGGAGCTCCAGGACCATCTCCTCGTGTACACCGACGGCTCAGTGGCCCGCGACAGCTGCTCCCTTGCTGCGGCGGCCACCATCCCCGCCCTGCGACTGCACAGCCAGCAACACGTAACCTTCCTGGGATCCTCCACCACGGCGGAGTTGATGGGGATCCGGCTCGGGCTGGACCTGCTGCTCACCCTCGGCCCTCCGCCGCCCAGGAGTGCTCTGCTGTGCGACTCCCGCGCCGCCCTCAGCCGCCTGCAATCTAACGGCCGCGGTACCCCACTAGTGCGGGAAATTCGCTCGCGCATCGAGCGCCTCGCGCAGAGAGGCTGTGCCGTGCGTGCACAGTGGGTGCCCGGTCACTGCGGCATCGCCGGCAACGAAGAAGCTGACGACCTCGCGACCGCTGCACACCAACTACCTGCCAGCGATCTGCCCCTTGCGCTGGAGGACGTGCGTGCGGTAATTCACGACCATCTCCGAAAGCAGCACCCCGACCCACGCATCGCGGGAGGTGAGCGCATCGACAGTGTCACCGGCTGTCGCGCTCTTACACGGTCGCAACGTGCAATGATCCTCCGCGCGCGCATCGGCTGCGTGTGGCCCGGGGAACGACGGGTGCGTCACGGAATCGCGACGAGTGATGTGTGTGACGGATGCGGTGCAGTGGAAACACTAGAACATCTGCTCCTTCGCTGCTCCGCGTTCGCCGATGCTCGTCGCGATATGCTCGCGGCCTATAGGGCGCAGGGCATACTACCAGACTCCACCAAGACGCTATTGTGGCCGCAGGGCAGTGCGCGCACTCGTGAGCGAACTTTGGTGAGCCTCTGTGCATTCCTCGAACACACGGGCTTGACGTCCCGTCTGTTCTCCGTCAGGTAGTTACACGCAGTGACCGAACGCTCCGCGAGTTCTACCTTGAACGATTAATAACTGGACGCCCCACTCCAGTTGTAACCTACACAGTGCTGTGCGCGTGTGTGATTTAATTTCTCTAAACTGAACTAATCACGCGCACAACCTGGACACATTACTTATTGTGTAAATAGTTTGTACATATTACTTCTCCCCCTGTCCTCTACTCCTGTCCCCTCACCTCTTTCATTTCATTTCTCCATTCTGCCTGCTGTCCTTTATTTCCGCTGCCCCAGCTCAGGTGCTTCAGTATCGATGGCAGATGCCGGGGCTGGCAAAAATCTTTTCCTTCCTTTTTACTATTATTTTTAATAAAACCACTACCACCACCACCTTTGTAAACTATACCTGCTGCGAGCACCAATCGTTCACGCCGACGTCGCCTAAAGATGCCGGGGGCTAGCAAAAATCTTTTCCTTTCTTTTTACTATTATTTTTAATAAAACCACTACCACCACCACCAGTCACGCATACGGCCGTTTGTTTCACTCCCGAGCCGATTCGGCCCGGAATAAATCCTCCAAATCGCATCCATCCATCTCGAGGTCTGCCACAGGAAGTCGTGAGGTTCACGACCCATCTGTCCACGTCCTCGGACACCACCCCACGTCTCCACATTTTCGCCTGATTTTACTTGCTCGGAGCAATCGAAGCAGCTTTCCCAAACTGCTCGCCAGCAGGACGAAGAGAACTCGAGTGACTGTCAGAGAGAAACAGTGTATGGTGCTTAAGCCAGGCAAAATATACTAGCGCGTATGTTTCCCCGAGTGTCAGCGTTTCGAAACCTGCTCTCTGGGGGAAGCAATTGGGAATCGCGTGCGTTAATAATAATTGTTTTTTTTTTGGGAAAGGAAATTGAGCAGTATCTGTCTCATATATCGTTGGACACCTGAACCGCGCCGTATGGGAAGGGATAAAGGAGGGAGTGAATAATAATAATAATAATAATAATTGGTTTTTGGTGGAAAGGAAATGGCGCAGTATCTGTCTCATATATCGTTGGACACCTGAACCGCGCCGTAAGGGAAGGGATAAAGGAGGGAGTGAAAGATAATAATAATAATAATAATTGGTTTTTGGGGAAAGTAAATGGCGCAGTATCTGTCTCATATATCTTTGGACACCTGAACCGCGCCGTAAGGGAAGGGATATAGGAGGGAGTGAAAGAAGAAAGGAAGAATAGGTGCCGTAGTGGAGGGCTACGGAATAATTTTGACCACCTGGGGATCTTTAACGTGCACTGACATCGCACAGCACACGGGCGCCTTAGCGTTTTTCCTCCATAAAAACGCAGCCGCCGCGGTCGGGTTCGAACCCGGGAACTCCGGATCAGTAGTCGAGCGCCCTAACCACTGAGCCACCGCGGCGGGGGGGAGTGAAAGAAGAAAGGAAGAAGAGGTGCCGTAGTGGAGGGCTCCGGAATAATTTCGACCACCTGGGGATCTTTAACGTGCGCTGACATCGCACAGCACACGGGCGCCTTAGCGTTTTTCCTCCATAAAAACGCAGCCGCCGCGGTCGGGTTCGAACCCGGGAACTCCGGATCAGTAGTCGAGCGCCCTAACCACTGAGCCACCGCGGCGGGTGTAGACTGTCTGTGGGATTTGTATTCCCTATAGACTTTTCTATAGAGTTTACCTATAAAGAGTCTGTAGAATTTATAGAAAGAAGCCTACGGACAGACAGAAATTTTTGTAAGGGTGGTGCATTCACTTAACTGAGTCGTTAGTGTTCTCTTTTTTGTTTCGGTATTTGAGGGGCCGAGATGCGTGCGCTTCATTGCATGCTGGCAGAAAATACGCGAAACGGACATCTATCATGCTTAATCCATTCTCAACCGGCGCATGAAAATCGCGCATTCTACCTCATAAAGTCTTCCCTGGTCTGTGCTCTGGTGGGGCCGGCAAGGCGTAGACACAAGTCTTCGTGGTTAGTCGGTTCTGTTTAGTAGCTTTCTAGACAACCGATGCGTGAACTGTACCCTTCGCTTAGTTACAAGATATAATATATGAGAAAAAATAAAAAGGAAAACATTTATAATCATTTCTTTGATGCGGCTGATTAATTGATGAAATTGACGACACTCTAGCAAGAAAACAGCAGTTCACAATTGGCAACGAGGTGCCGGAAGTGATAAAGGTCTACTTAGGGCAGGTAGTGACAGCTGATCCGGATCATGAGAGGGAGATAACTAGAAGGGTAAGAATGGGGTGGAGCGCATATGGCAGGTTCTCTCAGATCATGAATTGTAGGTTACCAATGCAATGTCCCCCAAGAGAAAAGTGTACAACAGCTGTAGACCTTACCAGTACTCACCTACGGGTAGAAACGTGGAGGCTAACGAAAAAGGTTCAGCTTAAGTTAAGGACAACGCTGCGAGCCATGGAAAGAAAAATGACAGGTGTAACGTTAAGAGATCGGAAGCGTGCAGAGTGGGTGAGGGAACAAACGCGGGTTAATGACATATCCTAGTAGAAATCAAGAGAAAGAAATGGGCTTGGGCAGGGCATGTAATGCGAAGTTTGTGATAACCGCTGCTCCTTAAGGGTAACGGAGTGGATTCCAAGAGAAGGCAAGCGTAGCAGGGGGCGGCAGAAGGTTAGGTATGCGGATGAGATTAGGAAGTTTTCAGGCATAGAGTGGGCGCAGCTGGCAAAGGACACGTTCAATTGGAGAGACATGGGAGAGGCCTTTCCCTGCAGTGGGTGTAGTCAGGCTGATGATGATGATACGAGGCTATACGCCGTGCTTGAGAGCTCTGCATTACGCTTGACTGCAAGAGGTTTTTTAACGTCAGCTTGATTATCAATGCACTGTTTTTTTTTATTTTGCATTCCTGTTACAAAGCAATTCAGTTACCGGGGTAACGATCTAACCGCCGACCTTACGCTCAGCAGCCCAGTTCTGTACCCCCTAGTCCGTCGAGGCGAATATTAAGCAGCCTGTGCGTCCAATTCGTCACAGTTAAGGCACCGGAGAGAGCAAACATTAACAGAGTGTACGGTGTGCATTATTCAGGCAGCTAATAATAAAAAAATGATAAACTGATTTGTTCAGTTATTTGAAAAACGAAATGCTGGCTAATGAAAAACCTCTGAAAAATGTGTCTTCTTTGTTTTTAATAGCTGTATCTGTCGATTTGTTGAGATTCTTTGTTTCGGGAGGCAAGTAATTATATCACGTTCATCTGCGAACTGTTAATTATACTGACAGTACAGGCACGACAAAACTACGTTGCGCATCCTTCGCAACACTACACTGGTTCACACTTAATTTTCTAAGTGTCCTTTGATCATAATTGTTTTTTGGGGAAAGGAAATGGCGCAGTATCTGTCTCATATATCGTTGGACACCTGAACCGCACCGTAAGGGAAGGGATAAAGGAGGAAGTGAAAGAAGAAAGGAAGAAGAGGTGCCGTAGTGGAGGGCTCCGGAATAATTTCAACCACCTGGGGATCTTAAACGTGCACTTACTTTGCCCAGCACACGGGCGCCTTAGCGTTTTTCCTCCATAAAAACGCAGCCGCCGCGGTCGGGTCCGAACCCGGGAACTCTTCTCATTCGCATCTGTGTTGCTTTATCCTGCAATCCTTTCACAAGGTTTCGTGATGTATAGACCTAAAAGCTTGGACTAAAGCTTTAACAACAATCGTTCTGGCATTTCGGTATATGAAGGAGTGAGAAAAAATATAGACAAGGGAGAGAATATAAGGCGCATGTGACATTAACCGGAGCTTGTGTGTGTTTTCTACTATCCCCCATCGGTTTCCGCTTACTTCTTCACGTCATGCAGCGCCAACTATCTCGGCAGCTTGCATGCTCTCCTGAACTGCATATCGAATCAGTCTGGTTGAGCAGTGCAATCTTTACCTTCTCGGGTACTACAGGCATTCATGAATTAATGTCCCTTCGCCAGCAAAGCTAACCCCGCAGAAGCTGCACCACAGCTTAACCCGTCTCCGCTACAGGGGTTGTCGTGCATTATTAAACTTTCATCTGCCACCAGGAAATAATCCTAGGGCGACGAATAAATGAAAGCAAGGGGGCAGGAAATGTATACCGTCCTTAATCTATTCCTGGACAGGGATTTCCGGGACAGCACTAACAATAACATGCAGGAACACACAAACAGAGAGCAGTGAATAGGCTCTTCGGGTATTTATTGATGTCTAACTTCCCCCTCTTACTCTGTGTGGCGCATGTCGCTGTTATCAATGATTTTTTTTCCTATTTCTCTCTATCTGGCGATATTACCAAAACTCTGCTCCGCTTCGCGCGGAAGACACCTTAGCCGACATGCAAATGCACGGAATGGAATGCAAATTACGCTGTCCAAACAGGCGTCCTCTCGTTCGTCCTTATAGTAGTGACTGCTTTACGTCAACGCTGTGTTTGAACTTTTCCTGGTAATATTTAATAATAATAATTGTTTTTCCGGGCAAATGAAATGGCGCAGTATCTGTCTCATATATCATTGGACACCTTAACCGCGCCGTAAGGGAAGGGATAAAGGAGGGAGTGAAAGAAGAAAGGAAGAAAGAGGTGCCCTAGCGGAGGGCTCCGGAATAATTTCGTCCACCTGGGAATCTTTAACGTGCACTGACATCGCACAGCACGCGGGCGCCTTAGCGTTTTTACTCCATAAAAACGCAGCCGCCGCGATCGGGTTCGAACCCGGGAACTCCGGATCAGTAGCCGAGCGCCCTAACCACTGAGCCAGCGCGGCGGGTGCCTGGTAAGATTTCCTTTTTGTTTCTGTAACTTTGTTCACACTCCCTATAAGAAAAAAAGAAGAGAATAGAACACATCCAAAGAGCTCTTTTCTTGTGTGGGTGCTGATACGGAGTTCCCGGGTTCGAAACCGACCGCGGCGGCTGCGTTTTTATGGAGGAAAAACGCCAAGGCGCCCGTGTGCTGTGCGATGTCAGTGCACGATAAAGATCCCCAGGAGGTCGAAATTATTCCGGAGCCCTCCACTGCGGCACCTCTCTCTTCCTTTCTTCTTTCACTCCCTCCTTTAACGCTTCCCTTACGGCGCGGTTCAGGTGTCCAACGATATATGAGACAGATACTGCGCCATTTCCTTTCCCCGGAAAACCAATTATAATTATAATATATGTGTGGGTGTTGAGTGAATTCACTTGCTTTCCTTAATGCATGGCAACGCGGCAGAAATTCAATGAGTTTGTAGCGCCGAGTATTATGCCTTCAGCAGGAACCTGCGTTTTCGATAAATGTATGTGGAACAAGGTTAAAAGAAGAAAGGACTCACGAGCACGTAATGAAGCAACAACAGGTCGAGCTTCATTAACGTTGAATCAGAAACCCCGCATTCAAAGAGTAATTAAATTCTCTAAATAGGTCCCAGAAAAGTATAAAACACGACCACATGCAACGCCGCAGTCACTTTCAAAGAATGGGCTTCAAGAAGACGGGAGAATTCTCCGTGACCTCATAATACGGAGCCTAATTCATCGGCGTTTTTAATGAAGACTGGATGACTTATTTGCAGCTTTCCGCAGCTAGCATATCGATAGGCGTGGTTTCGTGATATAAGTGCACACTCTTAATCGCGTAACCTTTATGAATATCTTTTTCAGTGTTTAAGCTTTATCTTAGAGGTCACACGTCTTAACGTTTTTATGTTTTCCTTCTTTGCAAGGTGTAAATGTTTACATACTTTTTTACAGCGGTCAAAACCAAAATTTAAAGGTATGTGGTTCGTGTATGCCTTTAACCGTAACCTATATATCTGATCGAGTGCGCACCGTATGCATATATGTATACGTTTCTACTTTTGGGAGGTTGCCACATTCGGCCACCTCTGCTGTACTAAGGTTTACTGTCACAGTCGGCAAGGAGCATTCGCAATTTTTATACTTCAGCGCCACCGGTATTCTATGTGCTTGATTCCACATAGCCCTTCATGGCTGTGGTCAGCGTGTCTTGCTGTTTGAAAGCTAGCAACATATACATCGCATTCTATGTGTATTAAGATTAGCATGCGTACAGATTCCGCCAAAAGCATAAATTTGAGGGAGGAACAAACGTAAAGATGGTGCACAACAACAACAACAATAAATAAATGTAGTGTTTCACCTGTGCGGCCGAGCGAAACTATACGCCTGTGTTCTTATCCATAAAGAAGAAATGAAACGAGCATCAGCATTTCATATCTTCACACTTCAACACTAATCAGCGATGTGCGTTTGCGAGATTCTTAAATTAGGGTTGAGGGCGGACTGCCGGCCCCTTTCGTGACAAGACTGCAGTCCGCTGGATTCGTGCGTGCGATTGAGACCAAGACAACCATTTTAGATCCAGAATATATCGACAAAATCTACCTCCCAAAATATTTAATCTACGGAGGATGTTTTTAAATGACCCCATTTTCTCCATTCTGCGTCTAGATGATGTCCCTATTGTCTCGGAATGGACATCTACAGAATACCACGAAGCTTTACTGTATGAGATATTATGAGATATTATCGAATGTATGAGATATGAGATATTATCGCTTGTATGAGATATTATCGAAGCGAAGAACAGCGGGCTGGTAGTCAGCGACGCATTGTATACGCCACGCCCTTCACGGCGCGCATCGGTGAAAGCAGGTACGCGTCATGTGCAGCTTTTCACATTGTCACGTATAACAGGGATAATAATAATAATTGGTTTTGGGGGGGAAAGGAAATGGCGCAGTATCTGTCTCATATATCGTTGGAAACCTGAACCGCGCCGTAAGGGAAGGGATAAAGGAGGGAGTGAAAGAAGAAAGGAAGAAGAGGTGCCGTAGTGGAGGGCTCCGGAATAATTTCGACCACCTGGAGATCTTTAACGTGCACTGACATCGCGCAGTACACGGGCGCCTTAGCGTTTTTCCTCCATAAAAACGCAGCCGCCGCGGTCGGGTTTGAACCCGGGAACTCGGAGTCTAAAATAAGATTATGAAGGAAAGAGGTGTGAAGAAGACGACGTGGATTAACCGAAGGCTAAAGAAGATGAAGAAGAAGCATTCGGTGAGGTGGAGAGAGATGATTGGTGGAGAAGCATTCGGTGAGGTGGAGAAAGATGATTGGTGGAGAAGAGAAGAAGACGACGACAAGGCTTACGTGGACTAACACCGAGGCTATAAAAGGGCGAGTGAGAGCGAGGCACAGGGGAAACAGCAGAGAAGCGGAGGCTCCGGCGGGTCAGGGACGCATCGGCTGGAAGAGAGCGATGCCGGCTACGGTTCCGGTGAGCTCGCCTTCTACGGCTTCGCATCGTGGACCTCCTGCCGATCCTGAGCCCGTTCCGGGGAGTTAACTGAGGACGCTACCACCTGCTACGGCCAGGGGTGTCTCCAGCGCTGTTGCCACCCGTCGGGGTTGTGCCCCCAACGCCAACAACACCGGCATCACCTCCACGGGCGCTTGGACCGGGAGCTTGTACGACGCAGCCAGCGACGCCGCCAGCGACACCAGCCCAAGCACGTCGAACGCCGCCTCGACGCCGGCTGCTGGATCCATACAACGCCGCACCCGCACCGAACCAACCGTGAGCACGAACGCAGACCACTAACAGTATAACGCTAGTAGTAGACGCTGGTAGGAGTGTTACCGGGTCATGTGTATTTATAGTCTTTGTGTTTCGTGTTGGCTTTGTTATGGTTTATGGGGGTTTAACGTCCCAAAGCGACTAAGGCTATCAGAGACGCCGTAGTGAAGGGGTCCGGAAATTTCGACCACCTGGGGTTCTTTAACGTGCACTGACTTCGCACATACATTGGCCTCTAGAATTTCGCCTGCGTCGAAATTCGACCGTCACGGCCGGGACGGTACCCGCGTCTTTCGAGCCAGCAGCCGAGTGCCATAACCACTCAGCCACCGCGGCGGCTTTAGTTTTGTTAGTTTTGTGTGCTAGTGTGTGTGTCACGTACGGTGTAATAAATGTGCGTCTGTGTGGGCACGCCTTTCGCCTAGTCCATTCTTTCGGTCCGAGTGTTCTCCGGGAAGATCCGTGACGAAGTGACATCTTTGTCGCGCATTTGGCATTTCTTTGCATTGCTTTGTCACCCAGTCGCATTTTGCAAAGAATATAAATTGTGTCTGCGCGCTTCGAACAAAACATGAACCGTCCGCACTTACACACTGAGAGGTGTCTTTAGTGTGCGCTAGCTCGATGCGGATTATAGGCGTTTTTAGTCTCCTCCCTGCCTTTCTGTCCGTCTGTCTCTCTCTCTCTCTTTGCACAAAAATGGGTTTTCAAGGTGCTCATAGTCGGGGCTTGCGATCTGGCATTCAGATTACGTAAATAACGTAGCCGGTGTGCGATCAAAAAAGCTACAAATGATATCATTTCCTCATAAACAATTTTCGCTTTCTACGCGCAGATAACGCAGAGTGAGAGAAGAGGAAGAAGCTGGTGACGACAAAGGAGAAAAAAGAGGTCGAGTCGAGTTGCACCGCGCCAGCGCCGCCTGCAAGTTGCCGCCACCAGGACCGCTGCTGCTGCTTCTTCGTCACCGCCTGCTTGCTTCGTTTCCTGGTGGTGCTGGGCGTGTCCTTTGGTGAGGCCGTTCCACGTTCGTGGGGTTTTTGCCAGGGTTCAGGGTGGCTGTGCTGACTCGGGGGATGCAAGGTTGCCAGCGCTGTGTGTAGGCATGTCTTTCACCTCCCTGGGAGGAGGCTCGGCAGCCTGGTTCGCCAGCCTGCCGGCCGAAAGGGTTGACTTTGAATTCTTTTCTAAAAAATGGTGTCGATTCAATTCCCGTGGCGCTTGTACCGATTGGAGATGGAATTCTCAAAATGAAGAATCCGAAAACAATACAGGAACAACTGAAAAGTCTAACCAGTCACTATCTCGACGTCTCTGAAGTGCGACCTTTTTGGAAGCCGTGGCATTGTTTGTAAGTCGGCAAACATTGAGTGTGTGTCGAATCTGCTCCGGTGTTAAACCTTCGCTTCTCTGCCGGTTAAAGCCTTCATTCTTGAGCAGCTTGCGTGCACTAAGGTCATTGTCCGTGGAGTGCACCAGTCATCTTCAATTCAAGAAATTTTGGAGGAGTTCCAGGAAGCCGGGGCTTGAATTATTGCTGTATACCGCTGCTCTCGCGAGATGGCTGGAGTACGTGTTGCAACGGAGTCAGTCATAACAACGTTTGCTGGTCGCACATGCCCCTCGGAGTTGAAAATTTACATTTATGCATGGATCCGCGAATTTTTAACAGGACGGCAGTTCTTTTGCTCTGACGGTTTCTTCACTTGTGACACCTATGCCCAAACCAGAGGCGTGCCACAAGGGTCTGTACTTTCGCCACTCCTATTCAATCTGCTGATGTGCGACATTCCAGTACATCCTGATGTTAGAGTATGTTTATGCAGACGACACAGCCTTCTTTGCTTCTGCAGCAGACATGCCCTATATCGTTCTCTCCAGGATTACTTCAATGCGCTCGAGGTTTGGCTGTATACATTAAATTTGGTATTAAATGTGCACAAAAGCAGCGTACTGGTTTTTAAAACATGCCTCTATATATATCGCTCGGACAGCATACCTCAGGTAGAATCGTTGAGGTATCTAGGCGTCATTTATGATGCCAATTTGGATTGGCGGCCCCACATCAAGACTAACGTGGAGAGAGGAGAGCGTGTACTAGGTAGGCTACTACGGATAAGTAATAGGAAATTTGGTGTGCGCCGTGACCCGCCTCGGTGCCTCAGTGATCAGGGCGCTCGACTACTGATCCGGAGTTCCCGGGTTCGAACCCGACCGTGGTGGCTGCGTTTTTATGGAGGAAGAACGCTAAGACGCCCGTGTGCTGTGCGATGTCAGTGCACGTTAAAGATCCCCAGGTGGTCGAAATTATTCCGGAGCCCTCCACTACGGCACCTCTTCCTTTCTTCTTTCACTCCCTCCTTTAGCCCTTCCCTTACGGCGCGGTTCAGGTGTCGAACGATATATGAGACAGATACTGCGCCATTTCCTTTCCCCCAAAACCAATTATTATTATTATTATTATTATTATTATTATTATTATTATTATTATTATTATTATTATTATTATTATTATTATGCGCAGTGACACGCTTGTACTTCTCTACAAAGCCTATGTCGGACCCATTTTGGAATTTGGCTGTATACTTTTTTCTGGCTCCTCTAAATTTAAGATTCATCTGTTGCTGCTGCTAGAAAGGCGCGCACTGCGTCTCTGCCTAGGTCTCCCTCAGTCAGTTCCCACCGCATTTCTGTACTTGGAGTCCCGTATTCCCGAACTTAACTCCCGTTTTCACCTTTTAACTGTCAGGATTTTTTTTTTCGGGCATTTGAGTCGGCTCCTGGTGTGGCTGCACCTATTTTCGTACCGCGCCCAGCCCTTTTTCTCACTCCTCATTGGCCAAGGTTCCGCCTCCCTCAAGTGTTATTTACTCAAAACCTTTTATCCAACATTGGTGTGGATCTCAATTTTGTATGCAGAGTTGGCTGGCAGCGTCCCCTGTGGATATTACTTTTGATTATATTTTCCCACCTAATGCGAAGCATCTGCCTGCAAAGACATTAACTTGGAATCCTCTTTTATCACCTTTCCCAGTACACGCAACGTACTGTAATTGCTACAGATGCGTCTGCGACCAACAGGAAGGCAGGGGTTGGTATTTTTTCAGATTCTCTCTCGTGGAGCTTTTCGGTTAGAGTCCCGGATTACACAACCATATTTCTAGCACAGTTTATGGCTCTGGGGCTGGCCGCTTTGGCAATTCCCGCAACTGTTTCTCAGGTGATATTCCTATCAGATTGTCTCTCTGTTTTGCTGGCGCTGGAGTCCACACGAGACGCTTTTTTGAGACGCTCACTAAACTTTTATTCCTGGATGGGTGAAAGAGGTGCGCTTCGTTTGGATACCAGACCACTGCGGTATTTTACAAAATGAAGCTGCGGACTTTTTGGCAAAATCAGCTCTAAATGCACCAGTTGCCTGTAGCGTCCCTAATCTTGTTCTTTTCGGCATGACTCGATTTCACCGTTTTCAGTTTATAACCGCCGCTTTCAACGATCCCTTACTCTCTACTGTCGACTACTAACATCTCATGTGCACATGGAAGACTCGGGCGTGTAAAACCCGGCAGTGTGAGGTAGCGATGACACTCATGCGGTACAGGATTCCCCGTTTAAATCTTTACTTATGTGTATGCGGGTTCAGTCCCACAAACCTTTGTGCGACTTGTGGTGAAGTTTGCACATCAGAGGAGAGCACACCTAGAAATTCCCATTACGAAGTTGGGTCTCACCTTGTCGGTTCCCTTCCTCCTCTCTTTCGGCGCGAGCGCCAGGGGTTTTGCATTGCATCAAGTTTGCGAATACCTCCACAATTATATAACAGCTACCGGCAGATTCCCTTGCTAATTGTTTCCGAAATTTCCGCATTCAAAAGAGCGTTTGGGTACTTTCATATCTTTAATTATTTCTCAGATATTCTCTCCCGCTATTTTGTTTCTTGCCCTTACTTTTAAATTACTCTGAAATTTCACCCAAGGCACAATCATCAGCTTGACACTAGTCTACCCTATTCTATGGGGTGTCCCCACTGAACCCTGGCCAATCCCCGTCGTGGGTATGTGCCACGTGACCAAGGCAACAACAACAACAACAACAAAAGAGGGCAGCAATTTCAGTCTCGTGCCCGCTGCGCTCGAGGACGCGCCAGGTTTTTTTCTCAGTTGTAACGGCCTCGTCTCCCCACACCGGGCAGTGCATTTCAATAGCGCAGACATGGAGGAAGCGGCGTCTACGCCTCAACAACAAGATGCGGCTGCGCTGTTACGCCTCCACGCCCAACGCCTGAGCCACCGCCACTCGCTCTTCGGGTCCCTCCTTCGTCGAAAGTTGGGCGGAAGATGCGCGGACGCTGGCTCAACGCAGACGCGACACCTACCGATGTCAAAGAAACCGCATGTTACTACGATCAGGAATCCCCGCCAGTCACGACACCAGGCAACGTGTCGTTGCAGTGTACCTGCTCCAGCTGCTACCAGGACGGGGACGTTGCGAAGCAGCAAGCCGACAAGGTTTAGATGGTCAGACAGATGACGACCGTTAACCGTCGTCTGCAGTGAACGAAATAACAGCAAACAACGCCACGGACACACTATTCGCCGCCACCTTGGAT